>NC_140076.1:104489549-105089549 GCF_964194135.1 Talpa europaea
ACAGTTAATCTATGAAAAGGAGGCAAAAATGTACACCGGAGAAAGGAGAGTCTCTTCAACAAATGGTATTGGGAAAACCAGACAGCCACATGCAAAAGAATGAAAAATATAACCATTTACAACTCACTCCAAAATAAACTCAAAAAGGATTAAAGACAGCTTCCTGAAACTATAAAATACATTGGAGAAAACATAGGCAACACATTCACAATATAGGTTAAAGTGATATTTTATTGAATTTTTTTAAAACAACAAAAGAAACGAAAGTAAATATAAGCAAACAGAAGTACATCAAAATAAAGCTTTTGCACAATGAAAGAAACCATCAGTAAAACAAAAAGAGACATGAGGCAATGTCTTATATATATTATATATAATATATATATATGAAACATTATATATGACAAAAGGCTGATATGCAAGGTATATAAAGAACTCATATACTCAACAAAAAAGAATACAAATAACCCAATCACAGAATGGGCAGATCACCTAAATAGACAATTCTTCAGAGAAGTCATCCAGATGGCCAACAGGCACATGAAAAACATTCATCATCATGGATATTAGAACTAAAACCCCAATCATCTCACACCTGCAAAAATGGCCCATATCAAAAGCCAGAAATAAGTGTTGGCCAAAATGTGGAGAAAAAGGAATCCTCAACCCCTATTGCTGGGAATGTGTACTGGTCCAGCCCCCATTGAAAACAGCATAAGGTTTCTCAAAATATTAAAAATATATCTGCCATATGATCCAGCATTTCCACTCCTATATATCTACCAAAATAATGCAAAAATACTAATACCAAGGAATGTTTGTATGTATTCCTATGTTCATTGCAGTGCTATTTATAATAGTCAAGTATGGAAGAAACCTAAGTGCCCTAGGACAGCTGAATGGATTTGAAAAAAATATGGTCTATATTCACAGTGGAATACTATTCAGCAATGAAAATAGATGAACTCTTGCTCTTTCTCATAACATGGATGGAACTGGAGGTAATAATACTAAGCAAGATAAGTCAGAGGAAGAAATTCAAATACTGGGTGGTTTCATTTATATGTGGAATGTAGAGAACAAAATAATAGTCAGACCAAACCAAATAAATAACAAACCTTAGAAATCTGACTGTAGAATTTAGGCTACAAGGAGGGGGGGAACACAGTAGGAAGTGGGCATAATGGTGGTGGATGTGGTGTGATGACATGCATTTGAGGAGGTGTGATCCCTTGCCTCTGAATAACATACAGTTTACATACATGTAAACTGATACTACCTGAATAAAATAAATATAAAAATAATGACTTTATCTAACAGACAAAGAAGAACTCAGAGGGACTAGAAGAGTGTATTAAAAAAAAAAATCCCTCAGTAGCAATCATTCGCATGAACTAAGGGTGTTCTTACACAATGGTGGGATGTAAAGATAAATAGACAAAATCCATGTAAGGCAACTAATCAATTAATCTCAAATACTATGATGGTCTAAATGAAAAATATCTCTCTGTTCCAAAGCTAGAGGGAAAAATTGGCTGCATGGGACTTACTGAGTGTGTCCATTTCCAACTTGGTACCTTCCTAAGAGACTTTCAAAGCCAAGTTTGCCAATCTCAGATTTTGCCCTACCTGCTGAGTCTAGACACCACCCCATGTGAGATGCCATTCTGTTGTATGACCCTCCACTCTACCCTGGAAAGATTCTCTCTGACTTTGACATTTAATGCATTTTATGTAAAGTGGTTTTTATTAATAACTACCGATACCAAACATCTAAGACTCCTGCCATCATTTTAAAGTTTTTAGAAACACTATTATAGATCACAAATGTAAAAGAAAATCACAAAAAGGGAAAGCTTTAACATAATGATCGCATACATGTGCCCACAGGGGACTGACAGGTAAAGAAACCAATGAAGGATCCTGGGCTGAGGAGAGTGTAAGGGCAGGGAGGCCAGGAGAGGTCTGAAGACAGTAAGACACGGGTTATTAAACCCCCACCTAGTATTTCAAGGCAGGCATAAGGGCCCAGTTCTGCCAAATATTCTTTTCTCTATCTTAAAAAGAAGGTAAAAATCTGGATTTATATAGGAAAGATTCAAAAAGCTCTCTATAATATTTTAAAATAACAAATTTCCATCTGTGATAAAAAACTGTAAGTATGCAGCAAATAAGATCCATCAGCCTAACTTAACATGATGACAATTCATTCAGTCTGCACTAGCATACCTTTATCACACATAAATAGCTTAGAAAAAAAATGTAACTCATCAGAACCATCCAGTGTTTAGTTAATGTTCTGCAAATTACAAGGTGTGCTGTTTTCTTTCTATTGGGTGATTATGGCATTTTGCTGAATCAGGAAAAAATTTCTGGTTTGCCAAAGAGCAAGTATTTAATACCTCCCAACATATAAAATCATTGTGGCATGATACAGTGTCTGTGCTTGGTGTTCTTTCTTTATTTCATTTGATTAATAAGAAGAGTTAGTTAATACCTAAGAGTTAGTTAATACCTAAGAGTTAGGAAATAAAATAAAAAAATCCTGTACACCTGGAAGACAATGTAGATTTATTCATCATGATATCACAGCACTATATTATCAACATATACATCTGTAAACACAATTTGATGGTTTCTCTATCTTAAAAAAATTGCATAGCCCCCACATCAAGTCTTCTAGATGAATCAGGCAATTCTCATCACAGAATGCATTTCTGAAGGGAAGTTAGAGCTCTAACAATAGAGTTGTTGGCAGAGAATTGTCTGACTTTGATAGACACAACATCAAGAGCCACAGCTTGGAAGTTGAATCCTTACATCATTATTCCATACATACCAAAGCTATTTGCTCATTTCTGTAATCGTTCACAGAGCACAGAAATCATCAGAGGGGAATAAGTCCAGGAAAGCAAATTGTGCTGCTTATGACTATAAGGGATGTAGTGTTCAGTAGAGTGGAATTACTTTTCCAGCAAAATAAATCAGAGGACTTCCAAGTTTTTAAACCTCAAATCATGAGTGATGCTTACATTTCTTTTTGGTTTCTCATTTTACATCCAACATATGACTAGCAGAAAATACCCAAACTCATTCCAGAAATGCAAGGTAAAGAGCTGTCTTACAATCCAATGTGCCCAGGGTCATCTGGAACCAGAGTTTGTAAAGCAGCCTTTGCTTGCATCAGTCTTTCTGATGAACATGTTTTAAAACTGCATGCAAAATTGTTCAATTAAAACTATTACTTGCATAACAATTGTCTAATCATGTAAACTGCCTATTATACAATAAATGTGAAACTGAATATGAGTTTAAAGATAGGAAACTTCTATTCCAGTTCTGGAATGAACTCTCATCTTACAGATAAAGGGATACACAGTGTAGCATTAATCAAGCTGGGCAACTCTGTGGGTGTCCACAAATATCTAGCTAACACTGCTAAATAATGCAGCAGAAATAGCCAATTTCTGTTTATAGGAAATTCAGGGGATTAATTGATATTGATTGATCGTGGGTTTTTGAAATGGTTGTTATTCTGTGCTGTTGTGAAGGTCACGGGAAGAGTGATGTATATATATATGCTCAACAAACTTCACAGAAATCATTACCCACTCCCAGCCTTCAGGAGCAGCCATCTCTCTAAAAAAAAAAAAAAAAAAAAAAAAAAAAAAAGGTGTATTACTGCTCTCTATTATACCTATTTCATATTTTAAAAGATGTTCTAATGATTGTGTATAGCTCACATGCAAGGGTTATTTGTAAAAATGTTTGTTCTTTAATTACACAAGTTCAGAGTTCTATGTTGTGTTTTTTCAAACTCTTCAGAGATATATGATGCTGATAGATTTCAAAGGTACCAAACTAATCTGCACAGTTGGGGTGCTATGTGTGTTCCAAAGATCATGAAATTAATGAGGTCAACTTTAAAGGGGCCAAATTTTCTTGAACAGGTTTGATTTGAGCAAAAAGGGACTCATTTTCATGTAGTCTTAAAACATTTTTATTAGAGCTATTTAATTTTATGACACTAGTCCAGAGTAAAAGTCAGAAGAAATCTCCTCTCTCCTCTCTCTCTCTCTCTCTCTCTCTCTCTCTCTGGTCTTGATGCTTAGGTGGAATTTTACTAAGTATGGAGAAGTATATGCATATGTACTATGGTGGTGATGGGAAGGAGGGACATTGTATTTTAGGAAACAATCAAAGCATTTTAAGAGAACAAAGCTTTCTAAGAAGATAACTAGTAGTTTGCCTGGCTATTCCAAGAATATGAGCTACAACTAAACTAATAAATATATACATTATTTAGTAATTCATTAAAGTGTACATAGATTTTTTTATATGGAAGAATTGTAGATGCAAAGTGGAATTCTTAAATACTAAATCTGCAGTATTAAAAATAATGGATTATGGGACCAAACTTTATCTCACAGTAAATTAAAATAGAACCAGTTATTGGGAACTAGAACAGAATGGTAGCAATATAACTAGAAAGAAAAGGAGAGATATTTTATTCCAAAGGCACTTGAGAATAGCTGGATATATAGTGTGATGCTAAAGGGAAAAACCAAGATGTTATGGCTTAAAGACTGGATGTCAGAAACATTATTTGTTATACATGTAATTATATATTATACATATAATCTTATATGTGTCTATATACCAACACCCTACAGACCTGGACATTAGTCCAATAACCAATGTATGAATTATAATCAAATAATAAATATATAATTATGAACTCTTAATTATTTCCTTCCAATAAAAGGAAATAGAGAAAGTTAAGAGTGTGTACAACGAAGAGTCTGGGCTTGCTAACGTTTTCTTCTTGATGAAGGTCTGTTAACCAGACAAATGTTGGGAAAAGTACTCCAAGGAATGGGAACAGTGTGAATTTAAACTTGGAAAGGGGAGTCATGAATTCATCCCTGGACAAAGATGAGTGATCTTTTTTGGAAATATGCAATTGGAAATGTAGAGTAGGAAGATAGAAATATGAGTCTGACACAGCAAATCTCAATGTGGAAGTCCCTAGCAGAGAGATGAGTAGAAGTAGGGAGGATATCCACCAGGAGGAAAAATTTTACAAAGAGGCTTACAGGGCTCAGAGCAAGTCTGGAAAATCTGCAATATTTAGAAATTAAGTCATAAGTCAATGAGGCTGTGTTGGCACAGGAGACTCAGAAGTTAGCTGAGTGGCAGGGGAAAATGAGGAAGATATGGTGGGAGAGAGTTAAGAAATTTGTGCTATCATATTGGGTGTGGTCCATTTAGTGGGCAAACAGTTTGAACTAAATCAAATACCTTCTCTAGGATTAGTTATATGAAGGGCGTCTGGTGACATTCTCAGAGCGAGGAGTCAATCCTTTAGAGACAATTTGTTGAAAAGAGATTGTAGAGCAAACCTAAGAACCCAGAGCTAAGTCTTTGTGAAATTCTGCATTTAGGAAAAAGATAGTGCTGAATCTGGAGTCTAGAATTAAAGACCTAGAAAAGCAATCCAAGAAAAAGACAGAGCAATGGGGTAGAAACCAAGGAAAGGATGACTTTTAAAAAGACTTCCAAAGCAACATGTGAAAACTTTTATCGCATTGTGCTGGCATTGCAATCAATGCCACTCAAGAACTAAATAAATAAAATATTTTTGCATTTATTTTTTTTTAAATATGGATGACACACTCTCCTAATATCTTATCCAGAGTGGATTTTGGAAAACAATAATCATGGTGAAAATAAAAGGTAAAGCAATGATGAAAAGATAAATAGAAAGCAAAATATCGCTGTGAATCTTCCCAGGCAGAAATAAACATCATTAACTTTAGGTAAAATAATTTCAGTCATCTCTTCATGCACATACATACATAGATAAAAGATAATAAACAAGGATATGTGGAATTAGAGCTGGTTTCTAGGGAGGTTGTAATCTAAAGAGACCTATAGAGCTATATTCTAGAGCAGCTAAATCTAGATAGACATAAGTCCTTCAAGAAATCATTTTGGAACAAGAGAATCACATCATACAATCTATTTTAATACAAATGTGAAATTAGATTCTTTAGTTGAATTTAAGAGAGGAAAAAGAAATAAGTGAAAATAAAATGCTGAGTTTACATAAATATCTCAACAGAAATATCAGTCCCTAAAATATTTTACTTATTTAAATAAATTGTTATCCTATATTTTTAACTACAAGCCTCAAATGTATGAAAGTCCATTGAATACTCATCATGATAGATGAATAAATCTGGCTTGGCCTTTTCTCCATCTTCTTCCCCCTACCTTCCATGAATTTTCTTTATTTTTTTCCATTGTCTGTTTGACAGCATTAAGAATCTGTCCTTGGCTCTATGTCCCATTCTTTAGTCATAAATTTACATAATAAATGATTCAGATCGTCCTTTTTATTTTTGATACTTTTTCTCTATTCTTTAGGCTCATTTTGGTTCATCTTCCAGTTGGCAAGATCCAGGTAATTTTTTTTTTAATTTCTTCATTGTTGATGCATTTTTTAAGTTTTTCCATGCATTAGATGGTTTGCCTGGTATGTTTAGAGAAAACTGGACTGGATATAAAACCTTGAGTCATTATGTCTTTTGAAACTTTTAACATCATATATGTTGTCTTCTGTCCTTGAGTTCTCTTACAGAAGCTTAATGACAGTCTGATTTTAATCTGTTTTCTTCCAAATTGGAGTATAATCTCTTTAATATTAACACTTAACAATTTCACTAACTTTCACACTGATAACTCTGTACCATGTTTCCCCCTAGATCACAAAATGATTTTATTAGTTTTATAGAAATCTTTTTTGTTAGGGATTCTTTCTTTCTTTTATATATATATATATATATATATATATATGTATATATATACACTTACATGTTTTTCATTGTTTCATTTGGTCTCTAAATATGCATGAATTTGGTCTCTTCTGCATTTTCTATCTTCTTATTGACTACCATTGACACCATTTATTGTATCTTTGTAATTTCCATTTAATTTTGTGTGTTTTTTCACATTACAACCACTATATTTTTTACTATGTTTTCAGTCACTTTTATTGCATTTTAAATTTCTTTATTTTTTGGGCTCACTCCAATATGTTTCCTTTGTCCCTTAAATTTCTTTTCTGAAGACTAACAGCTTCCTTTCAACTTTCTCCTATTAAATAGATTTCTTACTTGGGCCTTCATATTTCCTTTTCCTTATTTGTGAGATTAGAAGAAGCCATTTATCTAAAATCTTTCTGTATTTTAAGTAAGAATGTTTAAGATAAATGTCTAATTGATATTACTCATTTCTACTTTCTCTATTTTTTCCCACATTTTACTTGTTGATTTCTGAGTTTCACCCAAGTTTCAATGAGGCTTGCTACCTGCTGAAATAGAATGTGTGGGAGGAATAAGGAGATGAACACAAAACAAGGGAAGTCCAGAGCCTAGGCGGAAATTTCTGGTCTCAGATACACTCACCACATCACTTATTTCCTTTGCCAGTGCTAAGTATGTGACTCCCTGCTGTGTGCAAATAGACTTTGTGACTCACTGAAAATCCTTTTATGTCAAATGTTCCCTGTGCTGCTGCCTCCTCACCTTGCTTCACCCCAGCACTCACCCTGGCAAAGAACTCTAGGCTGTAGTCAATAGTAACACTGAGTGTCAGTTTGGTTTCGACTTCAGTGCCACCTCCTCTGACATTCTTTGCTATTAAACTTACATTCTACAGGGAGGTTCTGTACTTTTCTGCAGCCACTATACCCCCTGGGTCTTGTCATCTTTAATCAAAGAATCATTGGCTATGCCTTTCTGGATTGTAACATTTACTTGTGAAAAAATCAATATCCATCAATGTTCAAGAAGGCGTGGACTGGCTCTCAGCACCTTGCTCTGTTTTGGTCCAGATTTTATATCATTTGGTATGTGTGCAAATAGTTTATAGTTTGAGATTATAACCATTTCTTAGTTTCATTTCAGTTTGATTTCAAAAAAAAAAAATTCTAGTCTGTTTTTGATGGATTTGATAAAGGAAAAGGAATAAAATTGTCTGAACCCTGCCATCTTAAGCCAGAACTGCATGTGGTTTAATTAAAAAGTGCTGGGACAGTGTGGCACTTTGATAATTCTGCAGAAATGATGTATTATTGTGAGTCCTCAAAAAAATTAAGAGGTTGAAAAAAATACAATACAGAAAAAGAAACCCTCCTTTGAAGTAGGGACCTTTGCAGTATATGTATAAAACACTAAAGGGAAAGATTGGCCTGGATGTAGAAGGAAAATGTTATTCTGGCATCATTAAAAGTATGAGGATTTCAGATGGATTTTTTTCTAACATGATACCTGTGAACATTTAAAGTCATGTACCCTCTCATCTATTTGATTTTAAGTGCTTGTTTTAACACTGTTTCTTTTTACAAGGAGAAAAAAAGTTTCTGCCTGAAAGATTATATCCCTTACCACCCATTTTCTCCCCCAACCTGACCTCGCTGTGAAGTCAAAATGACAAATTTGTGACATCATAATAATTTTTTTCCTCTAGGAACAAACTGTGAAGCCATTAACACAGGATGGTGACTTCACTGCAGGATCACACAGAGCAGCTGGCTAGAGAGGAGAGAGGGAGCATTCTTATTCAAACACACATAGATCTTCAATAATAACCAGAGAAATTCAGAAAATTACTGTCAAAGTAAATTGCATTTTGTATAAATGCCATCTCCTTTCAAGTTTGCCCCAGCATGATCATCCTTCTTTATTTAGTGGTGTTGCCCTTTTTTCCTTAGAGACCTTTAACAAAAAATCTCCTTTTATATTTCCTGTATCATTAAAATAAACGAGTAGGAATGGAACATATCTGACATTTATTTTTAATTATTTACATAAATAAAGAGGTGTCCTTATTTTATACCTGCTTCAGTTCTGCATATATATACATATGTTTTATACTAACATAAGCACTAAGTCCAATTGGCTATTATGTATATATATAGCCAATTGGACTTAGTGCTTATGTTAGTATAAAACCACTGAATAGATGGTGCCTGTTAGTTCACCAGGCCAAAAGTGTTGTGCTTTGATCCAGAAGAAATCCTATGAGGCAATAAAAATGACACATCAGTAATTATTGTTTATATATCTACTTATATCTGTGAATGGTGAGGGTGAAAGCAAAGGATAATAACTAATCTGCATCTGAGAGACAAAGGTTAATACATATTATAATTTTTTAATTAGCTATCATGATTCTTAACTCCGTTATTTCTGAATGTAGTTGCCTCATATTTTCATTATACTTATTCTCTTATTGGTTTATATGATCTGTTTTTTTTTTTCTTTACGTTCCATCAGTGTTGCCAGGACTGTTGCTCTGAATTCCCCTTCTGTCATGCTCCACAGCTCCACTGAGTCAGGGGCCCTTTAATGTTTTATTTTGTTTTTTTTGTTCTGGCATCTGTACTATGTTCTATCTCATTTTCAATTTTGTATAAAATAAAAAATACACTCTATATGTCACCTGAATTCAGTTTTTTCCACACTTTGACCCCAATCTATTTCTTCAAATTTTTCTTTACTCCCTTCTGTAAATGCTAAGTGGCAGAATGGTTAATCTGCTCTCTCTACATTGCATGCATCCCTTCAAAAATTCCCTTTTTAGGATTCTCAAAAAATATTCTCTTCCTAAATTTCTGACTTGTAGATATGGTTTTCAGTTAAAATTCTGATCTGACTTCATTAATCACAAGTGAAAACTGCACCAAATATTTGTTTTCACCTTTTCTAAAGATTTTCACTAGGCTATGCACTTTGCTATGGGTTTTAGTAGCAGTGATTTTTGTACACGAGGAGTAGTCAGGGGACTAGACTTGATGAGGAGTAAAGGTATAAAAGAGGTATCAAATTGTAACAGGGTGGTCCCCAGGAAAGAGGGAGGTTCCCTGCCCCACCCAACAGAGGGTGGAGCTGAGCAGGGAGAGGAGAAGCTGCAGAAGAGACTGAGGAAGGAAGCAGGATGGAGCCAGGAGACCTAGAGGAGGCGCATGGAGCCTAGAGACACGTGAAGAAACTGCGCTTGTCTTTTGGTCGTGGACGGGGTGACACAGATGTGGGTGAGACCCATGGGGAGGTGACAATGGCAATTTTTAACTTGATGTTGATTTTGCTCTTTTCCTTCCAGGCTTGTCTGGTTGTTTCTGACCCTTTTCTGTGGGTCCCCACTGGAAGATGCTTTAGACTTGTGGTAGGCTTTGGGGCCCTGCTCTGTGCCAATCCCATATGGATGGACTTTTACCCATGAGGGGACGGGTAACTTTGGGTGCTTGATTTAGAAACTAGATTCTTTGCCTTTCCTGTATTGTTTCCTAATTGTATTAAAGTTCCTTCCCATTAAAGTCTCATGTTTTGTGTTGATGCGGCGGATGGCAGAACCCATTTAGAATAGGCAGGTTTGCGGGGTTTGGGCTGCCCCTCTCCCCGTCTTATAACAAAATGATCACCCCCCAGTAGACTCGGAAATTTGAAATTCCTGTTGTAAAGCATTTCTTTGGGGGAGGAGATGACAAGTGTTCTGCATGGCTCAGGCTGGAATAGGGAGTGGCAGCTATTTCACTATCTCAGACTATTCTTCAGAATTAGTCTCTTCTATAGGGAGTCCTAGTGCTGTCACCTTTTCAGGCTACAGCTCTTCTGTGTTATGAGTTTCAGATTCAAGACAGAAGGCCTCACTCTGTGTCATCACTTCTGTTGCTCTCCCACAAGGCAACCTCCATTCTGAGTGTATGCTCTTATACCCCCTTATCCTGTGCAGTGCTGGGTCTCAGGAGCCGCAATATACCCAAAGCAGTAGTTGGTCAAGTGTCTGCACCATAGCCACAGCTCCGTTTTGGGGGTTGTACTAGCCCCTTCAACAAAAGTCTCTTAGAGTTTCTCCTGCCCTTTTCAATCAGGTTGATGTTCCTATTGTGTTTCTGAGAGCCCATTTTCACCTCAGGGGCTTCTGGCTTTGTTTTATATCAAGTTTTGTGGGTATATTGGGAGACAGCAATTCTGATGTTTTCACTCTGCAGCCATCGTGCTGGAATCCCATATGACAAATTTAACAATCATGCAAGGAAAAGCAGCATAAATAATGTCAAATGACCAGTACAGATCACACATACCGAGTGTTCAGAGAACATTAGGACTGTGAAGATCTTGGGTCTATGTTGTGGAGCTAGACAGCTCAAGGTTAAAATCTTAGCTCTGGAATTTATATGCTCTATGAAATTTCTTCTTGAAGCTGTCATAGCCTTAGCTATTACATAGAAGAAAACCTTTCTTACCCCATCAGGTGGTTATAAAACATAAATTGTACATATATAGCAAAGAGCATAGCCTAGTGAAAATCTTTAGAAAAGGTGAAAACAAATATTTGGTGCAGTTTTCACTTGTGATTAATGAAGTCACATCAGAATTTTAACTAAAAACCATATCTAGAAGTCAGAAATTTAGGAAGAGAATATTTTCTTGAGAATCCTAAAAAGGGAATTTTTGAAGGGATGCATGCACTGTAAAGAGAGCAGATTAACCATTCTGCAGCTTAGCATTTACAGAAGGGAATAAAGAAAGATTTGAAGAAATAGATTGAGGTCAAAGTGTGGAAAAAACTGAATTCAGGTGACATATAGAGTGTATTTTTTATTTTATTTTTCATTGAAAATTTTTATTGGCAACTTACTATTGACCAGAGAGTAATTTGTAATTGAGGATATAATAATAAATGAGATTGATAAAACCCTAATTTCCATGAAGCTTGTACCAAGCAGAGGAAAGATATTGATGAATCTGAATAAGGGTATAATGTGATGCAATTTGTATTTTGTAAATATTAATTAAATATTAATATTTATCTAATATCTAATCAATAAAATATTAATATTAGTTGGAAATATTCAGAAGAAATGAAAACAGGTAGAGATTAGAATTCTCTTGTGGAATGCTATTGCAATGACTCAAAAATGGCATCGTTTTGAGAGTCAGGGTAAAACTAAAGGCAATGAAAATAGAAAGACCTCAAAGGAAAAAAATCATAAAGAATTAGAGACTGCTTGAATATGGAAAAAGTTGAAGTTCAGAGGAGATTCTATTCATATTTTAAATGCAGTAGAATATTCGAATGAAAACTCACCAGATAAATTCCATGGGGGGCCTCTCTCTTCCTTTCAACCTCCATCTTCCATTCATCCCCCTCTCTCTTCTCCCACCATCTCTCTTTATTGGAAAGTATTTTCCTAGTATGGTGGTTGGAGATGTTAATGGATAAATGCTTTGAAGGAGACATTAAGAGATAAGGGAAAAGAAGAAAATGATCACCTCCATAGATCTTCTAGAAGAGGAAGAAAATAAAACTGAATAGAAAACAGAAAAAAAGTAAAAATGCATGTTACAAAACATAGTATTGTCACATGCCAGGGGGAAGAGTTTTGTGATAGAGGAAGTGGTCAAATGTGTTAAATGTACCAAAACATCAAGAAAAATGAGAATCACAAGAAGACCATTGAATTTGACAAATGAAGAAGTCGTCTGAAGCCATTTCAGTGAACAATCTCACTGGGGTGGTGAAAGTAATCATTGGGTTACAGGAAATAGAAATGCTAGATAGACCTCTCACATTCAATACATTTGGCATTAAAAGATAGAAAGAAGTTTAAGTGCCTCAGGTATCAAGCAGGTGTGCTAGTCACTCCCTTTTTCGATTCCAGATGTTAACTACAATCCCAGCAAGCAACCATTTCAGAAGCGCCTGTTTTTGCTTTTGTGAAAACTGAGTGAACAATTGTCAATGGCTTAACACAAATTCACCAATATTGCAGGAGAAGAAGGATGCATTTTAATGCTGTCAAGTAAATCTTTGCAGTCACAGCTTGTGATTAACTTTTTTAATATGCCACAAAATTTTGAATGGCTTCTGGAGAGAGGAACTATGTTTAAGAGAAAGAGTCAGAAGGAAAACCTCTGCTGCTATAATGCCAAAATATTACCATCTGTACAGAATTCGAGCAGAATGTCTCCCCCATCCTATACAGATTTATGAATTCCTTTATTACCAGACATCTTTCCTTCTTGAAGATGACAGAAACATGCAGCTGTCAATTGCTAATAAGTATAGTTTTCTTGCATTACAATCCACTCTACAATGTGTTTTCCTTGTAAAATCTCAAGGGTAAATATATATCAGCAGCTGACTGCACTGAAGCTGTCACATATCTAAGCTGATTTGTCTCTATCTCATATCTGAATTAGCACATACAGTTCTGGGGCATTTATGTCTGCCAAGGTGATGCCTAAAAATCCTGCCACCCTTATCATCCTTTTCAACCTTTATTATCACTAGGCACATGCATCCTGGTTTCTTCAGATTTGCATTTCTTGATTAGATGATCACTTCTTCTGAGAAGTCCTTCATTCAGCTCTAATGATGAAGGATTAGGGATTCTGATAGATGATCCATCCATCAAGTCACTGAATACACATCATCCTGGAAATTTATTGAGGTATCATAATTTCTGCATATTCTGAGTCTAATAGCAAGGGACAAAGATGACTTTTCAATGTTTTGGAAATTTTATAATCTATAAGGGAAAACCTTAGAGTAATTGGCTTTTCCTGCCTTAATTTTCTCTCATGTTTGGTGGCTATAACAGGATTCCTTCTGTTTCTCCCAGATCTTTTACCATTTATTTAGTCACAGATTCAAATTGGCTATGCTGGTACTAGAAGGAAGTCATTGCCTACACTGATTGGTGTTCTTTTAAGAAAAGCGTACGAGCCATAAAAAGTACCCATATTGCCATGAATTTTTAGGGAAATGTTGGAACTATGCACATGACATTTTTTTCAAATAAAATATATCTCCTGCCATTCAAATTTAATCATGAAAAAGTAATACCATCTAGAGAATATATGGAAGAACAAAAAAAAAACTCATCTAAGACACAATGATTTGATTCTCAAGGAATTTGTAGATCTAAAAAGAGTAAAATTTGCACAAATGAAACAACTAGACAATGACACAGGAACAAATAATGGTAATTCAGTGTTCTAAAATATTCCATATATGTTTGTGAGAAATGCAACACTGAGAGTAGACAATGTAGTGGGAAGAAATGAGCTTTGAGTTACAATTTACAAAGTAATAGTAGGAATAGATGAAGAAAAGATAGAAATGAGAATAATGGCAGCATAAGGAAAAAATAAAATATTAAGAAGTGAATTGGGGCATATCAATCAGGTTCCATATTTATCCAGGATTTAGGCTAAATTCTTATAAGGACACAGAGTCCTTTTAAGAACTTATCTTGGGGATGTTTCAGCTGTGGTAGGAGACAGACACTTTAAAAACATGTATAATATATTATGATAATGCTGTAGTAAATGCTGGACTGAATTGAGTCCATTATGGGCATGGGGACATAAAAAGAACTGATTGTCAGAGAGAAGTTGTGGATAGAGAGGAAATAAGGCAGATAATCTGGAAATTATGAATTTAGAGTTGATTTGATGCAATGCTTAAATATTTTTTTAGAGAATTACCACTTCAGAACGTTTTTTCTATGATTTCCATGAATCACATCATTATTCCCCAATCTGGATTGTTCACTGTCATAGATCTGAATGACATCCACATCCCAGATACAGATATTGGCACTTGGTAAATGATTCCTGGTGCTCATTTTGTGCATCCAAAGTGGGTCTACTGATGAACAAATGAAGTAGGTGTAACAGATAGTACTTACCATGGCCATTGATATAAGAAAAACAGAAAAAATAACAAAGTTAAAATCACCTACATATGGTTATATGGCTCTATCACGGCAGATCCTGGCATGAATTTACTTTTGTGCTCTTAGAAGGGCGTTAATATTGCTCTCTCACTTTGGAAGCAACTTGAGTACCAGGAAAATTTGTGGAAATGATCTTGATCACAAATCTGCACCCACTCGGCAGTGTTGAGCAAGGAGTGCCTGGGAGCAGGAATGTCAGTTAGAAATCTACTGGGCATGAGCAGAGGCTTTAGATTATTACAGGTTTGGTTAACTTAAAAGTAAGGCTAGAGATTGACCAGATGGCAATGTGACCTCCTGGTAACATCTCCAAATGGACAGCATTAAAAACAAACTTGGGAAACATTTTTAAAATCTTATTATATCAGTCTATTTTATATTTACATATCTTTAGAGTCATGATTCTGGTTAGTGGTCAGCTTCAACTTGCTGGTGATGAATATGCAAATCTACTGCAGGCCTGCTGTAGGTCAGTGAGCTGTAATTAAATGTGAAACATCTCTGCCTTGCGATGAAAATACAATAACTTCTGGTTGATTGGATACCTGGAAATGTCTGTTAGATAAAAATTCTGTCTCATAAATCATTAAGAATGAATTACTTACATGCATAAATACTGCTTAATCAAAATACTTAGCTGTATGTGCATCATTAATTAAAAACATGTGTTGCTCATAAACTACTTTTAATGCTTGTTATCAAATATAATAGTTGACCTTGATCCTGCCTTTATAAAGTTTCAGATGTTAACATGCCTCTGAATATAAATGAATTTTATAGATAAGAAGGTTGTATTTCTTTTTTTACAATTTATTTTTATTTATTTATTAATACAAGAACTGGGGTGTAGTCCAGAGGTATGGGAGTTGGGGGGCAGGGTGAAAGGATTCACCAGAGACAGAGTGGGGAGCAGAACAGGCAGATCTACTGAAATACACTGCTGAGGGGAGCAGCGGGCAAGACAGGAGAGGTCTGCTGTGCCATGTGGGTCAGCTCCCTGGCCGGGGATCGAACTCTTGTTGCAGTGGCTGTGGATAGCTTCCTAGTGCTGAGACTTAACCCCTTGCACCACCAGGGAGGCCCAAGAAGATTGTATTGCTGTGTGTGTGCTTATTCTTAAATTTCTGAAAAACACAAAAACATAATTTTATCAAGAAGGTCTTTTTCTGAATTGTTTAGTATTAAAACCCCACGCTCTGTCAGAATTTTAATCCATTCAGCTCAGAATTTAGTCCCTGATAAAAATGACAAAGAATATATTATGAAAGAGAACTGGTTGACCTCCTTGTCATTCACTTGAAATCATCCATAGCATCTTTTAGAAAATTGTTATGGATCTATGAGCTATGACTTAAAATCTAAGATTTGAAATATATAATTGAATGTGCTGGCATGCAGTTATTTTTTATTATTATTTAGAATCCGTATAAGTCTTCAGAGTAATGAGTTTCATTATTTCTCAATGAGTTCACTGTGTGCTGTGGCAAGCAGTGTTTTCATTTATTTTGAATGTTTGAAATGTTATGAGTGCTAATTTTTAATCACTTGATGTATAAGGACAGATAGTCACCTGATATACCCAAAATAAAGTAAGCCTAAAAACTGATGTTGAGCAAAACATGCAAGAAAAAAACAGAGTTAAAAATTGAAGCTCTCTAGAACCTTGAAAGAATTAGCTATTATAAGCAGAATTATGAGAATTAGCTATTATAAGCAGGTATTTACCACATACAAAATGTACCCCTTTAATTAATACATGTTTAAGAGCTTCAAACTTAAAACCTGCAGGAACAATGCATTTAAAGTATGTCTAAAAAAGTTGTAGCTATTCAGTACCATCATTTGTCTGTTTCACTTGTTTTTATAGTGTAATATTTGTTGAAGCAGATGGTATACATAATCAAATGCAGAGATATTAAGTTACAGCAATGTAGTTAATCTATACCAAGATTAAGATATTTCCATCAGTTCACAAATTTCCTTTTCCAGTCTATCTCTGTCACTTTCCAAAGATGATTGCTCTTCTAAAATTCCTAGCATCATAAACTAATTTTTCATATTCTTGAACTTCATTACATAAAGAATCATAAAGGTTATACTTTTTAATACCTGACCTTTTTTTCCTCCATTTAATGTTCTTGAGATTCATCCATATTATTGTATACTTTTATAGTTGTTTTATTGTTGTTATTTAATAGCATTCCATTGTATGTCTATACAGCAATTTGTTACTAAATTCTCCTGTTGATGATCATTGGGTTGTTTCCAGTTTGAAGCTATTATAACTAAAGTTGCCATGATAATAATATTTAAGTCTTTGGGGGGACACATACAATTATATCTCTTGGGCAAAATTAGGAATCAAATATCTGGACCATGTTTAATTTATATTATTCAGGAAACATTAGTTTATAGAGGAGTATATGACTTAGATGTATAGGATCACACCCTTCAGGTATATGTCCCCACACCACACACACACCCCCCTCAGGGTACTCACAGTCCTCCACCATAGTCCATTGTGCCCCCTCCCCAATCTGCTCTCCGTCCTCTCCTCCTCCTCTGGTATAAAACTCAATTTTATAGTCAGATATCTAGGGTTTGTTATTGTTTTGCTTTATCTGACCCCCCTTTTGTCTTTCTCTATATTCCACATATAATTAACATCATCTGGTAATTGTCTTTCTCCTTTTGATTTATATCACTTAGTATAATTCCCTCCAGTTCCATCCATAAATGGCAAGAATTTATAAATGGCAAAAATGGCCATTTATAAATTGTCATAAATGGCCATTTATAAGTTGTCATAAATGGCAATAATTTATCTTTTTCTTATATCTGAGAAGTATTCTATTGTGTATATATACCACATCTTCTTAATACATTCCTCTGTCAACACTTAGGTTGTTTCCATAACTTGTAGGCCATATTTTAGATGTATGGTTAACTTCATTATTAATATTTTCCAAAGTTATTTTAAATCCCATAGGCAATATATGAGAGTTCCCATATAGTTTTGGTAGAAAAATATAACTATACGTTCAATATCACCATATCTTCTAATTTTATTCAAGAAATTAAGAGGTACCAATTTTTAGATCAAAGTTTCTCATTGGGTTGCAGAAGCAAGAGAGATAGGTCCACCTGCCTTTTGTGCTATATAGGGGACAATCAGATCCAGCCTAATTCTCCAGCCTAGGAAGTCAGGTTCATGGCATACTGGGACTTATAATCCAAGGTGACTGCATATAAGTGGGGGGTGGAGAAAATGGTGCCCATTCACTGTGCTGCTCCTCCCCCTTTCATTGAGAGGCATTATGTAACATTTTTATATCACTAAGGGATTTCATCCAAAGTCAAAGACCCAAATAAGGGATTAATAGGCAGAGTATAAAATGTTCTTATAATGTAAATTTATTCAGGAAAAAAAGCATCTTCACTTGCATTAGCATTTCATGGATATTTGGGTTGTTTCCAGTGTGAGTTATTATGATTAAAGTTTCTATGCCCATTTTTATCTGTCTTTTTGAGAGCAGATATATTTATTTATCATGAATCTCCATAAAGGCTGATATAAGTCATTGCTTCTCAATTGTCTGTTTAATATTTTTTTGAAATATAAAAAATACTTCCAATATCTGACTTAATTTTGAAACAATGATAGCTAACAACAATTGAGTGATTATTGCATGCTTGGCAATATCCAAGCATTTTACATGCACTGTTGCATCTGATCCTCAAACCATCTGATGATAATAGTTACTGTCATCAGACCCATGCTCATTCCAACTGAGGAAACTGCAGTCCGAACACATTAGTAAATAAACCAAATTCACCCCTTCAGTAAATGGGGAGAGCAGAAGATAAACCCAGAAAACTGTCTTATAGAGCCTATAATATTATCCATATGAAATACTGCTATGCCTATGTCTTTCTCTAGGTTCTAGAGAAAGCTATGTCATATTTTAGGTTGATTTTTAAAATAATTTAATTACTGTTACATTTATAATTACCTTAAAAACTTGCAATAAATCCTTGTCATAGTTCCCTACATTCTACGATAAACTACTAGAAATCATTATTGAATGAGCACCATATTCTGAATAGGCTATTTTTTAACAAGCTTCTGTATTAAAGGACAAAATTGTTAAACCAAAGTGCTTGCCTACATAATGGATGCCTTTGAGGTATTATAAAGAAGACTGTAAATGATCCACTCCATTTATTTCCACACCATGTTTGCAGTATATTCATAAGTAGGCACTGACTATGTTAGTTAGTTTGACATACCACTTAGAAAATCAAGTGAGGGCCTCCCTTGGTGGCACAGTGGGTTGAGCGCAGCACTGTGAAGCTGTCTGCAGCCGCTACAGCATGGGTTCCATCCAGGCCAGCAAGGGAGATACCCACATGGAGTGGCAGACCTCTCCTGTCTCGCCAGCTGCTCCCCTCAGCAGTGTATTTCAGTAGATCCGCTTGTTCTGTTCCCCACTCTGTCTCTGGTGAATCCTCTCACCTCCCATCTGGCCTGTACCCGGGTTCTTATATGCATGAATAAACAAATCTTAAAAAAAAAAGAAAGAAAGAAAATGAAGTGATTTGTAACCTAGTGTACTTAAAAAGAACAATTAGCTTTCAACTGGAAAGAAAAGAATCTGTGCAATTGTACATAGACACAGTACAAGCTGCATTGTGTTTCCTTGTACTAAATAATCTCATATCTCTAAAAATGTTCCACTTTATTGATTTGCTAGGAAGGATTTTCCATGTTTGCTAGCTAGTTCACAAAGCCCTACCACTCTGACAGCTATAATTAGGAATGAGTAGGATTTCTAAATTTAAAATATTATTTCCTTGGCAATTAACATAACTTTTAATATAAATGTGTGAGTGGGTTTGAATGTGGTCTTAAAAAAAAAAAAACTCCTACATGAATATAAAATATGGGATCCTTGAATGTAGATAATTCCTCACACTTAATCACACTACACCTCACCCTCCCCTACTTTTACTAGAATTAGAAAGGTCAACCTGAGCACGCTCCTGCTTTGGAAAGGCAGCCCCTGCTGATGGGCTTTCCACACTCGTGTCAGACTCAACCAGCCCTTGACAGGAACCTCGCCGTGGAGCAGCTGGACTCCCATTACTCACCCCGCTCCTCACAGAGTCTCTGCAAAGTGCTAGACATTGTACTAGCTTCTTCGAATGCAAGTATGAATAAAGAACACATTTGCTTTCCCCTAACGACTTAGCAACCTTGTCTCCCAACAGGAATTATTATGCTCATCCAAATTGCTAAAAATATGAAAAGTCACATTTAAAAAAATTTAAAGCATAAATAATAATGCAAGTTAAGGCTTTGGGTTCAGATATAAGTTTAAAGCACTTCTTCTTTAAGAGGGTTGATACTAAAACTTGCTTTGATATCTTAGAGTAATAGTCATTGTTCTTTGATTGTGTAAGTTTGCAAATTATTAGTACAGGAGAAATGATTGAGTAAGGTTAAAAGAATCTGGTCAATCACATTATCATTTAATGAAGAAGTAAGTTTTACATGCAAATACAATATGTAATGTAGGTGCACATTCTGCTAGAGTCCCATCAACGTGCAAAAAACAAAATTCATTTTCTGAAGACCTCTGTCTATATCACTATGGATGTAGATAGACATCAGAGGCAGGATACTTTCTTCTCATTCTTTAGCCAAGCAGTCATCATTTTAGGAACAGTCTCTGAGATCGTTCGCTATATGACAATATATTTTGACTAAGAATTCAGTATTAGAGGTCATTAAACAAACACAAGTGTATCAAAAGCTTTCAGATACACTGGCAGTTACTTTAGAGTTTTTAAATCATCCCACTGAGAGAAGACAAGGCCTCCTCGTCTATCTCAAGCAGGGCCCCATCAAATTCCCCTTAGCAAAAATCCTGAAAAAAAAATTGTATGTGACTGATATTATAGGAATATTTTGGTACCATTTCACCAGGAGATTAATAAGTTCTCTATGGGGTGGCTCAAGTTTTTAAATGCATGCAATTTTATGCATAAAATGGATCACAGTCATTGTTCTCCTTAAGGACAAAACAGAAAGAAAATGGGATTAGAATTAACTCATAATAGTTTTATAACATCTAAAAAGCATAACTTCCTTAGAGAAGCAACTGATTATTGGAATGTATTATGGAAATTTGTTTCTCTAGAGGTGGCAAACTAGTGGCCTGTGAACAGAATCTGGCCCATCAGACACATGCCTCTTTGCTTGCACTGTATTTTAAAACATTGAGAGATGCCATGAAAATTCAGATTTCATGCATCTGGCAAGGGATCCAATAACCCTGTGCTCAGATAACTGTCTGAAGGCAATGAGCTGGAGCTGAACTGTGGCTGTTTCCTATCCACTTCTCTCTCCAGTTTACCCTGGTCCCCTCTGCTGCCCACTGTCCAGTTTTCTACCTGCTTCACACATTCATTTTACCTTCCTGGCCCTCAGATGTAACTGTTTTCAACCCCTGTTTAATTCACCCATGCTAACTAGTTATGATGTACTCTATTTCTACTTAACAAAATGCAGAGAATAAAGTAGCAGTGCATTCAAAAGTGTTGATCTCCAAAAATAATTAAAAAATAAGCAACTCAAAGCAAACATCCCCATATAGTAAAAATCTGTAGAAAATCATAATTGTTATTCTAGTGAGAGTATTTGTATCTTCTGAGAATAGTATATGGGTTGGAAAATACCACCCATCCCCACCCTCATGTTAAGTCCTGCATGCAGTTAGCACAGGGTAAAATCCAGGAGACATTAATGTCAAAGCTTCGTAAGTCCTAAGACATTCTTCAGAAGCAACTAGGTAATATCTTGTTTGAAAAGGCAAAGAAATGAAATATTTACAAGAAAGAATCCTTCTCAGGGACTATCATAGCTATGCAGTAGATAAAACAGAGCAGTTCATTCAAGAACAGGAAAAAATAAACAGAATTCCCATCACTGAACCAATGTCCTTTATTAAAAAAAAAAAAAAGATATTTGTATGCATACAGGAGCCAGGGTGCAGGCCAGAGTTGCAGGGTGTGACAAGATTCACCAGAGACAGTGGGGAGCAGATCAGGTGGTTCAACTGAAATACACTGCTGAGGGGAGCAGTGGGTGATACAGGAGAGCTCTGCTGTGCCATGTGGGTAGCTCCCTGGCCAGGGATCAAACTCATGCTGCAGTGGCTTCAAATAGCTTCATAGTACTGAGAACTTAACCCTTTGTGCCACCAGGGAGGCCCCTGGACCAAAGTCCTTTTGACATAGATGTTCAGGAGCTCTGGTATACCTGGTGTATTAGACGTGGCAGTGGGTCATTTTTAGCAACTCCTTCTCTATGGAACAAAATTATGCCAGTAATTGTCATGAAATGAAAGGAGTGTTAATAATTTCCAGTAGAGAAATAGATAATTTTCTCTTCTTGAACTTTATATGTAAAAAATAAGGTTTAAACAATTTAACAATTAAAATTAAATAATTTTAAATAAATATTACAGTACAAAAAAATAAAGGATTAATTCTTTTTAGTTACATTATTCTCTTTTAAATTATGCTTAATATCAATCTGTAGCTGTAATGGATAATGTTACAGTGTCTATTAAGTAAATTTTAATAATATGGAAACATCTGCTCACAATTTATCACTTATGTAACATTCTATTTTCTTGATTCTTTTTTAGTTCTAAAAGACATAGCTGGAAATATTAAAAGGATACACTTCATTCTTGCGTTCCATAAAATATTTCACAATATGGGGTAAATTTTGTACTTTGCCTTTTCAAACAAGACATTATCTAATTACTTATGCAAAATAACATAGGATTTAGGAAGATCTGACCTTAAGGGATTCCTAGGTCTCACCGTATGTTAATTTGCATGCAGTCTTTAACATGAGGGTGGGAATAGATAGCATATTTTGTAACCCACATGCTATTCTCAGAAGACACTGAATGTTCTTAATGGAACAATTCAACACTTACTAGGTTCTCACAGATTTTGTGCTATGGAGAATGCACATGATAACAGTAATTCAGTAAGGTATATGAACTAGAACTGTACTCATGGTTAAAAGGCCTTGTTAAAAGATAAACTGAGGCATATTAAAAATTTTAAGAGTATATTGAGCAAACATCAATTTGAACCAAGCAGCACCAAAACAAAAGTGGTTAAGAGCCCATGACTGACAGGAGTTAGAGAAAAGTCTTTTGTAGAGAAGAAGTAGAAATAAAACAAAGAAATTGATTGGCTATAACTTCAGCAATTGCCCTTATATAGAAAAATCTCGTTGACTGGGATTAAATGTTGATCCTTAGGTTTCATTTCCTAACTTTGAGATACTTACAGGATTAGAGTTTGATTTGCTGATGGGCTGCTAAGGAATTATTAGAACCACTTTCATCTAAAGACCTATATTTTAATTAATTCAGTTGTTCACAGACAGTGATTAACTCAATCTTGTCAGTCTCCTCTCCTGACTGATTTGACTTCAGGGGAAGGGGCAAAAATGCATGACTTAATCCTTCATTCTAGCCACTGACACCAAAAAAAAAAAAAAAAAAAAAGCAGGATTGAAAATAGAAGAAAAATTTCCTGTGCCATAGGATGAGGATACTCGAGACCCTATCCCAAAGCACTTCTAACTCTAGATGACCAAGCTAAGGGCATAATGGGACATAATGGAATGGTATCTGGTACCATCTCCACTGCTGAAGTATTCATGGCACCTCACACAGCAGTGCTTTCAAACTTTATTTTGCCTATGAATTATTAAGGGATTCCAATTCAACTGGTACAGGATAGGGTATAGGATTTGCATTTCTGGCAAACTCTCAGTGATTACTGATATTTCTAGTCCCAGGACACACCTTGAATATCAATGATCTGGTAGAAGCGCCTCTAGTCAACTAATTTCTCCAAGATTCTTTCTATAGGTCCCAAGGGCCTTGGATAAGGTATTAGTGTCTTCATTAGTGTTATCATGTAAGAATTTTAAGGGGATGGCCTCCTTCATGGCGCAAGGGGTTAAGACGCAGCCTATGAAACTATCCGCAGCCACTGCAACACGAGTTTGATCCCCGGCCAGGGAGGTGACCCACATGGTGCAGCAGACCTCTCCTGTATCGCCTGCTGCTCCCCTCAGCAGTGTATTTCAGTCAATCGCCTGTGCTGCTCCCCACTCTGTCTGGTAAATCCTCTCACCCTCCACACCTCTGGTCTGTACCCCAGTTCTTGCATACATAAATAAATAAATCTTAAAAAAAAAAAAGAATTTTAAGGGGACACAAACATCCAGACTATAGTATGTATGGAACTTGAACGAGAGAGAGAGAGAGAGAGAGAGAGAGAGAGAGAGAGAGAGAGAGAGCGCGCTGGGTAATAGAATAAGCATAAGCCTGAGAAATCATCCATAGAACTATTACAAATTGTTCAGATTCAGCTTTCAAACATCACAGTAGTTAAGCAGTGAATGTGCTTACCAATATCTTAGAAAGTGTTATAGCTCTAAACTTATTTATAGTTTGTTTAAAGGTAATTAAAGGTAATTTGGTTTAATTTCTAGTGATTTTCATAAATAAAGATCAAACAATGCCAATGATTTCACAGCCAACTCAATGCTTTTCTGATTGTGAATTAATTTTGATGATTATTATAAGTATTGTTAGTAAGTCACCTTTAGTAAGTGCTCATTTTAGGTCACAAAAATGCTATAAAACTTCAAATTAATTTGTAGTTTATGAACTTGTGTATATTATTAAAAATACAAAATTTTCATAAAATTTTAATGGCATTTAAATGAATTGTTAGTAGTTGTTTGAGTATCTAGGTTAAGACAGTTGATCAGTTCTAGATTTTCTGTGATAAATTCCATCTAGCCAATACAGTGGAGAGATTTTGGAGTCATTTCTTTGGTCCAGATTTCAGAATCAATCCCTTAGTATTCTTATGTCTTCCTTCCCTGCAAGGTAACCAATTTAAGTGAAATAAAGCAATTTTTAATGGAATAGACTGTTCAAATGACCCTATTTCCTGAGGAGGGCATTTTCATGAATATTTATTTAATCTCTTTTACTTCTTTCAGGTTTTATTTTAAATTATGTTCACCAGTATAACCTCAAGAGTTGAAAAATCTATTTTTTCATGTAGGTATTGAATAATAAACATATACCTGTTGCATAAGTTTCCAAGTACTTTCTATAACTTGATTTTAAAATATTCATCTAATGCCATCCAGACACATAGTAAAGATATCTCCTCTTTCTTTTTTTTAAATAGGCTTATAAAGGGCACATATAATTGATGTAACTGAAAGATAATACTTAATACTTACATTATTTAGAAAGCTATCACAAACATGAAATATGCATATATTCTGAATGTGAAATCTGATGCTTCTGAAATACATAAAAATACATGAAGTTTGCACAAAAAAATTGAAGATGTTCAATTCACAGAGGGAATTTGTTAAATTTTTATACTGGTTTGGGCAAAAATAACTCATAAGTCTTCCTTATACCTACTTTAATCAGAATGGTTAAAATCTTTATTTTAGTTTTAATTTGTGAGTACTTTGAAAATGTTGCGTGGGCACAAGAGAAATATCTTCCATTCCATCTGGGTTTTCTAGGACTGGATGGACAAACAAATGAACATTATGCAGAAAAGAGATAAGTCCAAAATTTAATAACCTGTGTAAGTAGAATTTACATAGTTATAAGTTCTAAATAATACTACTATTTCCATTCCATATGGGCGGGGGGTATTTATAATGAATGCATTTTGGGACATGTAGCATCAAGGAGGCTGGGGAGAGGAGTTAGGAGCTTACGTGATAGACAAGGAGCAGTTATTTCATCTTTCCTCTGAGAATAAAGATGAGATAGTTAAGTAGAAAGGACAAATTTACTGATAAGCTTTAAAGTGAATGAGACCCCCCAAAACTACATTTTTCTATGTCACAGAAGTTGGGGGGGAGATGTAGTGATTACCTTTCTGGTTAGAGAAAGGGCAGAAGCTTAGGGTATGTCAATCTCTTCTTTCTTTTTTTTTTTAAGATTTATTTATGCATACAAGAACTGGGGTACAGGACAGAGGTGTTGGGGTGAGAAGATTCACCACAAAGACAGAGTGGGGAGCAGAACAGGCAGATCTACTGAAATACACTGTTGAGGGGAGCAGTGGATGAGACAGGAGAGGTCTGCTGCACCATGTGGGTAGCTCACTGGCTGGGGATCTAACTCATGCTGCAGTAGCTGCCCATGGCTTCACAGTGCTGAGACTTCTTGTACCACCAGGGAGGCCCCTATTACTTTGAAAACTTTTAATATTGACAGCATTCCAGGCTTTAAATAGGTTAAGGGAAATTAATGCATAGCCTGTATATCAAAAGTTTGGGGATGGCTGTTTTCTAAATTCTCTTTTTATCAGGTTCTATACCTTGCATAGGTAAGATTATATGAAAAGACTAATGAACACTGAAGAGTGCTTCAGGGCAGTCAGCATGCCTGACCCTAGCCAGTGGGAACGCTTCCTAGACACTGTGAAAACCAAAGCATTTCTATTCACTCCTCTGACCTCATTAGGGGATGAATTATAAGAATAACAAATTACTTCCTTGGAATGGATTTTTTTTCGCTCACTCATTTATTCAATGAATGTTTATTGGGCATATTGTTGTAACGAGGCAACAGACTAGATGTGGCCATGTTAAAAAGGAGAAACAAAAACGCCTTGTCCCGTTTACAGTGTGTAAAAGTAAATAAAACAGAAACAGAAATAACCGTTTGAAAAAAATTAATTGACATGAACCATAAGATGTTGCAAATTAAAATGTTGGTGTTTGAGAAGCATAGGCATGCTAGATGGAAAGACTTCCGTTTCCATGGAAAAGATAAAGTTTCCCTCTTCCTCTGCCTGACTATTTTCCATCTCTCAGTTATTAATTAAGACATGTCACCTCAAACTCCAGAGTATAGATCTGATAGATCTGACATTCCTTTTTTTAAATTTTTTTTAAGATGTAATTATTTATGCATACAAGAACTGGGGGTACAGGCCAGAGTGCAGGGGAGTGATGACACACCAGAGACAGAGTGGGGAACAGAACAGGCAGACTGACTGAAATACACTGCTGAGGGGAGCAGCTGGCAAGACAGGAGAGGTCTGCTGTGCCATGTGGGTAGCTC
Organism: Talpa europaea; assembly: GCF_964194135.1. Lineage (NCBI taxonomy): Eukaryota > Metazoa > Chordata > Mammalia > Eulipotyphla > Talpidae > Talpa > Talpa europaea. Next base: position 104,516,580 of record NC_140076.1, read on the forward strand.
CCTGGCCAGTGGGAGATCGAACTTGTGTTGCAGAGGCTGCAGATAGCTTCACAGTGCTGTGTTTAACCCCTTTTGCCACCAGGGGGGCCCGATCTGATGTTCTTTAATGAACTTTCATAACACACTTCTCAAACATAGCACTTATTATTCTACATTTTTATTTCCTGTTCATTCGCCAATGCCTATCACCGACTAAATTATATTGAAATGAGGATAGGAGGTATCTATATCTAATTCACAATTGTATTACTAAGCTTCATAGCTCTCAGACATTGCAAGCAATTGAAAAATATTTATTGAACTAATTAAAAGGATTTATATTCTATTACCCCATCATATGTAGTATCTCATCTCAACATAATTGCAATTATTTGATTTGTATTTGCCTCCATAATATAATGTAAACTTCCCTGGAGTTAAAAATTGCATTTTATTATCCCTGTATGTCTTACATATAGCAACCTGACTTTAACATATATTAACTCAATAAATGTTTGCTAAGTGAAAATCAGTGTTTTACAGACAGCATCACTTCTAATTACCCCAGCAATCCTGTGCTATATTTATTAATGAAGCATATGAAGCTTTTGCAGCATATCACTAAAGTCTATTTTCTAAAATTCTAGAGATATTTAATGAATTTGCAATGGCTCCTATCATAAATTTCCCAAAGACATTCATTCCAATCAATCCTGTTGCATATTATTCTGATAGAGTAAAACAAAATTCCCCTGGGGCAGGACATGGACCAATTTCCTAAGATTGCTTGGGATGCTATTTAAATGTACAGATTCCTGAGTCCCCTCCAGAACTTTTGAATCAAAATCTTCTAAGTAGCATACTTTGAAAGTATAGAATAAAAGAGCAAAAGAATTCTTTCTCACACTGACCTGAAAGATTCATTTTCCACCATGTAACAGAAATCCAAACTGTTGTCCTTGACAGAATTATAATCACATCTGTTCTCAGGAATCTCTATTTTAGGACCTAGGCATATTTCAATTACCAGTTAAAGAACAGAAACTCAAAAAAAGAGTTGCATTCCTTGAGCACATCTTACATAAACATTGTTCTGTCTCTACTCTCTAAGGCAATCCCATTTTTTGACATTATTTAGTAATGTGTTGCCTGCCCCCCTTGCAAGGGCATAATTGATCCTTTGATAGGGCACAGAGCTTGTGCTGGGAAGGGGATGTTTTTACTGTCCGGGTATTTCCATATTTAGAAAGATGCAGCTGATGAGGCAAGTGCTGCTTAGATTAATAGGTCACCAAAAATGAGAAAATTCAGCTTATTGAGAGTTCTCTTGAGAAAGACCCTTGGATTTTTATTTTAAGGTCCATCATTTAAAATATATTTAATGCTAGCTAAAGATATTTATGTTTTATTGGTGTATTTGTAACAAAATGTATTATGGAGCTGCATGGGAAGTTCATTTCTCCATCAATAATAGAAGCTTCACTAAGAATATCCCATTTTGTTATTTGCTCACTCAAATAGATTATAAAGGGAAATAGCTTTTGGTGGTTGGAAATCTGTAGATCACAAAGGTTTGTGACTGTTTTATGAAATGTGATACTGATAACACCATTTTGTCATACAGTTTACTCGTCTTATTTATTAGTGAAGATTTTTTTTGACTATACATGCTAGAAAGCAACTCTGACATACTTAAGAAAAAGAAACTTTATTGAAAGGATATTAAGATATCTCAAAGATTTCAAGGAAGGGACAGGAATAAGTCCTGTTGTTCTACAGCTCACACTGACATCAATATATCTCAAACATCAACTCACTCTCAAGTTCATTTTTTTTTTTAATTGTAGAGAATCATAGAAACGTATTGACCCATCCTTCTTTTAGGATAGTATTGAAAATAGAGATTTATGTTCAATAAGAATACCATATGCAAAGTAAAAAAAAAAAGATAGATGATAAAATAGGAAAAGATTTTGCAAAGTTCAAAACCAACAAGGAATTTATGAACAGAATACATCAAGAGCTCCAGCCAATTAGCTTTAAAAAATAATCTAATAGAAAACTGGATACAGGTAAAGAACAGGCAATTGCAGAAGAGACAATCCAATAATTCATGAGGCATAGGAAGAGATGCTAAAAGATTCTAGCAATCAAAGATATGGAAACTAAAACAATAAGTCAATCTAATCCCAATAGTTCAGCAAAAATTAGAAAGGTGGTAATGCCATGTGTTGGCAGCAATGTGAAGCTGGAGGAATCTTTAGGCACTGTTGTTGGAAGTGTGAACTAGAGCAGTTATTCTGAAGAACAATCTGGCTCTACCCTGTCAAAATAGTATGTGTGCAACTTAATGTTCCCAGTCCTGTTACCCCAAAGAAGTTTATACAGAAGTTTGTTCACTCTGTAAGGATTTCCCCTGCAGTGTTACTTGTGGAGGCAAATTTGTGTGTCCATTACTGGAAAAGCAATAGGTAAAATGTTTTGTATACACACCAAGGAGTGCAATGCACAGTTAAAAGCCATCACTTAGATGGAATCATAGCAATATGAATGGATTTAAAGGCATCACTCAGAGTGAAAGGGTTGAACAAAATACCTTACACAATGCTATTTGTGCTAATTGAAGTTACATGCTAACAAAACAACAGCATACATTTTGTTAGAGAACATGCTAGCAAAATTCTGCATGCTGAGCATATTTGAGAATGTCCTTATAATGGAGAAAGGGAAGAAGGTGGGAGTTGTAAGTGGAGATATGGAATCATTCAATAAATAATGCAAAGGAAGAGCCTTGTATGAACGAAATGTGGTACCATACTATGAAACATGCTGTCAATCCTACTACAGACCACATGCCTGTGTATTTATGTTTTATTAATGGGAGCCTGATTAAAAAAATAAAATGAGAAGTCCATTTCAATTTAATATCTTGATTATCTGAAGAGGAATCTAGGTTGAGAGGAAAAGAAGCTGAATATGAACTAAGATTAAAAGTAACTACTTTAAAAAAAAAAAAAACTTGGAGCCACCACTTCCTACTGCTAGTCCAGTACATTTTACAATGTTCTTTTTTTAAATTTTTTTTTTTAATAGAGGCATGTTTTATTTATTTATTTGTTTGTTTGTTTGTTTGTTTACACATGCACTGGGTACAGTCAGAAGCACGGGAGGGTGAGAGAATTCACCAGAGCCAGAGCGGGGAACAGAGCAGGCAGAAGGACCGAAGTACACTGCTGAGGGGAGCAGCGGGCTGCAGGAGAGGTCTGTGTGCCATGTGGGACCCTCCTTTTGTGGCTGGGGAGCAGCCGGGGATCGAACCAGCGACACAGAGGCCGCGGGCAGCTTCGCAACCCAGCGCTCAACCGTTGCGCCACCGGGGAGGCCCTACAATGTTCTTTTATTTCCACAATTTCCCACAACCCCACGGGATCTAATCTTAAATGTGCAACAATATATTTGTTTTCTTTTCAGCCTGATCATTCCTTTTATTCTCCTTGACTGTTACTTTATGGCATGACCCATTCACCTTTCAACCTCCATCTGTGGCCTTTCCATGAGTCAGCCAATAGCTTCCTTTCTGACTGATTCCTACTCAGACTTGACCATATCTAAGACCTCATTGTCACTTGAGTCTCTATCAACTTTATAATGTATTTTTCCATCTTTACCTATTTGCTATTCCACTGGCCCAGAAGTTCTAATTGCTCAAACATAGATTATTAAGACACTTGATTACAACTGATGCCTTAATACCTTGGTCATCTAATTCTTTAACATCTAAAATCTCACCACTCCCCTTAGCAGAAACTCTCATGTTAGACTTCAAAAAAAAATTGAGCTCTGTAACCAACATGTACTGCAATTCCCCCAAAGGTGATCATTCTCCACTCATCATTTTATTGTCTTCATAAGGATAGAAATCTTTCCTTTCATCCAAACCCAGTCATAAATCCCAACCTTTTTTTAATTCTTGAGAAATTGTGCTTCCATATTTATCATCTCTCCTTGTAGCTCCAGTTACTTCCTTTACTTTAGATCCTTTCCTTGAAGCACACCTTTGTCTTATGTTAAAAGACAACTAAACTCATCCCTTTGCAACTAAAATCATCCTTCTCATCTTAAACTTCTCTTTCCCACATTCTATATGAAAAATGACCATACTTCTTAAAAGAGGCACGGAGATACACACCATCTTGCACTGCAGGCTAACATTTTGCTATTTTTATTTTGGGTAAATGTTTCAATCTGCCTACCTCACCCCTCAGACACACATACATGGGGACACACACAATTGGTTGCTTAGAAAGAATATGAGCTCTTTACTAAAATGTTAGGAATAATTTTATTCACTCTGTGAACATATCCTTTCAATCACAATAACCTGTAAGTATGAATTATTTACAACACTTCCCTTTATAATTTCCACAACTCCCTAGCTGAATTCTGTTTCTTCCCACTCCAACTTTGTCTCATTCTACAACGCAAACATCTGTATTTCTGTTTTTCAGAAAATAAAGTTCATCTCTATAGTATGGCATGCAATCCCTTAGAGTAACATATAATCACATTCAAAAATGGACCCCAAGTTTTTTCCAGCTTCACCATTTTCCAGAATGTTTCTTCTTTCCAATGTATTTCACATCCTAGACATATAACCTATTTGCATTTCCTAAAAGCAACATACTATTTCTGTTTTGTTTTCATGCTTTCTACATTCTGATCTATCTACCTAGAATACCTGTTTTCATCTCTACCTAGTAAACTACTCCTAAGCCTTTAAGGCCCTTTCACATAGTATGTGTCTTATGATCTTCAGAGACATTAAGATGAATAGTCACTTTCTATTCTTATAGACCTGTTAGTACCTATTTCTGCTATCATAACACTCATCACTCTGTAAGGTAATTACTTAAGTCTGCAGTTACTGCAAGAAGAGATGGCTGTCTAATTAACCACTGTATCACTAACATCTAAGTCACTGCTTATTATATGACAGAGTATAAAGACTTGAGGTATAAAAAGGAGGAATGACTGAATTAATTGTATTCATTTGTATGCCTTCATCCACTACCCATAGAACTGTTCCACTACCCATAGAATTATTCCAGAGCAATGCTTTGTGCCCAATAGAAGTTTGTGGAGTGGGCCTCCCAGGTGGTGCAGAGGTTGAGCACTGGCTTGGGAAGCTGCCCGCAGCCTCTGCAGTGCCGGTTGGTTTTCAGCCACTGGGCGAGGGTCCCACATGGCGTGCAGACCTCTTCTGACGCCCGCTGCTCCCCTCAGCAGTGTACTTCGTCAGTCTGCCTGTTCTCTCCCTGCTCTGGCTCTGGTGAATTCTCTCACCCTCCTGCGCTTCTGACTGTACCCAGTGCTTGTATAAATAAATAAAAATAAGTCTTTTCTGCACTGGGTACAGTCAGAAGCACGGGAGGGTGAGAGAATTCACCAGAGCCAGAGCGGGGAGCAGAACAGGCAGAAGGACCGAAGTACACTGCTGAGGGGAGCAGCGGGCGGCAGGAGAGGTCTGCTCGCCATGTGGGACCCTCCTCTGGGGCCAGGGAGCAGACGAGGATCGAACCAGCACTGCAGAGGCTGTGGGCAGCTTCGCAAACCAGCACTCACCCGCTGTGCCACCTGGGGAGGCCCAAATAAATAAATAAATCTTTAAAAAAAATTTAAAAAAAAGTTTGTGGAGTGGATAGAGAGGTAAAAAAAAAATGCATGAAATCTTCCATTTTCCTTTGTCTAGACTATCAAACCACCTACTCCTTTCACTTGAATTTGTTATTAACCATTAAAATTGGTAAGAGACTGACCTATTTCATCTTTATGTGCCCTTGTTAGATAAAAATTCTGTTAACTATAATTTAATATATATTTACAGATCTATTTTTAGGATGGTTTACTTTGCTATTGTAATTATACCAGTGGTTTAAGAACGGATTAATTGTAGTCTTTGGCTCATGAGCTTTTTCAGCATAGGTCATTGTATTTTTTATTTGTTTGATTATTTATTTGCTTATTTACTGAATGGACTTCTATGAGCCCATCAAACCACTAAAGAATAGACTACTGCCATCTATATATTATGCCATCTATATATTACATCTCATTCCACACCTCCCCTTCCCCATGTATCAGAGTAACGTCTTTACTGAATTTTGATTTTCAGCATTCTCTTGTTGCTTCTTTCCCCCTAATTTCATTATAGCTATATACTCGTTTATGAATTATATTTAAAAATGCCATGCTGTATATATTTTTCCAAGTATTCTTTTATTCCCTCCCTATTATAAAGAATTGTCCAATTTCTGCTTTTCCCGGCTATAATTTCTTTTTCTGGAATTGCTAAAATCACGTTGTATTTTAGGATTACTTAATTGTGTTACAGGAGAGTAATGCCTTTCTCTGAGAAGCCTAGGTCCTCTCAGACACATGACTTCTAAACACTTATACAATAAGATTATTATATTTTTAGATTGATATTTAAGAAAGAATAGATTTATTTATTGATTTTTTTTTTAAAAATACAGCATAATATTTCAGCCTATGAGTCTGCAGCTAACTACCCAAATACGCCTGGGATTACTCTATGGTTCAATAACAAGAGGTCTCCAATCTCTTCTCATCTAATTTGTTCATTCAAACAGCTTTTTTTAAGAAAAATACCGGATGGTCTCACTCATAGCAGGAATCTAGAAAACTTAAATAAGGGACCAGGAAAATGAATAACTATAAGAAAGTGAAAATCAAAATCAACAAAAAACTATGAACCAGAGACACTTTTTGGGGGGTGGGGGGCGGGAGGGGAGGGATCGGGGTCAGAATGGGGGGGTTGCAATTGTATGGGGAATATAAAAATAAAACTTATTATTAAAAAAAAAAACAGCTTTTTTTTTTTAGTCTGCCCACTGTTCACAGGTTCTGACAATAATGCCAAGTACTACATTTCTTTGGTCAATTTCCTGACTTACCTCTTACCAACATACAAAGAAAGAACTCAGCCTCCCAGAATACATGAGTAGTGGTAATATATATAATTCTCACCAGCCAAAGGAAGATGATTTTAGTATAACACAAAAACAGGAGAAGCAGCTCCAAGTTGTGATGTTGCATTAAGATTGACTCCAAAGAGGGAGAAGGGAATAGAGTATAACACTGAAGGACACAGACATCAGTACCTGCCTTCATCATTTTTTGCCTGAATGTTTCTGAGTAAGTTATTAAACTCTCTGTACCTCAGTTTGTAAATATATATAATGACACTAACAATAGCACTGACTTCACGGGGTTGTTATGAAGATTAAATGATTTAATATAGAGTTCTTGGAAAAAGCTTATTTAATAAGACTAATAAAAGTATTTGATATGTAAAGAAATGATTTAACTAATATTTCATTCTTGTTTGTGTCTATCTTGAATTTCATTTTGATTCCCTTGAAAACCAATAATAATGGTCTTGACATTCTTTCCGTGAGAATCTTTTCTGTTGAAAAGCATGGTGTCTTATCTAACATGGCAATTCCTATGTAAGACCCAATTCTTGATAATTATGGTTGAAGTTGAAGTTCCATTTTGCATATATTCAGATTTCAGGTGAGGACATTGTCTTGACCTAATTAATTCATGCAATAATGCAATGAATATTTATTGAACTCTTACTTTTTGCAGAGAGCTGTGCAAGAACTTTAGTGACTATAAAGATAAATCAGACATGTGAGTTGACTTTGAGCTGCTTACAATCTAGTAGCAGAGATGACATGTGGATGTCACAAGAGAAGTGAAAGTAAATTGTTATGAGAGTTCAGGAAAGGGAGATAATAATAGCCACCATTATTAAGCATATATTATGCTTCAGGCACAGTGCTGACTATTCCGAATATATTATCATGTTTAATCTTCATAATAACCCTGTGAGTAGAAAACAAATATTATTAGCCAGGTAGCCAAGAATTTCTGAACATGTTACTCAAGTAGATCCTGAAAGGGGGGCATAACATACCAAAATAAAGTATATTTCAATGTGAGAGAACACAAAATTATATACTTGGGCTACAAGTTAGCCAAGTGTGACTTTAGGATAGGCAGTAAGAAGGGGCCTCCCTGGTGTCACAAGGGGTTAAGCATTATGAAGCTATCTGTAGCCATAGCAGCAAGGCACCAGTTTGATCCCCCACCAGGCAGGGAGCTAACCCACATAGCACAGCAGACTTCTGACTCGCCCCACTGCTCCCGTCAGCAGTGTATTTCAGTCAGTCTGCCTTGTTCTGCTCCCCCCTCTGTCTCTGGTGAATCCTCTCACCACCACCCCCCACCCCGTACCTCTGACCTGCACCCAGCTCTTTTATGCAGAAATAAATCTTTTTAAAAAAAAAAAGTATAGGCAGTAAGAATAAATAAGGTTGAAAAGGTAAACTAAGACTAGATTATTATAAGCACACATAAGCACATATCATACTCCAGGTACTGATTTACTCTCTCACAGAAAGTCTGATGGGTCATGGGAACTAAGGGTTGTTCTGTCCATACCACCACTCAGAAACTAGTCATTCTATCTGCTGCTTTTCTCACCTTTAAGGTTTCAACAAACTCTTCAGAAGATGAAAGAACAGAGGGTCACATAGGAGATTTCCATAGACCAAGCTGGTAGTGATATAATAGATTATTTTACCGTCATTCCAAGAGGAAGAATTCAGTCATGACTTGAGGGAAAACAGGAACTGTAGTTACTCTGCTACTCTGGAAGAAAGAAAAACAAGTTGTGAAGTAACAAACTCATCTTAGCCAAAAGAATTTTCTTAATAAAACCAGTTCTGCCTTCCAGGCCATTCAGTGTACAATTCCATGTCCATGGAATTCCTTAGTAGTGAAAGGCATCTTGGACATCAGTCAGGCCTAACAGTTGACTTGGACTTAACCAAAACTTATGAAATGTGCAACTATGCTAATGGGTCAAATTGACCAAAAGTGCACCTGTCTCATGGCTGTTTATTCTGTCACTGGCTTCCCCTGCCCCCCAATTTTCTCCCTCCAAAAAATAGCCCTTTAAAATATGTGGCTTCTTTATGTTAATATGCTATTGCAAAAATAAATATATTTTCTTCTTTTGGTTAGATTTTTTAGAGTTTGGATCTGGGAGTTAAAGGAAAACACTAGCAGTGGTTGCTCTGGAAACACTCCTGAGAACTCTTCAGTGAGTAAAGGGCAAACAGTGGGTTTCACAGCAAAAACAGGTAAAAGGAGGTTCAATGTTTGGTGGTAGATGAAAACTAGACATTTGATAGAGAACATATTGTAGCATATATAGATGTCAAATTATAATACTGCGCACCTGAAACCTATATATAGTTGTTAACCAATGGTATTTCACTGTTTCTTTTAAATACCACCATTTTATATTCATAAAATTCCCAAGGTTTTAATAAACATTTATCCTCAACCTAGCAGGAAAAGGAATGCGTTCCTTATTTTTTGGACTTATCCCTAGCTCAGATGGGCTGGCATACAATAATATACCATGCTGGCAGGCTTTTTTTTTTTTTTTCAAGCTGTAATCTCCAGGCACTTCTTTCCCTCCCTTACGCTGCTATATTTCTAAAATAACACCCTGACACTTTGTATCCTCCATTTGTATCTTTCCAGCACTTTCTTCTTCCAACTGTAGCATGAAAAGTGTATTAACAAGTATGAGACATTCAGGGATTGTTTCCTACATGAAGACCAGCGCTACATTAAAAGCAACTTGAAAAACTCAAACTTGTTACTGCTTTTTCTGCCTGAATAAGTTTTATGGCTAGACTACATCCATCTGTTACTATCTCCTAAATCCTGTATCTAGGGGCAAATCATTGACCTTTACACCTGTCATTTTTTTTTTCATCTGTAGAATAGGGGTAATGATAGCTATTGTGTAGCATTATTGGAGATTGTTGGTGATTTAACCCTCATTATATGCCTGGTACTGTTCTTAGTGATTTACTCACTGAACTCTTTAATACCTAAACTGCATGAGGTGGGAGAAAATATCCTCTGTCTTTACCTCCCATTCTATAGATGAGAAAATTGATGCATAGAAAATTTAAGTAACTTGCCAAAGATTACATTGATAGTATGGGGAGGGTCAGGAGTTGAATCCAGAAATTTTATTTCCAGCCAACATGCTACCCGCTGAGATTTAAAGCTAATTGACTTGGGGTTACTTAAAATATACCTGTTGAGCAAAAATCATTTAGCTTTATAGGACGTGAAACCAAGTGACATTCGTGTCCAACTTGTCCCTGACCTGTGCTGTTGCTTATTTCTCTGAGTTGATTTCAGAAATAGAAAATCTATTTAAAATTGTTGGAATTCTCCAATAATGGTGATGATAATAATAATCCAGGCAACTAAAAGTTTACAGCAGACTCATGTCATTCTCCTAGTAATTATTCTATATGTAGTCAATAGGTAATTTAATTCAACAGGTACTTTCCATCTGGATAGTCATGTCTTCCCTGTGTTTTTAGTTTGCAGCCAGCTGTGGAGCTCAGATCAAGGTTGCTGCTATTTCTCATCTGTAAATCAAGTCTCAGAATGAAAGTTAGATGAGTTATTTTTCTTTTTGTGTTCTGTAAGGTCGGAGAGCAATATAATCACTTAGCCTAGGTTACAGTAAGCACTCAATAAATACTTCCCTGCTATTATTATTCTTTCTCAGAAGTACATCTCTTCTCTGACCAGTGGTTCTTTATCACTGATGAAGCTTCTCTGACATACCTGCTTTAGAATAAATTCTCTTCTAGGACTTTCTTTTCCCTTATGTGTGCCAAATCTTTATGAACATCCCCACTTGTCTGCTAAGGATCCCTTCTACAGAATGAAAGTAAGTAGTAATAGAAAAGATAGATATCAGCAATTAATATATGTGCAGAGATCATCCAATAATGAACAGTTCAGTTCTGAAAGCCCCAACAACACCTGAATAAACCAATTAGCACAAATATCAGGTGATTTGTAGCTAAAGTGTATTACATAATTTCTTGTTGACCTTAGGAACTACTCCAATCAGTTTCTAGTGAGAAAAAAAAAAAGGTACATTTTTTTTTCCCTAGGCAAAAACTGCAGTTTTATAATTCAGTAAATATTTATTGGACATGGGCTTTGTGGAAATCATTGAGCAGGCATTATAGAGGAAATAAAAATGAAAAGGATAGGTTCACTTTTAAGAAAGAAGGAAAAACAGGGAAGGCACACATAACAATGATCAGTTATTGTGGAAGAGAGGCAGGCAGAAGGCACAAGAGGACACAGTCTCCTCGCATTGCTTCTCTGACAATCAGAAATGGCTCCAAGTAACTTGTTGGCTGCATCTTAAAAGATAGATAGGATTTCAGCAGAATGAAATTAAATAATAAGAAAAATGGTTTGTGTAAGAAAATAGCCAGAGGTAGAGTTGACCAACGCATAGAGATCGTGACGGAGAACAGTGAGTGCTGAGGCTAGAATTAGAACAAGCTGAAAATATGTGTGGTCATCCGGTCCTAACCTCTGCTTTGCACATGAGGAAACTGAATTGCAGATAGATTAAGTGCCTTCCCCATGTCACACAGCTAATGGCTGAGCCCAGATGCCTGTCAGCAGCCCAGCTTCCCAGGTTGGTTTACTTTCCAATACCCAAGAGTGAGGACAGATAATGGATGAAATTGAATACCATTCCCAGGCTCTTGGGTTTCCTCTCTAAGAAGTGATTTGACACTGAAATGCTCTGAGGGACAGAATATCATAGCCAGGGATGTAAATATCCCATTTCAACAGTGAGAAGGGAACTGAAGAAGGAAGAGGCTGGAGACAGGGACACAGACAAAACATAGCGGTGATTGCTCATGGTCTGAACCAGGATAGTCACACTGGGAAAACCTTACCTGGGACAGAAAACCTTGCCTGGGAGGATCCCCATGAAAGGAACCAAACAACTGGGAGAAGAAATAAAGAAGAGAAATGGGAGAGTACAAAATGTCAAGTCAGCTGTGTAACTGGACAAATCATTTAACCTCTCAGTACCTTTTTATATGAAAGGCTAGAAAACAATTGCTTCCAGCATTTTCTCCATAGTATTATGTCACTACGGATATAATGCATCACCCTTCTGTACAGAGAAGAAGCAGCATAGAGTAGAAAGTAATCTGTGTTCTGTTTCCAACACTTTACATCTCCTAGCAAGTCTCTTCTCTGAGTTTTTTGTCCTGTTCTATAGGACAAGGCACTACCCAAATGAGGTCCATGCCCTTTCTGATTCTCATGACAGTGATTCTAAATCTCAGATGCAAGAAGGAACACAGAGACCACGGGCTGTCAGGTAGAAAGATGTTTCTTCCTGGAACAGAATTGGAGTTGGAGGGGCAGGAGGTAGAAGAAGTTGTTCTCCTGTCTGAATTCAAGGAGAATCCTGCTTAGTTGTTCATCATCTTTCCTGAACTGAACCCTGAAGGGAAACACACGGCCTGATGAGGCGGCAGAAATGGCTCCAGAAAGATGTGACTTAGCAGCTTGTCTCAGTGCGGCAAAGTCTAGAAATAGCAGGACCCATGCAGGAGGCAGCCCTGGGGCATGCCCTTCCTGATGCTTCACTCAGGTGTTACCTGCTGCCGCAGGTAGTCAGGAAATTGTCCTCTGTGCTCAGGAAAAGGGAGTCACTGTGTATGTCTCATGGAGCAAAACTTTCTGGGTGTTGGGGAAGACCCTTTACTCCTCACTCCACTCATCTGTCTATAGCTTGGTGCAGGAACCTGTGACTAATCAATGTATTCCACCCGGCTCCATGCCTCTTGTGTATTTACTGTGCCGAGTCACCATCCAGAACTCCAAAACATTCTTCTGAGTGTCTTTTCTGCTTCTGAGTCCATGCACGTACCCTATGGCACAATATGACAAATTTATCTTTCAGTATCAAACAATCAATTATGCAGAATGCTTCATTAACAATAACTACTGGAGTCAATGGCCAGGGTTGTCATAATGTGGATAAGCTGAGCTTGAATTCACTGACCCCTCCCACTCTCCTTGTCAAGAGACATCAAGGAACAGATTCATCAGAAATAATGGCCAGATGTTTGCTTGTTAATGATCCTTCCATAATCAGAAATGCAGTGACCACAGGACACTTAATCTTGTCAGTTTTTGTGACATAAAACATGCTTAATTTATCATCAACTTTGCAGAAAACAGGGCTCTTGTTCATCCAAATCAAACCAGAAAATAAAATAACTGCTATTTAGTGTTATTAGCACTGTAAGTCCAATATCAATTTTGCAGAGTTTGGTCAAGCTGCTTCTGCTTCCTGCACATCCAGAAGCTTAACTTTGGACACTTGCATAAGCAGGTCCCAAACTCTAACTGCAGAGCTGAACTGAGCTGAAGGATAGGTTAAAATGAGCTATAATGGGATCAATGCCAAGTTCTACAATCTGGCCTGAGGGCTCCATCAGTGTCCTATCTAAGCCACACAGTGAGAAACTTCTCAGCAGCTTCTGTCACTCTCTGTGGTCATATTCACTTCTGTGTTGACCATGCCCCCCACTTTCTTGGGCAACCTAGACATCCTACAGACTATAGAGTTCTTCCAAGAGATATCTGTGTGTGTGTGTGTGTACAGGCATACACTCCCTCACTGGAAATTCTCAGCTAACACTAGCCACATTATACTTGTCTTCTCTAAATGTGAGTGTAGGGCTTCCCTGATGGCACAAGAGGTTAAGCAGAGCACTGTGAAGCTATCCACAGCCACTGCAGCAGGAATTCCATCCCTGGCCATCCAGGGAGCTACCCACATGGCACGGCAGACCTCTCCTGTCTCGCCCTCTGCTCCCCTCAGCAGTGTATTTCAGTCAGTCTGCCTGTTCTGTTCCCCACTCTGTCTCTGGTGGATCCTCTCACCCCCCCTGTGCCTCTGGCCTTCACCCCAGTTCTCATATGCATAAATAAATCTTTAAAAAAATGTGAATGCAGCCTCACCCTGCACCCTACCACACTATGCTCTGTGCAGTGTCCTCTGGTCAATTCTTGTATTATGTGTTCAGCTGAATCAGGAAGGGTCTGATGATATCTGTTTCCTAATTTCCATAGTTGGAGGAAGATATAAGCAATCTTCATGGAGGGTATAAAAAAATACAGAAAAAGAACTTGGAATCTGAAGTCCAGACCCAAGTTTGAAAATATAACCCAGTCTAGTAGCAGTGGTGTAACTATGGGCAAATCATTTAGCTTCTGTGAGTCTCCATTTCTTCCCATATAAAATTAAGTTATTCAGAATTCATTACACATGTAAAAAGGCGGGCACGGTGTCTAATACATACTAGAAATACCATTTCCATTACCTTTATGGAGGGTCCAGTAATAAGACCAGAGCCTATGGAATCTCATGCTTTCCGTCTGTCTTACACAGAAATCACACACTTACAAACACTCATACCAACACAAAACCCAGCTGTTGAAGCCCCATTGTTGAAATCACCCATACAGAAAGAATTCACTTGACTTAATGGAAGGTCTTCCTTTAAGATCATCTTCATCTTCTCAGTTTAGAAAGATAACAAACAAGTCTTAGAGCCATTTTGTTTAAGTCTGCTCAGCTTGCTGGAGGAAAACACTTAAACTGGGCATCTTATTTTTTTTTAAAGATTTTATTTATTCATACAAGAACTAGTGTCCAGGCCAGAGGTGCAGGAGGTGAGAAGGTTCACCAGAGACAGATTGGGGAACAGAATGGGCAGATCTATTGAAATACACTGCTGAGGGGAACAGCAGGTGAGGCAGGAGAGGTCTGTTGTGCTATGTGGGTTAGCTCTCTGGCCAGGGATCAAACTTGTGCTGCAGTGACTGCAGATAGCTTCACAGTGCTGAGACTTAACCACTTGTGACACCAGGGAGCTCACAGACAAGGAATCTTAAACAACAAACATAGTTCTCCAAGTTCTGGAGGCTGGACATCTGATTTCAGGTCCTAGCATGATTAGCTTCTGGTGAGAACCCACCACTTCCTTTCTTTTAGATAACCACGTTCTGTCAGTATCCTCAGATGGCCAAGAGGAGATTTGTGTCTCCTCTTCATGTAGGGCAATAACCCCATCATGAGGGCCCCACCCAGGTGACTTAATCTGACTCTGATCACCTCCGAGATACCCCACCTCCAAATACTATCATTTTGGGGATTAGGACTTCAACATGTGGATTTGGAGGGACACATTTTTTCCACGGCACATGTAATGTGAGTATTGCTCAGAAAACTGCAAATATAGCCTCCTCATCATGTTTCACAACTCTGAACATGCACAGGCTTATTTTTAACAATGAACAGTCACTTGAATATTATTAGTAATATTTCATCAATAATTAAAGGCAATGCTTGCTTCTCCAACTCTTAGTTTATAAACTGATAATCAGAGTGCCAACATTTTCATTGTAGAGTCAAACAAATTAGCAGGCTATTCTAATTTAGTTCTATAACTACATTTATTTTCCAAGAAATGAGAGATACAATAGACAAAACAAAATAAAAAATGACTGAATGAAAGAGATCGTGCAGTTCCATATTTCCCCTTTATCTTATGTAATAATATCAAAATATTTCAAAATGCTATGGTAGTCTAGGACAACTAGAAATAAGTTACAGGAAAATAGCATTTAATTCCAGATATGCCCTGAGTAGAAGATTATAGGAAGATTGAATACCCCAGTTTCCCAACTTCTAGAATTGAGAAATAACCCTTTTACAGTGTCCACTCAACTAGCCCAGCAAGCCATTGAGCAAGTCTTCTCTCTCTTTCATTTTGTTTCTGTGGATTCGTTCTTATGTCATGTTCTAGTGTCATCCATCCTATTTGCTATTCTCTTCCTCTAAAGTTGCTATCAGTGTTGATGCTGAAAGGCAATATGTTGCAAGAGAAAAAAAAAAAGAAATATTAGAACGAGGATGACCAAGAAATATCTAAATACCAAAAAATAATTGCATGAATAACATCCATCCAAAGAGAGATACGTAAGAGGAAAGAGCTTTTGCACTGCAGATCTATTTATTTCATAACTTATTTTCAAAGGTAATTTTAAATTTTTTGGTTACGCATTCACAAATTTAGGTTGGCAAGGCTGACATCAAATGGCATTAATCTATTTATGGCATAAACAGAAAATCCTTAATGGATGCTATGCATGTCATCAATAGCAATGCTATTAAATAAACTAGCTCATCAGAAATTGACACCTTCATCTATCCATTTGGTCATCACAAGGCATCTGTGAGTCATCCTTGATCTTTGTCTTTCTTTCATCCCAGTTGCTGCAATTTACCACCAATAATTCTCAGCTCTACTTTCCAAATGCATCTCTAACACATTTAATTGTCCCATATCTGCACACACCAACCTATCCCATTGCCTTTCATAGGACATCTCCAGGAAAGGTCTGACCTCTCTGTAGATCCATTCCCCAGCAGCAGTCAGAATGACCGCCATAAAATGCAAATGCTGGTTTTATCACTGCTGTGCTCAAATTCCTTAAACTGTTTGATATTATTTTTGGAAAAAAAGTCAAAATTGTTAACTCAAACCTAGAAGCTTCTGTACTATTTACTTCTGCTTTTCTGTTTACTCTCAGTGACCTCCTTGCATTCCTCAAATATGAAAAATATGACGAATGCATACCTATATCAGCTCCTCTTTCTATTTGAAGCTGGTGCCATCAGCCTTAGCCCCTTTGTATCTGGCTAATTCCTCCTGCTTCTTTATGTTTTGACTTGAATGGTACTCCCTTGGGGAGATCTTTTCTGAACCCAGAGTCTAGTTTTATTCTCTCATGGTGTTCTCTCATATTTTCTTCAAAGCACTTAGGATCATAGTCATATAGCTATTATGTGATTATGGATGTGATGCCCCTACCTACTAATCTAACCATGAGGGTAAAGACTGGCTCTTGTTTGCCATTGTATCCCCAAGCCTAACAGAGTGTCTGGTACACATGGCATGCTTGGCTGAATGAATTTATCGGAAAATCCCATTCCTTTCTCCTCCTACTCAGGCAGCTACAGTCCCACAGGTGACACTTCCATGCTAATCAATGACTGTCATTTTTTAAGCATTACTGTGAAATACTGTAATAAACAAATCACAGACATCTTATCTTTATGGCAAATCTATTATGTAATCAATTATCACCCCCATTTTGTAAATAGAAAACTGAGTGGCTCAAGGTCCCAGATGAATAGAGCTGAGATTCAAAGCAAAGGTCAGGATCCCCTGACCATATTCTTCAACATTTCCCTATCCAGTCCCCTTGCAAGAGGAAATCAATTAAGTATTGTGGTATGGAAAGAAGATCTAGAAGAATGTGTTTTGTTAAAAAGTTAGGCTATCCATTGTTATTGTTTCATATTGACCAAGGACAGAGTTTTTCTCTATGTGTTTGACAGTTACTCTCACTGCACCGCAAAGAAGGAGCAAAATGTGTTTTCAGTTTCCATAGGAAGTTAAGTTCCATAGGAATGAACCACAGCCTTCCCTTTCCAGTGGTTCCAGTTTGTTTGTTTTAAATATGAACACAGGGTCTTTCCTTTACTGTTGTCAACACTGGCTTCCCTGCTTAGCAAGCTTGCTGGCCAAAGTTGGTGAATGACAAAAATACTTTGTACATGTGACAGAATGTGCACCAGAAAAATGAAACAGGGATTTTTTTTTTTTAAGATTGATTTATATATATTTTTTGAAGATTTATTTTTATTTATTTATACAAGCACTGGGTACAGTCAGAAGCACAGAAGGGTGAGAGAATTCACCAGAGTCAGAGCAGAGAGCAGAACAGACAGACTGACGAAACACACTGCTGAGGGGAGCAGCGGGCAGCAGGAGAGGTCTGCGTGCCATGTGGGACCCTCACCCGGTGGCCGGGGATCGAACCGGCGCTGCAGAGGCTGTGGGCAGCTTCGCAACCCAGCGCTCAACTGCTGCGCCACCAGGGCAAGCCCTATTTATTTATTTATACAAGTACTGGGTACAGTCAGAAGCGCAGGAGGGTGAGAGAATTCACCAGAGCCAGAGTGGGGAACTGAACAGGCAGACTGACAAAGTAGACTGCCGAGGGGAGCGGCAGGAGAGGTTAGTCGCCCCATGTGGGACCCTCGCAAGTTGATGGGGATCGAACCAGCGTTGCAGAGGTTGCGGTCAGATTCGCAGCCCAGCGCTCAACTGCTGCGCCACCAGGGAGGCCAAAAACAGGGATATTTTTGAGGGAAACTTAATACACCGTTGTTTGACTTAAATCAAAATGTGAATGCTGTTTTTTAATCACTTGTTTAATGAGCAACCACTCTCTTGCCATTAATTATCTCTTATCCATTAAAAAATCCTAGAAACTGCCCACTCCCCTGTCATAATAACATGTTTAGGCCTTTGCCTCCTTTAACACTGTTCTCTTGGTGAAAAGTCTGCTCCTGGGGCTGGGGGTTAACTGATAGATTAATTCCTGATGTCACATAGATGAGCAGAAAGGTTTCAGCTCCTTCTGAGAAATTAAACACAGGACACAATCTCAGCTCTCCTGGGAATTCAAATTGGAAGCTTCTTGTAAGCAAGAGAAAGTCCCATTCTATGCAAAGGAAAATGCCAGTAGAGTTGCCTTGGGGAAAGACTCCAAATGCTCTTGTCCATGTGGGCCCAGTTCTGCCCTGGGTCTGGACTGTGAACAAGTGAAAGGTCTGGATTGTACAGAAATGTCACAAGTGAAGGCAAGTGACTTACTTCCCCTCGTCACTGACATGACAGTATTTCACAATCCTGGAAGGAAACTCAGGACTGCTTATTCTGTTCAGCCAATTTGTGGAAGAGTTCTTATTTTTTTCTATTAATCTATTTTTGTGGAGGTTTTAACGGCAGTCAATAATACTCTTTGGTGTTTATTGTTTATTTATAAAAATGTTTATTTTCCATGTACTTTCTCTGCCTATTAAATATCAGTTGCTTCAAGGAGAAAAAATAAAACAATTAAAAACTTTGAAGCTAGCCAAAATCACTTTTACAATAAAATTAGTTTTCTCTGATTTCCTACAGATGATGAAATAGCCTAGTCCACAGGGGAGAGAAAACAAAATTGATGTCCACCAAAAACTACTTAATGTTTTCTGCAGGAAATGTTAGTGGGCAAAATAAATATCCTAATGTTCAATGTCCAATTTGGCCACTGTTCTAAAAGACTGGACCTGTGTTATTTTATGGAGTATTTTAGGCTCGCACCTGGCACATATGTTAGCTTTTCTAAATTAAGTCTTTCAGCATCACAGTTAAGGTTTCATTTTAACAGTCTCTTTCGGATTTGATAGAACTCCACTTCAGTCATTGCTGCCATTAAAAACAAAATTTTCAGAGTTCATGTTAAGTAAACAACGCTAAATTTTGGTTATCACAGAAGTTACAATTTTAAAGCCACGGAGGAATATATCCATCTGCTCCCCTATAGTTGTTGATACTCCTGACCCCTTGCATATCAGCATGGGTGGCAATCCCAGGTCTTTTTCAAGCGATCCCCTATCACCTTTCTATTAATCTCTTCTTTTTCTTTTCTTTTCTTTTATATAATATTTACATCATGTTTCATTTTTGCACAATGTATGCATTTTCATGTTGGTTATATTTCCCATACAATTCCCACCCCCCTTATTTTGACCCTAATTCCTCTTCCCTCCCCCCCATAGTGTGTCTGTGGTTTATAGTTGCTTGTTGATTTTTATTTCTATTTTATTATAATTAGTCTTTTTCCTGGTCCCTTATTTGCAATTTGCAGCAACATGGATGGAGCTGGAAGGGATCATGCTCAGCAAAATAAGCCAGAAAGAAAAATACTGGATGGTCTCACTCAAGCAGGAATTTAGAAAATCTATTAGTCCCTTCTAAATGAATATTCCAGTATTCCAGGTGGACAAATATATTCTGAGACATGGCAATGTGGTGGCCATATTACATTTACCCTTCAGGGCTGGACTTTCTCAAATTATGCCTGATATCTATGCTACATTTTTTTTTTTAACCTTGTCATTATCTGTTGTATCAACATTAATTTGACTCTCCAACTGGGAAGCACCATTTTGATAATCTAACGATGTGAGAAGATAATATATTTTTTAAAGATTTATTTATTTATGCATACAAGAACTGGGGTACAGGCCAGGGATGTGGGGGTGAGAAGATTTACCAGAGACAGAGTGAGGAGCAGAACATGTGGATTGACTGAAATACACTACTGAGGGGAGCAGCGGGTGAGTCAGGAGAGGTCTGCTGAGCCTTGTAGATCAGCTCCCTGGTCAGGGATCGAACTCGTGCTGCAGTGGCTGTGGACAGCTTCATAGGTTGCGTCTTAATCCCTTGCGCCACCAGGGAGGCTCAAGGAGACCATATATTTTATGTTCATTTGTACTCTACTGATGTTCCTCAAAACCACAACTGGCATTAATTGATAAGAATGGTAAAGTGCTCAGGTAAGCACATGGAAGGCATAGATGTTCTTGGCTTTTTGTTGTTGTTGTTGTTGTTTACCATTATTAGGTATACAAAAGGTACTTAATAAAGATTATGACTCACCATACATTGGTGGAAGGAGAGAAAGGGAGCAGGTGGTTTGAAACTAAAGTACTGCAGCAGCTTCTGTCTCCTGAGCGAACATTATCACTTCTCTCTGGAAGATCACAAAACTCACTGATGGGCTATTTAGTTGGGGAGAGTGGGTAAGAGATGCAGTTCGGAAGGGAGAGAAGCAAAACAATAACTAAATGACTTCCCTGCATAACTACAGACAGGCTTGGCATTTCCACAGGGATGAGGAAAACATGTAAGTTTGAAGGGAGGAAGTTAGGCTTTTAAAGCTCAGCACGTTGTGAAAATAATTCTGGAGGGGTGAGCCATGAGAATAGCCCAGGAATTTCTAAGAATGTGGTAAATCACAATTTTAAATTGTTTGCCTGTGAGTTGTATTGAAATCTGCCCAAACACTTAAGTAAATGACTGCTAATCACATAGCCTGGGGTCACTGCTGCCTTGGGGTAAGAAGTCCTCAGACTGTTACCTTGCCTGGGGAGACACTAGAAATGGCTGTGACACAATTTCTGACAGGGTCGCCCACAGCTCAACTAATTCAATGGAAGAAGAAACCCAGGGCCAAGAGAGGCTCAGGAGTGGAAAGCATTCAAGTATCCCCATTGAAATAGAGGGAGAAATTTCAAAAGTCAAGATATTCCCTCGTATTTCTGTGTACCTTAATGCGAGCATTAACATCTCATTGAAAAATCTTTCCAGATATCGTAACACACTGGTATGTAAACTACAAACTTAAGAAGCAAGTCTATATTATATATATCATTTGGTTAGCACCAGTGAATTGTAGGGTTCCTGGGCGTTGATAAGGAGTTTTTGTTTGGTTGACCTCATGGATATCTTGAATTGCATAAGAATATTGAATAGAGGGCTCCCTGGTGGCACAAGGGGTTAAGTCTCAGCACTGTGAAGCTATTGGCAGCCACTGCAGTACTTTCCATCCCAGGCCAGGGAGCTGACCCACATGGCTCAGCAGACCTCTCCTATCTCACCTGCTGCTCCCCTCAGCACTGTATTTCAGTAGATCTGCTTGTTCTGATCCCCACTTTGTCTCTGGTGAATCCTCTCTCTCACACACAAACCCCTGCCCCTGCACCTCTGGCCTACCCCAACTCTTGTATGCATAAATAAATAAATAAATATATTTTTTAAAAATGTCAAATAGCTCTTGATTCTCTAATTCTCACAAGTCTAAATAGTAGGTATCTGCATCTCCATTTTGCAAGTGAGAAAATTAGGGTTCAAAGTTAAATGACTTGTTCAAGGGTTATCTAGATAAAGAGTCAGGAATTGAACCCATGTCTGTGTGTCTTCAAGGCCTGTTATTTATACTATCATTTCCAATGAGCTCAAAGGAGAAAACATGGCATTCTAGAAAGGAAAACAATGATGTCATCCCCTAATCAATCTGTGTTCCTGAGGGGAAGTTGGTCTGTGTAACAGAAACATTTGTGCAGTTTTGTTTTTTTTTTTTTCTATTATCACGTTTAATTTTTTTTGTATTCCAATTTTCATTTTTCTTTATTGACCCATGATTTATTTATTTTTTTTTAATTTTATTGTTATATTCCCCATACAATTGCAGCCCCCCCATTCTGACCCCAATCCCTCCCCTCCCGCCCCCGCCCCCCTAAAAGTGTCTCTGGTTCATAGTTTTTTGTTGATTTTGATTTTCACTTTCTTATAGTTATTCATTTTCCTGGTCCCTTATTTAAGTTTTCTAGATTCCTGCTATGAGTGAGACCATCCGGTATTTTTCTTTTTCTTTTTGGCTTATTTCGCTGAGCATGATCCCTTCCAGCGCCATCCATGTTGCTGCAAATTGCATGTGTTTATCTTTTTTGAATGCTGAGTAATATTCCATGGTATATATGTACCACATCTTCTTGATCCAGTCATCTATTTTTGGGCATTTGGGTTGTTTCCAAAGCTTAGCTATTGTAAACAGTGCTGCTATAAACATAGGGGTGCAGGTGTTCTTTGGAATGGATGTTTCTGTGTCCTTTGGGTAAATACCTAGGAGTGGAATTGCTGGATCATATGGAAGCTCTATGTTTAGTAGGTCCAGAAATCTCCACACAGCTTTCCACAGTGGTTGGACCAGTTTGCACTCCCACCAACAGTGCAGAAGAGTTCCTTTTTCTCCACACCCTCGCCAGCATTTGTTGTTGCTAGTTTTTTTTAATATGTGCCATTCTCACTGGTGTAAGATGGTATCTCATGGTAGTTTTGATTTGCATTTCCCTGATGGCAAGTGATGTTGAACATTTTTTCATATGCCTGTTGGCCATTTGCATTTCCTCTTCAGAGAAGTTTCTTTTTAGCTCTTCTGCCCATTTTTTGACTGGATTATTTTCTTTGTTGTTGTTGAGTCTCATCAGCTCTTTGCAGATTTTTGTGATCAGTCCTTTATCATTAGTGTTGGGTGCAAAAATGTTCTCCCAGTTGGTGGGGTTTCTCTTTGTTTTTGTTATTGTCTCTTTTGCTGTGCAGAAGCTCTTTAATTTGATGTAGTCCCAGCTGTTTATCTTTGCCTTCACTATCACTGCTTTGGGTGATGTGTTTGTAAAGATGTCTTTGATGTGCAAATCACGTAGTGTTTCGCCTATATTTCCTTCTATATATTTTATGGTTTCAGGTCTTATGTCTAGTTCTTTAATCCATTTTGAGTTGATTTTTGTGTATGGTGTGAGGTAGTGGTCAAGCTTCATTCTTTTGCATGTAGCGACCCAGTTTTCCCAGCACCATTTATTGAACAAACTTTCTTTGCTCCAATGCATATTCTTTGCTCCTTTGTCAAAGATTAGTTGACCATAAATCTGTGGGTTTATTTCTGGATTTTCTATTCGATTCCATTGGTCTGTATGTCTGTTCTTGTTCCAATACCATGCAGTTTTGATGATTATGGCTTTGTAGTATAGTTTGAAGTCTGGGAGTGTAATGCCTCCATTCCCTTCTTTTTTTTTCAGGAGAGCTTTGGCTATTCAGGGTTTTTTGTGATTCCATATGAATTTCATCAATAATTGTTCTATTTCTTTGAAGAATGACATTGAAATTTTGATTGGAATAGCATTGAATCTGTATATTGCTTTTGGAAGGATGGCCATTTTAATAATGTTTATTCTTCCAATCCACGAGCAGGGGATGAACTCCACTGGGCTCATGACAAAGCAGAGAACTTCAGGTCTTTCCTGTAACGTGCAGGGTACCCGAAACAAGTTGCAGTAGCCCTCATGCATGCAGGATTGGAGAGATTATGTTACTGAATGTCAGCCTCAGTTTCCCTTAGCCAATAAAAGGAAACAGAGTTTGAGGAGAAGGAAAGCAATTTAATTTGTCAACAAACTGAGGCAGCAGCAGACTTGTGTCTGAGAGACACCATCGTGCCCTTGGGCAGAGGGCAGGGGTATTTACACAAAGGATTAAAAGGAAGATGTTCGAGGGCCTATATGTCCTTTTGATGCAGACATGGAAATTTCTAGATTTCAGGTGGGCACTAGTTAACTCTGATGTTTGACTTCCTCAGATGTTTAACTTTCTTATTACCTTCTTAGGGATGTCCTTCCCTTTTCCTTAGAATGCAAGAAGACAAATTTGTTAAGTGCAATGGATAAGAATGCTTGTCTGAGGGGCAGGAAGAGAGGCCTGTTCTGCTTCACTGCATCAAGTATAGCAATGTGTTCAAGATTACCCTGGCAATGCATTTCAGAGGATCTGCCTGTTTGGCTCCCCCCGCTCTCTTGTGAATCCTCTCACCCACGGCACCTCTGGCTTATACCCCAGTTCTTGTATGCATAAGTAAATAAATCTTAAAAAAAAAAAAAGATTACCTTGAGGTCCTCTACGGGGTTCAGAGAGCATGCCCAGGTTTAGATCCAACTACAATATTCTTCCTGTGTCGATTTCTTCATTTGAAAAATGGATGTTGTAAAATGACAAATGGTGCAAGGAGGTGACCTGGTATACAGGTATCAAAGATGGCTAGTGATGGAGAGAGAGAGAGAGGTAGGATGGTATCACCACCCCAACTGAGATGAACAAAAGTGACCTGGATCTTAGGATATGGATTTTTCTTTCTTTTAATTAAAATCCCTTGTAAGGGTAGGACCTGGGCACAGTGCAGGTTTTCCTGATCCCATGCAGACCAGGTAAAGGAGGAGTCAGAGTCCTCAGTAGTTTTGCAGGTTTTTTATTTGGGGTTCACCAGGCATATGGCAGGCAGGGATGCTGGCTGGGGGGCTGGGAGGCTGGCAGGCCTCCCAGCCCCCAGCAAGTCTTCACTCTATCTGGGCTCTCTGGCCATCTCTGCTTCTGCTTCGGCTTCTCCTTCAGATTCTGCTGCTGCTGCTGCTGCTGCTGCTGCTGCTGCTGCTGCTGCTGCTGCTGCTGCTGCTGCTGCTGCTGGCGTCCCCCCGTGATGCCGCCCTTAAAAGCACAGTCTTAGCTCAGCTGAATCCCATCTACCTATGCCCACACCCTATTCCAGGTGCCCGCCATCAGGCATGCATTCAGGACAAGGATCCATCATCTATCCTGATGGCGGAAGGGCAGAAAAGCCTGACATTTTCTTTACCCTACACCCTTTTAATATATTCAGTCAGTAGCTTTTATAAGTAGGTGAAAAGGCTTTATAAAAAGTGTTTTATCTTAGTATTTTTCGTGAGGGTTAAGATCAAGAAAATCCAGTGAAGATAAACTGAGTCTTTCACATTATTAGGTAATGCTGTCAAAAGGAACAGGTTGCTATTAGCTGTTTTTTATTATATCTTCTTGGTTTAAATTGTACAAGGACTATTTAAGGACTAATATACTTAAAGCAATGAATCTCCCCAAGGGACCAGGGATAAAGAAAGAAATGTTTCCTGGGCAAGCAACTTTGCTATTGAGAGTTCTCTTTTGTCAAACTAGGAAAATCACAGCAAAATCCAAGCCCATTAATATAAAATAAATAAATGAATAACCCTATATAGGTCATGAGGAGGATGAGAAAAATGACACCTCTTCCCTATCTCACTGACAAAACACTTTAAAAAAAACAAGCAGACATTGCTGGATGCTAGGTGTGTTTAACTAATTGGAAAAACACTGAATTTTGAAAAGATCCTCTGTCTGCCAAAGGCCACATTTTGCCACCCAGGAATAAGCTGTTAATGTGAATTCAAGTGATGTACTCAGAAACATCATAGTACCTTGCAAAGAGACACAGAACACGGGGTTGATGTGGTCTGTCTTTTTGAGGAAAGGGCTGCAGATTTAGCCATCACATAGCTAAAGAGTTAAACCACTGAGACACGTTAAAGAAGGGGAAAAAGTACTTAGGAAATAATTTTCACTGCTGTATGGTACTTCTAAAAAGTTGCTACTGTAATAAAATTAGGACCCACTTTATTATTGCAGTGAAAGTAATTTTATTTACTTTTTCAGTCAACACATACACACAGGGTGGTGAGAGCAATCAGCTGTTGCACTTGTTAGCTCCCTGATTAAATATGTTGTCACCTAACTCTGAACTAATTAAAGGAAATTGAAGTGATTTGTGCATTAGCCAACATGGTATTAAATTTAACGGAGGTTTCCAAGCATGCTTCCTTTTTTCTCAGCCATTTTTTTTTAAATCACTAGCAATTTCACCCAGAGTTGCCATCACCTATGAATAAATGCAGGGGTGTGTTATATACGAAAACTATTCACGTCTCTTGCCATGTGATTGTAGAAGAAACTCCAAATAGAAGGGCTAGTAAACTATAGCATCCAGAAATATAAAACTAGTATAACTTCACCATTTTCCTAAAGAATGCCTTTGTGTGTGGAGCTATAATTTCCTTATTTTTTAAGATTTATTTATGGATGCATACAAGAACTGGGGTACAGGCCAGAGGTGGAGGGGGTGAGAGGAATCACCAGAGACAGAGTGGGGAGCAGAACAGGCAGATGTACTGAAATACACTGCTGAGGGGAGCAGCAGGTGTGACAGGAGAGGTCTGCTGTACCATGCTGTACCATAGCTCCCTGGCCGGGGATTGAACTTGTGCTGCAGAAGCTGCAGATAGCTTCACAGTACTGGGTCTTAACCCCTTGCACCACCAGGGAGGCCCATAGAAGTAAACCTCTAGGGGGCTTCTTAAGGAAGAATATCAAGCAGCTAGCTCTGTGGAATCAAGGTGAATCCTGAGATTTCTGTGACCTCCCCAATCCCTGATCTCCCAAATCAACCATCTGAAAGTATCCCAGCCATTGATAATACCATAGGCAGTCATACCACTGCCTATGTTATGTAATCAGTAACCCCACAATTCAGCTGTCCCATTCCACTATATTTGATCTATTTTCAAAACCAGGTAGATGCCAGCCTACTGTTCTTTCCAAAATGCTAGCTCTGAAATACTTATCTTGCTTTGTTTATTTTCATGCTAGTGGAAAAGCATCTTCAGGACTTCAGGGATCCCAAAGTTTCTTAAAGGGCTTCAAAGAAAGTGGAGGGAGAGTGGGAATAAAAGAAAGAAAAACCTAGAACAAAAGTAGAACTCCTTGCTGAGCTGAACCTGCTTTACCAAGGTAACTTCCCCAAATGAGAAAATATCAGTACTATGTATTTATACAATGCTTTTAACTTTTCAAAGCACTTTCACCTACATTATTCTGTGAAATCCAGGAGTTGACTTTTATTAATGGAAAGGACATAAGTGATCCCAGGGTGCTTCCAGAAGTTCCTAGTCAAAAAAGCTGTGCAGTTTAATTGAAGGAAAAATGCCCAGAAGTGAATCAAACCAGTACTAATCAAGCAGCATGCAGGTTATCAAGGGAAGACAAAGGCCGTCCATTGAAATGGTGGAGAATTCAACAGTTTAAGCAATGTAATACTGATTCCAAGCAGGACTAAATGGACACAGATCAGCTGGAACCACTTTTAGCCAGGATTGATTAAGAGTTCACAACACCAGCCAGCCAAACAAACAAACAATGGTTTTGCAACTCCAACTGGTTATATTGATTTTAAATTCATTGTCCATGACTTATGAGATTTTGAAAATTATAAACCGAGGAGGTGGACCAATCTGTGACCGAAATTGGAAGGGAGGCACATACACTTGTGGATTTTAAAATAACAAAAATAAATAAAGGACAACCTAGACTAGATACACAGGATGGAAGAGTAAATGGAAAATAAAACTCAGCATAACCAATGAGCAGCACACCCATTGTATTGGGTTCATTTTTTAAAAGAATTACAAGTCTGTCAATTACAACAGACGTGCCTTATGTGAGTCACAGGACAAGACTCTTCTGTAAGTTCTCTTGCTGCTTAAACAGATTACTCTTCTCTGAAGAATACCTTGAACACATGTTTTATCAGCGTCTCCATCTGGCATTAACAAGAACCTGAATGACCAGTTTATTTTCTTAAAAAAGAAACTTCTCAGGGGGTATCAGATTTTTTTCTGTTCTTTGTTTATACAACCTCTTGGAATTTTCCATGAGCTTCCAGACAAAGTCTCAGGACACTCTGGTGGCTGGCCCATGTTAACTGCCAATTTAATCCATCAACTGCTTTAACTGAAAGCCCTGGAGAGCTGAGCCAGCCAAAGGTATTGGACTCTCCTAGCACAGCTGAGGAGGCATCCCCTCAATAGCTATGGAGACATGGCCCAGGATTGCTTTTTCACTAAAAGGATGTAATTGCTAATGTAGTTATTGACTTGATGGATCTGTCCCAGCTTAGTTTATTTCATTAGAGCTGTTTGCTCAGCCATTTTAGGATGAAATTTCCCAGGTATCTTAGTACAGAAGAACATGTCTCTCTTCTACTCTCCTTTTTTTCCATGTCATTATAATTGATGCGTGTTTTTCAAGGGCTAACAATGTCCAAAGCATGATATAATGCACAGTTGTAATCCTTCAGCAGCTTAGATTCTAAATATGACCAACCCGTAAAGATGAATACAGCCTCTATATTTGAGATCCCTCAGATGCCTATGAAAAGCTTTGCTGCTTTCATGAGTCGGTTATTTGAGGCCACTTAGGGTTCATTGATTCTCTTAAACAGTTGCTTGATCATTTCCTTGTTTATCAAAATATGAACAATGTTATCTTTTCTTTTTTTGCTTTTTTATTATTTTATTATATGTATATATTTACATCATTTTTGTACAATGTATGCATTTTTATCTCAGTTATAGTCCCCGTGAAATTCCCACCACATATTCACTTTCACATTCTCTTAGCTGACTATATAAATCTGTCTTATTTTCTTTTGAACTGGTTTTAATATCTTATTCTTTATTCATTAATTATTGGGTTGAATAAAATCTTTGACATGTGTTCATTAAAAAAATATATATGGACAATGTCACCAAAGAAGCCAGAAGTCTTGGATTTTCCTCTTAGAGGAAGTTTTAAAATCATTTCTCAATTGCAAATTAGAAAACCAAACTCCTCTCCTTGTCATCTGTTAGTCAATCAAAGTTCCAGCAATAACCATCTTCAAAAGCCTATCATAAATCCAAATCTAAAATATGTTCTTGACAACTACCTCAGAATGTTGGTTTATTCAGAGTTCACAGATTGCTTTGATCCAAATCTGAGGAATGAGACTATTCATTATAATTCTAAAGATAGTATCACTTGGATGGGGCAACAGAACCAAAATAAAACAGAATTCAGGCACAAGCCCAATGGACTTTGAAATGTACATGTTCAGGATTGAATCCCAAAGCTACCTGCATCTGAGGTGGAGTGTGAGTGACAGAGAAAACACCCTGATTCTTGCTCTGGCCCTTGCCACACTGTACTTAAAGGGTTGTCAGTCTTCACTGTAAACTAGAGATATGATTTTTCAGAGGTTGATGATTCCACCATAAAAAGTCACTCTAGTTTGAAAACTGGCACAAAGCAATGAAACTTGAGAACACAATTTTCGTAGAGAAAATCTTTTCAGTTTGTTTTGGTTATAGAAACTTTTTTTTTTTAGTTTCCATGCTCACATAATATAAATAAATCTGCTTTATGTATACAATTTTGTGAGTTTATTGAATGTCAATAAACTACGATCTTTAAAATACTAAAATATTTATTCTAATATCTCTTCTTACCCCTGAATAGAAGTTTGTGATGCAAGCAGGTATTGAGACTGCAGATTTTGAGCTGGAAGAAAAACAGATCTAATCACTTTTTTCCAAGCAGTTTCTCCAATGATGTCTCCATCAGAGACATCTCCCCTTATTTCCTTCTGCATTTTACTGACGGGTAAAAACTAATTTCTTCCCTGGGTTTGTCAAGAATTCTTTTTTTTTTTAATATGTAGCACTTCCAAGAAGATGGCATATCTATCCTCCTTGAAAAATAAAAGGAATTTCTATTTTTATCAACTCTTTCCAGTAGAATCTTTGGTAAGGATGGTAATGTGATTGATCGTTGATCAAAAAAGTTGGTTGAGCCATTTTGGATGGTAAAATAAAAACATCTCCCTTGGGAGGAAAGACTCATCCTGAAGCAATGGAATCAGAAGGGATTTGTTTTCCAGACACAGGAGTTACAAACCTATTAGTGCTGCAATTTCTTTAGATGAAAACTTCTTAAAGTCATACCTCATTAGATGACATTTGCTTCCTATACGTTGTCACTTTCAGAAGATTTTAAAAAGTATGAAGATCCACTTATGGATCTTTCCCTGAAATGGCAAACAAATGTAGTTAATAAGAAAAATGATGAGCTCATTCCTGAGTTACCTGTTCTCTTTCCTCCCCCCATAATTTCTACATGGAGATGATTTCAAGGGGCTGACATTTGGGGCCTCTGGAAACAACAGAGTTTTCATTTCTGTTTGGCAGTATTATGATCTTTTTGTTTGGATAAATACTATGTAGCATTTAAATAAGATCCTCTTTCCAAAACAGCCAATGGGGATTTGAGAGAAAACAATTAGACAGGCAGAGATTAATGTTATTCTGCTATATTTTGCCACAGACAATGCCTAAATTTTTGTCTAGGAGAACATATAGAAAAAACGTGAAAGATACTTTTATTTGACTAAAAAATACCAGGTTTCACTGTTGTCCCAATAATGTAAAGGATTCTGTATATTGAGATGGAAATGCACAAAAAACTTCCTTAAAGAAATCAGTTTCTGGCCTTGGTTTCCTCATAGATAGAGTGAGCTAATGAGGTTAAGTGTAACTTCTCCTTTCCCTACTCTTATAAAGAGTAAACAAAGAAGGGCCTCTGGTGGCACAGGTGATTGAGTGCCACTCTGTGAAGCTGTCCACAGCCTCTGCAGTGCCAGTTCGATCCCAGCCTGCCAGTGAGGTTCCCACATGGCACGCAGACCTCTCCTGCCACACCCGCTGCTCCCCTCAGCAGTGTACTTCGTCAGTCTGCCTGTTCTGTTCCTCACTCTGTCTGATGAGTCCTCTCTCCCTCCCACGCATCTGGCCTGTACACCAGTTCTTGTATAAAAATAAAATCTTTAAAAAAAAGAAAAAAGAGTAAACAAAGAAATCCAGTCCTATATCTGTTCTCTGATGTGCTGTAGGTCTTTCCATATTAATCATGCTGTTTAAATATAAATTTCATTTTAATTTGATTTAAAATAATATAGAAAGTAAAGGATATATTATGGAAATCTTTTGGAGAAAGAGAAAAAATTATTAATTTTATTATTTTAAATGTTGGGTGAGTTACAAGAAATGAAATAAAGTTGCCATTTAATCAGCATCAGTTACATGCCAAGGAGTTTGTTATACACTTTAGATTTACATATTGAGCTTAAGGAAAGCAAAAAAGTTCCAGTGGAAGTCGCTGGTTCTA
This sequence comes from Talpa europaea, assembly GCF_964194135.1. Taxonomy (NCBI): domain Eukaryota; kingdom Metazoa; phylum Chordata; class Mammalia; order Eulipotyphla; family Talpidae; genus Talpa; species Talpa europaea. Next base: position 104,547,965 of record NC_140076.1, read on the forward strand.
TAAGATTCTAAGAACAGCAGGAGAGGAGGGGCTGAAAGAAAGCACCAGATCAGAGGAAAAGTCAACACTACCTTTCAAGAATACTTTTTCCTTATAATCCTGTGAGCCCATATAACATATGACCAAGTCCACAGAAGAAGACCTCAGGGAACACATGGGCAAATTAGCCCCTGTCCTGTCAATCAAGTCATAGACTTGCAGTGATTATTCTCTGCTGCTAAGCATGAGGACAAAGTGCCTTACATTCTGGCTCCCTTTATAAAAGCTGAGCATCTCCAAATGGCACCCTTCCATCCTGCAACACTTTTTTAAAAAGTTGAGCTTCCTTTCCCAGGAAAAGAATGGAATATTTCAGGTGATCAGAAGGATAACTGCAGGAAACTGAAAGAGTATTGGTTGGTGTGCAGCAAGCAAGAAAAATGTTTCCAGTGACCCAATTTACAAGACTATAACCTTGTATGGCAGAGAGAAGACACAGCAGCCTGTAGGACAAGTAGGAGTTTCATGATCAGAGGTGAAACAATTCAGTCTGACATCCCTCTGACTTTGAGGCTAAGACCACCAACTGAGTATACTTGGCAAGCAGTGCCCGGAGTCCTTGCTCAAAGGACAGGATGACTAGAAGCAAGAGTGTCCAAAAATTGCTGATTGGCTGCTGGGATTTTCAGCCACATCAGCACAGGCAGGAAGGAACACTATCAAGGCGGCCTCTCTGAACGCTATGGGCAAGGATGGAAAATGAAAGTCGCCCTAAAAACTAGGGGGAAAATTCCTTTTCCAGTGAAAAAATTGAAGAGCAAAAATATTCCTCCAGAGTGGACTTGGGCTTTAGCTTGTTTATTGCTGCTTGTTTATTTGTTTTTAAATCTGCTCCCAAGAATTTTCCAAAAAAGACTATGGATTTCACATATTTCCTTTAAAATTGTTTCTCTAAAACAAAAAGGTACTTGATTAAAGGGCATTATTTGGAGCACTTTCTACCTTCATTTCAATCGGAAATTCTGGCGAAAAGCTGAAATGAGCTGTAGATATAAACTCCTTACTTTCTGAATTATCCCATTATTTCTGAATTTATGTAATGTTTTTTCAAGCAAATGATTTGTAAGAATATTGTGCACAAGTAAATCAAAATATTTTATGTCTTTTTAGATTTTTTATTGATGAATCAATTGAAATTTGGGATTGTGATTTATATTTTGCTGTTCAAACCATAATTAGGGCAGTGCTAGACTTGTAGATGAGCTCTGAACAGATCTTTTTATATTTTATGAATACCAGCAAGGAGAAATTATCATGTAGTCATTTGTGCCTGAAACCATTCAGTTTACCTTGATTGAAAAAGCTGTCTAAACTCCCAAACCACTTACTAACTCAGCATCCCTGAGTGTCTGAGTCTAATTCCTCTCCCTATTTATGTTCTCAAAGTTTGAGAAGTCTGGGCTCATTGCAATCATGATCGTATAACTAGTTGTATAACCATTTGTTTAATAATCTTTTTTTTTCCTGTTGTACTTTAAGATACCTAGGAAAGGGAACTTGCTCTGTCTCGTTTCCTGCTGAAGCTCAGCACCTAGAATAGTGCCTGGCAGATATTAGACCTTTATGAAATACTCTTCATTATTCTTAAATCATTAATCTCTGGTATTTTAATGTATTACTTTTGTCCCCAAAGGAGATGTAATCCAAGACCCCCAGTAGATTCCTGACAATGCAGAGAGTATCTAGTCTTATATATACTACATTTTTTCTTATGCATGCACACATACCTATTGATAAACCTCAATTTATATAGTAAGTACAGTAAGACAATAATGACAATAACTAATAATATAGTGACTAACAGTTTACTGTAATAAAAGTTATATGAATGTGTTTCTCATTCAATCTCTTATTATACATCATTTTTGCACCAAAGTTGATCGCAAGTAATCAAAATTGCAGATGCTGAAAACAGATAACTCAGATGACCGTTATCTTCCTCACATGGAGTATTTGTCTCTTAAAGAAAGAGGTGAAAAATGTGTTGATTGGCTTTTTTATGCACCAGCATTATATTAAGATAAGAAGCATTACCTCATTGGTCCTCTCAATAACCCTCTAAAGAATGAATTATTATCCTCACCCTACAGGTTATTTATTCAAAGCTCCATAGCTATGCTGGGATTTAAGCCTGAGTCTGTTACTACTGAGTATTTTCACCACTTCTTACTTCTTTCATGTAAGAGAAAATAATCTCTATGGTAGAACGCACGACATTCTTTTCTGACTGTACATTCATATTACAAAGACAATCATTTATGTTATTTATGAGTTGTAGCTGGTTTCATTGCTTGCCCTTCTGCCTCCTAAAGTCCTTTGTCGATATAACAGTCAGAATAATCATTTTCAATATAAATCAGGCCATGCCACTCTCCTGCCTTGAATGCCTCGGTGTTTTTTTGAGCTCCTAGAATGACGTTCAAATTCCTTGCAATGGCCAATAAGATAGTCCACGGTCCCTGCTTTTCAGACCTCAACTCTTACCACAATCCCTTTTGATGGCTATGCTTCAGTCACACTAGTCTTACTTGTCCTAGACTGAGTATGGCAAGCTCCTTCTTTGCTTAGAGCTCTTGGGCCTTCCTTCTGAAACTCTGCCATCCTCATGTTCATGTGCTACATCCATCTTGCTAGTCAGTCTCAACTTAAGTTTTGCCTCTTAAGAAACTCCTCTTGGGCCTCCCCTGTGGCACAGTGGTTGAGCACTGGGTTGCGAAGCTGCCCGCAGCCTTTGCAGCGCTGGTTCGATTCCCGGCTGCTCCCAGGCCACCAGAGGAGGGTCCCACATGGTGCACAGACCTCTCCTGCCGCCCGCTGCTCCCCTCAGCAGTGTACTTCGGTCCTTCTGCCTGCTCTGCTCCCCGCTCTGGCTCTGGTGAATTCTCTCACCCTCCCGAGCTTCTGACTGGACCAAGTGCTTGTATAAATAAATAAAAAATAATAATAATAAATCTAAAAAAAGTATATATATAAAAAAAAAAAAGAAACTCCTCTAACTCCAAGCTAAAATAGTCCCCTGATCTTGACCGTCACTGTACTACTCTGAGATATTTTCTCCTCTAGCCAAGTCAAATCTTTTTACCTCATTAATCCTAGCCATTCAGATCTCAGCCTTATTATCATTTCCATAAACCATTCCTAACGGTTTATACAGAGGAGAGTCTCCAGTTGTAGACTTTTTTGAAAATCTGTACTTATTCTTTAAATTATAATTACTATGTTTTGGTATAACCATTTTAGCGAACTGATATCTTTTTTATTTATTAATTGTGTAATTTCTCAAAACAATATAAATATAGATCCTATAAAAGTAGAAATATTATATGTCTTTTTTTTTTTAACTGCACTATCACCCAGAGATGAATGGTTCTTTTTCATGAAATTTAAAGTGTAGGAAACAGATTTTAATTGCATATTTAAAATCCCTAAATATGCATGTAAAGTGTTTAAATATGTATTTAAAATAACATAATGCATATGTTATAATGTATTATTATGATTACCATGATTATACCAAAATATTCACTTAACATTATAATTAATTTAAGTAATTATTAAATTTCTTTAATAAGTAAGAAAGAGTGTGATGAGTACCAAAAAGGAGGCACAGAGAACTGAACACACAGAGCTTTCTGTTCCAGTGTGGATGAGGCCAGAAAAACTTCTAATCAACTGATGATTAAGCTGAGACTTTAAATGGAACTAGGAGTTAGCACATCATGGGGTAGACTGTGGGCTGAGATGTCAAGGGGAGAATGTAAAGACATTCCATAAACACAAGTGTGTTCCACACTCCACTCTAGGCCTTTGCACACTCTCTGTCCCACTGCCCTGTTCTCTTCAACTCACAACTATCTAAACATACATTCATTTTCTTTATTATCTGTCCCTCTAACCCATTCAAAGAAATGTTCCATGGAAGGAGGGACCTTGTCAGCCTTGCTTACCCCTGTCCTTCAATGTCTAGAACAATGATTGTCCTTTAGAAGATGATGGTTACATAACTTTTAGATGAATGTGTGAAGTCTTGAAGTAGTAAAGGTAAAAACAAAGCTCTAAATTAAAAACCCTGTGCCTACGACATAAGATGGAAGGGGATAATGATGTAAGATAATTTGGGTTTGGGGATAGGTGGGTAAACAGGGCAAACCAGTAAGTCATGTGTTAAGGCAGTTGGATTTTATCCAAAAATAATGAAAATATTTAAGTTTTAAGCAGCTGTGTTATGTGATTCCATACGTGGTTTTGAAGCATCGCTCTAGCTAAGGTGGAGAACATGATTTGAAGAGGCCCAAAATGAAAGAAAAGGAGACAGAATTGGAAAATTTTACAGTTGTCCACATGAGAAATGACAGTCTCTTGGACCAGGGTGGAGGTTATGGCAATAGAGAAGAAAAATTGGATTTAAAAAGTATTTAAGTAATAGAATTGGAGTGATGTAACAGATAATGGGATGTAGCAAGTGAGGAGAAAGAAGACAACTTTGACTCACGCTTGAGCCACAGTTGAATGATGAAGCCACTGTCTTAGCAGGAAAATCATGGAGCAAGTTTTGTGCACAAGGTGAAAGTTCAATGACTATGTAGACTGAAGGGAACTTTGAGATGGGTTCCAGTGGGTAAGTCCAGGGCCAAAAGGATACACATGTGCAGGGGTCAGGCCAAAGTTCTAAACTCTTAGCAGTGATCTGCATTACTATTGATTGATTACTTGCTTTTGTTGTCACTGTAGAGATGAAGTTCTGGAGTCATATTGCCTGAACTGAAATCCTGAGTTCCTTTCACTTCCTTAAGTGGTCTCTGCCAAATTACTTATTACCTGAAAGCCTCAATTTCCTCATATGTAAAAGGGGTATAATAAAAGGATTCACCTCACAGGATTGTTTTGAAGATAAGAAAAGGTAAATAAGGTATAGACATACAACAGCCTGGTATAGAGTGGGCACTTAATAATGTTTACAATTCTCAGCCATTATAAGACTTTTTGGCACTAGAAAGGATACCAAATTCATGGATTTTGTAAAACATTTTGTAAAACAACAGTCTCTCACAGACGAAATTTTTCCATGCTTCATTCAACTATAAATCTCATAGTTCAACTCCTCAACAATAGTTATGCCAAAGTTCTTATTTACAAGCTGGTATCTTTCTTCTAGCAAATATGATACCATTTTTGACACATTCCATTCCATATTTCTGCTGTCCTTCTGAGTATACCTTTGTCATCTTTGTTAAATATTTACTGAAATAATATGCCATACTCTTGTAAGGAATCTTTGATAGGAACTAAAGTCGCATGCCTTAAATTTCTGTCGTAATTATTTTTCCTAACTAAAGCAATGAAAAGCATTCCAAATATAACATTCTTCCCAGAGGTGTATGGCAAAATTTGGCGCTGAATGAGTGGTTACCTTTTGACCTATATTAGATAATATATATTTAAAAGCATAAGTAACTTTATCAGTTGTCATCATCTTGTTCCTATCTATCAAAAGACACTATGGAATTGAATAGAAATACTAAGTGGGGGTGGGAGGGGCATGTGTATACCTAAAACATATAAAGAGGAGTATATTGAAATGGAATATGAATTATAAGACAGGTTTTTAAAATATAATGAATATTCAACCTGGAAGGGACTCTAAAAATCCCATAGGAGCTTCATGATGCAGCTGTACTAGTTAATGTCCAAAGATATTGAATGAAATGCTTAAGATTAAGCAAATGTAGCAAGGTCATGATAAAACCCTGGTCTCCTAACTTCCAGCACAGTGTTTCTCAACTATCCTGATAGTTGAGATTAGCAGATTTGCTATTGTACTTTAAACTGATTCTGTTAGAATCATGAGTATGTTCGTTGCATTCAACCTACCCTATCTCTACTATAAAACAGACTCAAACTCAAGTTAAACTGATTGTGTCTTCTTTATTTAACCATATATTATAGTGCTAAAAAATAAATAACACACTATAGACAATTAACAGATTTATACAGCGAGTCATTGTCTACAAAAGATTTGAAAATAAGGCTGACATCTGTTACAAAGAAGGATTAATTAGGTATTACTTTAAATGATGAATTCTGGCTCCATCTCTCATGAGAACAGTTGGTAAATGTACTGTTCTAATTAGGGATTTGGATCAAATATCATTTTATTCTAATCATGAAGCCTATTAAGATTTTTATTAATACTATCAGTTTTACTAACTATGTATATCACACATGTTTATATGACAAGCACACATACTTTTCCTCTGGTGAAAAAAATCTTAAAAGTGGTATAAAACTCTTACAGTCATGCATTACTCATTGAGGGTTAACCTGATGCATTATAATTCCCTTTCATCATACCATGCCTTCTTTATGATATGTTATCTAGGATATTATGGTATTAAAATCTCATAAGATCCTATAAAAAATAAGTGATAGGAAGAGCGAGTCTATGCTAAGAGATATGGCAGGTGTAGCTTGGATCATGGATTTGTATTTGGTAGGAAGGACTAGATCTTCCAGGTATTTTCAAGGACAAGCACTTGCCCTGTCCCTGTTGTCTCATCTGCTATCTACCTACTGCCATCTAAGTCCAGTCATGTGACCTGCCCAACTCCTATAGTACAGTGTTTGGAATGGAATGCAGAGGGAGAAAGAACACAGAAGTTAAAATATGGAGCCCTGTACTTACAGCCTGCATATCATCACTTCAGGATGGTAACTCAAGCCCCTAAACTCTGCATATCTTCATTTTATTGTATATTAGGTAGCGATAATTATGATCAAAATATATATCCACTACCCAAGGGTTATTGTGAGGATTATAGGAGGTAGTTTATGGGAATAGCATTTAGTGTTGCTCAAAGAATCACTTATTCAATATTTATCAAGAAACTCTCTTAGAATTTGTGAATAGCTGCAATAGATTTTTCTAAAATCAACTACGTAGATGAGGGATAGGATGGAGGAAATTAAAATGAAAACATGTATGTATGTGAGTAAATATTAAAGAGCTTGCAGATTTCTATTGAAAATATGCCTGTTTTTTTGAAGAATGTATACTTACTTTTGGGAAAGAATTATCTTGATCTTACTTAGGGCAACAATAGTATCACCTCTCTTTTTAAAGGTTTCATTGTAATGGCAGAAGGAAAAACCAAGTCATCCCATTAAAATAATTTGGACATTTGGTAACTCTGGTTACATGAGGTGACCTGCTCTGTTGTAAATGCATCCCCACTTCCACCACCGGATGTTGTCTCTGAAAAGGAAAAAAAGGTGATGGTGGCTGAGATAAATCTCACAGTCAGGTTGAAAAAGGAGAAGTATATTTGCTGGATAGATTTTCATAAAACAGCAGAGCCTTGCAGGAAAATGTGTGTGTGTGTGTGTGTGTGTGTGCATGTAGAGGGTAATTAGATAATTCAACTTAGAATATAGATGAAAGAATATCAAAAAGAATTGTAGATGCTAAACAGGGAAATGTTCCAGAAATGTTTAAAAATCAGTCCTTCTTCATGTGTGTTCTATGCTCCATTCATATTTAGACTCAATTTTTTAAGTTTCTTAAAGCATATTTACAGTATCTTTCACCCAGCAGGCCAAGCAGACATCCACAATATCAAGTGACAAGGAGCTTTCTGGAAGCAGCAATTCTTACCTGGTCTTTATCTTTAAAAATACATTACAAGCAAAGGCAACCGTTCCCAAAACATTACTTATCCCCTGTGCCCATGGTTGTTTCTTAACAGCCATGATGTCCTCTATCTCAATAGTGAGACAAATCTTTGTGCAAAGACCAACTCAGAGTAAAATTTTAAAAAATTGTGTAAGACCCATTTTTTAAAGATTTATTTATACAAGAACTGGGGTACAGGCCAGAGGCGTGGAAGGGTGAGAGAATTCACCAGAGACAAAGCAGGGAACAGAACAGGCAGACAGACCAAAAACACTGCTGAGGCAAGACAGGAGAGGTGAGGTCTGTCACACCATGTGGGCATCTCCTTGGCCGGCTGGGATCAAACCCATGCTGCAGAGGCTGAGGACAGCTTCACAGCGCTGCACTCAACCACTGCACCACCGGGAAGGCCCATGTAAGACCCATTTTTTAGAGTTCTATATGAATACAACTTTCATAGAGTTCCCTAAGAGCATTTATTCTTACAATGCATTATTCTTACAAAGATCATCTTATTCTTAGATGATCTACTTTACTGAAGAAAAGATGGCCAATGAGAAAAATTAGAAGTATATTTTAGCTTCTAAAATGTTCATATCTAGACATATTTCTAAAGGAACAATAAAGGAAAGGTATTAACCTTCAAATTGACTATGCATTGCAGGGCACATCTCAAAGGTAGACTACATGAGGCTTACTGCTACAAATACCAAGTCCACAGCAGTCTCTTGCATACACTGGAACCCTGGAAAAGACTGTCTCCTAAGGCAGCACCCCAAGATCTATGCCACCATAGATATGGTGGAATAAAAATTAAAAGAGGGGATTATAAGTGGGTTATTCCCAGGAATAGGGTTCCAGTTTCAGTTTCGGTTTCCCTTCCCCACCCAAGGGAGACAGGAGGGTGGAGCTGAGTAAGGAGGAGAAGCTAGAAAGGAGACTCAGGTAGGAAGGAAGCAGGATGAAGAGTGAGGAGGAGACCTGGAGGAGGCACATGGAGCAGAGAGACATGTGAAGAAGCTACACTGGCTGGACTGGTTGAAACAGATGTGGGTGAGAGACCCTTGGGGAGGCTAACAATGCCAGCTTTTATCTTTTTTTTAATTTTGCCCTTTTCCTCCAGATTTTTCTGTTTCTGACCCTTTTTTATGGGTCCCCTCAGGAAGGTGCTTTAGACTTGTAGCAGACTTCAGGCCTTGCTTTGGGCCAACCCTGTTTGACTAGGCATTTGCCCACGAGGGGATGGGTAACCTTGGGTGCTTGATTTGGAACTTATATGCTTTGTCTTGTCTGTATTGCACACTAATTGTATAAAAGTTCCTTTCCATTAAAGTTCTTATATCTTTTGTCTTGATGGGGTGGATGGCAGAACCTATTTAGGGCGGTCAGGTTTGGGGCCCTTAGGGTGCCCCTCTCCCTGCCCTGTAATAGATTGATAGTCCCCAGCTCAACTAGCTATAATCACACCCTATAGACCGCCTTTGTTGCTTCCCTCTCATTCTCTTGTCCGACTCTGGCAAAACTGCCATCTGCCTTGAGGCTGTATCCTTGAAGCTGAGCATCAGTGAAGTGATTTATACATCATCTACCTCTTCTCTTGAGAAAGAGTCCTTTTCTTTCTATTCTGAAACCCAGGCTCTCACCTTCTCAAGGAATTTACTTTGATTATTCTATGCCTCTCCTCTTAATTTGAATTATTTCTATTAACACATAAGCAAATTATACTATTTCAGGCTTTTAAGAAGATAAAAGCATTCCCTATTTCAACAGTTACTGCTCTATATTTCTCTTTCTGTTTATATCCAGAACTTTTTAATAATTTTCTTTTTGCCCTGGCTTTATGTCTGCATTTTCTATTTACCTTTCTATTCACTTGAAACTGTCATCTGCCTGCAACACCCCATCTCACTCACTCTAGCTAAAGTGAACTCCGGGGGCCTCACTGGTGGTGCAAGGGTTAAAGTCTGAGCACTATCAAGCTATTGCCAGTCACTGCTGCATGAGTTCGATCCCAGGCCAGGGAGGTGAACCACATGGCGCAGCAGACCTCTCCTCTCTCGCCCACTGCTCCCCTCAGGGAGTATTTCAGTCCCTGAGTTCACCTCAGGGTGTATTTCAGTCAATCCACCTGTTCTGCTCCCCACTCTGTCTCTGGTGAATCCTCTCACTCCCCACCCCTGCACCTCTGGCCTACACCCCAGTTCTTGTATGCATAAATTAAGTAAATCTTTAAAGTTAACTCTGATTGCCATATGAGATTAATAAGCTTTAGACCAAATTTGCCAATATTTCCCAAAACTTAGGCGTCATTGTCTCCTTAACTCCTCACTTCCTTCTACTGCTTTCACAATTCTCAGCCTCCTTTGCTAACTATTCCTCTTTTCAACCTCTCAATGTTGGAGCCTCTTGGGGTCAGATATAATCCAGCTTTTTATTTTCTTTTGGACTCTCTCCTAGAAGGTCTCATCCATTCCCATAACTTTACATATTAATGACTCAAATTGCTATCACCAGTCCTGACTCCCAATTAACTACTTTATTCATACATTTACATGCTTGGGGTCATTGCAAACAAACTTGTCTATGTGGAACTTTTATGCTTCCCTCCACTACCCCTTCCACTGACTTTCCATTTCACTTACAATAATATCTAATCTCTTTAACAAGTACCTAAGCATCTACATCTATAAGCATCTAGTAGGTCTTTGTCCAGATCTTACTGGTCTCTTGTTTCTGTATGACAATCTCCTGAACCACTTTCAGTTCCTAGAAAACACCAAATGCTTGCCTGCTGCAGGTTTTGCTTTTCTTTCTTTTTGATATGCGGTCCTTTTACTTCTCCCCGCCCATAAGTTATTAGTCTTCATTTGGCTCAGATCAACTCATCTATTTGCTTCAGTGCTAATTCTCCAATCCAAGTTAGTTCCCACTCCCCAGCTGTTATTCTCTCTAGTAGAATCCAGTTAATATACCTCATAGAAGTTATCACAACGTTCAATTATATAATCATCCGCCTGTGTATGTTCTTCATGTAGAAACTAAGTGCTATAAAGCAGAGACATTTTCTGTTTTGTTTACCATTGTGACATACTGTAGGGTAAGGAAAAATGTTAGGCTTTCCTGCCCTCCCACCATCAGGATAGATGATGGATCCTTGCGGTCCTGAATGCATGCCTGATGGCGGGCGCCTGGAGTAGGGTGTGGGCATAGGTAGATGGGATTCACCTGGGCTAAGACTATGCTTTTTAAGGGCGGCATCACGGGGACGACAGCAGCAGTAGAAGCCAAAAGAGAAGCTGAGAGAGGAGCAGAAAAGGCCGGAGAGCCCAGATAGAGTGAAGACTTGCTAGGGGCTGGGAGGCCTGCCAGCCTCCCAGCCCCCCAGCACCCCTGCCTGCTGTGTACCGGGTAAATCCCAATAAAAGACCTGCAAAAGCCACTGAGGACTCTGACTCCTCCTTCACCCAGTCTTCTGGATCATAGAAAACCTGCGCAGAGTCCTATTCCTGCCCCTACACATCCTGTCTGTTATGTAGCCTGGTTCAATGACCATGAGTTCCTGGACCAAATGAGGACCATAGGTGCTTCAGCAGATTAAACTACTCTTGACACTGTATTACATTGCTCCTAAAATTTAAACTGTTAGCAAAATAGGGCAGAAGCACAACTTTAATTGACCATTTATTCCATTGAAAGACATCCCAAGAAACATTAATTTTCATGTCATTAATAAAATCAAATTACCAAATTCAGTGCTTACTCTCACCAAGTAAAATGCTAAATAGTTGACATTTAAAAAAAAATGAAAATATTTTACCTGGGGCCTCCCGGGTGGCGCAGTGGTTGAGCGCCGAACCGTGAAGCTGTCCCACAGCCCCAACAGTGCTTGCTTGATCCCGGCCAGCAGGCGAGAATCCCACATGGCGTGGCAGACCTCGCCTGTCTCGCCCGCTGCTCCTCTCAGCAGTGTATTTCTGTCGTCTGCCTGTTCTGCTCCCCACTCTGTCTCTGGTGAATCCTCTCACCTTCCTCCACATCTGGCCTGTACCTCGGTTCTTGTATAAAAATAAATCTTTAAAAAATAAAAAGAAAATATTTTAAACGATCTATGTAGAGACCGAGTGTATCTTCTTGGTCACCTGGGTATATCCACTGTTAAATAGGACAATGTGCTATGGGAGAAATTCCTTTAATCTTGAGAAAGGAGGATGATTAAAATTGTAACTGACTTGGCCTGTCTGTTAAAACATTATTTTCCACCAACCTATTCACTAATTAGATAATACTTGTTTTTAGAGTTATTTCCCAATTTTAAAGATCCAGGCAGTTTCTGTGGGTGACATTAGCCAATCTAGACTCAGAAGGGCATTTCTCAAAGAACTACTACTGTTTTATTTTACTTTTATTATTTTTAAAAGATTTATTTTTTATTTATGCAAACAGGAACTAGGGTGTAGGCCAGAGGTACAGGGGTGAGAGGATTCACCAGAGACAGAGTGGGGAACAGAACAGGCAGACTGATGAAATACGCTGCTGAGGGGAGAGACAGGAGAAGTCTGCTCCACCCTGTGAGTCAGCTCCCTGGCGGGGAATCAAACTTATGCCGCAAAGGCTGGCAATTTCTTGACAGCACTAAGACTTTAACCCCTGCGCCACCAGGGAGGCCCTGCTTTATTTCATTATGAATAAGAACAAGAACAATAATAGATAGCATAGACTGAGTACTATGATGGTCATTTTGTTCATGCATAATTTTCCTAATTCACTTAGTTGTCTGAATCCATTGCCAGACAATTCAATAGTCATTACTCAAGGGTCAGTTATGGGAGTTTTATTAGTTTCTATTGATGATGTTTTTGAGATTTTCTGTGATCCTTGTATTCTTGTGTTGGCAGCTGCATTTGAGTAAATAACTTGTTGACAGGTCAGCAGGGAAAGAACTTTGCCAGTCAGCTCAGCTTGGGGCAGTGGATGGATCAGCTGGTAACATCTACGGGTAATGCAGGGGAAATGAAAAGGCTAGGGCTCTTTTTTGTCTCCCCCACCACAGCCTCTATGGCTGCCACCTGCAGTCTGCCTTTCCTCCCAGATTTCATTGCCCACATTTGATGATGTGTTATTGTAAAAAGCACTTGGGAGTGCGAGCATGAGGCATTCACACCTATGATTACAGACACCTGGCTGAGAAGCCAGCAACAGAGGGGAAGAGATGAAAAACCAGAGAGAAGCCAGAGAGAGAGCGTGGAGGTTTCAGGGGCTGGGGGGCTCAGTGGTTGCTGCCTGCCTCCCTCATGCCTGCCTCCCTGCCTGCTGGTCTGCCTGGAACTGGTCCCCTGCTTCAGCATTAAATACCTGATGAATTGATCAAGCACTCCAAGATTCTCTTTTCTGTTTGCCTGAATCATCCATGACCCTACCCACCCTGTGAATGGTTGCCCTGCAGGTAGGAAAGCCTTGTATCAAGGTTTCTATTTGGATGAGGCTGCTGCCTACACTCTGAGGTTGGTGAGGAGGGTGGCCAGTGCTTGTGAGCCTCAGGGGAGTGTGCATTCTAACAGGGCTCCACTTTCAAGCAGTGCCTGTGGTGTCCTCCCTGGTTGGGCAGGATGGCTTGCTGTTTGCCAAATTCATATGGGCACTAGCTGGGCTCTACAATTATCTTTGGTTGTGTGGGGCTGCATGCTGTACTCCCTGGAGGGAAAGTGCCATTGGCTGGACTCATCAGTAGTCAGGGTTTCAGGTTGTGCTCTGCAATTCCTCCTGGTCAGCTGGGGCCTCCCCAACTGGAGGTGGCACTGGCTGGATGATGCATTTAGGCAAGGTTGAACTCAATAGTCAGATGTGGCCTTAGTCTCTGCTCTGTGATGAGACAGATGTTGTGTCTCCAGTTTGAATGGTAGGCCATTAGCTGCACTCTACTTTTAGAAGAGGTTGCTGACCAGGCTGGCTAGGTGGAACATCTAGCTGCAACCCCTTTGGGGTGGGGTAGATGACAATGTTCCTCATTTGGACAAGGTCACTGCCCCAGGTCCTTAGTCAGATGGGACCACAGGCTATGCTCACGACTGGGCAGGGTCACTGGCCGGGCTTCTGCCTGGGAAAAGCTGCAAGCTGTTGCCTAATCAAGCAGGTGTATGCTCTGCTCTAATGCTAAGTGGGGTTGTAGGCAATCTCTTGGCCTAGATACTATGAACTGTATTTCAAGGACCATCAGACAGTGTTACTCTTCAGTCTCCAAGTCATACGGGGTCACAGATTATTTTCAACAGTTGTGTGGGGCTGCTGGATTGGCTTTTTGTGATGGAAGGGCATAGAATGTTTGCCACGGCTGCTGATATTACAGCCACAGTTTTCAGAGCAGTAGGTCTGGATACTATGCTTAGTAATTGGACAGGTATTCAGATTTGCTCCCCATGCTAAGGCAGGACTATAGAGTGTGTTACATGGCCACCCTGTGGTTGGAGACCCAAATCAGGCAGCCTGGCAGCCATGCTCCCTGTACAGACAGGGTCATTGATTCAACTGTAAAGGTCAGCAGAACAGCTGGTTGGGACCTCTGTTCACACTGTTGCAATAGTGTCCTTTGCCAAGATCTGGATTGCTGGCTGCTGTAAGCCCTCTCCTCCCAGTCTCTATATGAATCCCTGTGCTCAAGCCCTACAGATTCTCCCAGTGACCCATTTGGTAGGATCCATGTGAACCCTCAGGACGCATGGTACAATGCTGGGGGAGCTTGATAGCCACCTTCGGTTCTCTTTCTCCAACTGGAGACTCTTGGGGCCTTGGGGTGCCCCATCTTGATTCCATCTGTGCTGCCCTAGGAAGAGTGATGAGAGCAATGTTAAACTACTCCTCTTATTCTTCCAATTCAGTGCTTCTCAGTTTCTGATTTTCGGGCTAGAGGGGCGCGCTTCAGCTTCAACTAAAGAGTACTGCAATTTCACAGTGTTGTGCTGTGTATGCATGGTAACTAGTTAGTCTTCTTGTTAGGGAGACAGAAGTTAACAACTAATTACCTGTCATCCTCTGGATGACATCACCCTCCCCTTTAAGTTATTCTCAAGGTGAAATTTTGAAACACACAAAGCATTAATTCCTTGGAATTCTTGATCTTCTGTTCATAAGAAATATTCCAGACATAGAACACTTTCATTTTGCATTTTCTTTGACTGAATTTTTTTTAAGAGTGTTTCCAAAAGCATCTTCGATTTGGGCATCTGAGTGTATGCTGTTTCATATAAGCTCATTTCCTTCTTAAGAAAGAAAATATCTTTTCTCCTTGCTCTGATGTTGGCTTTGTTGTTGAAATAAATATTGTCTTTTGCTAATTCAGTTTCTGAATCAATTTCTGATGTCATTCAGAGAATTCCACCTAAGTCACATCTTTTCTCTTTGCTTGTCCTCTGTTAAAGTATTTAAAAAAAAGTGGGGCCTTTAGCAAATATTCAAACATTGGGAAGTGATAGTGACCATGATCGAGTTGTATTTGATTACCAAAAATTCAAAGATCCCGTCACAAGGCAATAGCACTAAGTAAAATCTCATGTCAAAATTGTCTGTTTAATGTCTTACTTTGTTTTCAGAATTTGCTGTTTCTTGCAATGGCACTTACATGTCTTGGAATACCACTCATAACTTTTGTGTGAACTGTTAGCATAAACTAATATAACATTTTGTTGGTAAGAATGACTCACCATTAGCAGCAGATATGGCCAGCAATGCACATTAGCAAAATGACAAATGCAAGTGTGACAGAATGCTGAGATGGTGACTGCTGCTTTCCATCATGTTCCTGTCCTCTTCCTTTAGGCTGGATGACTGCCTTTCAAGTAACCATAATAGATGATCTTAAATAGCCCCAATTCCCAGATTCTGTATCATTCAATGACCCATGTCAGTTAATAGAAGATATTAATATACTGCATGAAAATAGGTAACTTCCTGTCCTTCCTGAGAAAAAAAAAGGATAAGATTTTACATTTAATTATATATTTATCATAGTTTTGCAGTAAATTCCAGAAAAATTTGCCCATGGAGGCCACATATTATCTTGGAAGTTTAAAAGAATAATTTAGGCCACTATTTGAATGTTTATTGCATTAAAAAAAATCATATGGTGGGCCTCCCTGGTGGCGCAAGGGGTTAACCACTGTACTGTGAAGCAATCCGTGGCCTCTGCAGCACTGGTGCAGAATTTGATCCCTGGCTGGCCAGGGAGCAACACACATGGCATAGAAGACCTCTCCTGCTCCCCTCAGCAGCATACTTCTCTCAGTCTGCCTGTTCTGTTCCCCGCTCTGACTCTGGTGAATCCTCTCACACCCCAGCATCTCTGGCCTATACCCCAGCTCTCTCGTATGCATAAATAAATAAATCTTTAAAAAAAAGCATATGACCTTGAGGCTACTTAGTACCTCTAAATAATGCAAACATTTTGATGCCAAGGATTAACCCATTAAGCCACCCCCACTTCCTGCAGGCAATCTGAAACTCAGACTGGTAAAGTCTGTATTCTTCTGACTTAGTTATTATGGGGGAAAAATAAGTCAGATTAAACTGTAATACAAAAAAAAAAAAGATTAACATACACACCTAATTGGCTTAGGTTTTCTTATTATTATTCATGTAATTACAATTTGTATCTATAGAAAATATGGTCATTATTTTTAAATTACTGTTTCAGAAAAGAAAGTTATCAATATTAAGTTTGTGACAGAAGTAAAGGAAATTCATAAAATGCACAAAAATTACAGCTAAATCCAAAATGGGCATATCAGTACATAAGTAGGAACACATTTTCAAGTTCTTGATATGCTTGGCCTCTATCCCATACCACTAATTACTTCTCAGCTCAAATGGGCAAAATTGTTAGCAATTTGCTCGGCAATAGGTGAAAAGATATGTTTCTTTTTTTCTTTCCCTCTGGAAAATTGTCTGCATTATACTGCAATCCTGAGCAAGTTATTCTTAGCAACATGTCTCCTCAGACATTTTATGGCAGCTTGGGGAATATTAAATGCGTGATTAATAAATAATTACAACTATGTGTCCAATCTTTAACTCATATTATTCAAAAGGAGTTTTGACTGTGTGAGACAGTGAGGAGCTCTGAAAACAATATACTTACACATTTTAATTTAGATATATTCTACAGTTAAGGTACAAATATTTACATATTCTGTGCATACTTTACATATAGAATTTTTTTAACCATTATTGGTATACAGCTACCTCCCGGGAGAAATACAGTAAAGGATTTAGCAGCAGGAAAACATAGTCAACAACATTTAGGACAGAAGGTAAAGAACACCATAAACATGGAGTATCTGAAATTAGAGGGAAAAAATTTAATTAGGTGGAATGTAATCATTCAGCTGGAATTTGTCTATGTTAACAGTAGCAGTTTGCTATTGTTGTGGAAAATGCTTTGAGATATTTCACTAGCAAACCAAGCAGAAAATCCCATTTCAGTCATATTCACTGCCTCTCTTTACCTAAAAGTACATGCAATGCAGTGAGCTTAGCTTATCAACAGCACGGTGATGTGATATCAGAATGATATCATTGGCAGCATAGTATAGTGAGGATGCTGAATTTTCAAAAAATTGATTCTGAATTTTGATTCTGAATTTTCAAAAAAAATCCCAAAAGTTTCACTTGATCAAACCTTTGTGTTTTCTCTAGGTTCCAAAGTTATTATCACTGACTTTGACACAAAACATTGTGAATGAATAAGAGAACATTTCCAGTTCCAGCTCTCACACCTGGGATGTTTAAAAAAAAAGTTTCTTAAGCAATTTGTATTGCATTCCTACCCCCATCTCTATGCAAACACATGAATGTGAAGATGTCATGTGTCGGTGTCTCATTCCATTGCTTAACTAGTATTAAACAGTATGGATTAGCAGTTAAAAATTAGACTGGTACCAGTATGCTTGGATTTGAATCCCAGCTCTGCTAACTCCACCTCTAGGTGACTTTGGGTAAGCTACTTAGCCACAAATGCCTCTACTTCTTCATCTGTAAAACAGACTTGATCATTATGGTAATTTTTCACAGGATGATATATGGTTTTGATGAGTTGATATACATATCAAGCACCCAAAACAGTATCGAAGAGCAAATGTGATAAAAATCTTAAATAAATACATAGGAGTGAGAACAGCATATGAGCTTAAATTTGCTGTTAATGCAGTTATTTAGCAGCCACTTCCTCTTGTACTCCAGCTTTTAACACCCTAAGAAATGGGTTTTGTTCTGTATAGTGATAAGAAAGCACACTGAAGAGGTTAAGAAAGTTGCCCACAGTTTCTCTAGCAAGTGACACCCAATATTTAAATCCTTTTATATCTGGTTTCAAATCTTTGCTCTCTAAACTCTGCCTCTCCAGTTATTACCAGCATAGTATGTCCTGGTACTAAGCCATTGTCTATAAAAATATGTGAAAAGTATGAATTGAGTTCAAAAAGGGGGTGAAAAGCAATGCAAATGGTTTACTTTCTCACTATAATGAGTATCAGCTTAAGAACCAGACTCTAAGAACTGTGTTCATAATGGCAGCCCCAGCACAATCTGCGTGACCTTGGGTTTAACCTCTCATGCCTGAGACTCCTTGTCTACTAAATGGGCATAATGGTACCTAATTGAGATAGTTATTTAAATATTAATTCATTAATTTTAGTAATAGATTAGTTTTTGGCACCTATAAAATACACGTTATTACTTGGGGGATGGAGGTGGGTTGGAAAAGTGATTTGCAGGGTACTTCACAGATATAATCATGGTCCTACAGAAATGGACACGTGTATATTTTACTTTTATTCAAGCTGTCACATTTCCTGTCAAATGGATTTGAGCCTCCTTCCTCAAACCAATGCTGTAAAGTGCAGAGGGATGTTTATCCCCAAAGGAGAGACAATAATATGCTCAGCTTAGAGATACAGACAGCTGGGAATTACACAAGCCCAATTAACAATAAATAAGAATGTTGAAAGGAGGAAAATCCATCCATCAAACCAGTGGTTAAAGACTCGGAGTCGGGCCTCCCTGGTGGCACAAAGAGTTAAGACCTAAACTATGAAGCTGTCCGCAGCCACCACAGCATGGTTTCGATCCCTGGCTGGCCAGGGAGCAACCCACATGGTGCACCAGACCTCTCCTGTCTCACCCGCTGCTCCCCTCAGCAGTGTATTTCAGTGAGTCTGCCTGTTCTGTTCCCTGCTCTGTTTCTGGTGGATACTCTCACCCTCCCCCACACCTCTGGCCTGTACCCCATTCTTATAGGCATAAATATTTTAAAAAATAAAGAATCAGTGTCTAACAATTAGCCCTTGAGCAAGCACAAAAACAAAAGCCTAAGATTCAGTGTGATAGCTCTGACTGGCCTGAATGAAGGGGACCAATGTCACAGAAGGTAGGCACTGCCTCAGCGGTATCCCCTCAGCTACACCTGTTCAGAGTTTGTGGGTATCCATAAGCAAAGAGGAGATGGAAAATGATTTCAGATATCTTACATAACTTTAAGTTTGTTATATGTAAACAAACATACCTCTTAGCACAGAAGAAAGTCTTAAGTTGTTTCTCCATATTCATTGATGCCAAAATGAAAAAAAAAAAAAATCTTTCCCACTATTGTGAAAAAGAGTTTGCCTGAACCCCATTCAGCTTTTAGACTTGAGATTCTGGTACTCAGTGTATACCAAATAAGTGTCAAAATATTCTCTCTTAATACGGCTTATTTCTGAGTGGGCTCTTCTTTGATTCGTCTTGGTAGGGTTTTAAATTCCCATTTGCTTTTTCCTTTGTTTTCAGCAGAGGTAAAAACTTGGACAGATTTGCTGAGAAGCCAAGTGAATGGGTCACTAAGAGGATTGTAGACTTTAATATACTTTTCTCTTGCCTTCCCACGCAGCGAGCTATTTCTTAAAACCCTAAGTTTGAAGGATTTGAAATAGAAGTTTAAATATTATTGAGCTGAATCATCAAAGGGTTTTTAACCTGCTACTAGATGAAGGACAGAAAGAAAGGACCATCTGATCTATGCCCATGAATTATTAGCAGTGAAGATGGTTCCCCTGGAGCAGAACAGAGAAAAACAGGAAAGGAAATGCTTAATTGAACCAAAATAGGCTACTAAGACATATGTGGAAGTCAAAGCTTTAAAACGATAAATTAAAACAAAGAATAAAGGAAGCAAAGTTGATATTAACCTTCTTTCCAGGAGGCAGCTAACTTATCTAGGGCAATGGCTCCCAGATGCTAGAAAAAATGTTGGTTCATAATGATGCTTTCAGGGGTCCTTCAGAAAGTGAGGACAGAGTGGTGAGTTTCTTTATAAGGTATAATTTAAGTTTCTTTTCACTGTATAAGATGGTGATAACTTCAGTTGGCTTATATTTTTATTTCAGTGCCCTTATTGATCAAAATTACAGGTCAACAAGACTACACCCCCAATTGAAAAAAATAAAGCTCTGATCCATGCAAAACAGAAGTCTGAACTACAACAATCTAAGTCAATTCTCTTCCAGAGAGTGGTTTAGAATTACCTTGGCAGAAGATTCAAAATAGACATCACCCCCCCTACTGCCCACTGTAAATATTCAGATGGCAAGTGAAAGGGAGGCAATAAATATATATATATATAATTATTTATGTGTATATATACACATATAAATGATCTATAAATCATTTATATTTTGTAAATGATTCTAATACAAAACCTAGTTGACATCCAAAGTTCTCAAAGGAGAATTGTCACTATCATCCTCAGAAGACCCATATCTTCTTTACTTCTGTATTTTTCTTGATTATATACTTCAATGGACAGGAGACAAATAATTTACAATGAATTTTCCCAAATAAGAGGAATAATATTTCAGAAAACAAGTTTCTGTGCTCCACATAAAAAGATCTTTGAAGGAGAAGCTTCAAGCAAGCGACAATTCTTTTCATAAAGGAATCATAATATTAAGACTCTAGGGATATAACAAATATATTCTTGACTGTAGTGGCAAACTAAATCAAGTCCTTGAGCTAATTTTAATAGAAAAAGTTTCTATGTACATGCAGACACACTCTATAAATATATATTTCCTGAGCTCTAAAAAGCTACATGGATGAATACTAAAAAAAAAAAAAAAAAAAAAATCATACTGTGCAAGATGGGGGAAAGAGTCAAAGTAAATGCAGATTTCTTGAACACTGTGAAGCAAAACACAATGTTTAAGATATGGAGCTCCTCTGTGTCCTTGAAGACATCAGTTTAGTATTATCTTTTTGTTCCAATCTAGCTGATTTTCTCACCAGTCTGTTTTTTAAAACGTTTACTTATTTCACTGTTGATTTGCAGAAAAAGCTTTGCTTCCTTATCATTTTATTGTACCTAGTGCCAGTGTAACCCTCATCCCTCTCCAATGCCAACATAAAATGTGTCTCAACTCTTCCTAATCAAATCCCACCCAGTCACTCATGCTTATTTGTTCATACAAACACTGAACACTTAGCATATGTCAGGCACTTGCTAGGTCCCAAATGACCATGATGACAATTACAGCTTTTAAGCAGATTTGTGTCTTATAATCAAGACAAGGCATGGAATATATCTTAGAAGAAATCTGGAATAGAGAGGGGGAGAGGCATTAGAGTGCTATTGTACTAATATAGGACACTGATTGTCAAAATATGGTCTCCAAACCAGCAAAATCAGAATTGCCTGGCAACTTGTTAGAAATGCAAATTTTTGGGCCTTCCTGGTGGTGCAGGGGTTAAAAACAGCACTACTGAGCTATTGCCAGCCACTGCAGCACAGTTAGATCCCTGGCCAGCCAGGGGGCTGGCCCACATGGCACAGAAGACCTCACCTGCCTGGCGCACTGCTCCCCTCAGCAGTGTATATCGGTTGATCTGCCTGTTCTGCTCCCCACTCTCTCTGGTGAGTCCTCTCACCCCACCCCCCAGCACCTCTGGCTTACACCCCAGTTCTTGTATGCATAAATAAATAAATCTTTTTAAAAAATGCAAATTTCCAAGCCCCATTCCACACCTTTGGAATCACAACTTCAGTTTCCATCCCAACATCTGCATTGTCATAAGCTTTCCAGGACATGAGGATGCACACTGAAGTTTGTGAACCACTGATTTTGGACAAAAGTGGTAGGAAATGAGATTAGTAAGCAGTGGATTTGGAGAGCTGGAAACACATATTCCAGATGTTACTGAAGTAAAGCACATGATGAATGATTAGATGACAAGGCAGAAGTGAAATAAAATTTTGAGATTTCTGATTTCTGTGATAATTGACTAGGAGAGCCTCTCAGAAATACAAAAATACAAGAAAATGTCAGATTTGGGGGTAGTCAGTGTAGAAAACAAATGCTTACTTCATGTTGGGATGTGTGAAGTCTAAGTTACTAGACATTCAAATGGAGATACCCAGTGTAATAGTTAGGTCTTACATAGAAAGAGGATAAAGATAAAATTAGTCTTAGGAGTAATTAAAGTTAAAAGGTTAATAAAAAACAAAAGAGCAAAAGGAATCACCCAAGAAAAGTTTGAAAAGTGAGGAAAATGAAGACAGAATCTGAAAAATACTAATATTGAGAGAACGGGTAAAGGCATAACCTAGGAGACAAAAAACATAATCATGATATTTTAGAAATTCAGCAAGGCAAGAGTTTCAGGAAGATGGAATTAATCAACAGTTTTAAATGTCACAAAAAGATTAAGTTAAGGAGAGAAATATATCCATTAAATTTAGAAATGAAGACAGTTGTGACTTTTGCTAAGAGAAATTTCAATGGTGAAGAGAGGAGATTACAGTAAGAAAAAAAATAAATGTATTAGGACTTCTAGTTTCAGCCCCCAAATGTAAAAAAAAAAAAAAACTTAGAATTTATTACTCTTTTCCTTAAAACAAGAAAAAGTTGGAAACCCTGAAAATAAATGACTTCCCTTTGACCTATCAGAGAACTGAGTTTTCAAAGAAAATCATTCCTTCAGAATCTGGAGAGAAAAGTCATCCAAAAAGAAAGAGGCCTGGGGTCTCCCTGGTGGCACAGGGGTTAAAGAGGGAGCTATCAAGCTATTGCCAAACCACTGCAGCGCAAGTTCAATCCCTGCGGCTGGTGCAGCAGACCTCTGCTGCCTGGCCCGTTGCTCCCTCAGCAGTGTATTTCTGTAGATCTGTCTGTTCTGCTCCCCACTCTCTCTGGTGAGTCCTCTCACCCCTGCACCTCTGGCTTACACCCCAGTTCTTGTATGCATAAATAAATAAATCTTTAAAAAAAAAAAAAAACAGAAAAGAAAAGAAAAAGGCCTGACCTGGTTGCCCTGAGGAGACTTTGGAGCCATAAACTAATAGGAAGGCTGAAAAAGTAATTTAGGCAAATTGTTGGAGAATGAATATGAACCACCATAAAATGTATCTCCCCATTGGTCAAGAAGAAATTCCACTCTAGTGTTACAGGAGTGGACAAAGGACACAACAACAATGGACATACAAGAATGACAGCAGTTCATTAGCCACATACACTCACAGCCCAAGAAAGGAGGAAGATATGGGAGTTTCACTTGGGAACTGAGTTAATAACGAAGGATTGTGGGAGGAAGCTTAGCAGTGTCAAGGGGGGGTGAGGTATTTTCCGTTCCACATAAGGATGTGATTGGCTTGTTTGAATAATTCTTTGGGCTGGCAGGAGACCTGAAACTCACTATTTAGGAATGAACAGGAACTGTATTTGGCGTTCAGATAAGAAGGATTACTGAGCTAGTGTATCTTTTCCAAAGAAGCAGAATGAGGAGGATGTACAATCGAGTGTTCCAGTGTCTGTATTTGATGTATTACCACCAGGGCCTTGCCAGTCCTGGAGTGTCTGCCCTCCCAGGCTAGTCAGTTCCTAGAGACAGTGAAGGACTTGCCTGTGAGCACGTCTTTCATCTGCAGCCAAGCAGTCCAGACCATGTCCTTTATCAAGCTGCTAGATTTCAGGTCATTATTTCTCAGTGCTCATCACCCCAGGACCAGGCACCAGACAACTAAGGAAGACCCTACACCCACAATCCCAGTGAAATTATTATGACAAGTCATTTCTAAGCCTATTTACCCTACCTCACCTGTTCTTTCCTGTAGAAACCATAAATAAGATTCTTGTCCTTGTTTTTCCCTTGCTACCTTTGTCTTCTGATTGTCCCTGGCTCTTCCCCCATGTGGCCCTGGGTAGTTTGTTGTACCTCCTATTAGTAGGCTCTGAAAGTATAAAGAATGTTTCCTTCATGACAGTCATGCCTCTGCCTGCATGGCTTATCTTACCTGAATAAACCACAGCTACCTTTAAAACAGGGAAATTTATAGTTAAGATATTCAAGTTCCTCCTGATTTTCAAGACGACAAGGCAACACATAATATTAATTTTTGGTAGAAAAGAACAATCATTGTGAATATGTCTAGACCTTTACTAGAACAAATAACTATGCTCCAGAGTTAAATATTTGGCCAAAGACTATTCCAGATAGAAGAGGGCATTTTTCCACTCCATTCCTATCCCCCCAAAAAAGGGAGGAAAACACTGAACAGGAGTCAAGATTTTAAGAGAATTCTAAATCCAGGGAAAGGAGCAGTCAACAGGAAAAGAAATAAAGAATTCAAGTAAACAAACAAAAACAAAAGTCATAGCCCTAAGAAACAGTTCCATTAAACACTGAGACTTTGGGCCTCCCTGGTGGAGCAAGGGGTTAAGTCTCAGCACTATAAAGCCTTCGGCAGCCACTGCAACACAAGTTCGATCCCTCGCCAGGGAGCTACCCACATGGCGCCGCAGACCTCTCCTGTATCCCCGCTGCTCCCCTCAGCAGTGTATTTCAGTAAATCCTCCTGGTCTGCTCCCTACTCTGTCTCTGGTGAATCCTCTCACCACCACCCCCAGCACCTCTGGCCTATACCCCATCTCTTGTACGCATAAATAAATACAATAAATATTTAAAAATAAAAAAAAACACTTGAGACTTCGTTGAAGTATTATAAAATGTCTCTCTTTCCCCACCTCTCACCTCACATAAGCTTCCAGTATTATGACAGTGAGTTACAAGCGAATGAAAGAACTCTGAGACACAGATTCTCTCTGAGAAGCAGTTCTTAGGAAATCCCAGAATCAAGAAGGGAGACAAAAGCAGAACACAGGAAAAGTTGAACCCTCTTGTCCCTATAACTAGAGAAAACTCAGCCAGATCACCACATGTCCTCACACTAAGACATACTTACCTCAATTCCTATTGCCTGATAGATGTCCAAATCTGGACACAAAACTATAAGGCACGTCAATTGCAGTAAAAAACAGGTGGAACAAAGTACAATCAGAACAACACTTGCTAAGCCACAGATGTTGGAATCATCACGTAGGAAACTTAAAATAACTATGATTAATATATTTAGGGATCTAATGGTAAAAGTAAACAAGCATATGGGCACTATGAAAGATGGGAACTCTTACAAAAGAATCAAAAGGAAATGCAAGAAATCAAAAACATTGTTACAAAAAAAGAAGGATGTGTTTGACTCATCAGCAGACTCAACACAGCTGAGGAAAGAATTGGTGACTGAGATAAGTCATCAGAAACTTCCCAGATTGACAATCAAAGAAAATAACACAAGAGACAATTTCTAAAGGTGTGACATGCATAACTGGATATCAGAAGAAGAAATAAAACAGAATTGGACTATAAGCCAGTGTATAAAATAGCTATGAATCTATTTATGACATAAATAATTGATTTAATAAACTAATAATTGGGAGAAACAGGTCATTTGTCCACATAGAAGAATTCTAAAATAATCATAATAGATACTCTATTATGAAGAAAATGGAGCATAAGTCCTTAAGAATTGGCTGTGCATTGAAACTTCCTTCCAAAGAGTACAGATGTCGGGGGAAAATATAGACTTTTCTATAAATTGTGCTACAACATTGGATATTCATATGCATTAAAATAAATTGTGATCCATGCCTTGTGCCACATGTAAAAATTAATTTAAAATGGATCATATACTTGAATATAAAACCTAAAACTATGAAACTTTTAGAAGAAAATGAAGAAAAAAATATTGGCGATGTTAGGTTAGAATGTTTCTTAAATATGACACCACAATCATAATCTATAAAGAACACTTTTTATAATGGGGCTCATCCAAATTAAGAACTTCTATTTTACTAGTGGTAACATTGAGAAATGGAAAGCCATGTCATAAACAAGGAAAGTACTTTCCAATCAAATAAATATGAAGTAGGTTTTCACTCTACAAATATACAAATAAATGTATATTTTCAATAGTAAGAAAAACATACAACTCAATAGTAAGAAGAAAAACAGTCCAATGTATAACTATTGAAAAAGTATTAAGTAATTCACCAAATTAGATATACAAATGACAAACATTCAAATGACAAACATACAAATGACAAACATCACCAGTAATGAAAAAAATACCCCACATTATTAGTAATAAGGAAAATGAAAATTTGAATTCCAAAATAGGCCCCTAAACTGCTCCCTAAAGTGGATATAGTCAGAAGTGATTTCTAAATTTTGGAAAGAACATGAAGACATTGGACATCTCAAATACTCCTGGTAGGGATGTCATAATGATACAACCACTTTGGGATAAGTTTAGAGGTTTCTTTAAAAGTCAAGTATAGGGCCTCCCTGATGGTGCACGGGTTAAGATGCAACCTATGAAGCTATCCGCAGCCACTGCAGCACCAGTTGGATGCCCAGCCAGGGAGCAACTCACATGGTGCAGCAGATCTCTCTTGTCTCTCCCGCTGCTCCCCTCAGCAGTGTACATTGGTCAATCTGCCTGTTCTGTTCCCCACTCTGTCTCTGATGGATCCTCTCACCACCCCACAACCTGTGCGTCTGGCCAGTACCCCAGTTCTTGTATGACTTAGCATAGCAATTCCACTCATAGGTATCTCTCAAAGTGAGAACATATGACCAGACAAAGACTTTTTTACATGAATATTCTTGGATTATTTACTAATGCAAAAACCTGGAAAGACTCCAAAAGGTAAACAAGTAGTGATATATATTGTGTGATAAAACACAGCTCAGATATTAGAAGGAACTTATAGTGATACATGTAAAACATGAATGAACCTTAGAAACACTATGCTAGCTGAGAGAGGTTAGATAAAATAAAATACTATTGATGATACAAATCTAATTTTTTTTTATTTTTCTAGAAAATGCAAAACTTTGGACACTCGGTGGTTATCTGGAGCTGGGAATGAGAAGGGATAACATCTAAAAAAGACTAGGGACTTTAGGGGGGTGATGAATGTGTTCTAAAATTGGAATGTTATGCCACAACTATATATTTACTAAAATTCATAAAGCTATATACTTAGAATAGGTAATTTTTTGATCTGTAAAGTAGATTTTAATAAAGCTATTTTAAAACAGTGAATATTTGCTATGGAAATAGAGATTGTGCTTACAATGAAAGGAAAGAGGTCAGACATTAGAAAGAAGGTAAATATGCTTGCTAGATTTTTATTTTCCATTATAAACTGAGAAATAGTTAGGCATCCTTAATATAAAGGAGTCAATAAAGAAAGAGACATTGAAAAGACAAAAAAGGGAGAATCATGAATTAATCCAGATCCTTGGAGAAACTTTCAAAAGCAAGTAGATGAATTCACATTGAATAAAAATATTACCTTACCCTCTATAATGGAAGAGAAGTTGGAAGAAATGGATGAAGTGAAAAATAACTCAAATGGTGGTGACAGGCAAAATGGCAGCAAGCTGAGCTTTCTTTCCCAGTGATATCACATCTTACTTACTTAGAATTAAATGAAAAGGATATATTAATCATTGAGAAACTTCCTAATGGTGTTGACCTTGTCAGTTATCTAGTATGAACAGAGTAGTGTTCTCTCTAGGTGAAGTGTATTTACCTGTAGTTATAACTGTGCAACCTGGCAAAATAATCTTCAGCATCAATCAACTCTGAAAAGTGTGTGCAGTCGGGGGTCTTGGTATAAAAGAGCTGAGAAAATCACCTGATTGCAATTGAAAAGAGAACAGATTGGGATCTATAGGATTGCTGAGAATTCGGAGGCAACAAATAAATAATTGCTCGCATCCTCCCATTGAGTGTTTACCTTCCAGCTATACTCCATAGCAGAAGGTAGACAGGAAAAAAGGCTGGTAGTTAAATGGATCCATTAGTGTCCTCAGCATTTCCCCACAGGTTTCTCTAACAATTGTTTTAACCCAGTTTGATTGCCTCCCTTACCTTTCTCCCAACTAGCCTCCACTACATTTCACCACCTCCCATCTGCCACTATATTTTATCTTCAAGTCTTCTTTAATATTTAACCTGTGCATGTCTCTCCTCTGTTGGGAGTTCAAGAGTAGGAAAACAATCACTTAGCCTCCTTGGAGTTCCTGCATTAGTGCTGAGCAGTTAGGAATGCTCAAGCTTTATTAAGTTGAAAAGAATTTAAAATTATTATGGATCAAAGAAAATAAACTCAGCATACAGCTGGAAGGGATAATGCTAAGTGAAATAAGTCAGAAGGAGAAAGGGAAACACCAGATGATGTCACTAATATGTGGCACAAGGGGTTAAGTCTCAGCATTATGAAGCTATTGGCAGCCACTGCAGCAGAGGTTTGATCCCTGGTCAAGGAGCTACCCATATGGTGCAGCAGACCTCTCCTGTCTCACCTGATGCTCCCCTCAGCAGTGTGTTTCAGTCAACCTGCTTGTTCTGCTCCCCACTCTGTTTCTGATGAATCATCTCACCCTCCCCCACACCTCTGGTCTACACCCTGGTTCTTGTATGCATAAATAAATAAAATAAATCTTTAAAAAACTGAAAAGCAAAATGATTATGAAGTACCAACAAGTTGTTCTGGAACAAAATCCTTGATAAAATATTAGCGATACATGTATGCGTCCAATCTCATTTCTGATGGGTTCTGCCACCAAAGAGCGGGATGACATTGGACAAAGGGCTTAACTTCTGCGAGTCATTGTTTCTTCATCTGTAAAGAGAAAGGGTTGGCATAGATTCTTAAAAAACAGCATTTCTGGGGCATCCCTGGTGGCGCAGGCACTTAAGCGCAGTGCTGTGAAGCTATGCGCAGCCTCTGCAGTGCTGGTTCAATCCCTGCCGGCTGTGGAGCAACCCACATGGCAAGCAGACCTCTCCTGCCTCGCCCGCTGCTCCCCTCAGCGTGTATTTCATTAGTCTGCCTGTTTTGTTCCCCACTCTGTCTCTGCTGAATCATCTCACCCTCCCGCGCATCTGGCCTATGCCGCGGCTCTTGTATAAATAAAGATAATAAATCTTAAAAAAAAAAAAACAGCGTTTTTTCCATAATGCTAACAAAGGGGACTGTGATCATTGTTTCAAAACCAAAATAGGTGCTTCATTACATTAAAGAAAGACAAGAATCAGATTTGATTTGTTCCTGAATCTACCACAATAATTTCACAATAATTGGCACAGAGAATAAGACATATAACATTATTCCATGTCTATATATTCTAAATACCGATTTTTAATGAAAGCTTTCATTCTAATTCTTGATGTTGTTGAAAGAGAACTATTTCTAAGAAAGAAAGTGTATTTAAAATGTCAGTGATAAAAATATATGTCAAAATCTGCATAATTTTCTATATCCTGTAGAATTGGAAATGACTACTCAAAAACACAAATGCATCAATATTAACTAATTATGCCCATGAGAAACCTCTAATTCTAAGTTATATCTCTAATATCTTAATTTTAAATATTTTATAGCTAAATTTAAATGTGGAGTTTTTGTTTTTTTTTTAACTTGATGATGCAGTTAAAAAACTATCTATGGGGCCTCCCCCATGGCACAGCGGGTTGAGCACAGCACTGTGAAGCTGTCTGCAGCCTCTGCAGTGCTGGTTCAATTCCGGGCTGGCCAGGAAGATTCCCACATGGCGCAGCAGACCTCTCCTGTCTCACCCACTGCTCCCATCAGCAGTGTACTTTGGTCCGTCTGCCTGTTCTGCTCCCTGCTCTGTCTCTGGTGAATTCTCTCCCCCTCCCGCACCTCTGTCCTATACCCCAGTGCTTGTATAAATAAATAAATCTTTTAAAATAAATAAATTAATTAATTAATAAATGAATGAATAAAAATAAAAACAACAAACCAATTTCATGTTAACATGAATAACATATTAAAAAGAACTGTCGATGGAGTAGATTGTTTTTCTCTTAAAAGGGTTGAGTCAGGATTTTAAAAGGAAAAGAAATCTTGTCCATGTTAGAAAAGGATTAAAAAAAATCTAGTGAGTGGCTTGAAGGATTGAAAACTTTTCTATGTTACAGAGAAAGTTAAACTAGTTGATTTGGTGAAAGTGGAACCTAAAGGCAGTTAGAAATGGTGTCTATGTAACATAAGTAGTCTAGTCTGCACCCAAGAATGTGGCACACCATTTCAGGAAGGAAGTCAGATTTCTGGTAACCAGAAATCTTAGACCAACTGCCAGAGAAACTTCAAATGGGTTTCTCCATGGTAGACAAGAGGTTGCAATTTCTCAATGGAAGAATCTGATTCTTCATAAAATCTTTGGTTCCCAGATTAATCAAATGATTTCTTAAGATTGTAATGTAAACTTTCTTTTCTTTAGTACCAGAAACAAACTAGTGGCTTCATCCAATTAATATTTACTATTTACTACAGAAAAGTGAATTCTTTTTAAAGGTGTTAGAGAGGACCCACACTAATATTTACTAGTTCCTAACCATCCACTATATGCCAAGTACTAGTCTAAATGCTTTACAGTGACTAATCTACTCCACACAATAATGACTTGAGATGTTACACTACTCCCATATGTAAAACTAGGACCACATATAAAAACTAGGGCCCAAAGACATGAAGAAGTGCATACAAATACTAAATGAAAAGGCCAGAATTTGAGTATCAATGACATGATCATAGACCATAACCTCATAATGTCGGTCTTTCATGTGTGCGTATGTTTTTTATATATTTATATGTTTATATATATTATATATATATATAATATACATATATTCCTTCTTCCCCCACTGGTGCATTTACTCTAACATGGTGAAAGTATAAAAAGGAGTAGGAAGTATCTCAGCATCTAGATCACTGTCTGCTTGCTCCTTTGACAACCTTCATTAATCTTTCAGAAACTTCCTCCTGGTTACAGGATTTTTCAATTAACTAGAGAGAATACAGAGAAGTGTCTTGACTAAATGAAGTTTATTTATACCTGTAGTGTTACAATGCAATATGGCAAAATGATCTTTAGCATCAATCAATACTAACCCAACAAGGCAAAATATTCCATCTACTAGGATAGACAGAAAGTACTTTCTATAAACAAAAGTTATCAGTTTCTTTTGTTTCTATCAAAGAAGATTGAGCTGGTATTTAGGAATCTATTTTAAAGTAATAATTAGAAATATGAACAAAGATTATTATAAGATATGTTATTTATTGGGCCTCCCGGGTGGCCTAGGGGTTAAGTTTAGTGCTATCGAGTCCTGGCCAGGGAGCTGACCCACATGGTGCAGCAGACCTCTCCTGTTTCACCCGCTGTTCCCCTCAGCAGTGTGTTTCAGTATATCTGCCTGTTCTGCTCTCCACTCTGTCTCTGGTGAATCCTCTCACCCTGCCCCCAGCACCTTTGGCTTATACACCATTTCTTGTATGCATAAATAAATAAAAACAAAATATTTTTTTAAAATGTTAACTATCATAGCTGAAAATTCAAAATTATCTAAATGCCCCATAGAAGTGTAATGGTTAAATAATTATAGTTCTATAAATGGATTTCCACCCACCAAAAATGATGTTTTGAAAAAATTAATGTCATTAAAAACTCTCATTATATAAGATTGAGGAGAAAGTATCTCAATATACACAAAATATGAATTAGGAGGTTACCTTCAAATTATTACTAGTGGTAGCTTGGTGATGTGATTATAGGTTATTTTAACATTCATTGTTTAATCTACAGTATGCATAATATGACATTTACAATAATCTATATTAAAATAAAATTTCATGGTTTTATTTTAATAAGAT
Source organism: Talpa europaea (assembly GCF_964194135.1). Lineage (NCBI taxonomy): Eukaryota > Metazoa > Chordata > Mammalia > Eulipotyphla > Talpidae > Talpa > Talpa europaea. Next base: position 104,579,774 of record NC_140076.1, read on the forward strand.
ATTTATGCTTTAAACACTGTTCTGGGAATAATGAGCTTATGTATAGAGCTCTCTACTCAAAACATATTTTAACATGCTATTTTGTTTAATAATTAAAGACATCTATGAGGCTTCCACTTCTACCCACGATGAAATAGTATATATTGGATTTTCCTTCCTCCAGAAAACAAACAAAAAAACTGGTGAAAAAAAATCCTGAGACACTAGAAGAGACTGAACAAAGCTCAGACAAGATGAGAATAGTGACTGGTCCACCAGGCAAGCTGGAAAACATCAGAATTCACAGGGCATTGGATAGAGTACTCATAGGGTTTTTCCTCGGTGGTGGAGAAAAATTAGCCTTGGATTAAATGCTACTGTTTTTACATAAAAATTCTGAGAAAAAGAAAGCTCAAAGGATTAAATTGCTTTAAGTAATTTTATTACATTCCAGAATATACGTCAAAAATATTTATAGCAATACAAACATATCCAGAACACAATGAAGTGAAATTTATAATATCTGGAATCAAATTTAAAAAAATAATAATAATAAGCAAAGGAAACAGAAAGGACCTCACAATAAGGATAAAAATTAATTAATCAAAACTGACCCAGAACTGACATGAATGTTAGAATTAGCAGATAGGGAAGTTAAAACATTATATTAAAAGTGTATTCCACTTGTGAAAAATTAAGCAGGGAAATAGAAAATATTTAAAAGACTCCAAGTAAACATGTAGAGATGAAATTAAAATATATATATATATATATATATATATATATATTTGAACTGGGGTGCAGGCCAGAGGATGGGGGTAGGCGGGGGTTGAGAGGATTTACCAGAGACAGAGAGTGAGGAGCAGAACAGGAGATCTACTGAAATATACTGCTGAGGGGAGCAGCAGGTGAGATAGGAGAGGTCTGGCACGCCAAGTGGATTAGCTCCTTGGCCAGGGATGGAACTCCAGCAGCAGTGGCTGGTGATAGCTTGATAGCACTGAGACTTTAACCCTTGTACCACCAGGGAGGCCCTGAAATATATTTTCTAACAGAGAAGTTCTTCATAACTTTAGAAATGTCTAAAGATTTAATTCACACAATAGGTTTTATTACTTTTCTGAAATTGACATTGGGTATGATGGGAAGTATGAATATGATACATATATATATTTTATTCCTTGTAGGTAAATAATTGTTTGAGCACCATTTTTACTGGCCAGATCATTTTTTTACTAACTAGATTATCCTTTTCCTGCTGATGGAAATGCCACCTCTGTCCTTTCTCAAGATTCTGAGTCTGATACTGAGATCTCTATTTGTCTACTTCAGTACCACACAAAAACATCTTAATAGCTTGATAATTTTTGTCTAGTCTATTTTGCTGATTTTAATATAACAGCTTCATTTTGTCTAATGTATGTCTTATACATTTTTAATCATTTCACTTCTACTTTCTCTAAGCATGTGGGTTCTTTTTCAAATTATACATAGCTGGACCTTTAAAAGTTTGACTACTTCTTTCATCTGACAGTTTAATTCAGTTACATTCTGACTGTAGATAGATTTGCATGTGTCTTAGTTCTTTCTCTTTGCTTTATTTCTTTATGTTGATTTTTTTCATTTTCTGCCCTCTTTAAGATTCATCAATATTATCTTTTTATAGTTATAGTGGCTATTATTATTCAATTTTTGTTTTAATTATTTGGGATTTTTCCTTCATTGTTATTACTTTAGTGTTTGCAATCCATTTTAAGTGGTTTGGCATATGTAAAAATTGTTAAAATGGGTCTCTTTTCTCCTGAGGTTTCAGAAAAACCTTCTGACTATATCCAATAGATGCTAGTAACTGCCATATTAAAAATCAGATAGGTCCCATCATTTAGGAACAATTTGCAAAACTGGTGCCTCAAAATCTATTCTGTTAGATCACAGGCTATTTCGAGGCCATATAAGAGAAGTCTAAGGATTCATTAGGTATAGCTGTCATGGAAAACACTGGAAGATGGCTTTGCTGGGCTTTTTGCTTTCCATTTGCCCTCATTCCACCAAGCCAAGTGAGAATCACCTGGAAAACTGACATACTGCTCAGATGGTAGATGTTTTAGTCTACTGAAGAATATTAACTCATGCCAGGCAACATGGAAAATATGCGAAGTTCATTGGAATCTAATACTCCAATTATTTTTTTTCCCTTTTTCTTGTCCTAGTCACCTTCCTTGGGCACAATTCATAAGTTACAAACATCAAATACTTTGTAGATGATAGTATGTGTCTGTTGCCAGTGTTTGTTAAGGTTCTGCCAAGACACAGGAGCCAAGTCCATAAGCAGTGCTTCCTTCTTGAAGACACTGGTCCCTCTCTCAGTTGATGATCTGCTTGTCAGCCTACAATTGAACATTTCTCTGTCTACCCCAACTCTTAGACTCATTAATTCTAGGATTTAACACTTCTGCTCATGCCTAGAAACAAGTCCTTAATTAGCCAATTTATCCTATAATAAAGTTCCTAGACAGCACAATGGAATCTTCATTTTAATCACTTGTACAATAGTGGACTGGAAGGTATTGAATAAAACAGATAACTAACTAAATGCGTTTTTAAAAGTTCTCCTTTTCCTCTATATTTCTTAAATTGCTAAAGAATCGTTTTTTAAAATGAAGAACACACAAAGAGCAAAGAACACATGATGCTCAATTATTGCCCCAAACATTTACAAATTAAACATGCATCACTGCACTGGGGCCAGGAGAGTGCAATCTGTGTGGCCAACCCCAGCAGCAACCTCTACCAGCCAGTGACCATCACTGCCAAAACTTGGTTTTCTTCTTTTAGACTCTTCTGAAATCTGAAACTCAATTGACATTTGTTAAAGTATAAAGCTTCCACTAAACCTTGGCTTGATTTTTGTGTGAAATCAAGGGCTCCAAACCGTGTGTGGATGTAGGCTAGCATCCAGCTTCTTGTCCTCCTTATCTCTAGTCGTGCTCAAGAATCCTTCTCACTCCAATGTCTCCTTATGAGGAAACCCTTTGGCTTCACTTATTCTTATCTAGTGTACAAAAGCCAGGTGGCCTTCTTCCCAGACTTAATTCATGTGCCAATTATCTTTGCCATCTTTTGAGGAGGACAAAATAGGGAAATCCTTTCTTCTAGAAACTTGGAAGTGTTGTAAGATATTAGTTTTTTAAAAAGAAGATCAAAGTGAAGATATATAAGATCTACAAAGTTTCTGCCAATCTTCTGATTATCCCTGTAATTAGTTGGGATCAATTGCTGTGATATAATACCAGTGCTGCTCACCTCAGCAGCTTTAAAATAAAAAAAAATAACTAGCAATTTACTTTTTGAGGTTTTACTTACATTTAAAATACAATAATGGCATTTGAAAAAGAGCCTCGTTGAGTATAAACTAGAAAATCTTGTAGCCTTTTTTCCTTCTAATTTGCTTGATTTGTAACAAGTGAATATTGATTTGAATTTAAAAAATTCATTGATTTAAGTTGTGCCTAGCTTACAGAAATAGTGTTAAAACAAAGTAAACTCAAAAGTCATTATTGTTTATGAGATTGTGATTCTGACTGGTGATTATTTCAGTCAAACTAAACAAAAAGTTAATGCAATTTTTAACTGTTAAAATATTAAATCCCTTTTTCTGCTTCCAAAGAAAATAAGTATTGTTTAAAATGTTTCTGTAATTCTCTAGCTAAACTACTGTTGAACTCCTCTCTGTTTCATTTCACTTATTTGGCTGTGTCTAAGTCACATTTCCACCTTTTCATTAATTATCCAGCCCTTTAAGGCTGACTGATGTCTTTGCCTAGGAGAGGCCTTGCTGCAGTAACAATAATTTCTGACTCAGATCACAGGTCAGAACTGGCACAGCTCTCCTCCATGAGATAATTCTAAGACTAGATGGCATCTGTTTATAATCACATCATCTGGAATACACAAGCTCTTAGCTCACCACCACAGGAAAAGATAGGAATAACATGGCTTATGGTTTTTCATTTCTTTATCCTATGAAGGGTACACTAACATTCCAGTAACCAGTACTATCACACACAAGGGAGGCTGGGAATTGTAGAGGAGCACTTGGGTGGTGGGTGAGCACTAATTGTTTCTGACTCAAGAGTCAACTCTAGAAGACCACACTTTACATATGTGAGATTTTCTAATGCTACAGTTTCAACACTTTTTTTTTTTTGGTGGCTTTATTCCAATTTAGCTTTCCTTATTCTTGGACTACATTGAATTTCCCAGGAACTTGATATGTTTACTCTTAAGGGTAATTTGAATTAGTCTGAAGACAGAGGAGTTGAGTAGCCTGGTAATGGAAGTCTGGCTGCCTCTTTGTGTCATGGACAAAGAAAATGGGACATGGAGGGGTTCTTCCAATTTATCTACAGAGTTTGTTGTAAAGCATTTTATTGTGGGGGGTGGCAAGTGTTGTAGACAGGTCAGTTTGGGGTGAAGTAGAGGTGTGTGGGATGTCTCAGCCTCTGGGATTTCAGTAGGAGTCTCTTCTATAAGGAAATGCAAGGACTCTGACCTGATTCAGGCTACAGCTGTTCTGTGTTATAAACTCAGATTCAAGCCAATAGTCCCTCCCACTCTGTGCCCTCATGTCTTTATCTCTCCCACAGTTCAACCTCTCCCCTGGGTACCTGCTCATGTACCCCTTCATCCAATGCAGTGCCTGGTCTTAGGAACCCAGTTGTTGGCATGAGCACAAGTCAACAGCTCTTTGTACACATCACTCCTCCCTCTGGTGGGTTCTTCTGCTCTGTTATTACTTTAAACAAAGCTCACTTAGAGATTTCCCTACCCCTTTCAGTGGGACCTGTGCTACTATTGTGTCTGCTGATAATCAGTTTTCCCCTGGGGGATTTTGTTATGTCTTGCCTCCATTTTGTTCTGTGTGTCTGGAGAAGGCAATCTGTAGTGACAGGAATGGACACGGTGCAAGTTTTCTGATCCAGCAGACCGGGTAAAGGAGGAATCAGAGTCCTTAGTGGCTTTTGCAGGTCTTTTATTTGGATTTAGCGGGTACATGGCAGGCAGGAGTGCTGGGGGGCCGGGAGGCTGCCCTCCATCAGGCATGCGTTCAGGACCGCAAGGATCCATCATCTATCCTGATGGCGGGAGGGCAGAAAAGCCTGACATTTTTCCTTACCCTACACAATCCCTGTGTTTTTACTCTGCCGCCATCTTGCTGAACTCCTCTGATGACTTGATTCTTAAAATCACCTGACCACCTAAATTTTGTCAGCATTTATAATGTTGATGATTTTTTTAAAAGAATAACATTGACTTGAAAAAAGAGAGCCTTGTTCTATGCTTTTGTGTTACCTGATAAGTTAATATGTGTTAATATCATTTGGATAGACTCCTCATATAATCAAAACATTCCATTTTCTAACACTTCTGAGTAGCCAGCAGTCCTCTGTGTATGTGAGAAAACTGCTACAAGGCTGATTTGAGAATGAGCTTTGACAAAACTTATGAAAGTGAAATAGGAAACAACTGACCCACATAGTGTTTAATATGTCTACTGGGCACACAAACATTTAATTAGCTGAAATGTGTTAACAAAGTAAGACCTTCCTGATGGCTCAACAGTTTTACATCAGGAGATCCTACAAAACACCGACTGAGACAGTTAAACTGTTGAATTGCTTACGATCAGGTTCTAATACTTACATATGTTCTGTCTCAGGAGGAGTTTAAAGAACAATATGGAGCTTTAAAAACACTAGCAGGCATGTATGGGAAGATAATTTTCAGCCACTAGGCACGTAATATGAAAGGCTAGCACTGACATAGCCATAGACCTACCCCGAGTTATGTGCTGATGAGAAGCAGCTAACCAAACCCTTCGTGACTAAATTGTTAATTTCTTCTGCCTAATTTTTTAAATTACTGACATAGAATGAATAGCTCTAACCATGCACACTAGGACCCAGGCTCTATTCTGCCTTCCCATGACCACTGCTACTGCCATAAAGAATTAAAAATATAGACATCATTTCATGTAAATGATGCTATAACTCATAAACAACGTATTGATGAGACTCATTGCTATTTTTACTCATTGGCTCCCCTATTTTAGAATATAACTGAGGAGATGTGAGAACAGTGTGTTTTTAAAAATAGATTAATATTTTAATATTTATAGAGGGTTCATACTAAATCATAAATATGCATGCAGAAATTTCCTTCTACCCAGTTCAAAAGAAATACAAAGATGTCTAAACTAAATCAGCTAAAAAGCGGGACACAAGTAAAAATAGAATGGGATAACTTTATTTATGATTTCTATCAACAGACTTTCTAATCATTATGTCACACTGAGAAACATTAATCAGCCTGCTAAATGTATATGTAAATATTTAAGTTAATACAATAAGAATCACTTCAAAGAGTTTATTTCCTGATTTACTTAGCTCTCTTATTATTAGTTTATTTCCTTTAGTCTTTTAGGTTATAACAAGCTCTGAGAAATCAACAAGAAAAAAATGCAATTAGATTTAATAAAATAAAGCTATTTAAACAAATACTCCTTTTAATTACTTTGAAACTTGTTTTTCTTTAACTTGTTCCATTAGTTAAGATTCCTCATGTTACCATTTGTGTGTGTATATGTATGTGATTTAATTTGGTGTCTCACTTTGTTGTTATTTGAAAATTCTAACAATCATTGGTGTGTGGCACAAGAGATCAAGTCTCAGTACTGTGAAGCTATCGCCAACAACTGCAGCATGAGTTCCAGGTTGCTGACCCACATGGCGCAGCAGACCTCTCCTGTCTCTCCTGCTGCTCCCCTCAGCAGTGTATTTCAGTCAATCCACCTGTTCTGTTCCCCACTCTGTCTCTGGTGAATTCTCTCACACACACACACCCCACACTGCTGTGCATTCACTCTTGTCAATCATTAGCTGAAGGCTATTCCCATAGAAATTAGCTCTCAAACCTATCAACCTGCGCCTTTTCAGCTGTGAAATTTCTATGTCCCCAAGAAACTTGGGTTTCAAATGACTTTTACTGATATGTGTTCCACCCTTTTAATGAAGTTAAGGATCATTTTTAACAGATAAAATAGAAGCAATATTGGTTCTTTTTCTTCAGCATTGGCTATCTTAAATTTATTATATCCTTATCATTCTTCCTTTCTTTCCTAAAACAGACATCTTTTCTAAAATAGGTTGTCTTCAGCAATTTTCATGACCCTTATTTTAGATTTTACAGTTCTTTGGTTTATTCATATTCATCCTTTCCTGACTGCCCTTCATTTCCTGTTTTGCCATGTTCCTTCAAAATATGACTTTATCTGAGAAAAAACATCTAGGTGGGGTACCACTAGGAGACCTTGAGCAAGGTGATGGGTGTGAGATAGTTCGAGGGAACACCTACAGATGACAAGGTAAGAATGGGAAAAGAAAACTTCAGTGCAATGTGTGTTCAAAATTAGGATATTGCCATAGATGACAGACTCAGTTTTGCTGAGGAGCTTGGGAAACTGCATTGTCCCTACCTCGTAGAGGCAAAGGAGCTGCTATTATTAAAAACTCTTGTTAGCCACTAGTTGAAGGATCCTACCATATAAAATAATTTTAAAAACATGTAGGATGCCTATCACAGGATAAGAACTCTCCACCTTCCCAAAAGGTCTCAGGCAAAGAACTATAGGTGTTTACAGCAGGAATCTCTTAAATCAGATCTGCAAGCACAATAATTGCATGTTCAGTGAATTTGGATAAGGATACCTGACAGCACCTGTAACAACACACTGACATTATTACAGGAAAAGGATACAGAGTAAAATCAACCAAAGGAAGAGATTCATGGGGCAGAGTCTAAGAGGATTCCAAATGAACCCATCATTGGCTCATTGGTGTTGGGACATATTGCCACCCTCCTGGCATCAAGGCATGACAATACCTGGTCACACCAGCTCCTCCAAACGTTGGTATCTAGAGTTTTTATTAAGGCTTGCTTACAAGCACAAGACTGATTACTTTCTCATATGGTTGAACTGGGATTCTGGGTTGACTGAAAGCATAGGATGACTCACAGTCCCCACTGACATCACATCATTTTTGTGGTTTTGGGGGGCTCACACTCTAAGAATCTTAAAATCTGTTGTGATGGGCCCTTCTCTAAACAGACATTCCTACCTGGCATGACACAGATTACTTCTAGAAGCAAATTGCAAACACTAAAACTTCTCTTGAGGCAAAGATGACTTTTTTTTTTAAACATTTATTTATTTATTCATACAAGCACTGGGTACAGTCAGAAGCGCGGGAGGGTGAGAGAATTCACCAGAGCCAGAGCGGGGAGCAGAGCAGGCAGAAGGACCGAAGTACACTGCTGAGGGGAGCAGCGGGCGGCAGGAGAGGTCTGCGCACCATGTGGGACCCTCCTCTGGTGGCCGGGGAGCAGCCGGGGATCGAACCGGCACTACAGAGGCCACGGGCAGCTTCGCAACCCAGCACTCAACCGCTGCACCACCGGGGAGGCCCAAAGATGACTTTTCTACTGCTCAAAGTGGCTACAAGGAGTTCTTAAATTATATTTGTGGCTCACATTATAGTTCTTTTTTTTTTTTAAGTTTTATTTATTTATGCACACAAGAACTAGAGTACTGGCCAGAGGTGGGGGGTGGTGAGAAGATTTACCAGAGACAGAGTGGGGAGCAGAACAGGCAGATAGACTGAAATACACTGCTGAGGGGAGCAGCAGGTGAGCCAAGAGAGGTCTGCTGGGCTATGTGGGTCACCTCCCTGGCCAGGGATTGAACTCTTGCTGCAGTGGCTGCAGATTGCTTCATAGTGCTGTGACTTAACCCCCAATGCCACCACGAAGGCCCTCACATTGTAGTTCTATTAGACAATGCCTTCCCATAACCAAATATTTTGTAGTCAATTATATCATACTAAATCTCAGTAATAGCTTTATATTCATATAACCAAAATGTGCAGTATCCTGTCATCTTAGGTAATTATCATTTTTATTCATTTCCAGTATGACCTGTTGGGAACTAACTCTTTCTAGATCAGTTTAGGGCAACTGCATATGTTCATATATTTTAGAATTCCTGGTCTTTTTTCAACTCATCAGTCTGGCTGATTTCTTAGTAAATGAATTTTCCCTATCCTCGGAGTTCCATGTTTTTCTCTATCATAATAATCTTAAACCATTCTCTAGAAAATACTAAATTCATCTAGCAACCAAGAACCTCATTGAACATAACTTTCTTTCTCTTCCTTATTCTATACCTTATTCTATACCTTGTTTGTAGAAAAAGGAGACCAAGGCTTCATAGACCATGGATAGGCTAAGCCTTTCTTAGAAGTTTTATTTATCCTTAGAAAATAGTAAAATGAGAATCATGTTTAATAACTTTCACTGTGTCCCCTGTGTAATTGCTAAAAAGACATAGTCCTTATTTCAGGTAGCCATTATAGATAATTCTCTCTTGATCAATACTTTATTGCTTAGAAATAAAATTAGTTGGTTCTTGTTCCATTTATTCAGCACCTGCGGTGTGATAGTAAGCAAGAACAATAAAAAGATGAAAGAGAATGTTTTGGCTCTCAAAGAATTCTTAGCCTGTAATGAAAATGACAAAAGGCCTTACACAGACAATACATTTTCAAATTGTAAGTGCTACAGGACAGGCAATCTGAAGACAGACCAAGAATGGAACTGCTCAATCCACAGACTATGGGCTCCATGAGGAATTTATTTCACACAATTATTAATCTACACCTTATCATAAGAAAAAGAAATTTGTTATGTTTGATAAAAGCTCAATTAAAAAATACCCACTCTAAAGGAATGTGTGCTGCAGCAACTGAATGAAAGCAACTCAAATTAATTGTGACTTTGCAACTAGGATTCCTGAATACTGGGTCTTATGAGGCTTAAGCAGGCCATTAATTATGCTTTGTTTGGGTTCATCTCTCTACACCACTCTATTATTTCATGGGTCATATACCTATTTAAAATGTAAACACGTAGCTTTTATGAACACATTAAATGGGGATGACAATCATTAATGCAAAACCAAGATGACTAAGTTATTCTGCTGTGATTAGCTCTGGAGGTGAGTATCATACAAGATTCTGCAGCCTCAAGCAATTCTGTTGATGGTTTCCGTTCCCTGGCAAAACCACTGAGGATGACTCTAATAGATGCTACACCTGCACATATGCTGGTGGTTGCCCTTCCTTCACGCTTATTCTGCCCTAGCTGACTCTGCACATCTGTTATAATTTGGCAAATAACAATAAATATTCTTCTGCAATGCATGAGGCTGCAAAGCAGGTGAGATTGGGGAAATAATTACATAATATAAGGAACCACCTCATTGTAGCTATCTTGTACCATAATAAGAGTTAGAAAAGCCAAGTCCAGACCTATTATTTCTGCCTTGCTGAAAGGTAAGGGAAATTTCTTAACTATTCTGTTTCAATCATTCATCTGAAAAAGGAGATAACTGTTTCAATTGCTTCTGGGTCAATACAGCCTCCCCCTACTCCAAATTATACTCCCACCTGAGTTTTCCCTGTTTTTTTTTTTTTCTTTTTGTGTAGAAGAATTAGAGTGTAGATCAGAGGTGGGGGTGTAAGGACTCACCAGATACACAGTGGGGAGGAGAACAGGCAGATCTACTGAAACACACTGCTGAGGGGAACAGTGGGCAAGATAGGAGAGGTCTGCTGTGCCATGTGGGTAAGTTCCCTGGCCAGGGATCAAACTCAGGCTGTAGAGGTGGTAGCACTGAGCCACTAAGCCACTAAGGAGGCCCCGAGTTTTCCCTTTCTGCTGAGATTTCAATTACCCATGGTCAACAATGGCCCAAAATATTGCAAATATTATGTATAATAAGACTTTTTGTGTGTATGGGACCCTCGTAGGCGGCTGGGGAACGAACCGGTGCTGCAGAGGCTGTGGGCAGCCTCGCAGCCCAGCGCTCAACAGCTGAGCCACCAGGGGAGGCCCTATAATAAGACATTTTAAGAGAGAGAGAGCGCACGACCACATTCACATAAATTTTATTAGAGTATATTGCCAGATTTTTTTTTTATTATTTGCTATTGTTGTTTATCTCTTATTGTGCCTAACTTATAAATTAAACTTTATCTTATGTAGTGTAGAAAAAAGCATAGCAAGGTTCATTACTATCCTAAATTTCAGACATCTGCTAGGGAACTTGGAACATAACCCCCATAAATAAAGGGGTGGGGGGTGATTACTTTATAAACGTAGAGATTTTATTTTTTAAGTGCTTAAAAAAGAAACTCCCACAAGTCTGTACATACATTTTCTTTAAGGTTTTATTAACCACAGTCTTGCTTTTATATTCCCTAAATGAGACTGTTTCCGTACTATTCAACAATAATCAGTGACTTTCAGGGAATAGCTTTGAAATTCCTATTACGAGTTTATAAGCCTGGATTTGTCTTTTGAAACGGAAGTCATGGCACTTTGATCGCCCATCAGAAGATATTAAGGCAACAGTTAAGCTTCTTTCCTAACGTGCAGGCTTATCAGGAGACTGCACAGATCTGGTGCCACTGAAGACCACAAATTGTTTCTGGAAACTTTTTACACTTCTTGCAACAGGTAGTTGTACTTTTCCCTTCATTATGAAAACATTCCCTTACAAATAGTTGAATTACCATCAAGTGCTAAAACCATCTTCTACCATCATGGGCCCATGGAAATATTTTCTGCGGTTAACTCATTGCAAATTAACTCAGTGGTGCTGAAATTAATCACCCAGACTCCTTATCTCTATTTAGAAAAACAGGGACTCTTTGGCTTTTTGTCACTGATGCCATGAAGAGCTCAACATAACTTTTGCATCATTTATAGTGTTTTGTAATTGCCTTAATAGGTCTAATTAGTATACTGGATTTGGTTTTCCAAGAGCTTGCATATATTTAATGGGTCTGCTCTCTTGTAAAATGCTCTAAATGACTTCCCATGAAGACCAACTCCAACAGAGGCAGACTGAATATCAATAAAAAGACTACTAAACTCAGTATGGTTTTCCCCATGTTTCCAAGTTCAAATATTTAGTGTTTTTATTTAAATAAGCTACATTGAAAGGGAGAGGTCAAATATCTTAAGTACATGATTCTGTGTTTAAATATTTAGATGTGAATTTTCAAGAATTTATTTATTTATTTGTTTATTTATTTATTTATTGGGGGGCAGAACAGGCAAACTTGTTGAAATACACTGCTAAGGGGAGCAGCAGGCAAGACAGGAGAGGTCTGCTGTGCTAAATGTTGTAAGCTCCCTGACTGGGGTTTGAACACAGTCCTTGGCAGTGATTGGACTAAGACTTAACCCCCCAAATTTTCAAGAATTTAAATAAATGTACTCTGTTAAAATACAATGCCATGTTGATTTAACATTTCAAATCAAAATGTCAAATAATAATATATTTTATTTGAAAATCATTATTCATATGAATGAGCCTTAAATTTTTAATAAATAGTAAAATATAGGTGTTTTAAAGATTCTTGTGTTGAGATAAATATTCCATTCATATTTCTCTTCCGTGAACATTTTAACAATTCTTTTCAAATTAGGTAGAGTACAAAGATTGGCGGAAATTCTGGCAAGTAACTTGAAGGAAATCATTGGACTCCATATGCTGCTGTAGGAGAATAACAGTCAAAAAGACCCCAGAAGATACTCAATGGGACAGGAGTTAGACCAACAGAAGAAGTCACAATATATGATTGATTACTTTGCCTTAAAGAAAGAAAAAAAAATCAAAAGCTGCTCTCTATAGATCAGAATATGTTGGGAAATGAACAAATAAAAGACCACAAGTATGCTTAAACATTAAAACTCAAAAAAACTGTAAGCCTTAGAATATGCCAGACACTGTTCTAGGTCCTACAGACATATCAGTAAGCAGAACATAACCGCTACTAAAATCAACTTATATTCTAGTGGAAAAGACAGCCGGAAATAAATAAATACATATTAAATAAAATGTGAGGAAGTCCTATGATCATGAAAAGTGTAAGATACAAGGCTGTAGAGTGAAAAAGACACTCAGGCCAGTGAGGAAAGATCAAGAAAGTAGGAGCTGAAAGAAAACATAACTAAAATAAGGAGATAACTTGACTATCTGGGGAAAGGCAATCTTATGTTGGACAAAGAAAAAAATGCTCTGAGGCAGCAGAGAGATTAGCATATTCCAGACACGGAACAGAGGTAAATGCCCTAGAACACGAGGAGAAATCCATCTCGCCTTAGAGTTTGTGTTGCAGTGAATCTAGGTTTCCACTGAGTAGATGAAAATGCCGACTGCCCAACATAATGCAGAGAGGGAAAAACCTTTGAACAAAATGTATAAGCATACTGAGTAAAAATCAATAATGTGATCAATATGTGGTCTGCATTTATGTTAGGATAAGAAAAAGACTGATTTATAAAACAAAAACAAAGGCACCACTGGGTTTTTTTTTTCCTGATGCCTTATAAAATTATGTAATTGTATTTTCTCTGAAAATTTAGTCTAGGTTAATTTAATATGAAAGTGAAAATATGCTTAAGTCCACTCATAGCTTGTGGGAACTAGAATACAGATCTCACAACCTAACAAAACTGGACCTCAATTCTTAAACTTCCTTAGGTTTTAGTAATAAAGATGCTCCCTCTCCAGGTATGTGTTTTATAACAACTAGGTAAAAAGTGTTTGATTAAATATTTTTGCCATTGGAATTTTCATCATCATGGATTTGATGAGATCAAAACAAGCCACTTTTTTGGGCTTTTTTAATTTTTTATTTACATGAGTGTTTGCAATTTTATGTAAATTTATTCCGGTATAGGGGATGTATAGATGGATGAGAGAGAGTGAAAGAGAGATAAATGACAGATACATAGATGTTTTAAAGTATAGATGTATTGATTCGTGAACACATTAAATGAGGATAATAATTACTAATACAAAAACAAAATAACTAAGATGGTCTTATGCTTTTTGTTCTGAAATTTGGTGCTTTGAGATTTTCTCTGCTTTATAACTAATCCAAACATTATTTACTTATACAGAGAGAAGGAAGTCAAGAAAATATGATTCATTCAAGAGTAGAAAACAAATAATGAAGAGCACTTGCTCTGAGGATTACTATATGACTTACTCAAGTTATTCAACATCCCTGAGCCTCAGTGTACTTTTCCCTAAACCAAAATTAAAATTCCTTATTGTTTTAAATATACACTATCAAAACCCCATGGCATAGTACCAGGCATTTAAAAGGGTGCCCGAAGATTGCCCCCAATTTAATTATCATTAACAGTGGTGGTCTTTTTTGGTTTTGTTATTTATACTATTGCTTGTCAAGTCTAAGTCTCCCAGTTAGGCAGTTAACGGACAGGGAGAGTGATGCCTAAAGAAACATAATGGCCAATTATATCCAAGATGCCAGGAAAAGCCTGGCAGGGGCATAAAGCTCCAGGAGAGATAAGCACCCAGAGAGGGGCAGGCAGTAACCCGTCCCCAACCTGCCAGGACTGATAAAACTATACCCTTGAAATGCAGCAGAAGGGAAGATGACTTAGAAACTCCTGCAGGGACCAATAATAAGCCAACAGCCAGGAACATCTGAGCAGAAATCCCAGAAAGGTGTTGGATGAGCAGCCCCCTGCACCCTATGTAAGCCAGGAATTCCCCATATTGAGTGCAATTGTTTTCCCATGGAGTCTGCCTACATGGACTGCCTTCCCAAATGTTCTGTCACTAAATAAAACTGCTTTGCTTTGCCTGGACATGGCTTTGAATTCTCTCCTGCCCATAGTAAAGAATGAGCACCTCCCACCCCCTAAACTGATCAAATCACTCTATGGGTGGTGGTACAAACAGCCTGTGCCCTAAGTGAAACTGTAATGCTTGCCCATGCCAGGATCTCCTGGTTACTTCAGAGAAATACTTTGCATTAACTTACCTGTCTGCAGGTGGCACTTTGTTATACTATTCGCTCTGGGAATTCAGCTGTGTTGCTCTAGCATTGTTTGATAGTGAAAGCCATGGCAGCATAGAAGCAAACAGTGAGCGACTAACACTTGCAGAATTCTAAGGCTTGGAAGGAAAATAATGAAGGAGGTTGTTCTCACAACGTTTTGATAAAAGAGTTGTTCCATAACATAAGGGAATTTTAATGACTTATCGACATCCTCAGCATATAATAATTATATACTTTTATGACCTACTTTTTGGGGAAAAATCACATTACCAGAAGACTTCTATAAATTATGGAACAATTCTTCAAGAACATTTATTAATTACAATAGCTTCCAAAATAATACATGTGAAACAAAGCACAAAATCCAGGATACATATGGGAATTTAGTATATGTTGAAGATGGCATCTCAAATCCATGGGGGAGAGATAGACAATCAAAAAAAAAAATCATTTTGAGCTATTGGTAACTGTCTAAACCAAAATGACATTGGTTAAATTCTTCACACAATAAAAAGGATAAATACCCAAATAATCACAAATGGGGCAGTCAACACACTACATCCTCTGAAATCCCAAAGGTCATCCACATGGGGTCAAGATCCAGCCCATTCTAAACAAGACCACAGCACTCCATTCAAGGTCAAGGTCAAGAAACTAAAGCCATACTGCCTAGTACTTGTGTCCCCTTAAATCACAAATACTTTCCCCAGTCTCCGATTAAACCACTTGTGGAAATTTTCTATTATGAATGTACTTGCATGTATATGACATGAGGTCTATAAGAGGTTATTTGTTGCAATATGCATGTCCTAGTAAAATACTAGAAACAAATTTTCATCAGTAATACCTTGCTAGAATAAATGATGTTGCTTACATCAAATGAAATTTTATTCAACCACATAAAAACAATGTGGTGTTCTACAGTTTGATATGGCAGAAGTTCCAAGATGTAATGTTAGATGAAAATTGTGAAAAATAGAACAATATTTTGTTTCAAACTCAAAGAAAGAGTATTCATTTGCCTAATACTGGAAGGATATATTAAAAATTAATAAAAGTAGTCACCTGTGGAATTGGGATGTAGGAACTGGGCAGGAGAAGAGTAGATGGAAGCAAGATTTTTCACTATGTCTCTTTTGTACATTTTCAATACTATTTTT
Source organism: Talpa europaea (assembly GCF_964194135.1). Lineage (NCBI taxonomy): Eukaryota > Metazoa > Chordata > Mammalia > Eulipotyphla > Talpidae > Talpa > Talpa europaea. Next base: position 104,595,915 of record NC_140076.1, read on the forward strand.
AAACTATAAAACATTATCCTGAAAATCAAATGATTAAAAAAAAGTTGCACAAAAATAACTCCTAAGAAAATCATATGAGCACTACATCATTGAAATGCCAACTAACTTTATTTTATAAACACCTTGACTGAACACTTTATAGATACTAAATGTGAAACCAGAGAAAAAGAGCATTTTTTTTTTAAAATTTGACTCCAGGAAGATTGTGGTGACTGAGGAGCAGGAACTGGTAAAGAATTCATTATTGTTATTTATTAGATACTGTAGACCAGCAAACATGTCAGGAATCCAAATAAAACAAGGCAAGAAGCTGTACTGGCCTCAAAAACAACTGCTAACTGTGAGCAATACCACTTGCAGAATGAATAAACAGGTGTATAGCCATTTAAAGCTTAATTTCCACATAATAGGAACACAAAGATAAATAAAGGAGAAACCTTCCCACTGAGACCCAGAAGCGGGACCACAGGGCGGTACTGCAGCTCTATTGTTGAAATAACAATCAAGATAGTGATTGATAAAAACAGAGGCAAACAGAAACTGGAGGAAACCCTCTTTATATTTGACATCTCGATTTCTTTTGTGGGCAAAGCTCCCACCAAGGTGTTCAAAAGTACACACGTCTTCAAATAATGCAGTTTCATTACAACGTGAACAAATGTTAAATATTGTGCAGAGAGAGTGAGAAGGGAAAAATGGATATTACGCATCCAAATAAAACACCCCAAATTACTTATTCCCTTGTGAGCAAATGCCATTCAAACAGGATTGGCCTGAAGTGGGCCCCTGAGGCCTGAAATCTTGCCATAAATCTAAGGAATCTTCTCAAAGGGACCATCAGAAAGGGGTTCTGAAGCAGGTTCCAGAAAGTTAGGGCAAGAGGAATTATGTCAAGATAATGGCTGCCATTGTCAGCCTCCCCACAGGTCTCACCCACGTATGGCTTCCTAGAGTCCCTCATGTCTCTCCACATATTTCCTTCCATGTCCCCCAAGTCCCGGTGCAACTCCAAAGTTGAGAAGCAAGTGGGTCCTTCTTCACAATGTCACCCCTGAGCCCACCTGTCTTCCCTGCTTCACCTGGCTGCTCAGCTCTGCCCCCAGTTCCCAGTAGCCAGTCCAAGGGGGTGGCATACAAAGGTGGGCATGGAACATACCTCCCCCTTTTATGGAGAGGCCTATGTTACAGCTATAGCTCCTTTTGCTTAAAGTCGCAGTTTCCAGAACCTGTACACAGTATTGAGTGAGGACTTAATGTAAACAGTCAAAAAATGGTGAGTATGGGCAAGTAGGTCTCTCCCTCTAGGGCTCCTATCAAGAATCTTCAATAAGATCTGAGAAATCAAGCGCCTCCCTGGTGGCCTAGGGGTTAAGTGTTAGTACTATCACCTCTACAGCCTGAGTTCCATCCCAGGCCAGGGAGGTGACCCACATGGCACAGCAGACCTCTCCGGCCTCACCAGCTGCTCCCCTCAGCAGAGTATTTCAGTAAATCTGCCTGTTTTGCTCCCCACTCTGTCTCTGGTGAATCCTTTCACCCCACACTCCACCCTTGCACCTCTGGCCTACACCCCACTTCTTCTTTGCCAAAAAAAACAAAGAGAAAAAAAATCTGAGAATTTAAAGGAGTGCAATCAAAAGAGCAAAATGTGTGCTTGAAGAATAATGCAGAATGAATGGAATTGGGAGTATTAAATTTAAAGAGAAAGAGCACATAGAATTAGCATCAACAAGAAAATATTATTGATTACAAACCATTTTACATCTAAAGAATAAAAATAAAATACAGATACTCCCTTGAAGGAGCTTAGGAGGAAGGACATAACGCATTAAAACAAAACTTGTAAATCTGTTGTTTTGGGGTTGATATAGTACAAAAAGTTCTATCATAGAAGGATTTGTGAATATCAAAAATTTAGGCAATTTCATATAAAAATCTGAATGATTAGCTTCTCTTCAAAAACTGAGTATTAGGGCCTCCCCGGTGGCGCAGCGGTTGAGTGCTGCACTGTGAATCTGTCCGGAGCCTCTGCAGCGCCAGTTCAATTCCCTGCTGGCCAGGAAGAACCCTACATGGCTTGACAGGCCTCTCCTGCCTCTCCCGCTGCTCCCCTCAGCAGTGACTTTGATCTGTCTGCCTGTTCTGCTCCTTGCTCTGGCTCTGGTGAATCCTCTCACCCTCCCACGCTTCTGACCTGTACCCCAGTTCTTGTATAAAATAAATAATAAATCTTCAAAAAAAAAGGAAAAAAAAACTGAGTCTTAGAGATTGCCAAGAGTTCACAAGAGGAAGTTTTTCACATGCTATGGCATGAGTTTTACAATGAAAATAGAGGAAGCAACACCTGTGAGAGGAACAGATGGAGCTTGTGGCCTTCCAGGCTCAGAATAAGAGGAAGTGCAAGTTGGGGGGTATACAAGTCTAATGAGGCTGCTGCAACACAGCTCTAGGAATGGAGTCTTAAACAACAGAAATTAATTTTCTTACATTTTTGGAGGGTGTTTCCAAGATCAGGATGCATGGCTGGCGAGAACATCCTTCCTGACTTACGGACAGCTGGGTGCTCACTTTGAGGTCACCTGGGGCAATGGTGACTTTTCTCTCCTCTTTTCCTTAAAAAAAAAAAACACTAAATTCCATCCTGACAGCCCCACTCTCATGAACTAATCTAACCCTAATTACCTCCCAAAGACCAGATCTTCAAGTACTACTACCTTGGAAGTCAAGGATTCCAGAAAAGAATGCAGGGTGGGAAAGATAGATATTCTGTTCTGACCCAGGATCAAGGTACAAGCTTGAAAAATAAGACATTTGCATTTTAATGACAGCTGTGTTGGAAGAACTTAGATTTTTTTCAATGGTCTCATTTTATTCTATTGTATTTTATTTTCTTTTAAGTTTCTTTTTTTAAAGATTCATTTATGCATACAAGAACTGGCGTATAGGCCAGAGGTGGGGGTTGGGGGGTAAGAGGATTCACCAGAGACAGAGTGGGGAGTAGAACAAGCAGATCTATTGAAATACACTGCTGAAGGGAGCAGTGGATGAGACAGGAGAGGTCTGCTGCACCATGTGGGTTAACGCCCTGGCCAGGGATGGAACTCATGCTGCAGTGGCTGCTGATAGCTTGTTAGTGCTGAGAATAAACCCTCTTGTGCCACCAGGGAGGCCCCCTCTTTTGCATTTTAAATCCTATGTACTTACAAATCCTTCCCTACTCTGAAATTCACCTTCTAATTTACAAATATTACTCCCCCCAAAATCTCAGGTAGAGATCCTCATCACTTCTAGAAAAGGTAATATATATTCATTCCCCTAGAGCTATGTGCATAAAACTATGAGGCCAGATTCATATGGTACATTAGAAAATTGTTCTTGCTAATTTACATTCAACTTTTATGAAAACGCAATAGTTTTAGTGAGCAGAGATTTAGAATTAGTCAATAATTTGATCAATATAATTAATTAATTTAATAATGCTAAATACAGTCAAATGAGGCTACAATTTTTGCTTTCAAGTGAATTACCTGTGCACATTCTTTAACAACACGGAAGCATCTCTCTTATTTTTCAAAACAGCTGTTAAATATTTAATTTTTTAAAAACATGCTGTTAAAAATCTGCTTCTGCCCATAAAAGTTACCACATTTGGATCTGCTACTCTCTTTTTGAGAGACTTCTTTTAAGGCAGGTGGTTTGCATTTCATAATTAGCAAATACTCAAATAGATCATCAAAACACAACTTTGTCAAGTTCATAAAAGAAAGAACATATACTAGAATACAGTTCAATCAGACTGGTGATAGATCAGATAAAAGTCAGCTTTTCACAGAACAGTCTCACAGCATTCCAACTTTCCTTTCATTGGTCCCCACTGTCCTACTCCCTGAAACTGGAATTGACTATTCCTGATAAAAAGAGAATGAGCTCCTCTTAGATGAAGGTTTTAGCTAAGAGGCCTCATTATCATGATATTTGAGCCCACTGGATATATCTGAGAGCTACATGTTAGCAAGAACTTTCCCACTCTCTGGATTCCTGGCCATTTAATCTCCCTGAAATTCAGTTCACTAATCTGTAAACATACAATAGTAATTAATGCCTGTTACTAGATTTAAATTCTTACCACAGCGTCCCAATTAAAAAAATAAACAACACTTAGCTGCAGGTAAAGAACAGGCAGAATACATGAATTTACTTTCTCTCTTTGCTGACTCCATGCCATTAATGGAGTTGTTGTGTTTTGTTTTAAAGCACAAAACCACAAGGACAAAGAGAACAGAAAATTCAAGAAAAGGAACAAGTTTTGAAGCCAGAAGGTAAATGATAACTGACTAATGGTAGCTGACAGCAGGCCAGGAAGGCAAAATACAAGCCAGTTGGGGAAGAAGCAGCAACTCTATTACACTGTATAACAGGACCCCGGATCCTACCTTCACAGGAGGTATAGGTGAAAATAAGGAAAAAAGAGGAAGACGGTGGAAAATCTTTTTAAGAATCAGTTATCCCACCATTATAACACTGGTGGGTGACTGTTTCTCCCTCGTAACAATTACACCCTGACTGCTGAGCCCTTAACCCCTGAATGTGACAGAAGTTGAAAGCAGGCTTGTATCTAACTCAGTTTGGAAATTGGAGGAGTTCTTTAAGAATCTTACCCCTATTTTGAAAAACAAACCAACCATAGGGGAAAAAATTGAAAAGAAGAAAGAGGACAATCAGAAACTATGTAGGGAGAATATTATTCAAAATATTATTAAGACCCTTGAAAATAGAATAAAAGATCACAGACATTTGAAAAAGCACAGAGCATTCTTTAAAAAAATCAAAGGGCATCAGGTATCAGTCTCCTCTCTAGTAATAAATACAGTAAGGGAAGCCTTAGTCTGCTTGCTGATATGTTAGCACACAAAAGGTCTAAAAGTATCAGAATCTTACTCACAGGTTGTGGGACCTGCCACCACTGCCGCAAACACAAACAAATGAAAAAAAAAAAAATAGTCAATTTATTCTAACCAACAGGATAGAAGGAGGGAGAACTAGCAGGGTAGCAGGACAGGGAAAATGCATAATTACTGACCTATAATATGAGGAGGAGTTGCAACTACAGGACCCAGTAAATAATGCCAATTTGAATAAATATTATAATATCTTTTTATATGCAAGAAAAGCAATTCCATGGAACACCTATTGAATTCTGTTTCCAGTTGCAAAGGCAGATGCTCTATTTCTATAGTTAAATTCTAAATGTCCATTTGTGTATTTTTAAATACATACAACTGTCACATTTGAAGATAATCTCTTCCTTTTGCTTCTGTATTTTTTGATATTTCTTTGGTACTCATGTATTACCTGGATAATTAAAGCTGGTTTATATGAATAGACATAACACAATATAAATTCAGGTAAATGCTGAAATATACTTCATTAAAAAAAAGCCACAACCTTTTTATGAGATATACCTTAAATAAATAATGGTACAGGATTATCAGTCTGATTTGTGCATCAAAACTATATTTGCCCTGACTGCTCCTGTTGGGGGTAAAGGATGTCCTGTCCAAACTCCACAAATAGATTTTATGGACCCCACCCCCACCAAGACCAAAGAAATCCAAGACACCAGGACTACAAATACCATAATGTCATCACCACAGAAGGGAGGATTGGTGGAAACCAAGGGTGAAGTTAGGCAGCCAGGTTTGGTATATAATCAGACATGTGGGCCTTGGGGGGCCTTATTTTTTCCTGGCTTTCAGCACGCTATTGGGGTTCTAGCTCAGCGGAACTGGTTGGATGCATTCACCAATTTATCTCTCTCTTTCTTCCTGAGTCATTCCTTTCTTCATTTTCCCCCTTTTTTGTAAAAAAAAAAAAAAAAAAAAAAAAAAAACCCTTTATTAACATTTTTGTGTGTGCCTGCAGTTGAGTCTCATTATAAGTTCCTTTTATGTGCACCATTGTGGAGCCATAGTCAGGCCAACCCTTTCACATTGGGGTTGCCCTGTAACACTCCCAGATCTATAGAACTGAAATCTATGGAGAGAGACCCAGTCATGCATGTTGTAAGCTCAGGCAGGTCTGAGATTCACTATTATAGAATGAGGGAGACTCATTAGAGATCCATGATCCTCATCCAAGGACTAGGACTCCACCCACCAATTGCATTCAGTGATTTCATTCATAACTTGTAGGTGGCAAAGTAATCATTAGTTCAGGAAGAGGTTAGGTGGGAGAATGCATAAAGAATAGAATTTCTCAGGGTGACAACTAAGCACAGTTTAACCCAGATCCAAAGTATCTATTAAGTGAAAACAATGGGTAAGTTAGGACTGACAAGACTTATTTCAAATTGATCTTGCTTTTCTGTATTTCTAACTGCTAAGGAGTAATTTCTTAAGGATTACCTCCATTAAAGCTCACTCTTATCGTTTCTGCTAACCATTCTTTTCAAAGTTTATAGTAACTTATTTAAGTTTTTAAGAAGCTAGTTTAATCAAATGGATATTCAAGTTCATTTGCCTGATGTCCTTTGCTAAGAGTTGACATTGAAATAAGGGCATCTGGCATACTCATTTAAGCTACTATGTCTGCTAGCCACTTATATATTCCATTTTTTTCTTAACCCAAAAGCTGAAATTGTTAGCCTGCCTCTTTATTCTTATTCACCATATTGCTTTTGAATAGCATCACTATGATATTAATGTAATAGATCATCTCTGTAATTGAGTGTGAATACTATCACTTTGCACCGTTCTGGAGTTATTAATTTCGCTGCATTCATTGCATTTTTGAAGATAGCTGCATAGCAAAATAATGCAATACAAAGAGGCTTTAACTATTCCCAAAGCCTACAACAAGGACACAAAGCCAATGGTGTATTAACTTAAAAAAATAGATCAATCATATCTTGTTAAAAGAAGATAAAAGGTAGTTCTGTCAGTAAGGACAACCATGCTTCAGGCAATAAATCCTACTGGAGAATATAAAGAGAAGCCTGGAAGCAAGTGTTAAATTTTGCTTCCCGTTTTTGGAAAAAGTCTTCAACTCAATGGACATTTTAAAAACAAAAAACCAAAACCCAAAATCAATCTCCCAGGTAATTCCTCATGTTGACTCTGCTGAGGAAGCATAAACCTGACAATACAAGAATGATAATAATATCACTTCATGGCACTTTACAAATGGCTTTAATATACAAAAGTGAAAATTAATTGAATTCTTAAGTATGACTATAATACTTTCCAATGATATCTTCAGGCATAAAAGCCAAGTAGAGAACAATATCCATTAGAAGAGTAACACAATAGTTCCTCAAACCAGCAACGAACTCAGGGTGGATTAAATATCTGCAAAGACAAGTAGGAAAGATTTTTGGATAATGCAAGAATTATCCTCAAGTGTTTGAAAAAGGCCTAGCCTTTTGCAAAACACAGACAAACCTGCATTAAAGGACTGACTAGTAGATTTGGATTTCTTTGTGTTATTGTTTTCCAGAACCCTGGGGAGTTTGGGATGAAATCTGAAACTATGCCCCCAGGAACTACACAGAGCAAGCAGAGGTCAAAGAAAGAGGCTGACCATTCTAGATTGGTAACTGTACTATTTAGTCAAAGGAATTATCAAGACTTACCTGTAGAGGCTAAAAAAAGAGTATATTTCTGCATCTGCATGCCTGGATCTTAACAATTTATGTAGAGGCCTTAACTGAGCTCACTCACATGTACATAGCAGCCTTGGGAAGATCCCAGTGGAGCAGGGTCTGAATTGTCCCACAGACCCGAGGAGACAGGTAAAAGGGCCCACTCTTAGAGTGAAAGAAAGAATTGTACCTGTAGTGGTGAATTGAATGTAGTATATACAGAAGTAGATTAATATTTATGCGCACCTGAAAGTTATATAATATAATGTGATGTGACTTCAATTCAAAAATAACTAAGTTCATCAAAAAATGTTTGTTGTTTTAAGCTGCTAAATATGTTGTCATTTGTTATATACCAGGAGAAAAAACAACAGACCCTCCATTCTCTAAGTTCTCAATGGCCTCATACAGGTCCTGTATTCTTCAAATTGCCCAGTGAAGTCAAATCTCAGTGTGCGTCAGAATCACCAAAAGGATGGTCAGAACAAAGACTGCAAAGCCCCAACCACAAAGATTCTAACTTTTTAGCTTCACAGTGGAGTCCATGATTGGATAATTCTAACAATAGCCCAAGAGATGCTGATACTATTCGTCTACAAATCACCTTTGGAGAATCACAGGCTATCAGGACTACATTTATTTCCATGTACTTTAAATGTTCTTTGTATCAAAATACTATGAGAATATAAGAATCTGACTAAAGCAAACAGTTGGTTTTCTATCATATTAAAGATTTCCACAAAAAGGATTAAAAAGGTCTTATTAAATAATAATTCATTGAGTTTAATACCTGATTTTCATTAAATTACCTGATTATTATTCTTGGGCAGGTGAGCAAATGCTTACTTCCACAAATGCACTGATACCTTACTTTTCCCCATAGTATAAATTACTTTTCTGTTTTTCTGTACTATTTTCATTATGGTGTACTGATTGTATAGTGGAAATGTTAAAATGTCATAACCAATATTTATATACGAAATTGTTAAAATGTCATATTCAATACTCTAAGAGGTCTCAATAAATTTAAACCAAATTGATAATTATGGATTGTTCATAATAGCCCAATTGTCACTACCTAACAATTCAATATACATTTTTAAAAAAATTATAACTGCTCATAATAATATCATCAGGGAGCTATGAATTGGCTATTCTTCTGGTTTAATATTAGGTTTAATAGCTGGGCCAATACGCCATGGATCCCTCATACATAATACACATCAAGAGAACAATATACCTATGCTTTTTAAGTTTAATGCTCTGACTTAAATCTAAAAAAAAAAAGTCACCACCTTTTGTCTTTATTTTCTAATAAAGGATTTTTTTTTCTGAAGAAGTGCCTCTTTCTATGCTAGCAGCTTCCAAGTATCTGCAGAATGGTAAGAACTACATCATTCAATGAATATTCATATCAAAGAGATATTTATAACATTTTTCATGTCATTGCTCCTTTCTCCTTCCCCAACACACATTTTGAGAATTACAATGAATGCTTAAAATCCTGAAGGAACTACCTTCAATCTTTATACAGGAACTAAAAATACATTTTTAAACAACAGACTCTCAAATTAAAGGGAAAGAAATTAGAAATAAGCATTTGCAGGAGGAAATCACATTAGCAAATTCAAAATAAAATAAAACAGAAAAGAAAGCTGGAAGTTAATAATTTGATTAAATAGGAAATATAAGAATATACATAAAAATAATACTCCTTGGTTTGGGAATAGGGATTGTGTCATTTGTTTGTTTGTTTTTAAAATTTATTTATTTATGCATATAAGAGCTGGGGTTTAGGCCAGAGTGTGTGTGTGGGGTGGGGGTGCGGTTTGTTGAGAGGATTCACCAGAGGCAGGGTGGGGGGAAGAACAGGCAGATTCACTGAAATATACTGCTGAGGGGAGCAGTGGGCAAGACAGGAGAGGTCTGCTGTGCCAGATAGGTCAGCTCCCTGGCCAGGTCAAACACATGCTGCAGTGGCTGCTGATAGCTTGATAGTGCTAAGACTTAACCCCTTGAGCCACCAAGGAAGCCCATTTTGTCTTTTTTTCTTTATTGATCGTTTCCCTATCTCTAGAAAATTAGGTGAGGCGGGTAAGTCTAGAATGTCTGTTGAATGATTACATAAATGCATGGTTACATAAATTCATGCATGTATGTCACCCAGAAAGCTTATCAAATCTCTCCCAATCATACAAAACACATCTGTGATCTTAAGTTCACTCAGGATGGAGTATCTTGAATGTGGAAATGGTTTGGATTCTAGCATAATATGCTATGTCCTCAATATCAAGGTAAAAAATACAAAATCTTAGCATTTAAATGTCCACAGGCTGACATGGGAAAACTACGTATATAAAAACTGCAAGAGAGTAAGTTATGAGAATTACATGTAGGTATTATGGGACCACAGACTAACTGAAAATGCTATAAGTAAATTATAGCATTTCATCATTATCTATAAAGGTGAATGAAAGGACAAGATTACAAGGACTCAAAACAAAAGGAACAGCAATATCAACATTCTCAATGCTTTTGGAGAACAGTAAGTTATGGGTTTCAAACAGTTTAATCATAACTCGTGGCAAGAAGTACATTCAGTGAAACATATTTTATGAAACAATATCCACCTTTACTCATTTCATATATTTTATACTTTGTATTCTACTTCCTTTTTAAAAATGCCAGTGAAGATGTACTAAATCAATTTCAAGATCCATTTACTTGAAAAACATTGGTTTGAGGGCCTCCCTGGTGGCGCAAGGGGTTAAGACGCAACCTATGAAGCTGTCCACAGCCTCTGCAGCATGAGTTCAATCCCCGGCCTGGGAGCTACCCACATGATGCAGCAGACCTCTCCTGACTCACCCGCTTCTCCCCTCAGCAGTGGACTTCAATCTGCCTGTTCTGTTCCCCATTCTGTCTCTTGTGAGCCCTCTAACCCCCCACACCTCTGGCCTGTATCCCAGCTCTTGTAAGCATAAATAAAAAAAGCTTTAAAAAATTGGATTTGAACATTAAATAAATGTGATGAGTAGAAGATGAAAACACAGAGCCTCTCTGCCAACGCAGGTCTGATTCTGCTCCCAGACAGGCTTGCTGCTGAGTTGTTTGCTGCTGAGTTGCAATGCAAACAACTCTGGGTGGTAGAGAAGATAACAAGAGCAATCCCTTTCCATAGCGAGCCAAAGTGCAAGAAGAGAAGCTTGCCATATCTTCTCTACTTTGGGAATAATACTTTGGATTTACCATTATGAAATCTAAAAAGGGTAAGAGTATTTGAAAAACAACTCTCACATTTGGGAGCATCCTAAATTCAGTGTATATCTGGATTTATCTTAAAGTTTACCAGAGTCAGATGATCATACCAAACTACAAAGAGCTAAACTCTCTGCTCCTTCCTCTATAAGAATTAATTGTTTCAAAGTAGGCTTTATGGAAGATGAACTATTCAGCACTGTGTGTCAGGCTCTGTTGTGGCCTACAATAGTGGAGGAAACAGAAATCCAAGTCTCTTGGAGTTTATATTTTATAGAAAAAACAGACAAGGCATATACAGAAGTTTCTTAAGAGACCACAAGTATGTGAATTGAAATTGGTGGCGGAGGGCCTCCCTGGTGGAGCAAGGGATTAAATACCGCCCTATAAAACAATGCGCAGCCTCTGCAGCAGGAGTTGGATCCCCAGGCGGCCAAGGAGCAGCCCACATGGCGAGGCAGACTTCTCCTGTCTCGCCCGCTGCTCCCCTCAGCAGTGTATTTCAGTCAGTCTGCCTGTACTGATCCCCACTCTGTCTCTGGTGGATCCTCTGACACCCACCCCCCACTCCGCATCTCTGTCCTGTGCCCCAGCTCTTGTATGCATAAATACATAAATCTTAAAAAAAAAAAAAAAAGAAAAGAAATTGGTAGAGGAGTGAATACACTTAAAAGGGGAAGGAAAACATTTTGAGCAAGAAAAGAACTGGAGAAGTATAGTCACATATAAAGTGGCCACATTTGCAATTCTAATCCCATGTCCTGCTCTGGTCCTTTATGTTCTTAAAACAAGATATTAAGTGGGGCAGAAAGATGAATTTTTCTGAGGATTTTTAGCTTTAAATGGGTGAGTATCAGCAGGCCACTAAAAATGATAATTTAGTCAATGAAAACAAGGAAGTAAAATTTAACTAGGATCATTTCAGTGAGATTTCAACAGTGGTTCTCATTCTGGCTGCATATTCAAATTCCCTAGAGAGCTTTTAAAACTATATGCCCAGGCTCCATTGGAGTGGTTCTGATTTAATTAGTTCAAGGTGGGACACAGAGATAGGTATTTTTTAAAAGCTCCATAGAGGATTCTAATGAGCAGCCCGGATAGAGAAACCAGAGTTAGAAGTACATCTGAAGATGTCAAGTAACTAAGCCTATTCCATTAAATGGTGGATTAATAGAGGTGTGAAGAAAACTTTCCCCCAGACAAGGAAGACAGGCCCAATAGTTAAGCAGAGTTTGATACTACAAGAAAATAAATGTACATTTTCTTCAGTTTTTTTAAACTGAAAGAAAATGTTATTTTCACTGTACTTGTTAAGAAAACTCAGATAGGCATCACACATGTTTTATTTCCATCATGAACAAGAAAAAGAGGGGAGATTAATAGCTGATACATGACTGAAAGAAAAACAGAAGAGGAAGAGAGAAGAGAGCAGCAATCTTGCCCAAATAAGGAGACGAATAAATGAGTTTCAGAGGGAAAGTGATCCCAAGGCATGAATGACTCAGTTATTTCTGGAGAAAATAATTTTAATAGGTTACCAGAATATGCCAGCAGTGGGTTTCATCGCAGCACACCGCCTTTGCTTTTCACTGTGTTCAGTCTGAGCCCTTGCAAAATTTAATTCTGGAAGGAGCAACAGAATTATCAGAACAGGACTGAACCAAGTAACTATTTTACTAAAATAAAGACCAGAAACAAGTCTTTGACTGCAGTTCCTGCAGGTAGGGAAAGGGTAACTGAAGGCAAAAGTAATTATATAACTTGCTGTAGTGTCAAGAAGGGCACAGAGCAGGTTTTCTGTGATGGGACAGACACCGTAAAGGAGAGCTCTGGAGTCCTCAGTGGCTTTCTCAGGCTTTATTGAGCTTTTACATGTAGTGCAGCAACCAGGTACACCACAGGCAGGGCTGCCAGGGGCCCAGGAGGCCTCCAAGCCCCTGGCAAGTCTTCACTTCTCTCTCTCTCTCTCTCTCTCTCTCTCTCTCTCTCTCTCTCCTGGCTTTCTTTCTCCCCTTCTCTCTCCTGCCTCTGTCCTGCTTCTGCTTCTCTTGGTGACTATCTCAATACCCCCCCATGGCCCCCAGAAGTAAGTAACACACCTTATACCAATGTAACAACTGCAGGTGCCCCATCAGGCAGGGCAATCCTAATGGCAGGAGGGCAGAAAACCCTGAAAACCATTTACCCTTTCACATTTAACCATTTACACTCGCCCTATATCTTCAACCAACAGGGTCTCACTGGAATAGCTGCAATGACCTTAGGTCTCCCATTACTAGGTTTTCACTTAGTTTTACCCACCCCTTCCTTGCACCCCAATTCCACTGACAACAAGAAAGTAAAACCTATAGTGCGATTTCTCAATCTCCACGCGTGGACAGTGTAAAGTCTTGCAACAGTTCAGGGAAGGTCAGCAAAAGGTGCTGCCCAGATAATGGTATGGAAAAACCTGGCAGTCAGGCAGCTAGACAAAGGCAAATTTTCAGTCTCAAGCGCGTGTGTGCACTCCAAGAAGGGGCGAACGCGAAAAACAATTCCGCCAAACGCAGGAGGGGGACCGCGCAGAGTCACAAAACACAGGTGGGACGAGCCTCCCAGGGCACAACAGGTGCGCGGCGCCGCCTCCCGCTGCGCCCGCCCGCCGGGCGTGGGAAGCAGGAAGTGCACTACAACTCCCAGAAGCCCCCGCGAAGCCGCGCAACGCCCGCCGGGAGCCGGCCCGAGCGCCCAAGATGTCGCTGCCCAAGAGAAGAAAGCTTGAGTCGGGGGGCGGCAGCGCAGGCGGGGAGGGCGCCGAGGAGGAAGATGGCGGAGAGCAGGAGGCCACCCAGGCGCGACCCCGGAGGACCAAGCGGGAGCGGGACCGGCTCTACTACGAGTGCTACTCGGACGTGTCGGTCCACGAGGAGATGATCGCCGACCGCGTCCGCACCGACGCCTACCGCCTGGCCATCCTGCGCAACTGGGCCGCGCTGCGGGGCAAGACGGTGCTGGACGTGGGCGCGGGCACCGGCATCCTCAGCATCTTCTGCGCCCAGGCCGGCGCCCGGCGGGTCTACGCGGTGGAGGCCAGTGCCATCTGGCAGCAGGCCCGGGAGGTGGTGCGGCTCAACGGGCTGGAGGACCGGGTGCACGTCCTGCCCGGCCCGGTGGAGACGGTGGAGCTGCCGGAGCAGGTGGACGCCATCGTGAGCGAGTGGATGGGCTACGGGCTCCTGCACGAGTCCATGCTGAGCTCTGTGCTGCACGCGCGGACCAAGTGGCTCAAGGAGGGCGGGCTTCTGCTGCCCGCCTCCGCCGAGCTCTTCGTGGCGCCCATCAGCGACCAGATGCTGGAGCTGCGCCTCGGCTTCTGGAGCCAGGTGAAGCAGAACTACGGGGTGGACATGAGCTGCCTGGAGAGCTTCGCCACGCGCTGCCTCATGGGCCGCTCGGAGATCATGGTGGAGAGCCTGTCCGGCGAGGATGTGCTGGCCCGGCCGCAGCGCTTTGCTCAGCTCGACCTGGCCCGCGCCGGCCTGGAGCAGGAGCTGGAGGCCGGGGTGGGCGGGCGCTTTCGCTTCAGTTGCTATGGCTCGGCGCCCATGCACGGCTTTGCAGTCTGGTTCCAGGTGACCTTCCCCGGAGGGGACTCGGAGAAACCCCTGGTGCTGTCCACCTCACCTTTTCACCCCGTCACGCACTGGAAGCAGGCGCTCCTCTACCTGAACGAGCCTGTGCAGGTGGAGCAAGATACGGACATCTCCGGGGAGATCACCTTGCTGCCCTCTCGGGAGGACCACCGGCTCCTGCGCGTGCAGCTGCGCTACAGAGTGGGCGACCAGGAGGAAAAGACCAAAGACTTTGCCATGGAGGAGTGAGCGTGCCTTTTCTCCCAGCTCCCTCCCAGGGCGGCCAGCCCCCGCGTGGTAGAGGCGTAGGGGGGGTCGGGAGAAAGGGAAATCCTCCTGCAACTAGGGAGCAAGACCTTCCTTCTCCCTCTGCTCTCTGGAGGGAGAGTGATTTCTGTCCCCCTTCCAGGAGAGTCTGCTGGCGAGATTTATTTAAAAAGTGATCCTGATCCCTCCAACCGCGGAAACGTGTTTATTAATAATGGGCTTTGAAGCCTCAGAAGCATGTGGTTCCAAGCACTTGTATTTCTAGTTCTTTTGTTATACGGAAAAAAAAAAAAATACACGAATGAAAATATCAGTTTTTGAAGACTTCATGCACTTCCCTCTTACTCACCCCTTCTCTATGTCTGAAGCCAGGGAAAAAGGGTAAAAGGGTTTAGTTAGACTTCATAAATTTCAAATAGGACTTTAGTATCCCTCCAGAGCCATATACTGTCGTTTTCCAGGTGCAGAGCCTAGGCTTATTCCTTAATCCTAAGGGCAGAGTCTGCCCTTATTCCTCATAATTTTAAAAATAAACATTGCTACTGTTAAGGGGGGGAGAGGGAGACTGAGGAGAATGAGGAAGCATTTTAAATAACCCCCGTCCTCATTAATTACACTTAACTACTTCCATAGGGTGCTAAACTTGGTGGACACCTTACTCCATTAAGTAAAAGACTAATTGAAAAGAACACCTAAGAAATCTAGACTGTACATACAAGAGAAAAAGACCCAAAAGACAGCGAAGTAGTATAGGTTTTATTCTTGTCTTTATTATGAAGACTTAACCAAAAAAAAAGAAAATGTTTCATGTATGTTACATAAAAAAATTCGTGTAATTCTTATAAAAGGAAATTTCTCAGCCTGACCCTGGCATCACTATGGGTGAATTATTTAACTCACTAAATTAAGGAAAATATTTTCCCAGCTCGAAAAGTGTACTCATTTCAACTCCCTCATTTAGAGGGATCATGTGACTTGGCCTACTTACATCAAGTGAAACTTCCGTTTTTAGTGTTGGGTGTTTTTTTTTTTTTCTTTTTAGCTCAGCCAAATGTGAAAGTTGTGAATTTAGGAAAATCATTTGTAATGAAGTATGAGTCATGTTATCAAATTTATTTCACCAATGTTTCCCTCATCCCTGTGGCAAATAAAACATTGGCATTCTCTATTTTTATAGATGAAATAAGAAGTCTTGTGTAATGTTTGAGTTATAATGTTTCTGCCTTTTTCATACTGTCCATTCTTAAGTGTTACAACCCCTTCAGATTATAGCTGCAGGGTAATTCAACTATGGTTTATTTATACTAGTAGCTTTTGTATGCTAATAGTAACAGGTGTGAAAAACTGGTCTTCTGAAATACTCTTAACAGTTTTGCTTATTGTGACTGATTTTTCCACTCCTTTAGTCATCTCACAGCGGAAAATATACTGAAACTAATTTGTTAAAATTTGATGTTAACACCTGACATCTGCCATTATGAAGGGAGATATACAAGTACAAACTCATTTGCTTTACAAAATCCTTGAATTAGCAAGCAGTACAGTTGTCACCAATTTGATGTCAAGATAGTTAACGGACTATAAAATTTTATACAAGCTCCAGGTATAAAATAGCTCCTTATCTTAGGGTCAACTATATCTTAAGCTGAACATTTATCTATTTAGAATTTTAGTGTGTGATTTTGAGTAGATTTCTGGTTTTTTTTTTTTGAACTTGCTATAACAATCCCTTTGGTGTATGGGTAGATGAGAACGTTCTTCCAAATCCAGTTCTTTCAATATATGCTTTATATATACGTATGTTGCTGAGTTCTCATTACCAGAATAAGCACACAGAGAAAATGCAAGTTAGACTTTGGATACCTAAGTAAAAGTTGTTTCATAATTAGGATAAAAAGCTTTAAAATTCTTACTGTTTCCCAAAAGCAAAATCAATTACTATAAAAATACAACCACTAAAATTATCAGTCAAGAGGCAGCATAGCTTAGTGATTAAAAGCTTGCACTGAAGCCAGACAACTCAGGCAGGAAGCTATGGTCCACCACTCTTCCTCTGTGTGACCTTAGGCAAAATAATCTTTTGGCACCCCAGTGACTCTGGAAAACACCTATTCCAGACTGAGGGGTGGAGTTAGGGATGGAGTTGTACCAGTGCAGTTGTACCAGCTCCATCTAAATGTGAGAGTACAATGAGTTAGTGCATGTAAGCACATCCTGTCTGCCCTGTAAGAGCTCAAAAACTCTTACCTGTTATAATTACAGAAAAGTAATATGCCAACCTGGAGCAGTTAGACACATGCAGTGCTACAGAATAAATATTTAGCTTTTTTATTTTTTTTTTTACAGGTTTTGTTTGACAGCATCAGCATGGCTGTGTATGAGGAACGATATATGACACCAAAGCCGAGATGATCCAGAGGAAGGCCAAGATCTTTGGGATGAAGACACTTCTAGAAGGATGAGAGTGTGAGATGCACCAACATCCAGGCACTGTCCAATCCCTGTGTAAACTGGTACTGATTCCTTAGTGCCATTTAGGCCACTGGAAGAACTACCATTCCTAAGAAAAGAAAAGCATGGTGAAGTTCTACCTGCTTTCCTCTAATAGCTTACATTTGTTTAGCACTGTGAAACTTTCCAAATATTTCCATTAATTCACTCAACCAATGGACATTTTACTGGGCATATAATTTAACAGTCTTTGTGGTAAGCACTTAAGATACAAACCAATAAAATATAATTGCAGCTTCCAAATAGGTATATTCATAGTATAAACCAGAAAGTAAATTATAATGGACTGAAAACTGGGTTGGTGGAGGTGTTAGAGAAGGCAGGTAATTATCTTTGCTTTATATTACTAGGAAAAAGTTACATAGAGAAGGATTTGGCTAAGGTTATAGAGCTAATTCTAGGCAATTAAGCACAAGTATTTCAGTTCCTAACCCCAAGCCAAAAATGTATTGATTATGTTATTCTTGCATGCTTTAATCTAAAAACAAGGACATGCCTCTGAAATGCATGACAACAGTTTTTAAATAAATGAAGGAAACAGGGAAAAGTTAGTTTAAGAATTCTCATTGGAGATCTGTCTCATAGACCTCAAAGAACCACTTTCAGTATACAGATCTTAAGGTTAACAAATACTAGGTGTTCACCGAAACACTTCCTCAACCCATTTCCTTAAGAGCCCATCAAATGTGTTGTTCTTTCTGAGGCCCCCGGGAAACTGAATCCTTAACACATTAGCAAAGGTAGATAACTGCCATCCTGGCTATAGGGGCTTGGTGCAGAAGAGCAAAGAGGCATTCATTTCATTTTTTTTTTTTCTTTTTAATCTGAACCCTAACCCCTTTTAATTTTTTTTTTTTAAAGATTTATTTATACAAGCACTGGGTACAGTCAGAAGCGCGAGAGGGTCTGCTGCGCCATGTGGGACCCTCCTCGCTGGCTGGCGGCCAGAATCTAACTTGCATCTAACTTGCGCTGCAGAGGCTGCGGGCAGTTTCACAACCCAGTGCTCAACCGCTGGGCCACTGGGGAGACCCTCCCTTTTAATTCTTTAATGAACACCAACTATAACAAGTGCTATGATTAAAAAAAACAAACAAACCCTACCCTCAAAGAACTAGGATACCATGAGGAAACAAAATTACTTATACCAGTAATTTGCATACATTATTTATCCTAGGAACACTTTATTCCAATTTTCCAATTCAATCTTACCTTTGCTAAAGAAAGGGAGAGCAGCCAGGCCTCATCAAGTCCATGCTTAAAATTTCTCCCAAGTGCAAAAATACTATAACATACATTGTAAGATCCTCCCAGAAAAATCCTCAGATGTTAGTTCATAAATCTATGTCCTGCAGATAACTTTATTTCAGCTAATGGACATAGTATTTTGGGTAGATGACCCTTCTTGTATTGGCTATTCGAAAGCTGAATCAAATTTATGGGCCACTTGCTTGTTTTTTAAGTGTGTATCTGGCTCTTATTTGCATACCCAATCTTTTTCCTTGATTGATCTTTCTCAATTATAATGAATATTACATGTCTTGTTGGAATTTATGTAGCTTTTTCCTCTTTGAATACTTTTGGCATTAAAATGTTTTCTGTAATACCTGCAAGATTACTTTCTGTAACACCTGCAAACGTTCTGAGAGTAAGGAGGTTGTAGAAAGGGACAAATAACTCTGAATTAGACCCTTTTTATTTCCTGTGAAATTCGTGCCCCAAATTGTTTGTATAGAGGGATGTCTGATTAAATCACGCCCTTTATTTAATCACACATTTTATAGAATCAAAGTCTCTGAATGTATGAAATTCTCAGACATAAAGACAATCTTAAGGAAATTTTGGCGTGTTCTACAGCTCTTTCTAAACCTAGAACAGTTGCTGACTGAGTCTTAAATATAACAGAAAGAAGATTATTAGCTTGCCAAACCTCTTCCAAAAAATGTGTCAGAATTGTCTAAAGTGATGATGGGGAGGATGTAATAAGACTATTTTTCAAAATATCTTACATGCTTGTAGGAAAAGATGGTTAGAACAAAGGAATATAGACTTAGAATTTTAATAAAAATTAAGATATGGCCAATAACATTAGAATTATCCGACTTTGGTATCTTTGATAATTAAATGCATCATTGTTAATAATGAAGATTTCAGTCAACTATGTAGCTTTTTAACTCTAAAAACAAGCACTTGTCTGACATTTGGACTTTGTGTTTGGTGGTTGCTACCTGGTAGTGTTACATATTAATCATAGGAATAATCACGTATGAATCAGTCACCTCCCACATGTTGCTCCTCTACTTACCAGTATCTTTTAAGTTCACTCATTTTACAGAAACATGCTTGTTGCAGAACATTCTGTCCTTTGTTACCTTTCCAGAAATTAAAGCAATTCAAAATTCCTTGGGTTTACATGTCTTTTTTTTTTTTTTTTAAGATTTATTTTATTTATACAAGAGCTGGGGTACAGGCCAGAGGCGCGGGAGGGTGAAGACAGACAGAGCACTGGTGAGGGGAGCAGCGGGCAAGACAGGAGAAGTCTGCCTCGCCATGTGGGAATTTCCCTGGCCGGCTGGGAACTGAACCGGTGCTGCCGTGGCTGCAAGACAGCTTCACATCGCTGCCCTCAACCCACTGTGCCATGGGGAGGCCCTGGGTTTACATATCTTTTCAATGCAAATCTTCTTACAGGAAAAATGGAATGGTGTGGGACAGGCTGCAAGGAGGCTGCAATCACATTTTAAAATAAATCTATTTTAGAATTTTGGTCATAAAGAAAAAGCAGCAGGAAGAGGGAATAAAAATGTTTACTTATAGAGTGGAAGGGAGTAGTTGAGTACCGGTACCTGCTGTTTGGAGGGAATTGCGGACAATAGGTGTTTTCCAGAGTCAAAGACAGCTTTAAAAAACATCTTGGTGTTGAAAAGACCAGAAATTAGTAAGCAAAGCAAATAAATAAAGATTAGGATCCCCATGCATACATTTTGCTGACCTCAAGATATACTTAGGGTAAGATTTTTTGAGAGTTGTGGACTCAAAAAAAAAATCTCAATTGATTAAAAACGATTGCTTTTTTATAATATACAACTTTGTCCTTAACACCAGGAGAGTGTTAAGAGTTAAACTTAGTACCAGCACTTAACACCTTCATAGAGTTAAACTTAGTACCTGCACTTTGCTTAGCTGAAGGAGCTGGGAGACACAAAATATCAATAGATAAGGAAGGGGATCCCCTTTAGAGTTGTCATGAGAGCCTGGCCACAGGCCCAGATGACCAACAGGGGACTATGGAGAATTTCCAGGAATGTAGAAACAGGGCAAGCAACTAGGCAGGACACCTCCACCGCAGAAGCCCACCCAAACCCAAGGTCTTAGCAGAGAACAACCTGTAGAGACCGACTCCCCCAGTCATGAATAAAAACCTAAGAAAGCCGGTCATAAAGGAGAACCCCAAAACAGGAGCAGATGACCTCTTTCCTCTTGCCAGCTGCTCTTCTCAGCAGTGTATTCAATAAATCTACTTTTTTCTGTTCTCCACTCTGCCTTTAGTGAATTCTTTCACCCCCATATCTCCATCTTTCACCCCAGTATTAACCACCACATTTAACCTCTCATACAAACCTAATTTCTAAACTTATTCAAGGACTCTCTTATGTAAGAATTTATAATCTCAAATTCATGAATAAAATTTCCAAATTCCACTGTCCCGCCTATGTGCAATTTTGTAATAGTATGGAGTGGGGGTGACATTAGGCCGTGGGGGGAAAAAAAAAAAAACACATGCAGCTTTGCTCTTGGTAAAATTAGTATATTTAAGAATGATGTGGCATTTCAGCTTTAAGTTATATATGATGATGGAGAAAGTATTAAGATCCACAAATGGTTAACATTAATGCATTTATTGCAATCAGTATCTACTAGGAATTTCTATAAAAATACCAAGCTGCTTATTTTAATGTGAACTCACTCTACTATCATTTATCAACTGGTAAATTATAAAAAATAGGAAACACTTAAATGGTTAAGAATATACCCAAAAAAAAGGAATTAAAAAGAGAGGATTTGGAAAATCCACAGATTAAATATAGTCCCTGTATAATTGAGAATTTACTCTACTCAGAATAATTAGGGGAAAACATAGAGGGAATGACAGCAATTACAACAAGGGGATTTTAATATGAAATGAAATTAGAAACTACCAGGAAAAGTGCTGTTTGTAATAAATAGAATTCAATATCAGCTACCCTTTTTTACTTGAACCACAACCAGGGGAATTATAGAACTTAGGCATTATTATAAGATAAAGTCACATATAAATTAATTCCATAGAAGTAAGTCCAAGAAAAATGGGCTTCAGGATGATAAGACTTTATCCAAATAGAAGATAGAGCAGTTGAGTTACTCTAACAAAGTTCTTAAAAGTAAAACTAGACCCGTAAAGGATGTGGTCATTACACCAGCCCATAAATAGGGATGTTATTTAAGACATTAAAATGATATACACAATATTCAGAGCTAAAAAGAGATGTGGTTTTAGAGACATATGATATTTCATTTTTTGATTCATTTTCTGATTTATATTATGCCATATGGCATTCATAGGTTTGATCAATGAAAAAAGCATTTGCTAAAACTTTAGAACAAATGATATTCTAATGCACCAGCTACTACTTCTCAGCATGTGGAATGTTTTTATGCAATAATGGTATATTAATCATACTGTGCAAAGTTCCATTAAAATCAATGATTGTTTACTTCATGAGTTATACATAAAAAAATATTTTTCTGCAAAGAGCAGCTTTCATCCTAAGGAAGACTCCATACCTATTATAAATTTTCATCTAGGGAAACTCCCCCTTTTGTTGGAAATGCAACAGTATACGTAGAGATAAAGAATCACAATACTTATAGAAAGCATCCTTGTTATTTTTTAAAAGCCACTGAGTGCTTAGCATGTGCTAGATGCACTTTAAGTGCATTATCTTAATTTTTGAACGTGGTCTTACAGGTAAGAAAACAAAGACGTGAAGTAGTTTAGTGAATTGGCCAAGGGCCACATGGAGGGTGAATGGCAGAGTCTGGGACTCATCTCCCAAAGTCTGAGCACCTAACCCCTCCCATACTACTTATCCAATCCAAGCTGCCTGGGTGTCTAGAGTTAAGGTGACATCTCTTGGCACTTAAAATAGGCTGGTCCGTAGTTTCAGGCAGGATCCCCAGGAACAGACCTTCAGACAAGTGTACATGTAAATATATTTATTAGGAAGTATTTCCAGAAAACACTAGAAGTCAGTGGGAAGGTGAGACTATGAAGGGAAGGAGACCAGTCTAGAGTGTGATACTAAACCAAGTCCTAAGATAGGGAACTTGGGCTCAGTCCTGCAGAGATGCTAAGGAGACAGCTTAGGTCATATTTCTGAATGCCCCCTATTAGGTAACAATTTAGCTCTACACTCATACCTTCTTAGCCATCAGGCATTGGTTCATGGCTCTCCTGGAGAAGACAAATTCCTGGGACTACTCGGCCCTCACTTGGGCAGACACAGAAATTTCTACAGCCTAAGGACAGTCTCGCTAGGTGAGCCTTGCAATGCAGGTTGAGAGTAAAAGTACTGGGGAAGGAGCTATTTTAAAAAATCAGAAAAGGATAGAAAGGGTATAAATGCAACCTTGATAGGGCCTCCACTGGTGGCGAAGGTGGTTGAGCACAGTGCTGTAAAGCTGTCCACAGTCTCTGCAGCGCCGGTTCGATCCCGGCCGGCCGCGAGGGTCCCACATGGCGCAACAGACCTCTCCTGTCTCGCCCGCTGCTCCCCTCACCAGTGTATTTCATCAGTCTGCCTGGTCTGTTCCCCACTCTGTCTCTGGTGAATCCTCTCACCCTCCCAGGCATCTGGCCTGTACTCCGGTTCTTGTATAAATAAATGAATGCAACCTTGATAGGATGTTGTTACTGTCATTTGTCTATGGCTGTTTTTCACTAGATTTTTTTTTTAAAGTTGCATGAATAAAATACAAGTTAAATGTTTAGAAAGGAAAAGTTAATAATCTATTCCTCATAACTGAGAATGTCCCTAGTACATAAACTTAAACTTATATTTCTGTAGATTTTTTTTACAAAAATGTGAACATATTATCTGTTACTCTGAAATATGTTTTTTTCCAGGTTAAAATAGATATACTGAATATCTTATGAAGCCAATGTATATATGTGTATGTATACACATTAATCTTATTAATAGAAATATGAAAATGTGTGGAATGCATCATCCATAGCTTATGCAACCAATTTTCTATAGATAGTGGTTTGCAATTCTTTATCACTAAATTACACTTACCCTTCTCTTCTTTCAATTCCCTCCTTAAGTGACCTGTCATTCCCAATACTTTAAACAGTATACTATCTATATGCTAAGGACTCTCAAATTTATGTTGTCATCTCTGCTGAGGTTCAGACTCATACAACTGCTTAATTGTCATCTTCACTTGGATATATTAGATATCTCAAACCTAATATAAAAATAAATATATATATGTATATATAAATATAAATCAAAGAAGACACACAGATGACCATCAAGCACATGAAAACTGCTCATCATCACTTATCACTAGGGAAAACCACAATGAGATACCATCTCCAACCTGTGAGAATGGTTCATATCAAAGTCCAGAAACAAGTGTTGGCGAGGATGTGGAAATAAGGAAGTCCTCATATACTGTTGGCAGGAATGTAGACTGTTCCAGTTGCTATTGAAAACAATATGGAAATATCTTAAAATTTTAAAAATAGATCTACCACACAATCCAGCAATTCCACTCCTATCTACCTGCAGAATGCAAAAGCACTAACTCTAATTAGAGGGGATATATGCCCTCCTATGTTCACTGCAGAGCCATTTACAAAGACCAAGCAATGGAAGCCACATAACGACAGTCTACTCAGGTATAACAAAGATGAACCCTTGCCAATTGTGGCCAGTGGGTGGAACACTTGGTGGAATATGGAGAAACAAATCAGGCAAAACCAAACCAAAATATATAAATCAAAAAACAAATGAAATACATATATGTGTGTGTATTTTGTATATGGTTGTTTTTTGTTTGTTTGTTTGTTTTGTGGGCCCCTCGCTGGCAGAGGGGGATCGAACCGGCACTGTAGAGGCTGTGGGCAGCTTCGCAACCCAGCGCTCAACCACTGCGCCACCAGGGAGGCCCTCCAGACTCTTCTTGCCTTAGATGGCATGTTTCACTTTCTCTTCTGTCAACTCTCTCTTCCAATGTCAGTTCTCTGTTCTCTGTTTAAAAGCTTGGAAAGTCCGTCCTTGACTACCATGATGAAGACAGTCCTCTTTCCCCAACAGGTAATCTGTTCCTCTTGTTATCTTAAATTTAGTTAGTATCTTTCCTACAATCCAAGATTTATGGGAGCAGGAATCTTTTCTCTTGTTTGCTATTGTTTAGGCTAAAAAATTATATGGCATCATGCACGTAAGTATTCAGTAAATATTTATTGAGGAAATGAATCTTTTAAACCAAATGAAATTTACATAAGGGGACAAAATGCCATTCTAGGCAAAGACTATGAATGGAAAAAACAAATGCTGGGCCTTCCTGGTGGCACAAGCGGTTGAGCACCACACGATGAGGCAGTCCGCAGCTTTTGTAGCACGAGTTGGATCCCCGGACCGACCGGGGAGCAACCCACATGGCGCAGTAGACCTCTCCTGGCTCACCCACTGCTCCCCTCAGTAGTGTACTTCGGTCAATATGCCTGTTCTGTTCCCTGCTCTGTCTCTGGCAAGTCTTCTCACCTCCCGCATCTCTGGCCTGTACCCCAGCTCTTGTATATATAAATGGATAAATCTTTAAGAAACAAAAAGACAAATGCCCTTAGAGAGTTTTTTCAATCATGGTCTTAAGGCAACTTCTAATCTCTACATGGAAATTTCAGTAATACCAGGAATAATGATAAGATCATTGATGGACCGTGCAATAATTGGGCTTGCCTCCATTATAAGACTCCTTAGTCAACTTATAGTCTATGAGTCTACTCCTGGATCTGTCAATTGTTTCCTGAGAACACGGAATAAAGCTTGCCAAAGAGGACTTGATTGAAACTTTAGAAATAAAATTTTGCAAGGTGTAAAACAAAGGCTTGAAAAAACTTTCAGAATGATTGTTTTATTTTTCAGGATTTCCATAAACAAAAAGAAAGATCAAAAATTATGACAAAGGCTGCAAATGAAACCAAGGTGTAATTTATTAAATAAAGCTGATAAATTTTTTTTTCAAAATAGTGTACTCAGATTTCTTCCTCACTACTATTTGACAGGTGGATATCTGCCAATCTTCTCTTGCCCACCAGACATTAATGGATAAGATTTCAGAAAATTGTCAAAACCCCCAGAAGGAATTATAAACCCACATGCACTTCATTTACTGTCAGGATAGACCCTCACAGGCTCTCCACGATTATCTCAGGCCTCATCTTGTGGGGTAGCGTGAATCTGCATTTCTTCCTCTGCAGAAGGACGCAAACAGGATCTTCTCACTTACTGCTCTGAATCGATAAACTCATCAAGGTATGCTTTATGTTAGATTCCAGAAAGGAACAGCAAGGACAGAGCGGGGCTACATAATATCATATTTTGACAGAATTTCACTGAAAGCTATTTTGAAAAACTATTATTTTGATAGTATTGTTTTTATTATGACAGTAATGCAGGCTGACCACATCAAATTTCAAATTACAGACAGGAGAAAAAATGTTACCCATAGTTTCACCCCCTAGAATATTTTCTATTCCAACTTTTATGTATTTTTTTTATAAAAGTCGCATTATGCTATGTTCTACAACTCTTAATTTACTTAGTAATTACATTAATTTGAATTCTCCAAATAAGGAGATTCTCCAAATAAGGAGAATAAAGGAATAGACTCCTAGCTTATGCAGCCAATGATTTGCTGATTGATGAATAAATGTTAAATTAATATCCTTATAAATATTATCATATTAACTATTGTTTTCATATCTGTAGAATAAATGTCCCTAAGTATTTTGCTTATCTTCAATTTTCATAAATTCTGAGATTGTTTTCTGAAAGATTGTTATAATAGACATTCCCAAAAAAGATTTATGAATAAGTGTTTCTTTTATTTTTATAAAGATTTATTTATGCATACAAGAACTGGGTACAGGCCAGAGGTGTGGGGGGCTGAGAGGATTTACCCAACACAGAGTGGGGAAAATACCAGGCAGGTTGACTGAAATATACTGCTGAAGGGAGCAGCGGGTGAGTCAGGAGAGGTCTGTTGCACCATGTGGGTAGCTCCCTGTCTGGGGATCGAACTCATGCTGCATTGGCTGTGGATAGCTTCACAGGTTGCTTCTTAACCCTCTGAGCCACCAGGGAGGCCTGAATAAGTGTTTTTTGATACCCCCACTCATCTGGATTTTATTAATTTTATAGGTAAACTTTCTGACTTTTTAAATTTTATTAGTCTATTATTACAGTAATGCTCAGTGATTGGGTATCTTTTTTGTATTCTTTGGTTCTTGGCATTTATTTTTCTATAAATTTACTCTTTATCCATGTTTCTATTGGATTTTATGACTATTGGAGGATTGTTAATATAGAATAGTCTATCATATGTGCTATATAGATTTTTTTTCACTTCATTAATTTTGGGTCATTCAGAATTTCTCCATTTTCACTAATCCAAATCTAGTAATTTTGTTTGTCATTGCTTCTGAGTTTCTTTCCTGGTAAAGAAGTCTTTTCCTAATTAAAAATCGGGATAATGCTCCTCAATTCTTTTCCATTTTCATTATTTAATTTTTAAATTTAGATATTTAATCCCTATGTAATTCACGTATTTTTTTTTTACAGTTCAAGTAAATAATCCTTGAGTTTTCTACTTAAAAGCATAAAACTTAATAGTTAAGGATTTTCAGCATAAGTTGGATGAATGTAAATTTAATAATAGATAAAGAGGAAGAAAGGTATGTATAAAAAATGCACAGAGGACAGCAGTAGACAGATTTTCAGGGAAGGAGAGAGAGAGAGAGAGAGAGAGAGAGAGAGAGAGAGAGAGATCACTAAAAAATAATGAAAGAATACAACAGTATTCAGTAAAATGTTGGAGAGAATGAAAGTGATGGCAACCTATCAGTATGTTTTTAAGAAAAAAACTATTTTCAAAGTACAGAAACTCAAAACACTCAGAAGACAGATACAGGAGATGAGACAAAATGTCTGAGAAAGAAAATAATCTAACAATATGACTGACAAGATAAACAAAATCTATCAGCATTAATACTTTTAATTCAAACATATATTGTTTCATAACAGCTTTCTTCCTGTCTAAGTCAATTCTGCTGCAGTCTTTTTAATGATGGATAATAATTATTTAGAGACAGTCTGACATTTGCTATTCTCTTAAATTAAGGGATTGATTGTTTTCTTTTTTTGGCAGTTAAGAACCACAAAAGGCAGCATCTTTTTGGGTGACTATTCCCTGTTTTGCTCCCCAGCACCGTTTGTTACAGACAGTTTTGTCCCCATTTTATGGTCATGGATAAAGTTTTAGTATAGATTTGGTGTTGGTATATGCTGGTATTTTCATAATATTTGCATTCATTATTTCTTATAATCAATATTAATAAACATTTTATTTTAGAATTTATTCTAAAATGTTGGTTATTTTTAAATTTACAAATACTATCCTAACTTCCAGATAAGTTTGTAAATTCTTAAAAGTTTTGAGATAATTCTAGAAAACTAAAGCTATTAGATAATTGACCCAAATAATATGCTGTATTATATACCAGAAAAAAAAAATTTCAAAATAAAGTTGAACTTATATTTTACATCATGTAAGCAAATGCATTTTATATACTTTATTTCTGCACACATGAATTTTTCTTTATTGAAATTGTAACTGAGGATCCTCCCTGGTGGCTCAGGGGTTAAAGTCTCAGCACTATCAAGCTATTGCCAGCACTGCTGCATGAGTTTGATCCCTGGCCAAGGAGCTGACCCACATGGCACAGTAGAACTCTCCCCAATCCCAGGCTGCTCCCCTTAGCAGTGTAATTCAGTGGCCTGTTCTGCTCCCCACTCTGTCTCTAGTGAATCCTCTCACCCCCTCCTCACCCCCTGCACCTCTGGCCTACACCCCAGTTCTTATATGCATAAACACATCTTTTTTAAAAAAATGAGATTGTAACTAAGAACAAAACTCTCCTAACCAAATGGGACAAGCATTTTATATGTACTGAGTTATTTGGGTTATGCTTCCAATGCCATTTTTTAGATCTATGGAAAGATCATTCATGACATCAATTTTCTGTGGACTATTTTTGTCACTATAAGACTCTATGAGCAAATTTTCCCCAGTGTAAGAGTTTCTTCCTAGTATTCAAATCTGTTTATCAAGAACCCAATGGAGTGCGTTTTGCATTGGACTGACTTACCCTCTTGATCAATAGGTATAAGATCAGGCGCGTGTGTACACACATTTTTCAGAAATGCTCACAACAGGCACAGAAGGCATCTGTGTAAATGTGATTCAGTTCCTGTGACCTGCGGTGGCACCGTCCTAGAAAACACTACGCAAACTTAGTTCCTTTCCTTTGCTCTCGAGCCGGCTCCCTGACTGCCTCTTGGCTTTGAAATGTACAACCTACCTTGGCGGTTCTGCTTAAATCCTACCTCGCTATTGGGGTTTCCTCGTCTCCCCTGATGGAAGGCATTGCTGCATCACCTCATGTAATACTTCACCCTCCTGACCTGGGTACTACCATGTAATACTTCACCCTCCTTACTCATCTTTGCATGGTCCACCTTGCCTGATGTGTAGTATTTGATTTTCTTTTTTAGTTCTATAGCACAGTGTTTTTTCCTGTTCCTTAGAAGAGAATGTTTTTACACTTTAAGGCAGGTTTTCTGCTTAACTGATTTTACAAAAGGCCTTAGATGAACTTGCCATTCATATTTTAGTAAATTATATTACTAAAATGAAATCTAAACTCTGCATACCAAACAGAAGATAGTATATTTTTAATTGAATGATACATTCGAGACTAAATTCTGTCTGGCAAATAAATAAATAAATAAACAAATACCTATTTATAAAATAAAATTGAACATGTTATTGTTACTAAAAAAAAAAAAGAAACAACCAATTTACAGCGAGTTTTATTGGAAAGGAATTCATTCAAAGCTGCAGTGCATATGCCAAGTTCTGCTCTGATGTGTTAAAATTGCTTCAGTATAATGTTTGTGGACCATCTACATCCAATCTATACATATAAAATGTGACATTCTTATAAAGTGTAATAATTTCCAGAAACTTTAAAATAAAAAGTAGTTTTAATTAAACATTTGTCTCACAATATATTAACTATACGTCACTTTATCTCAAATAAATTAGGCAATATTTTAACTAGACCTTGACAAAAAATGCATGAAATCTATTTTTTAAAATGTTTTATTACTTGCAAGTTTCAGCCTGATGTGATTTTAAAATAGCCAAGTTATAAACCCCTGAAAATTGAAGTTTATAATGGAAATACTGACAGATCCTTTACTTCTAGGACGAATGAGGTGCTGTAATAACATTTGCTGATGCTGCCTCAGTCAGTGAAGCAACATGGTGAGGCTGGCTGGTAGATGTGGTATTTCTGATATAAAACTGGTTGATTACTTGCTGTAATATTTTTCCTGTGTTTCTAAAATTTTAGAAAATTCATTTGTTGTTTAGGAAATACCTATTCTCTCAAAAGTAATTATCGCAGCAAGTACAAAGTCCTTCCTCTTCTTTCTACATTACCTCCTTAGTTATCTCATCTTCTTCCACAGCTGACTGCCACAGAACTTTCCTATCGGTTTTGCAGATGCCAGTTAGTTATTCAAGCCAGAAAATTAGAGGTCAGCCTTAGCTCTTCATATTAGCTCTTTAGTGCATCAGATTGGTTGCAAATACTGAGAATTGTACCGCCAAAATATATTTTGATGCATTCTTTATCATCACTGCCTTGTCATCTTCATGCATGTCACCAAAACCACAGGCCAATTAGTCACAATAGCCTCCTACCTTGCATTCCAGCATACCCAATAGTTAGTCAAGGAAACTTTGTGTTTATAGAATTATAGCAAATAAAGCATTAGAAATGATAGAATTAGAAAAACAAACATTTTGCAACCATAATGAAAAATAATGGTCTCTCCAATGATCATTCACAGCTGCTATGAATGATGGTGATTCATGAATAATTCTTTAATGAAGGGATCAGGCTGACATGCTCAGAACTTCTCAATTGCATTAATGACTCAAAGTGCGAAAACTCCTTGCAATGTATATTAAAACATGATGAATGCAACAGAAAGTATATTTGCCTAAAATATTGAACCTGAATCTAGCTAGGCCTCTAGATTTACAGGAAATACAAGGGGTGGAAAAGAAAGATAAACAACACCATGAAGAAGCAATCAGCCAAATTTAGAATGTGAGAATTTTACAGAAAACCAGTGGCCTAATTTCTCCAACAATTCAATGGCACATAAAAAGCAGTGACGATGTGGAGTGGGGGTGATATTATAGAATAAAAAAAGCTTTGAGAGACATAACAACTGAATGCAATATGAATACCTAGTTGGATCTGATTCAAGCCAACAATCTACAAAAATTGTATTTGAGACAGTAAGTCCACTCAAATATGAATTGCATCAAAAATATTAAAAATTATAGTTAATACTTTAGCTATGAAAATGGCAATGAGATTTTCTTTAAAATGTTCTCACCAGAAATGCATAGTAAATTGTTTGTGACATATAGGATTTGTTTTAAAATATTCCAGGGAAGAAAAAAGAAAGAAGGAAGATCAACATATACTGACAACTATTATATCTAGAATATGATTATAAGGGGCTCATTATACAAGTTTCTTTATTTTGCATGTGTTTGAAATTTTCTCTAAAAATCATCTTTGGAGTGTCATTTAAGTCCTTGGGAAAAGAAATGCTAATGACTTAGAGAAAGGAGAAAAGAGGAATATACAGATTTGAGGAATTATTGGTAATGACGAATTGTTAATGAGTTGGAGGAGTATGTGAAGGAAAAAGAGGAATCGGTGGTGATTCCTTGTTCTTTTGAGCAACTGAATAGATAATGATGTCATTTACTGAATTAGTTTAGACTGCAAAGGAACAAGTTGCAGATGGATGAAAAACAGACATTAAAACTGGATTTCATTTTGGTTGATGATATAACAAACTCCCACATACTTAGTGGCTTACAACAATAGCTATTAACTTCTCAAGGTCAGAAATCCCAAATCAGTCTCTCTAAGCTAATGTCATAGAGTGAACAGGGCTGTTTCCTTCTGCAAGCTCCAAGGCAGAATGTTTCCTTACCTTCCCCCAACTTCCAGAGACTGTCCTCATTTCTTGACTTGTGACCCTTCCATCAAATCCTCTTTTCTCCTTCAGTTTTCACAGTCAAATCACCTATTCTGCTTTGTCTTTCTTGTTTCCCTCTTATTAGGACCTTTTTGATTATGTTGGGTCTTCCAAGATAATAATCCGGGAGAAACTTCCCACCTCAAAATTTTTAATGGAGTCACAATTACAAAGCCTACTCTGCCATGTAAGGTGCCATATTCACAGTTCTAAGGATTAGGATCTACACACCTTTGTGGGGGGAAAGGGAATGTCATTGTTTAGGTATGATTTAGCCTACCTCTAATATGTTTGAAGATGCCATATTAAATTAGATTTTAGGTACCATTATTAGACACCCATTAGAAACCATAGTAGAGTAGTGGAGATCAAGTGGTTAGACATGAAAGTAGATGACAGAAGAGAAAATTGAGAGAGTCATCAGCATACAAATATGATGCAAACGCAAGTAATGGTAGTCTAGGGAATTCCAAATTTAGAGGATAAATATCCCAGGTGACTTGAAAGTGAAGAGTTCAGAAAGCCAGACAAATGCCACCCACAGAAAGCCAAGAGAGCAGCCACTCATGGAGTGCAAGCTCTTCATTCATGGAAAACTTGTTGAATGTGATTAAGAGGCCATTCAAGAGTAGAAGTATTCACTGTACATGGCATCATAAAGTTAACAATTTTAACAAGGGCAGCTGCAAGCTAATTGGTATGAGTTGAAGGATGAAATGGAGCCCGTGAATGAAGACAGTGCATTGACAAAGCTTCGCTGTGAAAGCAGTGCAAACCTGTGAAGGTCAGAGGAATATCTGAGTCAAGGAAAAGGTATTTTCCTTTGCTCAAGAGAGACCATAAAAGAAAATGCATGTTTGTTCTGGAAATGATCTAATAGAAAGGGAAAGATTGAGCATGGAGGAAAGAGAAGCAGTAAAGCAAGGTGGGAAGCCCTTGGTCAGGAAACAGAGGCCCCACAGCATAGAAGGCAGCCATTTAATGGGAGCGATTGAGTTCCTGGACATAAAGGAGGGCAGATGAGAAGAGACCACAAGGGGAGCCTCTCATGAGGGAGGCCCACTTTGATAGCTCTATTTTCTTTTTTTAAAGATTTATTTATTTATGCATACAAGAGCTGGGGTGTAGATCAGAGGTGGTGGTGGTGGTGGTGGTGAGAGGATTCACCAGAGACAGAGTGGGGAGCAGAACAGGCAGATTGACTAAAATACACTGCTGAGGGGAGCAGCAGGGGAGACAGGAGAGGTCTGCTGTGCCATGTGTGTAGCTCCCTGGCCAGAGGATTGAACTCCTGCTGCAGTGGCTGCAGATAGCTTCATAGCGCTGTGCACCAGGGAGGTCCTGATAGCTCTATTTTCTTAATGATGAGCACTGGGGATTCAGCTGGTGATAGGGTTGAGAATTGTTCCACACGTGTAGAGAATAAAAAATCCCTTTCAAAGGACCAATTTTCAACCAAGGCAAAAAAAGGAAAAGAGGGTGAGGTGTGAAGATGCCTTCCTCTGTGATGAGCTGTATTTGGGAGGTCAGTTTCACGTCTGATATTTCTAGAAACATTTTGGAGAAAGAATTATATTTTAGTCAAATACAATAAATTAATTGAAGAGACTTTCTTTTTGTGGTGATGCAATAGGAGTTATGTTGGCTGCTTGAAATGCACGCAGCAGTAAGGATTTAAATGTTCAGCATCTTTTAATGAGCTGTTAAAAGTAGACTTCAATGTATGTAAAAATGATAGACTTGTTCTTTAGCTCTAGAAAAGCATTTGTCCCCAAATGTTGATAGTAATTATCTTCCCAGAACTACATAAAAGCAGCTTTTTTACCCTAATTAAAATAAGTCATTTTAACAATCTTTCCCATTTTCTCCTAAGCCATAAGATGATATCCCAATGACTGAAATTTTAAGACTGCCTAGATGCAAATTCTTCTCACACAAACATCAGACAGGCAAAAACATTAGCTCTTTTATTTAAAAAAAAAAAAGAATTGTTATTTTGACCATAGGCTTAACATATTGTGTTATAGATTATCTTTCAATGAACTACTTTAAATGTTTAAATTAGGCACCACTTAGATTTATTTTACTGTACCATCAGTAGCTGATTAAAACAAGCAAACATATTTCTAGAAAAAAAAAATGTTTCCTAGGCTGATAGCTACCTCCCCGATATTGATGTTTAGGGCTTTAGGTTGTAAGTGCCAGCAATGAAGGATTACCATGCCTGAATTCTGTTTTAAGGGGTATAAACCTTTGGGAGTATCTTGCAATGCCAGAGCACAAAAAACTCACCACAGTTTTATCGAAGAAGGGATATGTGTCTTAACTATTCCCTTTGGAAGGAGGAAGCGGTATGAAAAAATTGTCTTAGGAAAAAATTACTTTACTGGGAAAGCATAATAGAATTGTTTGTTAAAGTACACTCAATTAGGTTGCATTTGTCAAGATACATTTTGGTTACTTTGATTAGATTCACAGAAATAATCTTGAGTTTTTGATTTGATGGAGGAAATATGTTGATTCAAGAATATTTGTAAACTATACCCTAAGGCTTAGGGAAGAAGATTATTTCTAGAAGTTGTTAATATCACCTCAATGTTGATTTTTTACTGACTTTGTTTTAATAAGGTAACACCTGATTTTATCTCTAAGCTCTGGATGTGCCTTCCTGTGATTGCCTGTGCTTTACAAATAATGTTAATTTTTTTACTACAAATAATGCAAAGCTTTTTTTTTTTTTTTTTAAAGAGGCATGTATATTTATTTATTTATTTGTTTGTTTGTTTGTACATGCACTGGGTACAGTCAGAAGCGCGGGAGGGCGAGAGAATTCACCAGAGCCAGAGCGGGGAGCAGAGCAGGCAGAAGGACCGAAGTACACTGCCGAGGGGAGCAGCGGGCGGCAGGAGAGGTCTGCGCGCCATGTGGGACCCTCCCCTGGTGGCCGGGGAGCAGCCGGGGATCGAACCGGCGCTGCAGAGGCTGCGGGCAGCTTCGCAACCCAGCGCTCAACCGCTGCGCCACTGGGGAGGCCCAATACAAAGCTTTTTAATCGATTTTTAAAAATTTATTATTTCAACCTATCCTTCAGAAAAGTCATGGTTTATTATTCCCATTTTTTTTTCTGAAAAGGAAAGGAAAGTACAGACATTGGAATGTATATCCCCAAATCCAGCAGGTTTCTGTGATTTACAGTTTAATTTTTAAGCCACAAAATGTGTAAATGTAGCATAAAGATGTAAACTAAATGGAGCATTTAGGAGATCACGTAGGTTCCAACTCCATCTGTTTTGTCCTCTGAATTCCAGCAAGACTCAGGTCATATTAACAAGTGTGGACAGAAAAATCTATGTTTATGGTATCTAGAAATTTGTAAGAAGGTAAAAGTATCAATTCAAATTATCATTTGAGCACAGATCTAGCCCCCAAACATATTCAATTCATTGGTTAGATATTTTTTTTTAAATTAAAAATGATGGGTAGTTACCTATGCTAATAGTGTTAGAACAATTTTGTTGCTTTGGGCTGTTGGTATTGTTTTGCTGATGAAATAAATTTCTAATTCACTGATTTCCAATGCAATAGACAGAATTGTTCAAAATGATTGGCCCATTTAAGAAAAAAATTTAACTACGTGTTTTATATTTGGCTCTAAATTGGGTAATCAGCAATCATGACCTTCCCAGTGAGGGGGGGGGGGGGCTTCCTCTTCTACTACTTGATTTATCTATTTCTGTATGGATATGTCTAACTAGATAGTGACTAATTAAAGATGATTCTTCTGCTATTTTGGCATGTTCCTAATTAACACAGTTTCTTAGATGTACCGGCTACTCAACAAATATTAGCTTCAAATTACTTAATTTGGGCATCCCCCTTGGCACAGTGGGTTGAGTGCAGCGCTGTGAAGCTGTCCTCAGCCTCTGCAGTGGGTTTGATTGCCAGCCGGCCAGGGAGCTACCCACATGGCATGACAGACCTCTCCTGTCTCGCCCGCTGCTCCCCTTAGCAGTGTATTTCGGTCTGTCTGCCTGTTCTGTTTTCCGGTCTGCCTCTGGCGAATCCCCTCATCCTCCTATGCCTCTGGCCTGTTCTTGCATAAAAGTAAATAAATCTTTAAAAAATTCCTTAATTCTAACATTGCTGTGTTATGGAAATGTTAAATGAAGAATTTGGATGATGAGTAAACCATTAAACCCTTAAGAACGCAAAGTAACTTTTGAAATAAGACAGTGGAAGAAAAAAGACAAAAAGGAAAAGAAACTGGTCACTTTAAGAGAAAATAATTGGACCACAAGCCCTCGGACAATATCAGAGAGGGCTGTGGGCTTGGTGGAAAACAGGCTTAAAAGGTCACCTTTACAAACAGAAGTCCAAAATATTAGTTTTTGAACTGCATAACCTAGAAGGTGAATCTAGTGATGTTGGAGAGAAATGACGACAGTCCAAAGGAGGCAGACCAGAGTGGCACACCCCTGACCCCTTCAGTGATTCGGTGTATTCACTTATGCCTGGAAAAGTTCAGAGACACCCCTTCCCACAGAAGAAAATGCAGCCCTAGAGGAAAAATCACACCATCAAAATAGAGGTTTTATACACTAAGGCTGCCTTAAAATTCTAAGTCCACATAATGGCAACTAACACTTTTTTTTTTAAAGATTTATTTATTTATGCATAAAAGACCTGGGGTGCAGACCAGAGGAATGGGGGGTGAGAGGATTCACCAGAAACAGAATGGGGAACAAAACAGGCAGATTGACCAAAGTACACTACTGAAGGGAGCAGCAGGAGAGACAGGAGAGGTCTGCTGTGCCATGTGGGTTGCTCCCTGGCTGGCTGGGGATCAAACTCATGCTGCAGTGGTTGCTCCCTGGCTGGCTGGGGATCAAACTCATGCTGCAGTGGCTGCGGATATCTTCATAGTGCAGTGCTTAACCCCTTGTGCCACCAGGGAGGCCCAGCAACTAACGCTTTTTAATGGAAATGTCTTTATTGTTTTGAGTTCCTAGTGTGTACTAAGCATAGAGTTAAATGCTGACGGGGCTAAGGTTAAAACTTTGAACCATACAGACAGTTCTCTGCTTTGCTGAGCAGGAAGTCCTCAGAGAATGATTTTAGGGGTCACATTTTGAGTCTACAAGATTGGTGTTCTAGTGTCACTTTATTAGAGAGATCACTATATTAAAGCAGCACCTCACCCCTTTGCCTGGTAGTAATTTGTATACAATAAGCTATTGTACTTTTCTCTCTCCCACAAAACACATAGACACCATGACAGCAGGGATATTGTCTGCTTTATAATTTTGTCACCAGGACTACAATAATGCCTGCACATAGCAAGCTCTCAATAAATATTTGTTGGATAAAAGGCATGAATAATTAAAGAATTGAGCTTGTTTGCATTTTTGGCTATTGTAATCAACTTTGAGAGGAACATTCCTCTAATTTATTTTGGTCTACTTGTCTAATTTTCTTAAGATAAATTCTTAGAAGCAGAATTGTTGGGTATGCATATTTTTAAAGACTTTTGATAGAATGCCAGGTTGTTATTCTAAAAGGAAATTCAAATTTACATTTCTCTAGTGGGGGATAATCCTCTTTTCTTATAACTTTCCTGAAAGGGGTAGTATCAATTTTGTTCTTCCAGAAAAGGCCATTATCAATTAGGAACTTTATGAGTAGAAGAATAGTACTGTGATGTTTTATTTTGTATGTGATTACTAGGTGGGTTAATTAGGCTATTTTCAACTTATTGGTGATACTTCTTTATTTGTGAATTATTATCACAATGACTTATCCCATTATTCCAATCAATTTTAACTTTAATTGGTTTGTAGAAGCTCTTTATATATTAGAAATATTTACCTTTTGCAACATGTGGTACAAAATATTTTAACCACTTTGTCATTTGTTGTTCAACATTCTGCAAGGGAATTTGGCAGTAAGGCTTTTCATTTTTGTGTCAAACAAAATTGTGCTTTAGGGTTTATAATGGTGGTGGATAGACAATTGCCAAAATCCTTTGCAGCTTCTATCAAGAGGTAGAATTTTCTTTCCCACTCCTTGAAAAATGTCAGATCTGGTGAGTTGCCCTGAAATGGGCAGAAGTTACTATACAAACTTCTGAGCGAAGTCTCAAATTCTCTTCAATTTCTGTTTTTGCCTGTTTGCAATCCCAAGGCCTTCTACTCTGAATAACATTAGTCTGGTCTTGAAGATGAAAATTCAGCTACCTCAATTTCCTAGGTTGAACCTAACCCCCAATCAGCACATGATCTGTTCATAACCAAGACGGAGCCTCAGTCCAGCCTATATCAATATACAAACACCACCAAGCCAACCCACATAACCATGAGAAAAAAATATATTATTTAAATACAGTAAGTGTTAGGGAAGTTTGTTAAACAAATAACAGATAATAGTGGCAGTAAATAGCTAATATTATCGCTTTGGTTTATATTCAAATAGTTATTTTCCAACTTACAATAGAATGTATACCTAATTTTTTTAGTGTGTTTATTATCTTATTTTTCACATTTTTAAATTCAGAAGTGCAAATTATTTTTGGTTAATAGGTGAGATTGGATTTTAGCATAACTTTATTTTCTGAATAGTTAGGTGATTGTACCTAAATTACATATTGAATAAGCTGTATTTATTTCACTTATTTTTTATGTCATAATGCCATCATTTCCAAATGTTGGATTTATTTAGTAACTCTTTAAACTCTCGGTTGTTTTACTTATCTGTTCCTGGCCCAGTATCATACTTTTAATAAATGCAGCTGTACATGATTTTGCTTTTCTAAATAGGACTTTGTTTTTTAGAGCAGTTTTAAGATTTGTAACTTAGAAGTCGGTACCAAGATCTCCCTAAACCCTCTGCTCCAGCATATTCATAGTCTCTTCCGCTGTTGACATTGCTCAGATGTGGCTCTCCTGCCTCTCTGTGACTGTGCAGGTGCCTCTCTTTTTCATTTTCCCTTTCATTCTGTGGATTTGGACAAATGAATAATAACTTTTATCCATCATGAAAATACTACATAGAGTGTTTTCAGTGTCCTAAAAGTCCTCTTTACTCTGCCCTTATTTCCTCTTCTTTCTATCACTGCCTGCCAAAAATTGATCTTTTTATTGTCTTCATAATTTTGTCTTTCCCAAGATGTCATAGAGTTGAATTATATAATATATGCTTTCAGATTGGTATCTTTTACTTAAAGATATGTATTTAAGGTTCCTCCTTGCCTTTTCATAGCTGATGGTGCATTTCCTTTTTTTAACACTGACTATATTCCACTCTCTGGACACAGACAAGTTTATCAGTCATTCACCTAGAGGGCCATCATGGTTGCTGCCAAGTTTTGGCCATTACAGGCAAAGCTGCTATGAACATTTATATGCAGGTATTTGTGGACATGGTTTCAGTTCCTTTAAGGAAACACCAAACAATTCCTGGATTGATGGGAAAAGTTCAGTTTTGTAAGAAACCACTACACTGCCTTCCAAAGTAGCCATAACAGTATGTGTTGCTGTCAGCAATGAATGAGACTGCCTTTAGCTCCACATTTTGCCAGCATTTGCTGTTGTCAGTGTTCCAGACTGGGTATACAGTGGTATCGCATTGCTGTTTTAATTTGCATATCCCTGATGACATATGGTATGGAACATCCTTTTATATGCTACCTTGCCATCTGTATATCTTCTTTGTTGTGGTGTCTGTATTTGACCCACTTCTTAATTAGATAATCTGTTTTCTTATTGTTGAGTTTTAATAGCACTTTGTATATTTTGGATAACAGTCTTTTATCAGGTTTGTCTTTTGCAAATATTTTCTCCCAATCTATGGCTTGTCTTCTCATTCTCTTGGTAGTGTCTTTTTTGCAGAGCAGAAGTTTTTAATTTTAATGAAGTCAGGTTGATGAATGAAGTCAGGTTAATGAAGGCACCTGCATCAGTTCTTTCTTTTCTGGATTATCTCTTTGGTATTGTGTCTATAAAATGTCATTTCAATACCCAAGGTTGTCTAGGTTTTCCCTCTGTTATCTTATAGGAGCTTTATAGAATCTCCTAGAGTAAATTTTGTGAAGGGTATAAAGTCTATGTCTGGGAGGGCCTCCCCTGGTGGCACAGTGATTGAGCACTGGGCTCCTAAGCTGTCCCCAGCCTCTGCAGCGCCGGTTTGATCCCCAGCAGCTGGCGAGGGTCCCACATTGCGCGCAGACCTCTCCTGCCTCGCCCACTGCTCCCTTCAGCAGTGTATTTCATCAGTCTGCCTGTTCTGTTCCCTGCTCTGGCTCTGGGGAATTCTCTCACCCTCCCGTGCTTCTGACTGTACCCAGTGCTTGTATAAATAAATAAATCTTTAAAAAAATAAATAAAAAAAAGTCTATGTCTGGGTTAATTTTTTTTTTTTTGCATGTGTATGCCCAGCTGTTTTAGCATTCTTTGTTGAGAAGTCTTTACTCCACTATATATGGCCCTTGCTCCTTTGTCAAAGATGAGTTAACTACATTTATGTGAGTCTATTTCTGGCCTCTCTGTCCTGCTCTGCTCTGTCTGTTCTTTTGCTAAATATCTCACTCTCTTAATGACTATAGCTTCATAGTAAGTCTTGAAGGCATGTCATGTTAATCCTCCAACTTTATTCTTCTTCAAATCATGTTGACTCTCTGGGTGTTTTGTCTCCACTTCTGAATTTTGAATCAGTTTATTGATAGCCACAAAATAACTTGCTGGTGTGACTGGAATTGCATTGATTTTATAAATCAAGTTGGGTGTGTATGTTTTGATAAATCCGTTGGTTATTAGAATTCACCAAGCTTCCATTTAGGCCTTCTTTTCCTTCTACAATTCCATAGTTTTCATATTAATTGTCTCTGTGTTTGCTTGGCTCAATCATGTGTTACTCCCCAAATGGTTTCTTTTTTAAATTCAAATAGTCTTAAGTTCAAACAGTCAAGAATCAGATTTCTCTTAAAAATCTGGAATTTTGACTTGGATGGTTCTGCAGTCTGACCTACAATTCCTCTAAGAGCAATCTACAGGAGCTGATAGCAGGCATTTCAGTCTCCAGGCCAGACCTCTTTTGTAAACTGTGGACCATATATTCTACAGTTTATTGACATTTCCTCATCCTTAGAAATTGCTTTTCTGGTGTCCACTATTGGTAAGGAAATATCAGGACAACCATTTTTTTTTTTATTCTTTTGCAAGTAACCTGCTCATCACCCCCAAACACTTGGAAGTTTTCTTTACAGAGCACACATGTTAAGCTCTAAATCCCATGACACCCAACTCATGATGAAAGCATTTGCTTATCATTCTCAAATCTAGTCCCTACCACTAGAAAATTTTTCAAAGCGGGACATGGTATTGGGGATATTCCACATTGACTTCACTTTTTAAATCTCTGAATCACTCCCTTTGGATTATTTAATGGCAACTTCAGTGCCACATTTAGTGCTTCTGCTCCTGACAGATTCCAGAAAGTTGTGTTCTAAGTTTGAAGTCTCAAGTTTCATGCTTGTTTTGTGCATCTTCATATGTTTTAGTGTGGGCAGGTGCTAAGATTTCTACCATACTTACATCTTTCCTGGCATGTTTCCCCTCAATGCTTGATGTGCATGTTCCATAGTGTGTGGTTTATTAAACAGCTTTTATTTTTTTAAAGATTTGTTTATTTATTTTTCCATAGAATAACTGGGATGTAGACCAGAGCTACAGGGGGTGAGAGGATTCACCAGAGACAGATTAGGGAGCAGAACAGGCAGATTTATTGAAATACAATGCTAGGGGAGAAACAGGCAAGTCAGGCAAGGTCTGCTGCATCATACACGGGTTAGCTCCCTAGCCAGATAGAACTCAGGCTGTTGTGGTGATAGCACTGAGACTTAACCCCTAGGCCACCAGGGAGGCCCCTACTAAACATCTTAATAAAACTTTTGGTGCAGAAGCTTGCTTTATTTCCTTCAGATGTTCTCTTTATAAGGATGAAATATATGCCACCTATAAACTTTCAATAAAGCTAATAATATAGATGAATTTATGAACAATTTATTGATGGAATTGCTATAAGAATAAATGGTGTTCATAGTTATCTAACATAGTTATGTTGTTCCTTTTCTTCTTCCTTATATTAACAAACAAGATACTGTTAGTCTTGGATTTACTCTAAATATTATCAGAACTGCCACTTAAATGTTTTTAAGTAGGTAGTGTGACTTTTCTTAGATTATTATAAAGCTTATTAATTAATCACAGAGAAACAGAACCTACAGGATAGGAATTTATATCTATCTATCTATCTATCTGTCTATCTGTCTATCTGCATATCTATTCAATCTATTCATCCTTCCTTCCATCCATCCATCATCTATCAATCTACCTATCTATCCATCCTTCTATCATGTCATCTATCTAACCATCTAGAAAGAGTGATTTATTTTAAGGAATTGCCTCGCAGAGTTGTGGAAACTTGATGATGGGTTAAAATCTGATGGGTTAAACCAGCAAGTGGGAAACTGAGGGAGGAGTTGTATTTTACATCCAGTAAGTTGGTGGGGGGAATCCCTTCTTGCTGGGAGAAGTTCACTCTTTGTTTATATCATAAAGACCTTCACCTGATTACATGTGGCCAGTCACATTATGGAAAGTAAACGACTTTACTCAAAGTCCACCACTTTAAATGTTAATCTATTTTTTAAAAAAGGCACACAGAATAAAGTTTAACCAAATGTGTGACCACACATATTAACCATCAGAGAAAATAATTCTTATGGATTTATTTACGAAATTAAGTTATGTGGCATGTTAGGGCTCTTGGAGAAGAAGCTCCATCCTTTGGTGAGCAGTTTGTTTACTGTTAATATGAACTGACTGGAATTATAGCTATTTTAAACCAGCATTATCACAACCCATTACAGGAACTGCATATGCTGGGAAAAAAAAACTGCAATAAAAAATATTGATGACTAGTTATTGACAGCTTTCATCCAGGCGTGCATTTGTAGAAAAAATGAGTACATATTTTCACAACAGGCATTCTTATCACCAACCTAGTATGCATGTAGATGAAACTCAGACAGACATGAACTGAAAATGCAAAGTGTTGTTTCAGTGCTTGCAGATAGCATGTGAAAATCTAGATTCATATTTTGATACAAATATATAGAGAAAGGGATGCATCTCCCATAGAAAGCATTTGCTTGAGGTACTAAGTGCTATGCATTGAAATGCTTACATTAAACAAC
Organism: Talpa europaea; assembly: GCF_964194135.1. Lineage (NCBI taxonomy): Eukaryota > Metazoa > Chordata > Mammalia > Eulipotyphla > Talpidae > Talpa > Talpa europaea. Next base: position 104,638,914 of record NC_140076.1, read on the forward strand.
CTCTTTCTGCAAAAGGAATAAAGTAAAATAATTACATTTTCTTCTAGAAATATTTTAGCTATGACACATCCCTGCCTTTTATATTGATTTTGTTTTTCAGTTTTGTTTTCACTTTAGAGTGTGAATAACTGCACAGACATAGAATGTTTGCTAACCACATAACATTCTGCATTCAGCATGAAAACCTGAAATATTCTAAATACATTTCGTCAGTCAGCACTTAGAGGTACCCAGTGACCGAATTTAGCACTGCGGAAGTTAAATTACTAATTTCTCTTCTATGTAATATAATTATCCCCTAATTGACTGAAATGATTTTCTAGCTAGTATGAATAGAATCACTGCTAGTTCAGGTTTGTTCACTATTTATTTTTCAAAGTAACCTCTATTTTTAACAAATCCATATCTGTATTCATGCTACTCTCTATCCTGGAAAAGTGCTCATTCTCTTTCAAGCATTGCTTATGGGTGTTTTGATGGTGGAGGTGGTATCCTCACGTACATCTGACCCTGTAACTCTGAATTACATGCAGCATTGCATGCCAATGTTGCCTTAATAAAAAAATAATGCATGTAGGTGGCGCAAGGGGTTGAGATGCAACCTATAAAGCTATCTGCAGCAACTACAGCATGAGTTCGATGCCCGGTCAGGGAGCTAACCCATATGGCACAGCAGACCTCTCCTGACTCTCCCGCTGCTCCCCTCAGCAGCACATTTCAGCCAATCTGCCTGTTCTGCTCCCTACTCTGTCTCTGGTGATTCCTCTCACCACCCACACCTCTGGCCTACACCCCAGTTCTTGTATGCATAAATAAATAAATCTTTTAAAAAATGCATGTATACACACACAGAGAGAGAGACACACATATGCATATCCCCCCTCCAAAAGAAAATCTTGAAGTTATTTTCAATGGTTTCAATTTCAATACCTCTCCTTAGCATTTGTGGGTGACATAATATATATGTGTAGCATTATGCATAGAAATTGGCAGGATCAAATACAGATTTGTGTCATGAGTGGCAATTACTCTTGGTGAGCATTCAGAGTGAAGGTAGATGTCTCATAAAAGAAAGATCTTCTTCAGGGCTTACGGATTTTTAACATAGTCCTTGGACAGAAAGCTGAGTGGTTGGTAAGCTCCTGAGAGGTCCTTCAACATTTTATCTACTGGATCTTCATTATCTACTGGATCTTCATCTTCACCCAGAAGTTCTTCCTTCTCTCCTTACTGCTTGATCATTTTATTAGAATTAGTTCCTAAACTTTAGGTATCTCATCTAGTAACTACTTCAACAACACAAATTTGTTTCTCATCTTAAAAGTTCTTCCTATGATTTATGCTGGACATATTCAAATGTAACCATCAAATTGCTATTCAAATAAATTAATCTTCTTTAATAACAGACATTGATGGCCAATCACAAAAATACTGAAATCATCAGAAATACAGACTTGTCTGAAACAGTTCCAGGAAAGCAAAGAAAAGGAAGATAAACAAAATTGTTCACTTCCCATATTAAGACAGACTGAATATTTTTATTCTGCTATAATGTTTCTGCAGGGAAATCAAAAGACTTAATAAATGCCATTTTCTCTGGAAACCTCATAAACAAACATTTCTTCTCAAATGGTTTCTCAGGATCCTCCCTGCAGTACTTTGCTGTTATTAGCTTTCTCTGTGTCCTCTCTGGTAGAGGCAATTTATCCCCCCATCTCCATCTGCTACATGGTCAGGCTATGAGATCCTGGCAGCATTACCTGTGCTGATTTCTGGATGTGACAGTTTCTCTGAGAAGACAGGAGCAGGAGGAGAAAGGAAGGCATCTCTCCCTACAGTGATGAAGGAGAGAGATGCAGCCTGCTTCAATTCCCATGGGCTTACCTGCCATTATACGAGAAAGAAAGAGTAAAAAGGGCAGGTACTAATGAAAGAAGGAAGCAAGGGAGGCAGGAAGGAAGGAAAGGGGTAGAGAAAGAAAAGAAAATGCAAGAAATGAAATGAAAACATGAAAGAGAACAAATATGCATCCTAAATTAAAAAGCCCCTTTCCTTGCACATTGTGTCGGAGGATCCTAAGCACACCTGAGATTTCAACCACTGCTGTTCATGTGATCATTACCAGCTTGTCAAGGGCTGGGAAGATTCTGCAATTTGAACTGCTTGTAAACTAACAATTGGCCTGCTACAGTTTCACAGATGCAGGCAGAACACACCAGAGTTTTGGGTCACAGACAAAAGACTTAAAAAAAAAAAAAAAAAAAAAAAAGAAGGACTTTATTACAGCACACCTGGATGAGTAGCCTTGACATTTATGCCAGTTCCCTGTCATACCCAAGTCCTATGGGGGCACTACGGAGAGGCCCAGGTGGATGCTGCATATGCAGTGAGTGGGGTTTGCATCACTACGGAGAAACCCTACACTTAGGAAACCCAAAGTTTTAGAATGAACTGTCAGTGCATCTGTCTACCCTGTGCTCCAGAGTAAATCATTCTCTTTATTCTGAAGTAAAACAAAAATGAAGGGCCTCCCTGGTGGTGCAAGGGGTTAAGCACTGCACTATGAAGCAATCCGCAGCCTCTGCAGCATAAGTTCGATCCCCGGCCGGCCAGAGAGAAACCCACGTGGGGAAGCAGACCTCACCTGACTCACCCGCTGCTTCCCTCAGCAGTGTATTTCAGTCAGTCTGCCTGTTCTGCTCCCCACTCTGTCTCTGGTGAATCCTCTTATCCCCTACACCTCTGGCCTGTAACCCAGCTCTTGTATGCATAAAACGAAAATGAAAAACAACAATCCTCCCAGTATTCCAGAGTAAAGTGCTCTATGTTCCCTTTGTAAACATGTTTGAAAAGATAGTAGGGGACCAAAAGCTGTCAATGTCATTGCATGAAAGATATGCAGAAATTTGACCAATCCATGAAGAATATTCTCCCTACTCTCTCATCTGATTTTCAGACTCACATATGTAACTTCCTATGAGACAGCCCCACTGCAATTCTATGAAGACATTTCAAACTCAGATTTCCAAGAGTGAGCTCCCTCCACGACCCCACCCCATCCCTTATCTCTGTTTCCTCTTTTAGTTTCTATTTTAGTGAAAGACAACTAAACCCATCTTGAAATCTGGGCCCATTCCAGATGATGATTCTTCCTCACTCCATCTGTCATTTCCAGTCTTAGTAATTAGTCACAAAATTCACTTGATTCAATCTTATTCTTATCTTTTATTCCTACCCACTCTCCTCCACACTCATGGGACCCTCTTGGTTCAAGTCCTTAACATACCTCCCCTGATTGTTAAAATCCCACTGCTGTCCCATCCTCCATCTCAGTCTCCCCATGTCCTTCAGACAATTCTTAATGCTTGCTCATATAATAAAATGTGGACTTTTCTGTCACACAACATTATTTGCATTTCTGCCTTTTCTCCCCTCTAATTGCATATATTTCTTTGAGTGCTTAATGCCTACTAAAATAAAAATTCAATTTCAGGACTTTATCTTATTTGACTTTGATACTGTGGACATTGAATTAATTTTAATCAGATAATTATTTATTGAGCATCTACTACTTCCAAAGTTGTACAGATGCATGTTATTTTTTTTTTTTTAATTTCTGGTGTTAGTGTATTTCACTTGCTTTAAACTTTATAATTCTCAAGGGAAGAGACCATGTATTTTTCAACACCTCTCCACAAAAGAGGGTTTTCTATAAATAATGTTTACTAGTCAAGCAACCAATTTTACCAGCAGTTGAATATATATACATACAGGCATTTGTGTGTGTGCGTTGGGGGGGATTTGTTGCTGTTAATTTAGAGCATCAAATCCTGCTCTAAATTAACCTTGGAATTATCCATCTCTTCTTGCCTGGATAATTCTTCATTGCAGGGACTGTCCTGTGGATGTTTTGAAGCATTTTTGTTTCTACTCAATAGATCCCAGACTTCATCAATTGTCCCCAAAGAGAAAACATGCCCCTAATTTAATTCACTGATTTAGGGACACTGTTTTCTAAGGAGAATTCAAACAGAATGATGTTAATGTACAAATTTCTCTGAAATTGATAATTAAGAATTAGTAGAAAAATACACCAGCCAGAAAATAGTAAACTACAGTAAAAATAGGATAAGATGGATCATAGGTTATGCATATTAAAGTATGAAATATTTACTGTGTGAAACAACACCAATGGCATATTAAGCTTCAAAAGTACATGAACTTTATTATCCATATGAATGTCTTCCTCTAACCTGGAGAAGAGATTTATGGAATAATCTAGTTACATATCTAGAGTGATTTTTTTTAGAAGATTATTTTCCTTGGACATTAAATATTTTATGGCATTTTTATTGCCATAGTTAATGTTTATTGTGTTGCTAATAAATGTTTGTGAATCTGGTTAATCTTTTTCCAGCAAGATGGTTCAAGAATGACTTTAACAATTGAAGTTTGCAAAGAGATTATCATCATATTGTCCAATTTTTCCTCCACATTTTGAATAAACATCTCTAAAATTGCTGAGATATTATGATCTAGAAACAAGTTGAGTGTTTTGCTATAACAGCTTTTCATTTGGGTTATGAGTCTTAATATTCACTTACAGTGTCGACTCTAGTAGTTTCAAATATGCTATTATGAGTCATTTGGAATCTTAAAAGCATTCATAAATAAATGCATATTGGAATAATTCCAATTGGTTGGATAAGTAATGTATATTTAAAAATTAAAATAAACTAATTTCGAGATGCATATGCACTTTAGTTAAATAGAGGGTCTTTTGAGCCATTCAAATTTATTCCCTGTCTATCAAGTGAGTTTTTCCAGAAATGTTACTTTTGCATTTTTTAAGACAAATAGCAAATATCTGATAGATCTTTATTTTTTTTTTTTATAGAGGCATGTTTTATTTATTTATTTGTTTTGTTTATACAAGCACTGGGTACAGTCAGAAGCGCGGGAGGGTGAGAGAATTCACCAGAGCCAGAGCGGGGAGCAGAGCAGGCAGAAGGACCGAAGCACACTGCTGAGGGGAGCAGCGGGCGGCAGGAGAGGTCTGCGCGCCATGTGGGACCCTCCTCCAGTGGCCGCGGAGCAGCTGGGGATCGAACCGGCGCCGCAGAGGTCGCGGGCAGCTTCGCAACCCAGCGCTCAACCACTGCGCCACAGGGGAGGCCCTCTGATAGATCTTTAAATTCAAGAACAGGAAAAAAGATTTCAAATAAAAAGAGAAAGGATATCACTTTACTATTTTCAGGCAGTATGAAAAATCAAAAACCTTGTTGCCATTTGGAATTCAAGAAGTCTTTTTAAGGACATTGAAGAAAGAAATATACAAAGGAATCTGAAGCTTTAATATTACTTTGTATTCAACATGTGTAGTATTTGGAAGGAATCAAATCAGATAACATAAACTAAAAATTAAGTAATAGATCTACTTTTTAGTTTTTAATATACTCAGATTTTATAACAGAAGAAATATCAAATACCTTTATTTTCCAAAATGAAACATTTTTAATCTGCTTGTCTTCCCACAAGTCAAGAATCCTGAGTATATGGGAATGACGCTGCTACTTCACCTTTCCCAGATCTTCTTGCCTTTTTAGTGTATGTATGTGATTTACTTCTGAGCGAGCGTGATCATGGGAATGTTTGGCAAGAATCCCAGTCGCCTGAGCTGCATATGATGCACCTCACCAGCTGAGGTCCTACTCGGCCCTAGTGTACTGGTGCAAACGCCAATCCAAGCTCCTTTATTGGTTCATCAGTATCTATGTGCTCCTGGTCTCAGGCAACTCTATCATCCTTTCAAATGATCACTTCCATTTCCTGGCCTTCCTGACAACCCTGCCTTCATCTCAAAATGGTTTCAGCTGGAGATTGAAAGTAGTTATTAATTACCAAGAGAATCAAAGGGATGCAAGCAAATCAAGAACCAAGAGGCTTATCTCCTCTTCCATTTTTTTTCTATCCTTTCCTAACAATGAGCCTCAGTCAGTAATTTTAATATATGTATCGATCTATCCACCATATTTCTCTATTCCTCAAAAAACTCTTATACAATGCCAGGAGACAGTCTCAGAATGACACCAAGAATGTCTAATTATCTTGCCCAAGATCACACAACTGGAAGAGACAGATTTGAGACTGAAGCCCAAGTCTGTGTGACTCAAAACCATCAAATTTTCAGATCGAATGGATGAGTCAATGAAGGACTATGAGCTTTTACTGAACTTAAACTTAGATGATGGCAGAACAATAATTTCAATCCCAATATTTTGTGTGGAGTATGACCACACAAAGCTGCCCATATTTTAATTCTCTGAGCCATTAGTATGATAGGTGACAAGGCAAAAAGGAATTAAGGTTGCTGATAGGATGAAGGTTGCCAGTCGTCTGACTTAGAAATAGGAAGATTATTCTGGATTAGTAGGCAGACCAGCTGTCATTTTAAAAGTCCTTAAACATGGAGAAAGGAAGCAGAAAAGTGAGTGTCAAAGTGAAGTGGTATGAGGAGGACTCAACTATCCACTGGTGGCTGTGATGCAGAAAGGACTGCAAATAGAGAAATGCAGGCAGTCTTTAGTAGCTAGAAAAGGCAAGAAAATAGAAACCCCCTTAGAGTTTCTAGAAAGGAATGCAGCTCTCCTTTATTTTGGCCCAGTGAAACCTGTTCTACAATTCTGAAGTCTGTATATATACAATAACACATTTGTGTTGTTTTTAATCACTAAGTCTGTTACAGCAGCTATAGTAAATTGTTACAGTGTCTATAGCATTATCTTTATGTTCTTTAGAATTCTAACCATGATTAGCAAATAATAAAATGGGGAAAAAAATCAAAGTACCATTCCATTATCATTAGAAATACTCTAATAGATTTACCATATGATTCAATAATTCCTTTCTCAGGTCTCTATCCAAGAACACAAAAACGGTACTAGTTCATTATAGCACTGTTTACAACACCCAAGGTATGCAAGTAATCTAAGCACCCAAACATGGACAAGTGGATTAAGATGTGCCATATATACACAATGAAATACTATTTAGTTATGAAAAAAGATGAACTCTTTGTCATTTGCAACAACATTGAGTGAACTAGAAGGAATCATATTGAGCAAAATAATTCAGAAGGAGAAAGAGGAATTTTACAGATGATTTCACTGATACGTGGAATATAAAGAAACAAAACAAAGGTACTGACAAAACGATACCAAAACAAATTCTAGAAATCTGACTGTAGAATTGAGGCAATAAGAAAGGTAGGAAGGCACAATGAGGTTTCAACGCTTTTGATGTAACTAAAGGCAATCCCTATTTCTGATAGGGGTTTAGATAATAACTAGATATCATTAAGAACTCCATATGAATTCAAGGTAGAACAGTAACTGCCTGCTTGGGCTGCAAGGGGGCATGGTGTTTCTGAGGGTCACCCAAGAAATGATACATACTTCAGTGGGTTATGCTAACTAATTGTACATTTGGAATAATTCATCTGCACTACACATCAACTGCAGAGCTGTTCCAGGAGGGTTATGACAAAAAGGCTATTTTCAAACTTGTTTTTACTGTAATTTATATCAAAAAGTAGATTTTGATTTGTGAGTCAATGAACACTCATCATTGAAACAAAGTTTCACAAACAATACTTGTCTCTCATACACAACAATGCATTCTGATTTTTTTAAAAAGCCTGTTTCTTTTCTTTTTTAATGCTAGCAACCTGTAGTGTTCATAAACACTGTAATGAGTTATCACAAACAATTGGTTCAACCGCATGACAAGCACAGTCTCCACAATCAGAAACTTTAGAGACAAGGACCCTCCCTGGTGGCCTAGGGGTTAAGTCTCAGCACTATTACCACTATGGCCTGAATTTGATCCCTGGCCCAGGAGCTGACCCACATGGCACAGCAGATCTCTCCTGTCTCACCTGCTATTCCCCTCAGCAGTGTATTTCAATAGATCTGCCTGTTCTGTTCCCCACTCTGTCTCTGGTGAATGCTTTCACCCCCACAGCTGTCCTACACTCCAGTTCTTATATGCATAAATTAATAAAAATAGATATTTAAATAAAAAAACAGAAACTTTAGAGATGAAGCCTGGTTTCGATACCTCCTTAGCTGTGTGAGTTGTTTGATGTCACTTAACCTCTTTGATTGGGTTTCCTGTTTTCTAATTTGTGGAGGTCAATATTTCAGAGAAGAGTGGCAATTTCCCAAGGATTAAATAATACAGTGCACAGTGTTGACTCTGTGAGGTCTTAATCGTCATGTATTTTGCTCATTTGAGGATCAGTGGTGAGCAGAAGTCAGCTCATGGAAGCTCCGTAGAGCATCATATGCATCTTTCCCCAACTTTTCAATCAAATGACCTGTTGGTAACTTGAAATCAGCCATCACAGGAGTTATGGCTAAAATAGCAAATACTAAGTAATCAACCTATCCTCCACCCCCACCTGGCCATTATTAATCATTTATTAGCACAGTGCTGCATGTATTCCAAGAACTAGAACAGTGTTAACCTGGTGACTCTTAATAAAAGTTCATCAGGAATAAATACAAAAAATGATCTAAAACACTTTGTAACAATGATTATTATCACTTATTAGGACAATGTATTAATATAAAGTGCTTTAGGAACTGTTTTGTTGAAAGAAAAACCACCTAAGGAATTGACCTTTAAGGAAGTTCTTGCCAATAAGATGAATACTATTGAATGACCTCATTTCCTGTTCTGTCACAGGAGAACCAATGAGTGAAATGATTTTTTTAAAAGTTTTATTTATTTATTTTTCCATTTATCTATCTATCTATCTATCTATCTATCTATCTATCTATCTATCTATCTATTTATTGATACAAGCACTGGGTACAATCAGAAGCATGGGAGGGTGAGAGAATTCACCAGAGCCAGAGCGGAGAGTAGAAGAGGCAGAGTGACAAAGTACACTGCTGAGGGAAGCAGCGGGCGGCAGGAGAGATCTGTGCGCCATGTGGGACCGTAATCTGGCAGCCAGGGATCGAACCAGCGCTGCAGAGCCACCGGGAAGGCCCCAGTGAAATGATTTTTTAAAGCCATTATGATTTCCTTAATAGCTTCTTCCTCTATTCTCACCTTTGTCTCAGTTGCAACTGATTTCTAAAATGTCAAAAATCAAATTATCCTGCTTCGTAGACAAACCAAGTTCTCCACATTTTCCTCCAACGCTAGTGTTGAAGGGGTGAGAAGCTTTCAGCCTAATGTTAACTCTTTAGGTGCGAATGATGGAGAAATAAAGGGGATTTCTACTGATAGAGGAATACTTTGATTAAAAATGAAATAAAAAATAACAACAAGAAAATACTTTCTGCTTCTTCTTTGTATCTCCTAAGACTTCCTTCCTACATATTGGTCTTCTCCAGTAAGACTTCTATAACCCTCTCGGGAAAGAGTGGGTGTTCCCATTTCTATGAATTTCCATGGAACAATATGTGAGCTCAGATGTACATGCTGCATATTTTTCATGTTCAGCATGATATAATTGCCTGTAATTACCTGTCTCTCTAGACATGAGCAACTGAAATTTAATGACTTTATTTTGTTTATAATTTGACATTCAGAGTAATGATTGTACCTTCCAGAGTACAAATACCAGAGGCACATAATAGTTCAGTAATGTTCATGGAATTCACGGTCAAATTAATACATTCATGAGTTAACTATAATTTATAGCTCTTTATTCTTAAAGATAAGCTCAAGACTTGGGAAAAGTAAAGAACTAAACAAAGAATAGGAAAAACGGAACAGAGATTTATTTTTTGAACTCAAACCAATGTGTGTTTTTCTTCAGATTTAATAATAAGACATCTGATGGACACTAGCTGTTTAATGTTTGCTGCAAGGCATGACGGAGGACAGGGATCCCATGAATAAGTTAACCCTGGGATAAAGTTCAATGACAAATGAGTAAAAATAGAAATCTTTGCAACATTCATTGCATCGCCAATACTTCTACTAAATGGTTATCTGGTTGAGTTGCTTTAGAATGTCTACCAAATTGTTGTCTACTTAAAAACCAAGGACTCAATAATGCTTAAATACATCTCATTCAGAAACTATTTATACCTATTTTCATTGCTTGAATATGTTTCGTTCAGAGACTACTTATCACATATTTAAACACAACTAACTACAATCAATAGAATTTGAATATGTACATTTTCACCCATATTTAATTGAAATGATAAATGCAGAGATTCAATGGCAAATCAAATAACTAACCCAAACTATTAAATTTCATTCAGCTGAAATGGCCTGCTTGCCACTGCATTTGCTTGAGTAGATGTTAAAGAAGTATAATTTCTGTGCTCCTTGGTTTCTGCCAATTCATAGCAGCCAATAGTCACAGTAAATCAATGCATATTCTTCCTCTCAGTCCCTTAGGTGCTATTGAATGTAATAAATGTAACTCTCCCCTTCAGTGAGCTGGGCTGTGGCCCAGGAGTAAGGAAAATCTTGAATTTAGAGTCTTGTTTTACCCACTGCTCAGCAAAACATTCCAAATTTTAGAAAAGATGCAACTAATCTATGCATGTAAATAAAGAAACTTATTTTCATTGGGCTTGAGATACCATATTCGGGAAATAATTCTTTTTAGTCTTGTTAGATTTCAGATTGTTCTGACATTACAAAACATGATTTTTTTGGCATAGAAGAGCTGGGGTGCAGGCAAGAGGTGTGGGGTGGGGTGAGAGGATTCACCAGAGACAGTGGGGAGCAGAACAGGCGGATCTACTGAAACATACTGCTGAGGGCAGCAGCCGGTGAGACAGGAGAGGTCTGCTGTGCCATTTAGGTCAGTTCCCTGGCCAGGGATCAAACGCAGGCCATAGTGATGATCGCGCTGAGACTTAACCCCTGGGCCACCAGGGAAGCCTACAAAACATGCCTTTTTATCATGTACTATGTATGTTTGATAAGCATTTCTGCTGTCACTATTGCTATTTAAAAAAAATTTAATTTCAGATTCAATAATATTTTTTACAACTTTGAATTTTGAAAATATAATCTATTAATGTCATTTTTCATTGTATCCTCATTAGAAAGTAAAATCTAAAGCTCACTTGGGCACATGGGCAGGGGAATTCCATGAATGGGCATAAAATTACATTATATATATATATATATATATAATAACAATTTGATTAGAGCTTTTTAGAAAAATTGGTTTTAGCTTTTATTCATTTAAAATATAATTTTGGGCTTAAACCTTTTCTGATACTTACAATTTTAATTATCTTAAAATTATAGTCACATTCATGAAAATAATTAAATGGCAAGAGCTTTATCATAGAACTTCCAGTAATTTTCCCTATAAAATACTTTATCTCTTTATGTTTAACTAGTAAGACTACTGACACAAAATTTAATTTTCAAATATGATAGATAAAAGTGTGTGTGTAAGGAGAAGATCTGGGAATGTCAGTTGATGAAAATAAACTTTGTTTAATTCCAGTTTAAAAACACAGAGCAGGGCCTCTCTGGTGACCTACAAGTTAAGTCTCAGTGCTCACACCACTATGGCCTGAATTTGATCCCAGCCAAAGAGCTAACCCACACTGGTCCAGCAGAGCTCTCCTGTCTTGACTGCTCCTCTCAGCAGTGTATTTCAGTAGATCCACCTGTTCTGCTCCCCACTCAATCTCTGATGGATCTTCTCACACTACATACACCTCTGGTCTGTACCCCAGCTCTTATACACATTAATAAATAAATACATAAATAAACAAAACTTTAAAAATGAAATGGCACAGTGAGGTTTGTTTTTTTCAATAGAAAGAGAAAATAATGAAGTCCATTTCTTCAATTTCACACAGATACAGATTATGATTGCTTCTGATCTAGCCAGATAGTGAGGATAGAGTTAAAACATCCTGAAAAGCAAAGACTGTGCTCTACTTTGTTTTCCTTCCCTCAAATCTCTCATTCATCATTCCTCAAATTTTGATTGAGTGTGGTGCTCTGTTAAACACTGATAATTCTGTGGTGGGCAGTGTGTTCCAGATAAGGCAGTGTGCTTTCTCCTACCCTGCATTGTCTTCCTCAAAGTGACCCAGCCACTGCTTGATCAAGAGGTAGAGTCTAATTCCACTCCTCTTCAGTTGAGTGAGTCTTTGAATTAGCTGTAACCAATGACATGTAGTAGAAGTGAAAGTGCATGAATTTTGAAGCTAGTTTGTAGAAGTCCGTGCATCTTCTTCCAGCTTTCTTGAAACTCTTCTGTAGGAAACCTGCCAATTTATAAGAAATCTGATTCCCCTGAGGCTGCCTGGTGGAAACACTGGGTGTAGACCTTCCAGTCAACCATTTCTTTGAGCTTCGTCTTCCCGTCATTCTCACCAAAACATCAGCTGGTGAATGAAATTGTCTTAGACTCTCCAGACAAGCTGACCTTAGTCAATGCTACAAGGAGTGGGAAATTGTGCAGATAAACCCTGCTTGAATTTCTGACCAATAAGACTGTAATATAATAAAATGGTGCTTGGTTTGATCCACTAGGTCTTTGGGTTGCTGTGCTCAAATAGGTGATCATAGCAAACACTAATAATCAGGCTGCTGGCCTCTTCCTATGTCTTAGGCACTTATTTAATTTTCCAATGAGAACAAACATCACCTCTGTTTTCTAGAGAGATCATATGCTTAACAGAGCCTGAAACAGAGCCTGGAACAGATGAAGCTAGAATTAAAATCTAAGGCTGTGTTCTGATCGGCTGTGTTCTGTTAAGTGCCTGCCCTCCATCGGCTTTTAACAGATTCATAATTGCAAGAACATATGATGAATATCATAATAGGGGCTTCAGAAGATGCCAAGATAATTTAGGAGAGATAGAATTTTATCCTTTTTTGGAGTAGGAAGGAGATGAGGAGGAAGAGAAAACCTCAATGTTTTTGAGGACAAAGTAGAATTTGATCAAGGAAAGATCAGGAGCTTGAATAAGGGAAGGTCATTGAGCTTCATTTTTGCTTTTCTCCCCCCATACCTCCTCCTCTTTGTTCTTCTTGTTTTCTCTCTCCCCTCTCTTTCTCTCTCTCAGTCCCCCTTCCTTATTTCTTCCCTCTCTTATTTAGCAGCAGAGAAATAAGGCTAAAGCAATAGAAAAAAATCAGGATGCAACAAATATTTGGCAAGGAAAGTCAGAAAAGACTAGCACAGACTATTTCATTCCATGCTAAAGGTTTTGTGTATTTTTTTTCTACAAGCAACAAGAAATCATTGGAGAAATTTTGAACAGGGTAATCGCAAAAGAAATCTAGCATTTTTACACTGTAATTCTGGTTGGAGCATGGTAGATAAATTGGGTTGAATTTAGAACCAGGTACTCAAATATATATTTTATATGAAAGAATAAATGGGTTAATTTAAATTGTAATTTCATTTCTCTTTCTTTTTTTATTCCTTTAAGCAACTTGCTTACTATGCACAGCATAACAATGCAAAATAAATAAAATAATCTGAAAAATTAGCAACAATGGTAACTCTTATTGAAGACTTAGGTGTTGTAATTTAATCCCAACAATGAGCTACAGTATAAGAATCATGATGATTCCTCTTGTATTTATTTTTTCAGTTGCTCATATGTGTTTTATTCTTTATTCTGGTAACATGATGAATTACAATATTAGATTACCAAATTTTAAACAAATTTATATTCTTGGATGCAAATGTACATGGTATACTATTCTGAGGTAACACTTATTTTTTTGTTATTGTCTGTTTTTTCTTTTTTCTAATATTTTTATTGTGTTATTTCTTATTGTGGTAACATTTTGTTCACAGCACTGCATATGATTCAGAGGTACAGGCTCACACCTCTTCAGATATATGAGACCACACCATACCACACCCACCAGCAAAGCACCTGTAATCTCTCATCTGATAACCTCAACTCTACAGTCCTATTTCTAGGGTCTTTTCTGATTCAGTTTTGTCTTGTCATTTGTTTTGTTCCTCTATATATCACATATAAGTGGAACCATCTGGTAGATGTGTTCCTCCCTCTTACATATTTCAGTTGGCACAAGCCCTTCTAGTTCCATCCATGTTGTCACACATGCCAAATTTTCTGCAACCCCCTTTTTTTTTTATAAGGAGAGTTTCAAAGGATGAATTTCTTCCTTTTTCTTCCTTCATTCCTTCATTTATTCATTCATGGATATATCATTCATGGGTTTTTTTTCCAAAGATTGATTTATTTATGCACATAAGAACTGGGGTACAGGCCAGAGGTTCAGGGAGGGAGAGGATTCACCACACACAGATTGGGGAGCAGAACAGGCAGATCTGCTGAAATACATTGCTGAAAGAAGCAGCAAGTGAGACAGGAGAGGTCTGCTGTGATATGTGGGTCAGCTCCCTGGTCCAGGATCGAACTCATGCTGCAGTGGTTGCAGATAGCTTCAAAGTGCTTGTCTTCACCCCTTGCACCACCAGGGAGGCCCTCATGGATATATTTGAATGCCTGCCACACCTCGAACTCTGCCTGGAGAGTAAGAGAATTATGAGTATTACCTACTTGAGGTGCAGATTGTAGCATGTGGAATTAATAAATAAATGATTACAAGCTTAAAGCTTCCTTCTACAAAAGGAGAAGTACAAGGTGTTATATAAGCCCCTCAGAAAAGAAGCCTCCCATAATCTGGGGAGGAAATGTTTAAACCAAATCCTAGAAGGCAAGTAAGAGTTAATCAGTGAAGTGGGAGAATGTGAGAAAGAGTATTTGGGGTGCAGAGGTGGGTGAATGAGAAAATGAAAGACACCAGGTCGTTGACAACAAGGAGTGATGACAGAATTATAAGTGTGGCTGGCAGGGCCCCAATCTGGGAAGAGTTAAAATGTATCACATAGATCATTGTACTATACAAAACCTTTTATAATTCAATTAGGATTTATTAAATTCTCTTTGTCCACTGTCTGCAGAATGGGTTCAAAAAGGGCAAGAATGTAAGGGGGGGGAACTGAAAAAAAAAAAGATTAGATGTATTTTAACTATATATTGGAAAAGATTTAGTGATTGATTACATATTATTCAAAAGGCAATTTAAGTGAGCTCATGCACTCATAAACTGTATGTATGACTGGGTAGACAGTTTTACCAAACATAGAATACTACTGTAACGGCAGGAGGACACAGAGCAGGATCTCTGTGACCCAAGCAGATGGGGTAAAGGAGAAGTCCTGGAACCCTCAGTGGCTTTTCAGGCTTTTATTGGGATTGACCAGGTACATGGCAGGCTGAGGGGCTGGGAGGCCTCCAGTCCCCAGCAAGTTTTCACTCTTTCTGGGTTCTTTGGCGTTCTCTGGCGATTTCTGCTTCTCTGCTTTTCTGCTCTTCTGCTCTATTCTCTCTTTCGCTCTCACTCTCTCTGCTTCTCTGTAGTTCTTCTCTGCTGGTGTCCCCGTGATGCAGCCCTTATAAGCCCATTCTCTCAGCACAGGTGAAGCCCATCTACCTATGCCCACACCCTACTCCAGGTGCCCGCCATCAGGCATGCATTCAGGACAAGGATCCATCATCTATCCTAATGGCGGGAGGGCAGAAAAGCCTGATGCTTTTTCACTTACCCTACAACTACATAAACTGGAAAACAAAACAGTGAGATGAGAGGCGGATTGGTGGAGGAGGGAGGAGGGATTAGTGAGGGGATAAGTTGTTTTGACACGCCCCGAGATACCTGTGGACCATCAAGGTGAGAATTGAATGTAGCTGGATGTATGGAGCAAGGAATGCTGTCTGAATGAAAGGCATAGATTTGAATATCCCTGGCAAATAGATACACAGTGAATGAAGTTATGAAATTACTTAGGGAGGGTGAGTTGAGTGAATTTCCAGAGCACCTTGGAAAGAACTTTTCAGAGTTGTATGCATTATACTACAAAGGACTTTCCCAGAGACTTGAAATTGAACATAACACTATTATAAAGAGAGAGTTTTGAGGTAGAAGAAGTGGTTCATAATGTCATTTTGCTGAAATGACACAAATGCAGAGCAAAGAATGAAAAGTGTTGAATTTGGACCCTAGGATGATATTATTTTTGATGGACTATTAAGAGGAAGTTCTCAGTGAGAAGGGAAGATATCTCTGAAGAAATTTGGCTATAAAAGATATATGACGGCAATTAGGGTGATATATGAGGTAGAAAAGAATATGTTAATGTTTAATGTTTGATTTTATTTTCTTTTTGTCTTCCAGTGGAAGATTCTAGAGAGTATTTAAATGTCCTCATCAGAGTTATCAAGCAGAGAGAGGTGAGTTCTTGAATGTCAGTCTTGCCTTCCAACAAGAAAAAGAGTTGTTTCAAAGTATGAGATCAAAGAGATAAGGGAAATAACGAAGTTCAAAATTTGCTTGGAAGGTGAGAACATGGCCAGGAAATATATTGCTGCAATAATTTTGCAGCAATAATTTTTCTCAGTGTCATTTTTTCTCATTACTTCAAATAAATCTGTGGTCATTTGTACAGCCATTAATTCTTCCCTGTGAGATTTGTGGTTCTAAATGTGGTTAATGGCTCTAATGTTTACTTAGAGTAGATATCAATTCAACAGTGTGCATGTTAAATGTATCTAGAGAAGGTACATTTCCAAGTCTGTATCTCTCAAATATCTAAACTCATCTCCACATTATAAACATGAATTTGCCTTAAAAATAATTATAGATTCCAGGTTCCTAAAAACATGAGGAATGAACAGGCTGCCACTGCCTTTATTAAGATCTAGTGTTTGATATGCCATAGAAGTGAAATAAAATTTCTCCCTTAAAAATTAACAACAAATCTAGACCATTGTTGATCCCTTTCTCATTATGATTCAGAGGAAAACATCTTTTTTTGGTCAACACCAGGGACAGTAGAGGCAAAACGAAGCAACATTTGATCCTCTATGTGGTGTGGAAGACATGACAGTGGGGGCAGGCAAACTGTCCACTTCCTTGCTGTTTCATCCACCCACAGGTCTTTTTTTTTAAATATTTATTTATACATACAAGAACTGGGGTACAGGCCAGAGGTGTGGGGGGTGAGAGGATTCACCAGAGACAGAGTGGGGAGCAGAACAGGCGGATTGACTGAAATACACTGCTGAGGGGAGCAGCGGGCGAGACAGGAGAGGTCTACTGCGCCTTGTGGGTAGCTCCTTGGCCTGCTGGGATCAAACTCATGCTGCAGAGGCTGTGGATAGCTTCATAGTGCTGTGCTTAACCCCTTGTGCCACCAAGGAGGCCCCCACCCACAATTCTTATGTAACTCTAACCCTAACCCCTCAACATCAAGGGTTCATGGTGGAATTGATGCAAACATAAACATTTTTTTTGTCCATGGCTGGGAGAATGCATAGTTAAATATGGTGAGTGCACTAAGAAGTCCCACACAAGAGTCAGAAGCAGTGTGTGAGATGTGCATTCATACACAGGGATGAATGCTAATATACACCTGACTTTTTAAAAAGCAAAAGAAACTGAGCCCCCTATTGGTCTAGGGGTTAAGTCTCAGGGGTATCACCACTATGGCCTGTGTTCCAGCTCCGGCCAGGGAACTACCCACATGGTGCAACAGACCTCTCCTGCCTCACCTGTTACTCCCCTCAGCAGTGTATTTCAGTAGATCCACCTGTTCTGTTCCCCACTCTGTATCCGGTGAATCCTTACACCCCCCACACCTCTGGCCTCCACCCAGTTCTTCTATAAATAAATAAATACTAAATAAATAAATAAATAAATCTAAAGCAAAGTATAATAAACAGAGAGAGCACTATAACCTGTAGTGCAATACCATTTACATATGTTTTAAGAAAATCCAGATCAATATTTCACAAGGATAGGACATACAAGTGGACCTATCTTATACAAAATAGAGTAAGCATTTTATGCGAGAAACTTAAGGGACAGGAGAAGCAGGTGGCTGGTGACTGTCAGAGAAAGGGTTAGTTAATTAAAAGAAAATGAGGACCGGTGATGATGATATACCAACAACCAAAGCCCGTGATTCAAACAAGTGCAAAAACAAATGTGAACAATTGTGTAATAACATGCAAGTAGGATGATTGTTAATGAAATATTCAGAACATTGAAAACAGCCAAAGCAGTTCTTATCCCAAGACTGTCTGCTTGTGCCTATGCAGGCGTCTCTTCCAACTAACTTGCCCTTTTCAAAAGCAGCTTTCTGCCCACCTGTGTCTATACAGTTGCTTCTTTCTTTTTCTTTTTAAAACGCCAAAAAAAAAAAGTTGGGGGTTGGAGGGAGAAAGAAAGAAAATAGCCCAAATGTAAATTTAGAAGGAAGCAGACTTTCTGCAACTCAATCATTTCAGAGGAAGAAAAAAATTCAGCGGCCATTCCTCGAGGCTACTATCGATTCATCAAGCTCTCCCTAGTATTTCCAAAAGGCACATAGTGAAAAGGGTCAGAGAGGGTGAAAAATAAGATTTTGAATGAAGTGACCCTTTGCTGAAAGAACAGGAAACATGGGAGAAGGGTTAACAAAATCTCAGTGGGCTGGTAAAAACCTCAAGAGATTGATCAATTTTGTCAAGCTAGTTTTGAGATTGCCTTCATAGATCATAAAGCACTTTTGAGAGACAAAGACCTAACGGCATTGCCAATTAGTAAACACAGAAAATCTATATACTGAAAAAATTCATTAATTTAATATTTTATACTTGTGTTGAGTGTCAGTCTTGACCCAAACCATACCATGACTTTGAGTAAAACAAAAGAAGGTTAAAAATGCCCTTCACATGAAAGTTTTATATTCTGACAGCACAAAGGAATAAAATACTTTCTCATCTGAAATAGCAGTTGTCTGGGAGGTTCTTTTATTCTTTCATTGGCACATAGTAAATTGAGTCTTTTCAACAGTAAAGCAATTGGGGACTTTAAAGATAATTAAGAAACATAAAATATGTCAGTCTTCTCAAACGTAGTTGGATATGAGTTTTAATCTCCCTCCTTCCAGAACATTAGTATAAGTTAGTCTCCAGTCTCATAATTTTGTTAAAAAATCGTATCATTTAAATGGATACTGACATTTAATAAATATGTACAGGAAAATAATATGTTTTCTAAATATTTAAAAAGAGCTTTAGATGAAATATATTGATGATACATGAGCAAAATATTTCTTAAATTTGATGATATAATGGAGCAAAAATATAAAAGAAGAGAAAGTAAATCATTATGTTTGATCACTGTTTCTGGTATAAAAGTAAGCATTCCGTTCTTCCCTGAGGAACTGGGTGGTCACAAGTAGCTCATAAAGACAAGTTTGTCTGTCAATTCCCATTTAACAATCTTGGTAGCAAAATTGATGGCAGCATATCACAACTGGAACAGAACATGTACCAACACCCTGTAGTACCTGGAGTCTCCTGAAATTTCGAAGAGCTCTATCCAGTTTACAGAACATAAGAGAAAATCTGGGGACTCACACCAACAGCATGGGAGTACATGTTGCATACTTTAACTCCATTTCAAACAGTAATCTTTTTTACATTTCATAGAGGTAATCTGCATGTTGTTGTAATCTCATTGATATTCCACTCTCAGCTTGGTTTTTTCCCATCTCTTCTGTGATGTGCATCCATATTCCACAGTATCTGAGTCTGTTATCCAGAGAGAGATTATTCCCAGTGCAGCCATGTGGATCTTGAGAAATACATTGAAGTTCTCTTAGAGACATAAGTCTTTAAGTAATCAGCATTTAATTATTCCCTCCACCTCCAGGCCACGATACTATCATCCTCTTAATATCAGGGTTCCTACTCAGTGTTAATAGTGTCCTCTTCTGTAGCCATCATCATTACCAAAGTTGAACACCAAAATCTCACATGTCTTACATAGTAAACATGGAAATAAAGCAGATTCCCAGTTATAATTATGCTCTAATCACTATTATCATGCCATGTTGTAAATGAAAAGAAAATGCTGAATTTTATCAAGAAAATTGATCAAATCTGTATTTGAGGCATCCAAGGCAGATCCATAGCTACCATTTAAGTATCTTATTTTTAAATTCCAACATAAAAGAATTTTTATATGCTAATACATTCTCAAACCCAAAATGGAACAATAATATTGGATGAAATATGAGAAGAAGGAGAGTCACTCTTCAGGATTCCAAAGTAGAGACATCAATAATAAGAATGGCTTTCCAAATATAGGATATACCAAATATAGTATATACCATATAGCATATAGTATAGCAGTATAGAGAAAATATTTTAAAGATAAGAAGTAATTATTTCTGGAATATGAAGGGAAAAATCACAGTAAAATATTATTAGAGCTAGACGTTAGAAGGTGGGTGGTTTCATATAGATGCCCTCGCAAGTCCCTTTAAATTCTATGATTCTAAAAAAACCTTCTAAAAGACCTTGACCATCAAGTGTTAAAAAAAAAGCAATATTAATTTTCTTGAAATAATGAAAATATTAGATAAAAGTTATGAAATCGAAACCTTGACACTACTGGATCATCGCAATTAGAATTAAAGATGAGGCCATTTAATATCAAAATCTTGTTTTCATTTGCATCTGCTCAGGGCTTTAGTGCCAAGTGACAGAAACCCAATTTGAACTGTGTTATGTGATACCAGGAATGCTATTTGACCTCAGGACAGTGAAAACCCGGGGCTAGAATACAATCTTTGTATATTCTCTAAATTGCTAGTTTTGACTTCATTTACTTCATCTGGTTTCTTCCATTTGATGGAAAACATGGGTGCTTGCAGCTCTCAAAGCCTTCAGTTTACAACTTTTCTCTCTGCTTCTCCTCTTACTATCATGAACCCAAGAAAGGTTACTGACTTGGGTTGCATGTTCTCCATTAGGAAAAATAACTGAAGTTTTTGGAAAAGAAATGTGATCATCTCCTTTGGTTCTGGTAACCGCCACTTGGCAAACATTGTCACTAGAGACAGAACAAGTTCAAGACACACCACTTACTGTGTGAGGTCATAAAAGTTACTTAACCTCTCTGTGGCTCCATATCCTTGTCTGGAACATAGGGGAGATTCTAGTTCCTAACTCAGAGACCTTGTCATTATTAAATGAATTCATGGGCACAAATGGATAAGCACAGTATCGAGTACATGTTAAAATATGTATGTCATAAAATGTGTTCAATAAAATAGTAAATATTATTTTAAATGAATTGTTATCATAGTCATCGTGGAAGCGCCTATTAGAATCACATCACTGGAAAAAGCAATAGTGACTTCCCCAGAAGAAAGTATCGGACAAGACAAATAACATTTGTCATTTCCACTGCTGCTCGAACAGCTTAATGAAAAATATTTTCCGAGCAATAAAAAAATACAGCTACCTGAAAGAATTTATTTCTAAGGTTAAGAAAAAGAAGAACAATTAGACAAAACTTATAAATAACCAAGAGGAAAACACTTGTATTTTTTTTTTAGGGAGCCAATGGAAGAAACATCTACTTCTGTGTTTTCCCTTTGATAATTTTGATGCATAAATGTACATTTATTCACGATAAAATTCAGCTGTCTTCTTGGACCACACCCATCAGTGTTGGGGATGAGAGGGATGGAGGAAAATAAATCAAACATCCACTTCACTTTAAAGCATTGTCCAGTTATAGAATTCATATATAATTCAAAAGTCTTAAATTATAAAATTTATTGTATGATAGCTTTTAGGTAAGGTTCAGTTCCTCTTGGATAAAAAATATTCAGTGATTCAGATTCCTCTCCTCTTTTCTTTGCCTTCAATGTCTGGGTATGTGGTGGTCATTGGAGGAGAGAGAGGGGTTCGATGGTTGTGTGCTACGGTTTATTCAGGGGAGGTAAGAATTTGTGCCTGTGTACAAGTCCCATGTCAAACCTTCCATGAGTGATACACTGACTCATATTCTGACTCTATTGTCCATAAATTGGTTTCTCTTCCTTGTCCAGAGCCTGGTAGGCCTTCCTGACACTATCAGACTCAGTGTGGTCTCTACTGATTGGACACACTTTAGGGTCCATAGACCCTTCATCCAGCCTGGGCTGATGGCTCTTCTGCACTCTCCTACTCTGCTGGAGGTTTATCAGCCCCTGACATGGCAGGTCTCTTGGCAAGGCAGGAGGCTGTCAAGTCAGCATTCCTACTTCATTGGGTCTGGAGGCCCAAGGACCTCAAGGGGCTCTCTGTTCTTGTGTTAGCAAGGGAAGAATTCAGTGTGGAGACAAGAGTTAGGTAGAAAAGCAAGAAGTTTATTGACAAATAAGAAGGACAGGAAAGCTCTCTGAGAAGAGAGGGGTCCCCATGGATTTGCTGCTGAGAATGCAAGAAGCAGGTGTTTATATGGGTATAGTGGGCAAGGAGTGGGGGTTCCACTGTTGGGCATCTCCCCATGTGTCTCTTACTGATTGGTTGGGGCCATTGCATCTCATAGGTTACTCACACCCATTGAGTCTCCCAGGTTACCTGGCCTGCTTTGCCAAAATGAACTTTGGCCCATTGTTAGCATTGTGTTACTGTTCTGGACACTCAATGTTTACTGACTTCAGTGGATTGTTTTTTCTTCACTTTGATGATGGGTTTGAGGCACCAGGGTTTTGGGCACCCTCCTGTCTCCAACTGATTGTTCTTCATTCAGTTTGATAAATAGGTTTGGGATCCGTTGATCCTAGTGGCTGCCTATACCCATTTCCTAACTTTCACATTCAATATCACTTGGAAATCCTGCTTTTTGGATAGCTATGTGGTACACTCCCTCATCTCTTCAGATTTTTACTCAAACATCACTTTTCAGTGAGCATAAAATTCCATCTACTACACTTCCTATTTCCTTCCTGCTTAGTGCTCATTGTCATCTCATATGTAATAGTTTTTTGCTTTGTTTTGTTCTTATGTTTAGCTATGTCTTCCTTTCACTAGAATGTAAGCTCCAAGAGGGCAGGAATTTCTGTCTTCACTTAATAACATATATCCAGTATCTTGAATATAAGTTAGTATAAAATCAGTGGTCATAAATATTTGTTCAATGGATGAATGGTCACATAGGAATCAAGAAGTATTTCAGAGACCCAGGACTCTTTCTGGGAATATACTACTTATTTGCCTGACTACTCCAGTTCCTGGCTCATAGTAGTTAAATGAATAAATGGGTTTTCCATCAATTTGTCCCTTAGTCCTTGGTAGGACTCAACTGATGTGTCCTTCAGCAGTCCTTTGGTTCTTTCCGAGTGTCTGCTTTTATTCCTCAACGATTAGTCTTCGATTCTTACTTGGTGATTCTACATGACACTTTTCAATCTGATTTAATTGTCTGTGGCTTGATGAAGCGTCCTTCCTGGCGTCATGCCCTTGAGAATTCTGTATCTTTGACCTGTGTCCCATTCCAACCACCATGACTTTGCCTGCATATGGGAGGGATTCTTGCCTAGACAGCTTTTCACTACCCTTACCTGGTTTCAGGCTGCTAGATTATCAGCTGATTATTTATATACTTAATTCTAGATGTCCCTGCTTATTTCATTTGGACTTCAGGGAATAATAGACTCATTTAACCCAGTCTGAATTTCTTTTCATAGTCATACTCCATCCAAGATGATGGGTCTGCACTCAATATAAAGACCAGCCATTATGGATCTAAATTCTATCAGCATACTATGAATATTGCAAGGTTATGCAGGCTTGCAACTTTAAAAATAGCAAACATTTATTGAGCTTTTATTATGTGCCAGACACCATGCTAAGCACTTTCTATATATTACCTCATCTTATTTTCACATAACTTTATGAATAGAGAGTATTGTGTTAACCCCATTTTATAGCAAAGAAACTAAAATTCAGAGAGGCTAAGAAATTTGCCTGACACATTTACTAAGTAGCAGGGTTTGAAGTTCATGAACAGCTGTTTGAAGGACCATACTAAACAGTTTTTATAATTTATGACCACTAAAAAGAAATTTTACTGCAATTCATTAATCAAGTAAGTGAACTGTATAAATTCAGAATCAAGCATTCTTTCAATTTGCAACAGACAACAGTAAAGAGCATTTTTGTCATTCAGAAATATCTCATGACTTAGGAAATTCCTGTAAAAATACTGAGATCATAAATAGATTTCATGTGTCAAAAATAATTTTCCCTTTTATACCAATAGCTTCC
Source organism: Talpa europaea (assembly GCF_964194135.1). Taxonomy (NCBI): domain Eukaryota; kingdom Metazoa; phylum Chordata; class Mammalia; order Eulipotyphla; family Talpidae; genus Talpa; species Talpa europaea. The sequence goes on from NC_140076.1 coordinate 104,663,069, forward strand.
TGTATTTACTCCTTTTTCAAGCTAAATTTCATTCATATTTTACTGATTAGAAAAGATAGTATAAACTTGTTTCTGCAACACTCCCTCCTGCACCCCTCTATGTGTCGATTTTGTGTACTTGGTCACTGGGCTGTGTGTATTTTATTTGACAATGGTTATAATAATAATTAGTAGCTTAAATCAATGCAACTGCAACTGACTGAAAAGAATGTGCTAAATATATCACATTAGAGCTTGCAGCTCATTGTCAAGTGGTTTATTAGTCCTTGTAATATTTGAATTATAATATGAACAGGAACAAAACACTATTTTACTATATTTTTCTTTTTAGTGACTCAGCATGGATAAACTGACATGTATTCAAAAACAATGGTTCTAATGATTTTATTTCAAAATGTGATTCAGGTTTTTCATGCTGAACAAGTTATCCTTTGGATTCTTAAACTGCTGAGATAAGCTGAATCCTCAGAATTCTTCCGTGATCATTTCTGAAACCTTTAAAATGAAGGAACTCTTCAAAACAAGAATCATTTCACCATCCCTGCCCCTCCCACTCTTGTTTCCATGGGGTTTAATCTCTGTGGCCTCATAAGTGAGTGTTTTACTCTTAAAGTAGAAATAGGTGGAGAAGAAGGTCAGTAGAAGATACAAGTTAGAGGAATAGATTACAGCAGCCCTAAGCACTACAGTGACTGCAATTTACAGCTAAATTTCCTCCATATCAAATCACTCAAGCATCGTTACCAAGTCTGTACACACTGTTGCTTTCTTTTTCAGCAAATAGAGTCTTTCATGCCTCTTCAGAGCAGCCACTACTTTTGTCAACAACCAAAGCAACTCACTGCTGTGAAAATAACTTGGAGTAAAAACCAACCAACCAAATGAAAAGATATATTTGTTCCTCAAAATTGAAGTGGGAAGGGAAATACCTGGGGTTATTATATGCAAAGAAATATGGTAAGGAGGCTTGCAAAAATAATGCTGTGAACCTTTTTTTTGGAAAAATAGCTCTAGTGTTTGAAATTCCTTCAGGACGAAAGTCATTCTGGCATCCTCTGACAATAAATACTTGAATGAATTTCCAGATGCTGTTGTAATTGGACAATTTGGTTGATTCAAGAAGAGAGTGAGGGGTAGAAGGTGGAATGTTTTATTCTATGATCTTACACAGAAATGTTTCTGAAGCTACATGCTTCCTGGTGCTCAGAATACACACTGTAATTCATCACATGATTTTAATCATAGTTAGACTATGATTGATTGAAATGATTAAAGGAGGCTGTATACTGAAAGGAAGGGCAAAACATGGAGCCCATCTGTTCTTGGTGTGAGAACAGAAAGCCTGAGAAACCTATTAAATAAGGTGTTTAAATTTTGAATATTAAGGTGTTAAGGGACAAAAATAAGTTGTTTTCATGAATTCTGAGATAAAATTAGGTTATTTGTGAAGTGACTGTGAAGCTGAGATAACATTTGGTGGCCTCATTTATTTACCACAATCACAGCTAAAGCACTGAGGCCGGGACCACATGGCATCTAAAGAATATGTTTTATCCTCTGTTCATCGTGCTGTCACATGGCTTTTTCTGGGGTGACTCTATGTGTTTCAATATTTACCTTCACTGAAAAATGTGGGTGAATATCCATGCACTAGTGAGATTTGGGGATAGAACCGTTTACCTCATCACAGCAATTGCGTATGGCAAAATAGGTCACATCCTTATAGTTTACAGATGTAAAAACTTTGGCCTTAAACAGATCTTAAAAGAAAACAAAAATGAAAAACTGCGTCTGAAACAACTTCCCCAAGTCCAAGGGATATTACAAAGTATGTTCACAGAGACAGACATTCTCTAAAAATTCCCATATTGACTTTTCCTGTCCTTCCCGTAGATTGCCTCACACAGGCAATCCCCAATAGAAAATAGATTGTCCTAGAGGTCATATTGCAGTCATTTGTTTGAAACATGGAAAATATTGTCCTAAGAGTTGGTGCATTTAGACTAATTAGATTCATCCAAGCTATCATGCCTATTTAGCAGGCCCATTTAGGTTAAGGTATATTGTTTCAGATCCTAATGGAAATACATCTTTCTGACCTTAGTGGTAATCTGACCTTAATAATAATTAATCCAAAAGCCCTTTTCCAAAATTGTTTCTCATCTTCACTAGTGGTTTATGGATTTGAAATTTATTACAAATTTTTATTGCATATTTTTACCACTAATTTTTTATTACTCATTTTTTTGCAGTCATTTAAATTTATACCTTGTGTCAGTCAGGGTTTAATCAAAACAGCAGAACCATCAGGAAACTATAGATGATAAAGAGGAGTGGATGGATAAACAGATAGATATGTATTTTTGTTAAAAGGATTTGACCTTAAGTAAGTTAAAACTACAGTTGTTTAAGGAGTCAGTTTCTGTAAGGTGCTGTCTTTGCATCTGATGCTAGAACATTGTGAAATTGCAGTTTATTTCCCCTTAATAGTCAGGATCAAATATGCCAGTCAATAGAATAACCCTCTTTGTTGATTCAGTGGCATAAGGAAGCCAGTGTCCAAACTCCAGGCAGCAGTTTCAATTACAAGTTGAATGGAATAATTTTTGGGTCCCCAAAATGCAAAGCCTAAAGTTATGGAGGTGGGAAATCAAAATTTGCCACCTAATAGTAGACCACTGAGCACAGTAGTGAAAGGAATCACTCCTATTTATGCCCAGTGAGCTCTGCACTATGAATCCTGGATATAGGAGGACCACACCATTAGATGCTGATTTACATATTCAAGGACAGATGTTGCCAACACCCTAGCATCAATTATCAAAAGCTATTCTGCTAATCAAGTCAGCAGTGTTGTGATGATGAGAAACAAGTTAAAAATCCGTTAATTCCATGTGCATGAGCCCATTGACACATTTCATTTCCTGGGAAATGAATTCCTTAGTCAAAAGGAATGCTATGTAGAGTATCATTAGTAAGGCTAAGGTCTCCTGAAATTCCTGGGTGAAAGCTTTGGTAAGAAGCATTGGGGAAGGCAAATCCATATACAGTTAGTGTCTATTTTAATAAGAATTAAGTGTTCACCTTTTCATGATGGAAATGTCCCAATGTAAATAACCTCCATAGAGCTCTTCTTCCTCAGATCTCCTAACAACCAATTTTCTAATCATGTTACTTTGAAGTCACTGAGCATCCAGACAAACCACTGGCTATGGTTCATATGTTTTTTTTTGTTTTATTTTATTAAAGATTCATTTATTTATGCATGCAAGAACTGGGGTACAGGCCAGAGGTATGGGGGGATGAGCAGATTCACCAGAGACATAGTGGGGAACAGAACAGGTGGATTGACTGAAATACACTGCTGAGGGGAGCAGTGGGTGAGAGAGGAAAGGTCTGTATGCCATGTGTGTCAGCTCCCTGCCTGGGGATCAAACTCGTGCTGTAGTGGCTGTGGATAGCTTCATAGTGCTGTGCTTAACCCCTTGAACCACCAGGAAGGCCCCTATAGTTCATAAGTTGGTATAGTTTTATAGATCATGCATCCTTTCTTCTATGAAGAAAATCAGTGAGAGGCAACGTTCAGTGTTCTATATTCTGGTAGGATTTCCTTCCACTGTAGACCTCCTAGGCCATCTCAGAGTAGAGCTAAGTTGCTGCAGTGGTCCTTTTTTGATGGGGCCTGCATGCAATCATTTGGTCTTGTGGATCCTATGAGACCATAGGTCATCTTGAAGGAAAGAAAGAAATGTAATGGGAGTAGGGACAATGGAACTCTGGGTCATGAAACTTACTTATACCTTCAGGACCAGAATGAAAAGGATCTTATACGTACTGTTTCCTTTGATGGTGGAGTGTAGTTGTGGATCCCCAGATTCAGGATTTGGTGAACCAGGCACGACAAGCAATTCATGATGGACAGTTTAGGCCACATGATAAGTTGGAGGTCTGTGGTCCAATTTTGAATCTCTACTAAACACCCATGGTAATCTAAAAGCTGTTTCTTAAAAGAGAAGTTGTTGCCAAAGGATAGCATGATTTTGTTCAAAAATGCTAAGGATGTGTACCATGACAGAGATCTGTGAAACAGTTTAAATAGCATTCCTGTGCACCACACACATGCCAAGCACCATTTGATCTGCTGGATCACATAGCTTATTGCCACAACAACTTCCATGGCAGTCTGGACATGTTGTAGAGCCTTCTCTCCTTCTGAGCATCTCTGAAAACTGGCAGTTTTATGAATCACTCAACAAAAGGGTAAGAGTAGCATGCCCAAATGTGCTGTTATCATGCTAAAACATCCACAGTGGATCATTAGGTGATATCTCACTTTCTTAGTGGCCAGATGCAGACATTTTTGTTTACCTCTCAAGATATAACTTGACATGTGTTAAGAAATTTAGCCAAGGTAACAGCCACTTGAATTTTTATGGGTTTCATTCCCTACTTTCTCACAAGTGTCTTACCGACTTGTCCAAGTGGTAGTTACTTTCTTATGGCTGGACCAGCAAGCATAATATCAATAGAATGAACCAAACTGTTGTCCCGTGGAAGAAAAAGGTGATTGAGATTCCTGCAAAGAAAACTTGGTCATAGGGCTTGAATGTTATATACCACTAAGAAAGGGCAGTGATATGTACCCTGGGCCTTGTCAGTTGCAAGAAAACTGGTAGACTTCACTACCAGGCATAGAGAAAAAAGAATATTTTCCAGATCCATACTTGCATACTAGGTGCTCAGGCATGCTGGTTTGCTCTAGGAAAAAGAAAAAAAATCTGCAACAATAGCTACAGTTGAAGTCAGTGCCTGGTCAAGCTTATGATAACCCAGGGGATACTCTCCAAACATGTCTCTTACAGAGCCAAATGGGTAAGAAAAATGGAAATCACATTCCTGTAACTTTCAAGTTCTTGATTGTAGCACAAATTACAATGCCTTCAGATATGCAGTTTTATGGTTTACTATTTTCATAGGTAGGTATGAAATTTAGTTTCAATTTGGTTTCAAATTTGGTTTCAATTTAGCCTTTTCTATCATAATAACTCTAATTCCATGGTTCAGGGAATCAATGTGGGTGTTCTTCCCATCACTAAACATGTGAACCCCAAGTATGCATTCTAGAACCAGGATAATAATCATAGAGTTGGTTTGGAGACCCACATAATCCATTATGAGAGATCTGGAGTCAACCTTCACGGATTACTTGACCACCACAAGACCCTCCACCGTAACTGGAGGGCCACCCTGGTGTTTTACCTCCATAGGAACTAATTTTCATTCTCAGCCAGTTACCATTATATCTAGAAAGCCTATTATTTACCCTTCGCAACTTACAGTCACAATGAAAAATGGTGAAAAGTCTATTTGAAGGAATTCTGGAGAAAGTGGTATGGTAATTTTTTTGACAATCAAGACAGCATCTTTTCTTAAAACAACCTGCCCTCTCTTTCATTCAAGGACTTTTTTAATTTCTGAACTGGCTCAAGTCTGTTGATAGAGGGGCTATGATAATGTTTTGGTGACTTAGTTCAAATTTCTGTTCACTACACCTAGAACTTTTCTATTTACAATGATTAAGATTTTAGCTGCCTGCAAGTATTTTCCTTTCTACATACAGTATAATAAATGCTCAATGCCAAAGATCTGCATAAGACTGCCTACTATGGTGATGGCATTGGTGCTGTTTCAACATTACAATGTCCGTTACAGCAACCATGCCACTTTCTTGTTTTGGAGATTAGGTGTTGCCATTTTGCCCCTATGAACCCATGACCTCCATTGCATGTCAGGCTCCCAGATTTATGGTAGCAGTTCTAACTGTAATTTCTAATATGTGTAGAAAAGTCACCACAAAGCTCTTCAAGAATGCTAGGGATCCCTCCACAAATTTATTTCTCACAACTTGATGAAAAGGATGTCCTCTTAATCTCCTGGGGGCGGATGAGCAGGACTTAGATGAGAAAACTACCTTAGTAGTTTAATCACCCTAAGCCTTTAGATACCTTTCTCTACAGTATTGCAAGGAAGTGATGGCATTTTAACTTATTTGGTAGAGGCTATTTCAGAATCATATTGCAACAAACTTACTTTAAAAAGTTACTAAAAAAAGGTTAGTTATTTCGAGCTCCTGTGTTTTAAACATTTAATCTAGAATCTCTCATTAGTGAACCTAGAACTATAGTTTAGGCATAAAATAATTTTGTATTTCTTCCATCTCAATCCACACCCATAACATCTATTTATCTGACACTTATTCTCCAGGTTTCTTTCAAAAAAACTTAGCAAATAATGGAATTCTCTTGGAATTGTACCTAATCATAGGTCATGGCTTGTACCTTATCCTTTGGGGCTGCCTGGAACTTGAGTCTGGTGATATATCTAGAAGCATGGCAAGGGCAAGTCCAGAGGATTATAAGTATTATCTTGTAGGACAACGATATCAGGGAAGGTCATCAAGAATCTTTTGCATAAATAAAAGCTAATCTACCCAGAAGAGAGAGGATGTAGGAACGGTTCTTCCACTAGCAAGGAAGGTAAAGTAAAAATCAAAATCAACAAGCAACTATAAACCAGAGACACACTACAGGTGCGGGAGGAGGGAGTAGGATCAAAACAAGGGGAGTGGGAATTGTATGGGGACTATAACCAAGATGAAAATGCATACATTGTGCAAAAATGAAAAATGATGTAAAAAATGTATAAAATTTAAAAAAATGAGGAAAGTGAGATTAAAAAAAAAACTTTAGGAGACAGGTACATCAGAATCTGGCCATATAGCCCATTTCTTTTTTTAAAAAAATATTTATTAATGCATACAGCAGCTGGGGTACAGGCCAGACATGAGGGGGGTGAGAGGATTCACCAGAGACAGAGTGGGGAGCAGAACAGGCAGACTGAGTGAAATGTACTGCTGAGGTGAGCAGCGGGCGAGACAAGAGTGGTCTGCCTCGCCATGTGGATTGCCCCCTGGCTGGCCGGGGATCGAACTCATGCTACGGAGGCTGCAGATTGCTTCATAGTGCGGTTGCTTAACCCCTTGCACCACCAGGGAGGCCCCATATGTTCCATTTCAATCTCACTTCTTCCCAATCAATGCCAGAACTTTAAGAAAAGAGAGCCTTCAAAGTTAGAAATTTAACTTGTGCTATAGTTCAGCCCCCCCTCAAGATTAGACTTTGGGTTTGGTTTCAGAAATCTTGGACTTGCTGTTACAGGAATAAGAGTTTTCCTTGGAGTAATCATGTCAGATATCATGAAATGGACCTTATGATGGGAATTTAAAGTACTGTAAGCTTATTATCTCCTTATCTCAAGTGCTCCTGCACAGTTAGAAGCAGTCAATCAACACCATTATACTCAGTATTTTTACTATAATATTTTAAGGCTATAAATATTTGATCACTCAGAAACTTGTCTTCTAAAGGCACTTGATTACCAGCATCTAAAAGTCATAAATTGAGTTACTTGTTGCCTTTGTTGTCATTGCATGTTGTGGATAACCAGTGCCTCCTTTAGTATGGGCTAAAGGATCACAATTGTCTTTAGATTTAATCACATTAGAGAAATGATTCCATAAAACCCAGTACCAATATAAAGAACTCATCCATATGATTTTACTTCTAGGGAAACTCCCACTTCCAGTGCCAAAACCTGTATCAGTTAGGATATCATTAGAGAAACAAAACCCTAGTAGATATAAATAAATAAGAGGTATATATATATATATATATATATATATATATATATATATATAGATGATAAGTAGGTGGATGGATGAGAGAGAGGGAGAGAAAGGGAGAGAGAGAGAGAGAACAGATATTTGTACAGAGAGTTGATCGCATGTAGTTCAGGGAGTTGGAATTGATTAGACAATTTCTGTGAGGCTTTATTTTGCATATCTAACTATGGAAGCTGAGGTCCATGGATCAGGTAGAGTTCAAAAGAGAAGAAGGATATAAAATGGAAAGAATAAAAATAAATTGGAATCCACCAACATGAGTTGAACTCATCCTCATGAGCTCCATGTTTGGTTCTTGTTGCTTCTGACTGGTAGCATGGGTGTCCTGAGGAAGCCAGAACACATACACACTTGTCTCAGGAACCAGAGAAGCAGAGGGAAGATCCAGAAATGTTGGAGCAGTTGCAGGTCCAACTGCTGCTTAATGCCAACACTGTGCATCAGCAGAGGAATGATGTATGTGGGCTATAAAATGGCTGTTGCTTCACGTATGTGCTCCAGGTGTCACAAAAGACTCTCCCTTGGGCCTGTAGTAACTGGAAATATTGGAATAGGGCATTCTAGGAAACGTAGTTTAGTTTAACCAATTTGACACATTATAAAGCCCCCATGAGAAGTGGTCATCAGAAATTTTCTGAAAAATGTCTTAACAGTTGAGAATAAGGATCTAAAACAGTACTGAGTGACTAAGTGAAAATAAGAGTAAATAGCAATTTATTATTTATTTATTTATTTATTTATTTACTTATTTACTTATTTATTGTGTAGAACTGGAGTGTAGGCCAGAATTGCAGGGGATGCGAAGATTCACCAAGACAAAGTGGGGAGTAGAACAGGCAGATCTACTGAAATACACTGCTGAGGGGAGCAGTGGGCAAGACAGGAGAGGTCTGCTGTGCCATGTGGGTCAGTTCCTTGGCCAGGGATCAAATTCAGGCCATAGCAGTGATAGCCCCGAGACTTAATCCCTAAGCCACCCAGGGAGGCCCATAAATAGCAAATATTTTAATGGAGAATATAAACAAAGTAAAAGTTTTCCTGTGTACCAAAATATAAATTTGCCTCCTTGTGATATTTTACTACATCAGCTTCTGATTTCCTTTATTGATATCTTTCCCAAAATATTGGTATATATTTTCCAAGGATTCTAGTAAAGATTTCTTTTTCTCATGGAATGTAAATGTAGATAGGTTATGTGATTCCTGTGGTTAAACAGGTTAGACTTTGTCTTCTATTTCTTTCACTCCTTTGAGATATTCCTACATGACCATTTATTGGCAAAAACAATATAACATGCTTATCTATATATCGTAGGACTTCTAAGTTTGTTGAACATATAATGATTGGAAATTGTCATGTCAATAAAGATTTAATCAATTGTTAAATTGAAATAATAGGTAACTAATGATAATTAAAATCAGAGTATTATGTTCCTACAGTATCATTTATGTTTTTCATTTCTACGGTAGATTGTTGAAATGTTTGTATGCCACTAATATCATTGCTAATAACATTAGGGTAATAAGATGATTTAAAAAATTAAATTTTCTGAATCATTTGTATTTTGGGCAGAAAAAATAGCCATGAAAGAAACTATCTCAATTATGACCTTCCCATTTAGAAATTTCTATTTGCATGTTGTGTTTTCTTTCCCCTCACTTTTCTGAACATTTTTTCTCTCCAATCCCAGCTGAAATAGTAACTACCATTTATTGAATCACTTTTTTCAAGCACATGACTTACTGATTTAACCCCCCAAAATGCAGAAGTGGGAGATCTACTATGTACCTAACACTTTAGTATGACATAGTATGACAGTGTCTCCAAACACTATCTTCACCTTGTAGAGAACAGGTAAATAAGGCTTACTTTAAATGCAGCAAAATCAGGAAGGCATAGGAAATTAAGAAAGCATGTAGCAGGAGAGGTTTCCAGAGAAAATGAGAACTGAAGTGTATTTGTGATAGGGAAAAGGAAAGGTGAAGATAGGGACATTCCATAGAGAAAATAGTGTGTGCAAAGTCGGAAGGTGGAAAAAAAGAAAGAACTTTGCAGGGAGCCACGAACAGTTAGGCTGACTTGGATTGCAGTTCACACGAGAGCAAGACTGAAGACTTGTGAGAATGGAAAAGTAAGCAGAGGTCTGCTAAAGGGCAGAACCAGCTAGAGCAATTAAACTCCATCCTGAGAACAAAAGGGGACATCTTGATTGAGTCAACACTTAATGAAAATAACTATGGATGGGGCCTCCCCTGGTGGCGCAGTGGTTGAGCACTGGGCTGTGAAGCTGCCCACAGCCTCTGCAGCACCAGCTGGATCCCCGGCCACCTACGAGGGTCCCACATGGTGCTCAGACCTCTCCTACCGCGCCCACTGCTCCCCTCAGCACTGTGTTTCAACACTCTGCCTGTTCTGTTCCCTGCTCTGGCTCTGGTGAATTCTCTCACCCTCCTGTGCTTCTGACAGTACCAGTGCTTGTATAAACAAATAAATCTTTAAATAAATAAATAAATAAATCTTTAAAAAAATAACTATGGATGACTTTACAGAATGAAATGGAAGAAAAGATTAGTGTCAGATGGATTACCAGTTCAGAAGTGAAAAGTGATTATCATCTGAACTAAGTTTTTGACAATGAACTTAAAAAGAATTGGATGGAGAAGAGACATTGAAATGGTTGACTTTCTGTATCTTAATACAGTGTTTAAATGAGAACTAAGAACCAAGATGGTTGTCAACATTCTTACTAAGGCAATTATGTGGATGGTGCTGTGAATCAAGGAATCAGAGAACAAAGGAAACAATATCCCTTGCATTGATGTTAATAATTCTTTTTTTTTTTTTTTAATGAAGTCCAGGGCCTTCCTGGTGACCTAGGGGTTAATCTCAGCACTATCACCACTATAGCCTGAGTTCAATTCCCAGCCAGAGAACTGATCCACATAAGGCACAGCAGACTTCTCCTGTCTTGCCTGCTCCCCTCTGCAGTGTATTTCACTACATCTGCCTGTTCTGTTCCCCAGTCTGTCTCTGGTGAATCCTCTCACCCCCCGCACCTCTGACCTCCACTCCAGCTCTTGTATACATAAATTAAAAAAAAAAAAAACTTTAATAAAAATTAAAAAAAAATTAAGTCCAGAGAATTCTGAAGTCCCAAATCTAGGAAGAGGTAGAGTATGTAGGATTACACCTTTCTCTCCTGAATCCAAACTGGTAGGAAATACTATGATATGCTTCCCATATTCCCTCTTGGGATTGAAGAATTTACTCTCCCAACTGACAAGACCTTCCAAGAAATGACCTTAACTGGGAAACAATAGGTTCCTAAGATAAGACATACTTGGAAATCTCCAATCTCCAGTTGCTAGTGAGCCCTCTGGATCTGTAGAAGTTGTTTATTTTTTTTCCATCTGCGATTTCACTCATCACTGCTGGAAGGAGATGCAGAAGTCCTTACATTACAAGACAATGCATGTTCCCTCTAGATCTATCCTGGCCTCCAGAACAATAATAATTAAAGTTAAAATAATATACAATCAAACACATCCTGGCAGGAAAATGCTAGACTTAAGTACTAAGGAAGGAAAAGAATCCCAAAGGAGAGGCAGGACCTCGTCAACATGTACCAGAAGTGATATGCTAAGGGTGCTGGATTGAGAAAGGCAACAATAAGGCTAAACAAGGAAAAAATGTGTTGATGTGAGATCATTCTCCTGGGATACAGGATTTAAAATGCTGGCAAGAACCCTCAGGAAGAAATTCTAACATGCTTTACTAAGCAAAGTAGGAAGGTGAGGATTGTCACGACGGCTGGTAGGAGGAACAAAGGCTCAGAGAAATGAGCATACGGAGTGGATATACTACATAAAGCTTGCAAACCCACCCACCACCAATCTTCTGAGACACTCCAGTTCCTGAAGCAGTAAAGTCTACACTGGCAAGAGGACAATCACGTGAAATTCAGGGGACTTTTCTTTATAAACCTGGGGTGGAGATGTGATCACAGAAGCAAGCTCTCAGAGAGCAACACCAAGAGAAGCTCCAAAAATGGTCATGCAAAGTGCAAGTTTACAAGGTTGCAGAGTGAATTTCTCATGCTGAGATCAGGGCTCTTGTAGGTCAGTGTGCTCTGCTATAGATATTTGGTTGGTTAAAGGACTGAAGCACTTCATTTATGTAGTTGGTAAACAGCCGCTGTAGTGAGCATTTTGCAACTCCCAGTTACTAAAGTCCCATTTCCTTACACCCGAAAGTTTAAATGTTGGCTCAGCAGTAATGAGGAGCCCTACATCTTACTGTAGAACTGGGGCTACCAGAGGGGGAAGGAGCGAGGTGAGAGCAACGTGGGGAGGGGCCAGGATGGATGGTGATGGGGGTTGTAGGGTCCTTGGTGGTGGGTGTGGTGTGATTAGATACACCTGAAGCATGTGATCCCCACCTCTAAGTCATATATGCTGTTGTTACCACTATAAATATAACCAAATTGAAATTCAGGCTGGTTCTGTTTAGTGGACGCCTCAACCATACTGGTTATTTAGCTTCTTAATATTTTGAAGGATCTTAGTCTAGTAAGCCCATTAGGAAGATTTGAAGATTTCTTTTATCACATTTATTGTATATGGTTATATGTATTAACTCTATTTTTAAAGTCAAACAGCAGCTTTCTTTGTGTTATGATATGTCTGAGTAGTACATACTATCATAATACTTGCAATATTTATTTGAAGGGACTTATGCAAGGATGGTATATAGAGACCATATATTGTGAAAAAAGTGTCCAGAGGGCAAATGGGTAAAATAAGTGATGTGCTCCCTGTTTATAATTTATGTTAAGGATTAAAATGCAAAGTAATATTTAACTGTCCACCTTACTTGCCTTAATTCAAAACCAAGAAATAGCTCTGTTCTTGCAAAAACCTTACAATTCTGTATTAGAACATCCTTTTGAGTTCAAAATACTTTTGTTTTCAATAAAACATGTATTTCAATTCCTTCATTTGCTGACCCATTATTGAAAATCATCGCTGGGAATAAAAACACTTTTTAAAAACTCTCCCAAATCAAACAGATCCCAGCCAACTATTCCCCAAAGTGTGAAACAACAAAGGCAATAGATGAAAATGAATCAGTGATGCTGTCTAGAATTTTAGCTTAATTTTTTACAGTTGCTCAAATATTAATAACTTGAGATCTGATCTCTTTAAACATGCAGAATCTTCTTAAGCCTTTAAAAAATAAAAATCTAAACAGAGACTTAGCCCCACACTGTAGGAAGCAATTCCAATTTGGTAGAAGAAACTAGACAACTGCAAGATATTCTAGGATTTTTTTTTTTCTATGCATTTCTGGAGACAATATTCAGAATGGGATTACTATAAGGAAGTTACTCTGCAAGTTATAGACACTGAACTGTGTGTGTTTTGTCATTTGTTCAGGCATTGTTGAATGAGTGGATCTAGATGGGGGTCTCTTAAAATGACAGAAGCAAATGCAAATCAGCTCAATGTGGGCACTGTTTTATTGTCATAATTAGGGGAGGATTTTTATTTATTTATTTATTTTTAAAGATTTATTTATTTATTTGTTTGTTTGTTTATACAAGCACTGGGTACAGTCAGAAGCGTGGGAGGGTGAGAGAATTCACCAGAGCCAGAGCGGGGAGCAGAGCAGGCAGAAGGACCGAAGTGCACTGCTGAGGGGAGCAGTGGGCGGCAGGAGAGGTCTGCGCGCCATGTGGGACCCTCCTCTGGTGGCCGGGGAGCAGCCAGGGATCAAACCAGCGCTGCAGAGGCTGCGGGCAGCTTTGCAACCCAGCGCTCAACCACTGTGCCACTGGGGAGGCCCTAAGGGAGGATTTTTAAAGGCTTACAAAGGGTCCTCTCTGGTGGCCAAGGTGTTGAGTCTCAGTGCTATCACCACTGCAGCATGAGTTCAATCCCCAGCCAGAGAGCTACCCACATGGTGCAGCAGACCTCTCCTGTCTCGCCTCATGCTCCCCTCAGCAGTTTATTTCAGTCAATCCGCCTATTCTGCTCCCCACTCTGTCTCTGGTGAATCCTCTCACCCCCCGCATCTCTGGCCTATACCCCAGTTCTTTTATACAAAAAAGAAAAAGCCCAAGTAACAAGCATTGAGTTCTTCATTAGGAAATGACTATAATTTTATTTTTTTTTTTTTGCTTTTCAATGTATGAAATAGGAACAGATCATCTTCAAAAGGATGCCTGGTTACTGAAATGTAAATTGCTATTCTACTAATGTTAAAAATACAATGAGGACACATCAGAACATGATTTTCCCCCCAAAATGTGAGATTGTAGTATACTCCAGCTTCAATTTTCCCTTAGTTGGAATCTGTTGTGAGCCTCATTTCCTTTAGCTGTATAGTGGGAATTATGGTAACTACCTCATACATTTTGTGGGAATTATATATATTTATAATTATATGTGTGTGTGTGTGGAAACTAAGATGTTTTAAGTGCAGAATAAATATTAACTGTGTTGTTTTGTCAAATATTGCTATTTGGTCAGATGGGAAGCTACAGAACTTTCAATAGAATAACATTGCTTCCTTGTAGGTAAAAAGGCATAATTAGGTTATAATTTTAACCTATAAAATTATAAAATAGGCATAAAAAGCTTATAATTTCTATAACACTGATGCTGGGAGAATGTGTTCTTTATCCCAAGCAACCCATTTATAATAGTTGGGTTGTCTAAGGAGAATTGTTTATATCTAATATTTTCTATACAAAGTCTTATCCTTGGAAAGCAATTCAGGTGACAAGACACCAACATTTCTTTCTCTTTTTTAAAAAATTTATTTTATTTATTTGTGCATACAATAGCTGGTGTGTAGGCCAGAGGTGCGGGGAGGGGGGTGTGTGGGGTGAGAGGATTCACCAGAGACAGAGTGGGGAGCAGAACAGTCAGATTTACTGAAATACACAGCTGAGGGGAGCAGCAGTGAGAAAGGAGAGGTCTGCTGTACCATAAGTGGGTTAGCTCCCTGGCCGGGGATGGAACTCAGACCTTAGTGGTGATATCACTGAGACTTAACCCCTAGGCCACCAGGGAGGCCCAGGTTTTAATAGAAAATGGGTCTCTAAACCCTCCTGTGCACAAGCAGTCCATGCAAGGCAGATGAGCTCCTTCCTGAGTCTTATCTAAGAGGGTTTCCTTCTTCACCCACATCCTCCCTCACCCACTGAGACATCACAATCCCAAACGACAGCTCACAACTTTGCAGTATTCTCATCAAGGGGTATCCTGATGAGATACCCCTAAGGGAAGGGCGCATTTATCTGGTTGCAGCCACGCTCTGTGCCCAACGCCATGTTAGAACCCAGAGAGATCATTTAGATCACAGATTTCGCTCCTTACATTCATCTGCAGATATCCAGATGCCTGAATGTTGAGAGACTCCATGTTGGAAGCAAAGAATGACAGGTTAAGGGGAGAGCAGTGGGGCTTGTTCTGCCCTTTTCTCTTTGTTCACACACCCTTTAAATGAGCCTTCCTTTTTTAAAGCACCAGGTGTTAAAGAGTGTTTAATTAGGTCAAAACTCGGGGGCAGGCTCTGAGCTCTGAAGCAGGCTGCTGGTAAATCAAGCCACCCCAGAAGCCATACCGCGGTATTGATGCTGGTGCACGCTGTACACACCCAACGCATATTTCTGGAGCTGATTAATTGCAACATTTGTAAGGGGTGTAAGGGGCCCCACAATTCCATTTCCACGGGAGAGTTGGGTCGTTTGTCCTTGATCAAAGTTCACAGCACGCACGACACCAGTGGAAACCCAGCGTGCATAGCAATCGGCGCAGTGCCATGGATGTCCAGGTAGCAATAAAACCTGGACTACGGATCAAAACGATGAATTTTGCATTTGCAAAAAAAAAAATGGCCCATAAACAGAGTCCGCCAGGCTATACCATAAATACTACTGTTAAAGAAACTGCAGAGAAATGGACCAGGTTTCTTTTCCACAGAGCTTCTACCTCTGAAGCTGTCACCTCTGCACCTCTGTCACTTTCCCCAAACGCCTATTCCATCATGAATCTGCCTCTACAGCTCACTGAATAATTGAGAAAATGTGCTCTGCCTCCCTTTTAAATACCTTTAATTTCCAGCAGCTTGCAGGATTACTATATAATGAACGAAAGCAAAAATGCAAATTCTAATGTGTTTTGCAACAGCACAGATGTATCAATAATAAAAGAATAGAAGGAAAAGAAGATAAAGGGAAAAAGAATAGCCTTCTCTTATTGTTCAAATAGATACACAAAGAACAACGACTAGAAATAATAAATCCCAAACGAATGCAACATTCCTTGCGACCCAGAAGGAGGCTTCCCGATTATGACTAAAGCAGATGTATCCATTAAATAGAAAACTGAATTTGCCACTCAAAGGGTATTATAGTGAAGCTTTAGCATAGTCCTGCAAAATCTCCCAAGAACTGCTCTTTCTATTGAAGAGAGAAAAGAAATAAAGCCTTCTGATACCAAAGAAGGCAAGGAAATCTTTTTTCCTTTTTTTTTTTTGTATATAAATTAGTGTGAGACACATCTCCAAACTTAAAATATGTGTGACAAATGAAGGAAGCTAAGTGTTAGCTATTGCTGTGTGGACTACCTAGCCAACCCAGGAAGACTAAAATGGAGTTAAGCTAATAATGTGGGGGTTTTTCAACCTAATCTTTTGTACTCCTGGCTCCTTCAGCTGTAACATGTCTCTTACTGCATCTCCTGTGGGGCTCAATTGTACTTGTTGAATCTCTTTCTTCTTTCAACACAGCATGGATTCTGAATTGTTTCATTTGCGTTCCATTGTATAATCGGAATTTTAAAAAATAAAATGATAAGAGTATTAGATGTTAAATAACAGTCTACAGAAAAATGATGCCAACAAAAAAGTCTTAAGTACCTAATTCCTTACTCTTTACCCCCCAATTATATGCATTTACTCTCTCTGTCTTCCACATTTAAAGTTGCCTACTATACTGAGCCAAACATAGTGTGAGCATTGATTGGAGGAAGACACAGTAAGTCTTTGAAAAGCTTAGCAAGTTTTATAATTCTGCATTTAGAGTAAAAAGGGTAGAATTATAGGATTTAAGAGTATAAGGAAACTTAGAAAGCCACCATCCCATAGCATTTTTCAGAGAAAAGAAAAGTTTAGTTAGGTCAAAGAGGCAGAATTCTATAGCAAAATTTGGCAGATTTTGGAGGTCAGTCTGGCTTCTATTTGGGACTCAATAGTTTATTTTTTAAAAGATTTATTTATTTATGCATACAAGAGCTGGGGTGCAGGCCAGAGATGGGGGGGCAGTGAGAGGATTGACCAGAGACAGATTGGGGAGCAGAACAGGCAGACTGACAGAAATAAACTGCTGAGGGAAGCAATGGGAGAGACAGGAGAGATCTGCTGCACCATGTGGGTCAGCTCCCTGGCTGGGGATTGAACTTATGCTGCAGTAGTTGCTGATAGCTTCTTAGTGTTGAGACTTAGCCCCTTGTGCCACCAGGCAGGCCCCATGGGACTCAATAGTTTACGAGCAGTTTGCTTAGATCAGGGAAGCCTTGGTTTCTTTATATGGAAAGGGTGTAAGACTTCGTAGAACTATTGTAAAGATGAAATTAAATAATGACACTAAATGTCCAGCGCATGACGAGGCACATGATAAGCTCCCAATATATATCCTTTGTCTCTCTTCCTTTATCGGGACACCACCAATAAGTGACATGATGGCAATGGTAATGGATGAGGAAGTAGAATATAGGTACAGGTAGTCATTTAGGAACAGGGTGCCCTAAAGCCCAACCCCGTTTATCAATCTGAATAATTAGTGGAAACCGGCAGGGTGCTCCTGAAGACCAGGTGCCCTAAGTCCATTTATCAGCCTGACTAAGGGACAATTGGTTGGAACCAGGAGAGTGGCCCCAAGCCCGGATTCTCATATAAGTCCATTTATCAGTCTGATTGGAGAACAATTGTGGACCAGGAGGGTGACCCCCAACTCAATTAAAAATGGAATATTGGGCTTCCCTTGTGGTGCAGGAGTTAAAGTCTCAGCATTATCAAGCTACCACCAGCCACTGCAACATGAGTTCAATCCCTGGCCAGGGAGTTAACCCACATGGCATAGGAGACCTCTCCTGTCTCGCCCGCTGCTCTCCTCAGCAGTTTATTTCAGTCAGTCTGCCTGTTCTGATCCCTACTCTGTCTCTGGTGAATCCTCTCATCCTACCTCCCACTTCTGGCTTGTCATATGCATAAATAAATAAATCTTTTAAAAAATGGAATATTAAGAATACTAACACAATAGCACAATAACAGTGGAACAAAGCTGGTTCCCAAAGGCAGGCCAGGTAATATGGGAAGACTTAATGGGCCTCACCCCTTGGGCCTAGACAATGAGCAAGAGACATAACACAGAGACACCTAATGGCCAAAATCCCACTCTTTGCCCACGATACTGGTATAAGCATTAGCTTCTTGCCCCCCCAGTGGCTACCCACTTGGGATTCCTCTCTTATCTGAGAGCTTTCTTGTCCTTCCTCTTGCCTATCATAAATCTCTTGTTTAGAGCAAAGCTACAGAAAAACATTGCATTCTCTCCTCCCCAAAGATAAGAACTGAGAAAGAGCCTGCTTGGGGTCCTTGGACTTTGGGTCTGCTCCTCACCCCTATTCAGTAAAACAGGCCTATATCCTGTTTATATTCCCAATCACGCAATGTCCCATCTTTGATTAGTTGGGCTAATTTGTGACTGATCTTCTCAAAGACACCCTAATCACAGAAGCCCAAACAAACAAGAAATGTGCCTCATCTCCAGCAAGAAATAACAAAGTAAGGGGGAAGAGGAAAGACAGGCCTAGCTGTAGCACAGTTGAAAGTGCAGCCACTTTCTCCATTTCCTACAGATTTCATTCTAATTCAGCTCAAGGTATCTTGAAAAGGAGGTAAGTGCTCCAAATACTGAGGAGGAAGATGAGCCGGTCAGCAGTATCCCTCAGCAGCAGCCACAGGTAAATACTCTGAATCAGCCCTCGGAGACAGAGGTCAACTTTCATACTTAGATATGGTCATCATGCCTGAACACTCTAGCAGGGGAAAGGGTTAACTTTTATTGAGCACCTTCGAGAAATGAAGCAGTGCCTTCAGGCAGACTGTGAAATAGCTGTTATTAGCCACATATACAGACATGAGCTCAGAGAAGTCAAGGAAATAACTCAGAGGAAATAAGGGGGTGTCAGTGCCAGATGTACAGTGAGGTATATCTGACTGGAGTCTAACTGGTTCCACTGCCCTCACAGTTTCCTAGAATTGCTCACTTCATCACATATTGCTAGACCTGTGCAACTGAAGATTTAAGTGTGAATAGTTTAGATTATACTCACCTCATTATAAATCAGTGAGACCGGCCACTGTTTAAAGAAGTGTTGCTCAGATTGTATTACATAACTCACCCCAAAATCAAGTGCTAACTAGAAGATACTTTGAAATAAGCAAACACACAATAGCCATTCCATGATCAAGACTGGGGGAGGAAGCATTTAGCAATTATGTTTTTTTTTAAAGGTTTATTTTTATTTTATTTAGGCACACAAGAACTGGGATGTAGGCCAGATGTGCTGGGGGGTGAGAGGATTCACCAGAGACAGAGTGGGGAGCAGAACAGGCAGATTGACTGAAACACACTGCTGAGGGGAAGAGCGGGAGAGACAGGAGAGGTCTGTTGCACCATGGGGTTAGCTCCCTGCCTGGGGATTGAACTCTTGCTGCAGTAGCTGGTGATGGCTTGATAGTGTTGAGACTTACCCCGTTGCACCACCAGGGAGGCTCAGCAAATTATGTTTTATATGAAAGTATGTTTTCTAACAATATAAGAAAGTGTACCTAATCAGAGTCCAGAGTCTGTTCCCCATAAAAAGATATATGATTAGTTTCCCTTTATTTTTTTATTATATGAAACTAAATAAATGACTTTAAATAACTTTAATAGATAACCGACTAACTTTAAATAACTAAAAAATTGAGACACTCAGGAAGGAATTTTTATTTTTAAGATTTGGGGAGAAAAAGAACAAGTGAAATGATCAAGTATTTATTGAAAATAATTTCACTTTAATAATCAAAATATGATTTGGTGTGGTTCAGGGGTGATCATTGTTCTGTGTGGCTGTGAATAATCTTGGGCTGATGTCCTAGAATCTGTATTCACTAAGGTATAGTTTGGCCATTGCAAAAAAGACACAAGGTAAATTCAACCCTTCAAGAACAGTAACCCAGGGCTCACAGAGAGGTCTGTTATATCAGGAAGCCAGGGCCATTATATTTTGCTCTGCAGCCCTTAACACAGAACTTCCTTGTTTTGGTTCCAGTTCTGACCCTTATACCTGCATTCCTAAAGGAAGGAGAAAAGGCTAATGTAGGATGACTCTTATAATAAAGGTATTTCCTGGAAGCTTTGCAAGCTATTCAAATGAGGCTGAGTACTGTCCTCAGCTAATAGCTAATATGTTAATATATATGTGGCATATACAGTACAATAATACCACAGTAACAGCTAAAATTCTATTACTAGAAAAGACAGGACAGCCAGGAAATGGGACGGTTACTATAGAGGCTCAACCTGCAGGGTGCAGATCGTAATGGTGCAATTTGAAAATTACTCTGTCAGAAGCCATTTCAAGTTGGAAAAATCGCACAATTTTTATAGGACATACTCATTTACTACTGAACAGGACATACTCCAGGTATGCACGCTGAAAGAGAAATGTGATAAGGTTAAGTGGACCTAGAGCAAATAGATGCTCCTGGTGGATCCTTGCAAATAATCTGTGGAGTCAGCCTCCTGCTTCTTTTCTCTAGAAACTTGCTGCAACCAATACATTGAAGCAATCAATTGCCAGAAATGAAATTGTCATTTATTAAAAAAAAGTTACATGATGATTTTTGAAAAAGCAAGTGTACATCACAAATTTTATTTTGATATATTTTGTCAGTAAATGCAATAGTATTTTGCATTAATATTTAAGATTCATATTGTGTCATAGCACACTTACAAATGCTCCATATGTCTTTAATTCAAAGCAACAAAAGTTATATAATATATTCTCTAGTTGATTTGCCTGATAAGTGTATGTTAAAAAACAACATTGTTATCAGCCTGGTTCAATTAACTTAATGTTTTTAGTTTGAGTCTGACGTGTATTTCCCCCTATTTTAGCCATAAAAAAATACAGATTTTCAGAGAGGATGAAGGCACTTGTCCAGATCATGTAGGTCAATGGGGAAGAGTTAGCGATCCCATCAAATTAATCTGCCTGTCAAGACATTATGTCACCTATAAGAGCACCCAAAATCTAGAAATATTTATTCACTAGTGGCTCTCCTAGAATATTGCAAGGTCATTAAAAGCCCTCACATCATATTACAACCAGTCAAAGAAATTAAAATGAGTTGTGGCTCCAAGTATGGGATTGTCACCGCCTCCTTCTTTCCCTCTCCAGACTTGTTTTAATCACTTAAAATAAACACCTCCTTCCCCCACCTTCTAAAATGTTATTGTGACACATTAATTTAATCAGAAGTCTCTGGCAAAGTGTGCAACTTGTAGCAAGGATTGCTTTTTCTTATCTTGTACACATTATTAATCTACAGCAAAAGAATGTGAGTTCAAATTATGAACTGAAATGATATCTGATAGAGAAATTGTTGAATTTAGAACCATTTTATTGTTTCATTGAATAAAATTATACTCTTTTTACTTTCAATTTTAGATGAATAAAGTCTTTGGATGTTTATGCTATTCAATAACATGTTTTTGGATGGTAGACTAGAGAATGAAAAGATACGTCATTTGTTAAATATTCTCAGAACAACTGTGGAAAAAATTTAATTTCTACCATTCTCTTTCCAAATTTTATGAGGTCCAACTGATTCTGAGGTGACAAATGGTCAAGATAATTGTCAATTGATTTTCATTTTAATATTCTGTATTAAAAGCTAGTCTAAGAGAACTATTAGCATTATATAATGAATTTGTAGAAGAATATCTTTTTATATAACAGAGTCATCATTTTTACTTATGACTTAATAATTAGGTAAAATAATTAGGCTTATTGTTTAGGGTTCAACAAATGACTAGCTGTTGTTGCCTTGCCCGGTTTGCAGTGGTACCACAAATCACAACTCATGGTTAGTTGTCAAAGGCATAAAGATGTCCATATTAGGCATTATTTTCACTAAGGAATATCTGTGAATATCAGAGAATACTGATATTCAGATTATTTCAAATTATTTATGACATCTGAAATAACTCTTCTTCACCACAGGATTCACAGAAATTGTGTACTTTTAATTTTAATTTCTTTTTATTTTAATTTCTTTAATATCATGTGTTGCCATTTCTCCATTTGAAATCAGGCTCATCAGAATTTCCCATTGCTCTATTCTCTATTATCTTACATGACTCCGTGGTCATCTGTGTTTTTATGGCAAACTGAGTATGGTTGTAAGCAGATTTTCACTTTAATGAACACATTAAATATAAGCTGGAGAGTAAAACAAACATAAATCATGATAAATGTGTAATAGACAATTCAAATGTGTACTCTTAACACCACTGAAAATTTTTTCTACTATCTCTTTTAAGAGCATTGTCAGTAGGTAGTAAGTAGCCTTAAATTGTGATTTTTATCATAATGCCACCTTGCAACAACTCTGTAACTTCTGATGTTATTACCTAGGTATTCTGGAGGGTCATTGTGTTATTCCTGCCTGACCATATATGCAAATGATAATTGGGATTTCCCATGACCACAAATTTAGATTAGGGAACAATTCAGCCTAATTTGACCTTGGTTGTAGTGTTGTGGCTTCTAGACTCTGCAGGAATCAAGCCCACCAGCTTGCCAACTCCAGACAAAATGTTCTAGTTTCTTACTCTTTAGCATTCTTATAAAGATGTGTAGCAAAACTAGAAACACCATCCAAGTTTCCCTGGTTTGAATTCAGTTTCTTTATATGGAACAAGGGACAGAGATTTAATTTGTAGAGTTTGTAAACATGTGGTTATGTGGCATCCTAAGTGAGAAAATGAGATTCTTTTTTGCTAAAACAAATATCATTTCATATGTATCCCATGCCTTTCCCAGAGGTGCTCAAGATAATCAATTGAAGTCTTGAATTAAACTGCCTTTCCTATGAAACACTATTTCTTTTTCATTCATTTCTTTGGCAAGAATGTTGTTAAAAATGTTATTTTATAACATCACATTTTTTTTTGAGAACCTCCAGGAAAAATGCATGCCTGGTCTTAATACAAAGAATAGTTATACATTTTCAATATAGCTGTGTGTGCATTTTTTTTAAATCTCAGATATTATCAGTTAACTTAAAAGATTTTTCCTTTTTATTGTCCACTAGTAAGCTTAGGGGAAACTGTGTGGTACAAGGACTTTATGAAGTATATGTTAAGCCTTATTCCTCATTACACTTTGTTTTCTGTTCCTTTTTTTGGAGTCATATTTTATGTACTCTTGTAAGTGACCTGAAATCCTTTCTGAAATGTGGTGGTAGCATAAATTAAAAATGGACAAAGGAGTTTTTGGAAGGGAAAAAAAAAACAACTTCCTGAAAATTACAGAAATAAAATCTCCATACAAATATGTGATAACAATAAAAAATAATGCTAGCTGATATTATATGTGAAAAGAATT
Organism: Talpa europaea; assembly: GCF_964194135.1. Taxonomy (NCBI): domain Eukaryota; kingdom Metazoa; phylum Chordata; class Mammalia; order Eulipotyphla; family Talpidae; genus Talpa; species Talpa europaea. The sequence continues at coordinate 104,686,538 of NC_140076.1, forward strand.
GCTCTTGGGCCTCCCTGGTGGCCTAAGGGTTAAGTCTGAGGGCTATCACCCTATAGCCTGAGTCACACACACACACACACACACACACACACACACAGCCAGGGAGCTAACCTACATATGGCACAGCAGACATCCCCTGTCTCACCTGCTGCTCCCCTTAAGCGTATATTTCACTAGATCTGCCTGTTCTGCTCCCCTCTCTCTCACTCTGTCTCTGTTGAATCCTCTCACTCCCTGTACCTCTGGTCTACACCCCAGTTCTTCTATGCAAATAGTCCAAAAAAAAAAACCTGTTCTTGCTTTCATTGCTTTATGGAGACCTGTATGACACATAAAAACATACATGTATGGTTACCATTCAAAGAGTTGCTTAAGTATAAACTAATGTGATTTGCTGTGAGTTTCCATCAGAATTTAAAAATAAAATCCTAAATATCTAGCCATGGTGACCTCCTAGAACATGCTTCCAAGGAGCCTGTGGTCATTTGCACTAGTTGTTTTCTCTTCTTAGAACATTCTTCCCCCAAATATTTGTGGGAAAGTTCTCTTTTCTTCTTAAATCTGCTCAATGGCAGATAGAATGGCAACCATCCTATTTTACACAGCAACTCACTCTCAACATAACTCTTTCAATACCTTATATCCCATTATACTATTTGTTTCCACATATTTTTCTCTTTCAAACATAGTAGATAATTTACTGATTGATGATGTTGGTTGTTTATATCCTTTGTCTACCAATTAGAATGTAAGGTTCATGAGTCAAACCTGTGTTTTGTTCACCCCTGAATCCTAATTTCTCAGAACCATGTCTGCATAATGCATTTAATAAATATGTGGCTGAATAATGTAAGGTATGTGCATTCAAACATTTGAATAAAAATGAAAATGCAAGAGCTTTGTGCAACTGTTTTCATTGTCACTACTTTAAAAACTTGTTTAGTTTAAGATTATTTTTTATAAATAATCAGATATCGCCCTATTTTTATATGCACAATTTTTTTTCTTTTAACAACTATCATTTCAGTATAAATCATTGTCTACCTAGCTTCATACAATAGCCTCCTGATTGCTCTGTCTGCTTCTAATGTCTTCCCACTTGGTTTTCATTATGATCATTATTTCCTCATAAATTTATAAAAAAAGCATATTTATGTGTCTCCCCAGTTTAGGCTTCTAATTGGTCCATATTATTTATCCTGGATAAATTTAAAATGCTTCACTGGGGAATTCAAGGAGCCTTGACCTTTGGGTCCATCTAATTTTCTAAATGTATGCCCACATTTCTGTCATGTGAGATCTTAATTCTAATGACTCAGCTTCCCACTAACTCCTGAAAAAGGCTTGACTTTCCCAGCTCTGCTGCCTTTGCCCTTGTTCAATCTTCTGCTAAAATTCCCCCATCATTTGTTTACCTAAACCCTCAAAGATCTTTCTTCTTTCTCTGCCTTCTTCAGGAAACCACTCCCTGACTTTGAAGACCAATTGTGCTCACCTTTTGGCAATTTTTAAAAGTTGTATTTCAATTTTTATCTTTCCACTTGGTGATATTGTTATAAAATCCTAAGTAAAATTTAAGTGTTTTAAGCATGGGAATTATAGTGTCTAGCTTTTCTATATTTACTTTCCAAATCATTTTGCACAGTGTTAGAAGCATAATAGATAGCAAAAAAATTACTAATTTATGAAGGAAAGAATGGAAGAGATGCAAGAATTTATGCTAATATTTTTGCATAAATCAATAGGTTAATGAATATTCAATATTATAATATGAGAAGTAAATGATAGCTGCATTTACCAAATGTTTTATAACTTAATAACTATCATATCTATTATTTTTTTTAAAGATTTATTTATTTATTTATTTACACAGGCACTGGATATAGTCAGAAGCGCGGGAGGGTGAGAGAATTCACCAGAGCCAGAGCAGGGAACAGAACAGGCAGACTGATGAAATACACTGTTGAGGGGAGCAGCGGGTGGCAGGAGAGGTCTGCGCGCCATGTGGGACCCTCCTCCAGTGGCAGGGGAGAAGCCCGGGATCGAACCGGCACTGCAGAGGCTGCAGCCAGCTTCGCAAACCCAGTGCTCAACCGCTGCGCCACTGGGAAGGCCCTATCATATCTATTATTTATAACAATTCCATAAGATACTCAGCGTTGTTCCCATTTTTACAGCTTAAAGCAGAAATTTTCGAAAGATTAGGCCATTTATTGAAGGTCATGCATATATTAAGCAATGTATTAAGGACGTGAACTCTTACCTTTGAGAATTTGCCAATGCATCTTATTATATTTCATAATGACTTTATTCAAATATATAGAATGTATATGCACATATTTGTGATGTTTATATATATATATACACACACACACACATATATATATATATATATATATATAGCTTGATGTTTTTAATCTAAAATGTTTTGGAGGTTCTAATTTTTATGGAATCTGATCGTAATAATTCACAAGGGCACCTTGCATAGCAATATTAGCTAGTACTGGTAAGGAAAGTCCACTAATCACTGACTGATTTTGAAGAAACTTAAAAGCAATAAAATGTTCAAAAGCTTTTAACACCTCATGACTGAAACTTATGCTAAGTTTCAGAGAACTGGTGTTTATAAGTTGAATAATATATTTCTAGGAGAGATTTGTGGAAGCTTATAGTTAATACATATGTTCCAGAAATTGGTCCCCAGTGAACATGGTTACAATTTAACTGTATTATGTGGCAAATGTTTGATTTTTTAAAAATGTAAATTTTAAGTTCTTGGCCTTCATTCTATCTAATCTTTCAGGGTATCAAACATACATCCCAATTAGTTCTAATGTGTAGAAATTCAGATATAGCTCTTAGACATCAGACATCCTATCCTACTGTCCAATAATATGAAAGATACATTTATATGTGTCTTAGTGTTTATTTAAATTAATCCCAACCTCAAAGTAAGACTAAAAATGCAAAGTTGGAGGAAGTCTAGGCTAGGGAATCTCAAAATTTGATGTGCTTAACTAATAATCACCTGTGAGGTGCTGATTCAGGACCCTGATTCTTAGCAAGTCCCCGAAGTCATTCTGGGCCAGAAGTCTTGACCCCCCCAGGACCTTAGCTTGAGGACAACTCCTTTATACTCAATTCAACTTACTCAGAGGAGGTAGCTCACAGCAGTGAAACAATATCTTCAAACCCACATAGCACAGAAATGTCGTAACAATGACATTGTGTCTCAATCCCTAGTCCAATGCGATTTACACTATCTTATATATGTGTATATATATATATATATATATATGAGAGATTGAAATATATAGTTATTTTAAGCTAAACGTTCATTTAAGGTCCATCTCAGGTTTTCTGTTGCTGAGTTGATGATCCTCTTCATATTTGTTTACATGAGCAATGCACATTCACCCCTTGTCTATCAACAGCTTTTTTTTTAAGATTTATTTTTATTTATTTATGCATACAAGAACTGGGGTATAGGCCAGAAGTGTGGGGGGTGAGAGGATTCACCAGATGCAGAGTGGGGAGCAGAACAGGTAGATCTACTGAAATACACTGCCGAGGGGCGCAGTGGGTGAGACAGGAGAGGTCTGCTGTGTCATTTGGGTCATCTTCCTGGCTGGGGATCGAACTCATGCCTCAGTGGCTGGAGTTAGCTTGGTAGCACTGTGACTTTAACCCCTGTGCCACCAGGGAGTCCCTCTATCAACAGTTTTTAATATGTGCATCATTGTAACATCTTATCAGTTACATGTATATATACCATGATATATGGTAACTGGCTCTCTAGTTCTCTTTATTACAATCTCAATTTACAGCGATATAAAGAAAGCTGAAGTTTACAAATGTGCAAGGTAGTTAGAAATGTGTGCAAGGGCAGGTGAAAAACAAAAACAGATTCTTCGATATTTTCCCTATCACCAATACATGTCCAGAGTTTTTGGTCATAAACACCTAAAGAGCTTGATTCATTATTTCATCTTTACCAAAAAAGAAAGAAAACTGAATTATACATTGAGTTACAGAAGTACCGGTTACTGTTAACATCAATTTCTTGCTATTTCCTTCCATTACATACAGTGATTTCTAAATTTCTTGGATTTTAGCATCTTTTTTATCTTGCTTTATTTTCTTCCTCCTTCTTTTTGACAAATAGTTGTTTTCCAACAGACATTTCAAACACACTGATTTAGCATAGCAAAAATGCAAACAATGGTGGAATGATTGGGAAATGGTTCTTTTATCTAAGGCTTAATTGGTGTCTATAATTACTAACCACTCAACTCTCCATTATTCATGTGTGGCTTATCCCTAGTTAAATGTTTGAACTTTGGGTTCCTGGTCACTAGTCTGCTGTGCTGCCACATTCTCCTGCTGTCTGTGCTTACTCAGGGAAATCCAACTCATTTTAATACCAATCTAAGCACAAAACCTCATTAGGAAAGTAAATCTCTTGCCCAAAGAAGGCATGTAACATACACCAAAAGCAAAGATAGAACTTTAAAAATTATTTGCTATTTTACATTGCTCTCTTTTATTTTTTTGAAAAAAGTTAATGTTTTTCTTACGTGTTGTAGTCCCCATATTTCTCGCACCACCATATCACTGGTGAACCATCACCATGGTACCTTGTGTTCTTCCCACCCCTATTTTGAATCCCTTCTCTCCCCGTCCATTACTGGATGCCTCAGATCTATGGACAGCTTGCTTATTTCATCTTTTTCTTGATCTTTTGTTTGGTTTCTGCTCTCTTCTTTTGACACGGATTAGACAGAACTGAATGGACAGTACTTGATCCTATTATACTGTGACATAAATTTGACATTTTCTTTAAGTCAATAGTGGTAAATTATTCTGCATGTTCACATGTCTCAACCTAAATAACATAGGATGCTTCCTTTCCCTTGATTTTCCTCTCTTATTGTTCTCAATTCTTGTTACAAATTTTCAAGATTACAAGCTCCTAAATCTTCACCACAAAGATTATCTATATGGAGCTGTAATCTGCAATCATACCAAAGTACTTGGAAGTACCAAAATATGCTTATTGTATTAGCCCTCCTGATCCTGTTCCCTGTTTTCTGGTCAGCATTGTTACATTGTTTGTTTAAAAGTTTGTCTTCTCTAGTAGGTTGTAATCTATGGGAACAACTAGTCTTACTCATCTTGTTAATTCTAATGTCAGCCCCAGCACAACGGAGATGTTAAATTCAAGTTTGAGAAACAGGAAAAAGGAAAGGAAAAGGGAACAAGAAATAAGTTTCATGATATCATGGGAACCATCCAATTGAGTTACTTTCTATGGGCTTTCAAGGTTTGGAGAATGAACAAATGAGTTTCTTCCTGGCAGATCGAAGTAAGAAAAGAATTCATAATATCTCTGATTTTATTCTTCTCCATTATAAATCAAGGCAGGATATAAGAGAATTAGTCATTTTCTGTAGGGAGGAAGTCTTCTTGCTAAAGGAGGTGACAGCCTACTGGGAAGTAAAGGCCACTTGACACAGATCTATCTTCATTATTATATCTACTGCCTCCAATCCACATAGAAACTAAAGGATGATGGTCATAGAGCTGATAAAAGTAGCCAAAGTAATCATTTCAGAACAGTAAAGCTCAAACTAAATGCAGAATCATGAAGGAAAAAAAAAAAAAAAACAGGCGCAAACATCTGGGAGTAGTATACCTCAAACCAATGGCATGTGCTATCTTAAATTTCTCTTCAGTGTCTGCTATTTTTCTTTTTCTTTTTTAAAGTTTTCTATTCTTAGAATACTGTTCATCAAAGATAATCTCTTTGCAGTGGTTCACTAAATTTTAGCTCAGAAGTTGCTCTGTTTTGCCCCAGATTTAGGACAGGACAAAGGCTACTACACCAGAGAGGATATGCAGTATGCATTTTCAGCCAATGAACTGATAGAGACCTTTGAATCTTTGAACCATCATCTGAGTTATGTGCACCATTGCTGCACCTTAAGTACAAAAGGAGTCCACAGACTTGATTGTTATAACTACACTTATCTTAAGCTATATCTAGTATAACATTAGAAAATATATTAATAATATATATTAATATATCTAGTGTAACATTAGAAAATATATATATTAGAAAATATAATTGTGAATACTGGCTTGAGAACTCCTGTGGTTTCAGCACCTGGCAGGGACTGTGGGTTCCATCCAATTTTATTGATTTTGAGTGAACCACTACAATGGAATGGATACAAAGATCTCTAAATTAGACAAAGGGTGTTGTTACTCAGCTTTCCTCCACATATTTTCCTTCTCAACTTGAAAAGACTGTTGGTTTTGTTGTTGGAGTTGAATTGAAAATTACATTTGAGGAAATCTACATAGATGTTGGTTTTTGAGACCAAACTATTTCAGCCAACACACTAAATTATAAGATTTCCGGTCTTTCAAGAAATAAGTTAATTCTCTTGGACAAACTAAGCACAATAAAATGTAAGTACATGGAAGCTTACTGAGTTTGTTCAGACCATAACATTATTCAAACCTGTTGGTTGGATAACCTCTTTTTGTAATCTCAAAAGATAAACTGTTCAACAAATATTGCCAATATGTTTTGAGTCTCCAAAAAAACCAAAGTAGATTAAAAAAAAAAAAAGGCTCAGGGTGTCACGTTTTGACATATTTATTGGTTGGATAAAAGCATCTAGTGTCATTGTTCTAAAAGCATAAAAATTAAGAAGTGATTTTTGTGGATGAAATAAGGTAAACAAAAATGAAACCATTCTCCCTCAACTACTTCTAGAATCCTAAAGTTGGAATAGAAAAGAAACATGAAATTTTGACTAAAGTTGGCATCTTTTAAGTTAATATACTTCTCTTAAAAATGCCCAAATATACATTTTGTTAATTTTTTTCATATTTTAGCAAAGCAGCCAATTTTATTATTTCCAAGCTATTTTACAGAGTGCCATGTGTTGAAAGCACCCAAAGGCTATAGGTTATAACCCTTGAATCAGTGGCTTATACTATTTGCTATTCTTCATGTTCTAGAGTAAGTAATGTAGCAAATTTATGTATTTTCTTATTAAAAAAGCATGTCCTTTGTTCTGCTATCAGTGCTCAGAAGGATGAAATGAGATTGTCAATATATCTATGCTACACAAGCTTGATAACTTGGAAAGTCTGAATTTATAAATTTAAAGTTTCAGGTAGGTATATATAATAACCTACAACAGCAGGAAAATACCAATAGAGTTTAGTGATAGAATCCAGACCAAAAATCCAGATAGGTAAGGAACATCAAAGCCTGTCAAACCCACATTTAGTGACTCCATAATAAAATATGTTCCCGAGAATAAGAAAGAGCTACAGGTTTTACAACTGCTAGGAAGGATGTTTCTATTGGGACAGAAGCAACAATTATGGAATGCATTCACCCCAAAGTATACAATTGGCTCAATAGCGTTTATTCCTGATATGGATATTTCAAGCCTCTAAGTCTTAATTTAATATAGTGGGAGTTAGCTTCTGTTACCAAGGAGGCTACAACTGAATCCTGAGATTGAGCCAAAATTATTCACACCTGCAATGCACGTTTATCTTTTATCTATTTAAGTCAAACACTTTATTATATTTATAGGAAGATGTATTTATTTGGACCAGATATATTGCAAATATGATATTACTACCATTTTGGCATATTGATGTCACAGGATTTAAGCAACCCTGCCAAAACTCTAAAATAAGGTTTTTAAGCAGCTAATAACCTAGAAAAACGAACAACAGTTAGAGACCTAACAGGATTACAAATAAATGAAAATCTAAGTTGAAGAAGAATGAGGAATTCATGGAAACTAGCCAAAGCTCTAAAGCCAGAGAACTGAAAGATCAAACAATTCTTTTCTAAAAGGAGGGAGAACAAAAGAGTTGAAAGGTTAAATGAACACATAAAAATTGTTCTTTCCAAAGAAAATTAAATATGTATGTATGCATATATGTATACATGTATATATGAAGAAAGCAAAGAACAGGAAAATAAATATGCCCTAACTTATTTTCCCTGATGCCAAGAAAATTTCTAAAGTAAATTTCTCATTTGTGAGCATTATAGAAACAAACATGCAAGGATATATTCAGGTAAGTCAACTTAATCTATAAATATCAGTTTATAGGCTCTCAATTTGGGGATGTATATTAGACCCCCCCCTTACTGATTTTTTGGAGAAAAAAAATTCTCATCCCATCCACCTTGGAGCAGGGGTCAGGATCTGGAGGGACGGGGGTTGTATTTATTATTTTTTTTTTAATTGAGGTAACATTGGTGTACAACACTGTATATGACTCAGAGGTGTAGGATCACAGCCCTTCAGATGGATGTGAGCACATCACATCCACCACCAAGGAACTTATAGTCCTCCACCATAGTCCATTGGGCCCCTAGATTATCCCATCCCACAGTCTGGGAGCCTCAATTCTACAATCAGACAGGAAGAAAAGGAGGGTTAATATCGAAAAACATCCTCTATGGGTTCTGATTTCCTGTGGCATCTAGAGCCACATATTTGGTTGGTGATTTACTGAGCCTGTGAAAAGATCAGAAAGGATGTTTAAGAGAGAAAAACTCACCTCTGGAAAACTCTCCTGACCTGGGGTGGGAGAAGCTACTTAATTGGACAGGGCCCTGATTCACATTTCAGACTTACTTGGCACTGATGTCTCCCTCACAAAGGAATCCTGGGTAAAAGGGAAGATGCAGCATCGAAAGAGGGAGAAGGAGGTGCCAAGATTTTGACAGATGATAGGGGACATTCTCCAGGTTGGGAGCAATATCACAAAGATCTTGGTGTAGCTCAGAAGGGTATTTCCTAACCCCTGCATAGATTTATTTTCTCCAGCCTTTACTGGACAAGGGCCTAAAAAGATCAGATAAAGCTGAGAATGGGAACTCAGAGGGTATTTTCTTGGCTTAGGAGAAAAGCACAGGAGGGAGAGTGAAGGCCAAGAGCTATTTCTAGTTCAGGGTTCTGACTAGGGGACCATGAAAAGTAAGAAGGCCAATGTGGGGGGTTGTTTCATAAGTCTGACCGGCCCCCCCAAAAAAGCTAGACTCTGGAGGCTTGTGTGGGAGGGTTAGATGATAAGAGGGACCTCAATATTGTCTGTATACCTTGGGGGAACATGGGCAAGACTGGGTGAAGAGCCAGGAGTAGTTCCTGTGCAAGAAAGTCTTGCAGGAGTTTCACCCCTGTAAATAGCTCCGTTTTGCAATGTCAGCCCTTAAGCCCTATGGTAGGAGGAGGAAAGAACAGACACCCCAAGACTCCTGCACTGGAGGAAGAAGTCAAGTGAGAAAGGATTCACTGTGGTGTCTCAGGAGAGCCCAGAAGTGCCTGGTAGCCCTTCCTCCTTCCTGGCTGCCTAGGGCCAAGGAGGGTCTGGTGAGGAACAAGGAGGGTCTGGTTTCAGGTTCAGTTCAACAATCTTCCCTCTGTTCCCTCTTCCCTTCCCCCAACTGCAGTAATAGCAGGAAAAGGACCCTTCTGCTCTTAGTTCTGTGCTTGGATGGTGGGGCTTTGTAGTTAGGGACCAAGTGCTCACAATTGCTCCTTTCTTACCTTTGCATTGCCTTGGCCAGATTCAACTGAGGCTTCTCTCTCTCCTGCTGGCCCCTGAATATAACATGCCCTGAAATGCAGCCCCGAAATGCAGTACATCCTCCCTCTTACCCTGAGCCCCCAAATAGGTGGATCCCACAGAGACATTCCTAGTTAAATTAAGCAGGGCATGACTTCGGTATAATCCCTCTCAGCTGCCCCACCTTCCCCTTTGGCAGACTTTCCCTATCATATAGGGGCCTAATTCTGCCTGGTTTTGAGAAGTTTACATTTTTTGAGATCAGAATGGTCTCCTTATTGCCACTGTCTTTCTGCTTAAAGTCTCAAAATTCGTGTTTTTTTGTTTGTTTGTTTGTTTTTGACATTAATACTAGCTAAGAGTGATCCCAAGGGAGTCTGGAGCTCCACTGGTGGGGCATAAAGTCTCCGGGCTGAGGACACATTTGTTTGTCCCTTGGGAAAGGCAAGGAAGCCAGATGTGCTCAGTCGTTTCTTGAACTTCAACTTTCCAAAGGAGACTCAATTTCCAAATAAGGTTCTAGGCCTGCGCTGCAGGGGCCGCTGGCTGGGCCAGGGAACAGTTGGCTGAAAACAATAGCGATCAGAGCTTGGGGCTGAGGGTGTGCGCCCTGGGGGAGGAGAAATCAGAGTTCAGCTGCATCCCTGAGGGGTGGGACGCGCGAGGTCCTAAGTGCCAGGTACCAGAAGAGTTTCCAGCAACCGCCCAGGCGCGGGAGAGCGGTGTGGGGCGCGGGTGAGGGGTGGTCCCCAAGTCTCAGCCCCGGGAGGTGGCCGAGCAGGGCAGGCGGAGGCCAGAGAAGCAGCAGCAGCCACAGTAAGCGGGACGGAGTTAGGACCGCTCGGAGCGCCCAGGTCTCGAGGTACTATAAGGTTTGCAATCCCTCCACTTGCAGGCAGTTGCAGGAGATCTGCTTTTAAGTGAAACGTACAAGCAACCCCTCCGAGGGCTGCGGCTTCCTCGGGCTCGCTCCTGTCCTTCTGGCGTCTCCGGCCCTGGCGCTCCCTCTTTGATTTGCACGCGCCCCTAAGTTTGCCCAAAGCTCGCTGCCCGCTCGGAGCACGGTCCGGCCAGGCGCCTCGGGCGGGGGCGGGGAGCCGGGGAGCCGCACCGGAGGCTTCGGGGGCCATGTATATTTCATCAAATGGACTTGGGGTGCGTCGCGTCTCGCAGCCATCACCGCGATGTGCAGTGACATTTCTGACTTGAGTGGAGGAATGCGCGAAGGAAGCCCGGACGAGATTGGTACTCGAGCATCTTCTTGGCGCCAATGCTAATTGTCCTGATTGATGTCCCTTCTGCCTAAGCTCAGCATCTTCATCTGAAATAAAATGAAAGCTGTGCCAAGCGGGGTAGAACCTCCGGGCCGCTGGTTCTGATACCCGGGAATCAGGAGATCATCCTGCAGCTTAAACAATTAAAACGCAAAAAGACCGAGAGCGAGCGAGCGAGAGGAAATAGAATAGGGGGAAAATCCCTCAGTAAAAGTTTAAGGCAGAGGCAGTGGCGCGAGGAGGCGCGGAGCGGAGCCGGCGAGCGGGCGCCGGGCTGGGAGACCTCCCGAAGCTGGGATTTCATTATTAATATCACTATATTTTTGGAGGGAGAGGCACCTTTCTCATCCTTCTTGCTCTCCGCCCACCCCTGCTCCCTCCCTCTCATCTACCTGTCAAAGTCACTGATCTTTTGCATTTCCGAAGAGGACGTCAACGGGAAGGAATTCCCCCTCTTGGTTTGGCCTCCGAGAGGGGGCGACGCGCGGGAGGGTCCCCCCCAGGGGCCGCGGGCGAAGGTAATTCAGCGGCGGGGAGCGGCGGGCGCGCGGGCGCGGGGCGCGGGGTCCGCAGGGTCCTCTCCAGCCGCGGGCGGGCGCACTCGGGACCCCGGGGCGGCGGGGGCGGCTGCTCGGGGGCCCCCCAACCCCTTCCAGGCTCCAGCCGCACCCCGAGGAGGCTCGGCGGGAGGGCCACCGCCCGCCCCAGCGCCGCCCGCGGGCTCCGCTGCTGCGGCGGCCGCCTGGGGCGCACCCGGTCGGGCAGGGCCGCCGCCCCGCGCCGTCGGCTCGGCTCCCGCCCGGTGCCAGGGCGCACGGGCCCCCGGGTGAGTGCGGCCGGCTCCCTCCCGGCGCCCGCGCGGCTCGTGGGGGCCCCTCTCCCCCGGGCTGCCTCCCCTGCGCGCCCCCCTCCAGGCGCGAGCCACAGGCGGGAGGGAAGGTGCTGGGTGGGCGAGGAACTTTGCGAAGCGCCTGGAGGAGGCAGCGCGCGGAGCCTCGGTGCGCACACCACCCGCACGCGGGTCTTCCCGGGGTGCGCCCGGCCGCGCCCGCGCACGGGGTACCCTGAGCCCCGGCGCTGGGTGGGCGCCCCAAGCCGACCGACTGCCGGGCACGGCGGTGCCCCCCGGCCCCCCCCATACTTGGCCACACACCATGCACCGGGTGGAGGGTCTCCGTTTTGCCTTTTCTTTTGCAGATTTCCTTGGCTTTTGGGGCTGGGGCTGGGGCTGGGGGAACCTGTCCTCCGGCCGGCCTGTTGGAGCCGGTGGAAACACTAAGCGCTTTTGAAGTTCTCTGCTTTTATTCTCTTTTATGAGTGCGAGATTAGAGCTTTCCTATCCCATGGTGTGCAGCTGGGGAGCTGGGAGGTTGCAAGAGGGAAAAGACTCGGTGCAGGAATGCTGTTTGGAATATTTCCTCAGATTTTTTTTTACTGATATTCCATTCATCGGTGGATAGATTGTTATAGGGACATCGGATTTTTCTCCTGTATGGATCTGTGGGTCCCTATATATAATGCAAATAATACTGAGTGTTATTGGGCCCAAAATAACCAATTAAGTGATTCATACACGGGAAAACTTAGATAAAAAAAGAAACTGCGCCCTCTACCGTTTATTTTTATTAAAATAAACCTCGCCAGGGACCTGGGCTCCTCTGCCTCTCGCAGACAATCCACTTAGGAGCTTGTCATTTTGCAGGGCGAGGGAGGCAAATTCCGAGCGGGGATTTTAAAGCAACTTTATTTAGGAAAGTCAGAGGTTGCATTACCCTTACCGCATCGGATTTAGATTTTTAAGGCGTAGAGAGAGGGTTTTGTTTTCCTACCTCTGCCCTGCATTCTTCATTTTACCCAGGTTTTGGTAATGCAGCCACTCTTTATCATAACAGTTTGTCAGTCTTTGGAATGGAACATTCTGAGTAAGATTCAGAATTCCACTAAACATATGGTGTATCTGGCAGTCGATTTGCTCTAGAAATAAGGCCCCATTTTATGATTGAAAATACTAAAAGTTTTCTTATCTTGCAGAAATGGAAAAAAAATAAAAAAGGCATAACCAGAAAGGTCTTCCAGCAAAATCATATTTAAGTCTTCTTACTGGGTGAGCTTGTTAGAAAAAGTTTTCCAGAAATTCCCCTTTTCAGAGGCGGGGCACGGTTTTTCTGATTTGTGGAGTCCTTGAGGGCTATCTAGAGATTGCAATCCCAGGAGCATTATTAGCAATCCCAGGTTTCATTAAATATTTTGAACTGTGTCACTTAGAGTGCTTTATACTCCTACCCCCTTTTTTTGGCAAAAGAAAAGCAACTCAATAACTATCCAAGATTCTTTTGGAAGATAAGCAACTTTCAGTTTTTCACTAAGATAAAATTTGGATCTTTGCATGTGAATCAGGACTCAAAGGGAAAAAATGCATCAAGTGTTTTACATGTCACGTTGTTCCTGCATACATCAAGATGTATGTCTTCCTGATGTGAGCAAATGACATCTTCCTGGATGTCATGAAATTTGTTTTGCCACTGAAGACCAACATAAGGTCATTCAGAATTTTATCTATTAATTTGTTCATGCTTTCCATTTAAAATTTAAATATAAGTGACATTTAAAAGAAATAGTCTTGAAATTTTGAAAGTAAATAGTTTACTTGCACAACAGCTTTTTTCCCTATTAAGATTTTTGTTTTGTTAGATTTCAATGAGCATGTGTGTTAAAATGATCCAGGTTACCTTTTTCAAAAGGAAGTGCATGTATTTTGCAGTTTCCTTTTGTATATTTGTAATTGGTATAATACCTGTCTCTACTTCCATGATTATTCTGAAGCAAATCAGGCAACATTAACCATTAAAATTAAACCATTGCACATTTAGTTGATATGTTTTCTAAGTATTGTGAAGACTTGGAGACAGAGTTTGAGTTAATAAAAGCACCAAGTCTCTTGGAAAGAAAAATTCCTACAACTCAGAAAATCAATTATATATTAACAGAAAAATATGTATGGATTATATTACAGGTCAGTAAGAGATTTAGCATATTTAAAGAATAATTTTATTTTGAGAATCCAGTGTTGTGTTAAAAAACTTCAGATGGGTGTAGATTTTCTAAAACATGTCTATGAAACCTTGAATCTCTGAACTTCTCTACATGAGAATGAAGGTTTATTGTTCATGGTGGTGAAACACCAGATTTCTTCTAGACTTAACTGATTCTGAAATAATTTTATGTGTTATGTCATCCTCAAACATCTTGCAAAATATAACTCTCTGATTTCTTTAGTCATTCTTCTCTTCATGAAAACTGTTCTTTTAAAATAGTAAGGTGTGCTATTTAGTTTTATTAAGATCTTATGATAGGCAGTTCTCATAATACCCAATCAAGTATGAGTAAAATATGCCAGTAATGTTGCTGTACATGTTTCATTCCTTATGTTTTCAGAGACAGTTAACAAAAGAATAGAAGCAAATGTTTCCCATTAAGAGGACTAGAAAATGCTTTCTTCACAACAAATAAATACATGCACAGAACATTCAATATAAATGTTAACTATCTCGTCTCGTTAATGTCATGATGACAGTATTGGAAGCTACTGATTTTGAATTTATATATATCTTTTTTTTGTATTTTTCACTTGATGGGATGTGATTTAGTCAATGTTCTTCTTGTTCCTTTCCCATTCAGAAGCATGCATATTTATAAAATTCTTAATGTCTATGAGGAATGAGTCAATAGCTGTCTATTTCAGGTGCGCCTGAAAAGCTGAATATTTATGGAATAAAATAGCCTACTACCACCACACCCACCTCCTAGTGAGATTATCTAATAAAACAAATGCCAAAAGCCAACTACAGCTAGTGGCTTTACTGTCAATATTTTCCTCTCAGTTGATAAAATTGGTGATTGTTTCCGGAATATAAATGTCCATAATTGTAATCATTATTTCATGTCATATTTTGGGAAGCTGCTTTCTTGATGAGAGAAAAGAAAGCCTGGCAAAATCCCTTCTGCAAAGTTAATCCAAGGTGGAAGGGACTTGAACTACAGAATCCTGAAAAATGTTCAATGTACCCAAAGCCATTTGATAGCTCATTTCAGTCTAGATCAATGACATCTATCAACTTGAAGACATAACATAATTTTATATTTTAACGTTGGCTGTACAAATGTATATGCTCGTGAGAGATCTATGGGATACTCATGGCATATTAGAAGGCATTTTTATCAAAGAGGACTTCTCGGTACTTTTGTGCACAGGTAGGGTTGATAGTGTTACTTAATTACAGTGAGTTCCCATGTTTGCAAAGTAAGAGCTAGAACTTGAGCTTGCCAAGCCCCTTCTGAAGCTACTCACATTTAGGTGATGCAGAAATGTGAAGGCCCACATTACTTGGCAGTTAGTTCAGTTATTGGTCCGAAGGGATGGGTTTAGTATCTCAAATCCCCAAATATGTCATTGACGACCCTTCTTATAATTAGTTTGTCTAGCTGGGATGACCTAGCTTTTAGGAAACATTTGATGATTTTTAATGGCTGAAAACGTAGCCAGATGGAAACCGATACCATCAGGGAATAGAGGTTAAGGGGTAAATAACATTCTATTTTCACATCATTTTATTTTCTTTGAAAAGTCCATAACTACATTTTAACACAAAAAATCCCAATTTTGAAAGAGGCTTCCTTCCCATTGCATGGAATGGAAGTTCTTAGGTTTAATTTCATATTCATTTTAAATTAATAGGATTTTCTTTGAAGAGTGTGTGTGGCCCTAGACAGCAAGGAGGCCTTAATCTGAAGGATACATACTAGGTGACCTACAAACATGAAAGTTAGAATAAAATCAAATAATTTTTAAAGAACAGCTTAGTGACCCTCTGCTCCTGATCTGTAATATGCCCTGGTCAATACCTTTTTCTGTGTCAATGGGGGCTCATTAAATGTAAATTCTGCAGACCAACTGAGCCATTCCATATTAGTGCTTGCCAAAGCTTGACATTTTTAATACATTAATAATATGTCTGTAATGTAATGGAAAACTATTAATCACAACTGGTTATGTGCCAGAAATTTAAGCTATAATTGGCTCATTTTTATCAAGAATGTCTGTCGCACGGTCCTGCAACTGCCTTATATTCAAATATCTTGCACTTCTCAACATTTTTCCTTGTCAGTTCCCTAAATTCTTTCAACGGTGTAGTCCATAATTCTGTGTAATGACCATCATTATATTCTGGTATACTTTAATGAGAATTTGTTATATTGGGATGACTGTGGGGCCAGGAATAGTAACAGGTTCACATACATTTACATAGTGTATACATTTTTTTACACACACACACATATATACATATATGTATGGTCACCCTTTATTTTGTGAAAGTAGTAATGCAAAATATGAAGACAAAGTTATCAAGAATAAGAGAATTAGGAGTTAACATTTACTGGCTAATATATGTGATGGTTAATTTCAAGGAGTATTCAGATATACACTTAAGGTCCTATTTTCAAAATATGTTAAAAGTTAATTAATATTGCATACTCATTTCAAACTCAAAACAGTCGTTCTAGATCCTCAAGATAATATTGTTCTCCAGAAAGGAGTTGCTATGTACGTGAAACCAAGAACCGAAGTCAGTAATTTCTGGATTAATGTTCAGTTGTAATGCCTATTCCCCCGCCCCACTCCCAAGAAAGTGTTTGTTCTTTTTTATAATAAAGTAGTAAATATAATTGAAAAAAGCATCTAGTAAAATAATTTGTATCATTTTTACACCTTTTTCAGATTATTAATTGTCAAAGTGTTGGATGTTTCTGAAAATATCAAAATCACTAATGAAGCTGAAAAAAGCAGAAGGCTGTAGTAGCCACAACACATGCTTCTGTGTGATTTTTTTCTTTTTAGTTTAAGATTTTAAAATGTGCTCCACACAGTATACTCTTAATGTTATAAGGAAGAGGCAGATTCAAATCTGTAGTTTATACATGTTTAGACAAACTGCTAATTATTGCTTCATAGGAACTCAAATATTCAACACTTTCCTAATAGAAAATATCAC
The DNA here is from genome assembly GCF_964194135.1 of Talpa europaea. Lineage (NCBI taxonomy): Eukaryota > Metazoa > Chordata > Mammalia > Eulipotyphla > Talpidae > Talpa > Talpa europaea. The sequence goes on from NC_140076.1 coordinate 104,703,477, forward strand.
AAATTGCAGCTGTATGATAACATTTTATGAATCGAATATAATGAAAATTGCACTTGCATCCATAAAGCAATTATTATAAATTACTTTGCTATGGAAACACAATTCAACCATCTGTTGGCATTTCATAGTCTCCATGGCTTAGTTCATTTTAAGACGGTGCATTATTTAAATCTAGTGAGTTTCTTTTACAAGATTGTTTGAAGATAGTGAACTTCCATATTTAAACTTCTTAATATAAATAAAAGGGCCTATAATGGGATTGTCCGGACTGTAGGCTTTATTGTCCATTTTCAGTTGTTTAAAAAAACAATTATTGGGACTATGACAATATGAACCAACTAATTAAGCAGATACACTTCTTTTTACCTGAATTCCAAATGTTATCTTTGTGTTTGGATTTGGACAGTGATCTCTAAAGAGAAAAGTTAGCAGTCAAACATACCAGTGGCCTGTACCCATTGTTATGTAGACTGCACTATCATTTAAACAAAAGTAATTTTGAACAGTAATTTTTATTTTTTCCTAGAATTAGTGCCATATTATTCTGCTTCATGGCCTGTTAATTCACCCTCAGCTATTTTTATATGTGCATTTTGAATTGTGCATTTTAACTACAGAGCTTTTAGTTTTAAAGCAGGGTATAATATTTGCCTTTGGGACAAATTCTCTTCTTCTGTTACAGAAAGTAACTGCAAATGCAGATGTAATGGCTATAAAAAGATGTAAGAAAATAGAAAATTCTTATAAAAGGAAAATTTGCTTCTCTGGTTTTATTTTTGACTATTTTTTTTTTCAGAGAGCCGAGGTATCTTTATCAATAAATGCAACTAAAGATGCTAAATTTTTCCAATATAATGAGCAAACCCAAAGGGGCAGGCTTGTGCCAACAATGCCAGTTTTCACTCCAGCTAAGAAAAGCTGAGAACTGTATGAAGAATTTGGAGATGTTTAGGGTCTTTTGCTAGGAGGCAAAAGTATACAAGTATTTGTCACTTCTTTCCTTGTCGTTATAATAAAACGCAGTCATTTCCCTTATTGTTCTCATGGAAGATTTTCTAGACTGCCCTATATGAGAAATGTTTAAATCTAGCTGCTTGCTCTCAGTTTTGTTAAGAGGGAAGTATAACTTTTGAAACCAAAACCTGTAACTCACCTGGAACCACATGCATCTGTCATTGTTATGAAGAGTTAAATCCTTCCTATCAAAATTCTTCCTAATGTGAATGATTTCTGTGGTTTGCTCATTCTAGCAAAGTAGCTGAGTAAAGGTTATTCTTATTACACCAATTTGCTTTTTATTGCATCAGATCTCCCAAATGTCAACATATCATACATTTTCTAATGCACTGATTCTGGGACAATAACTCTTACTCTTATTGTTTCTGAAAGGGTGTCGGTGTCAGAAGAAAAGAATGATTGATGGGAAACAGACACCAGGCTACAGACTCTCATCCTTTTGCGTCGGAGGCTGATATGTCACTGCTTGTGAGCATCCCCTGTGAGCTGTGAACATTGAGGATCACCCAGGGTTATCGGATGTACAAGGGGAGAGCCATCACTTTGCTAAATCATTACCTGCTACTGGACACCTTTCACAAAATCCAAACTAGACTCGAGTCTAATAGACATGTTCTAGGACAACGAAAAAGCTACAAGTTGTCACTGCCTCATACCCAAGAAGCATGTTTGGCTTCCACCAAAGTCCTTAATGTACCTGAAGGCACACGCTGTCTACCCACTTTACTTTTAGTTTTGGAACCTGCTTTGAGGGCTTATCTTCTCTCCTTCACTCTCTCTTAATATACAGACCTACCTTCATAGAGACGTATATGTATATATAAAATAGACATAGATCTCAGATAAGCAAACCCTGCTTCAGCTCCCACGAAGATTGCCAAGAATTTAGAGATGTATTTGTCAAGATTCCTATCAATTCATGCCCTTTGGGTTACAGTGTCCTCGGTGATGCAGCCCTACCCTCTGGTGTGGGGACATTATGACGTGTGTAAGACTCAGATTTACACAGAAGAAGGGAAAGTTTGGGATTACATGGCCTGTCAGCCGGAATCCACAGACATGACAAGGTATCTGAAAGTGAAACTGGATCCTCCAGACATTACCTGTGGAGACCCTCCTGAGACTTTCTGTGCAATGGTGAGACAACCTTTATAATTGAATATTTCACATGAAGTGGGGCATGTGTATTCATTCATAGACGTGTCCAAATGGGATGAGCTTAAAGACTCCACTCGTGCAGCGAGCTGAGTCTGCAGGTGGCAGATTTGTGCTAACAGGTTAGCTTCATCCTCAGTGGAGGCTGTATAACCTGGATTACAATATGCAGTGTGATCGATGTTCTGAAAAGTACCTTCTGCTTTTCTGCAAACTAAAGGTTTCACTGAGACAGGTGTGCGCTGTATATAAATGACAAAAGGAAAAGGCCAGCTGAAGTTTCCATTTCAGATTGGAGATCAGGAATATGATTAGGCATTATGTGTTATGTTAAGGATAAAATCCAATGGAAATCAACTTTAAAATCACAAAAGTGTTTTCACATATCTATATAAGTTCAAGCCCAAGTCCCATTGTTCAAAGCTCAATTAGATTTCATGCTTTCCTTGTCAGGAAGCCATTGTGATTAATCCTCACTTAGGAGACCTATTTTGATTTCAATTTGCGTAAAGAGCAAACAGGAGGATCTGAACCTGCGTGTAAAGCTATGACTTGTTCTTTGTGTTTAGACAAACTTAGCTGTCATATCTCCATGCAGCACATGCGTGGCTTAAAAATGGCAAAATTACCATGCGATCTTTTCCAAAACCATCTTATTTGTTGACTCAAGTAGCCCCTTATTTTCAAGAGCTGCGGTTTCCTATAAGTATTTTGAAGATGACTGTAGGAATATTGAAACATTTGATGAAAAACAATGAGTGGGACATACAAATTTTAAAAACTATCCTTTTGATAATCAAATTTATAGAATTCATAGTTTCATGGTGTGTGTACAATTTTTCCTGGGTGGAAAATTAAATGCTCTGTGAAAAGGAGTAACACACTGAATTTTCACTGTGGATATTGCTGAAAATATACCTGTAAGGTATTAGTAAAGACTTTGGCGATTAAAATGATGTAAGTAGGTGTGTTAAAGAATTTAGACAAGGTATTCATTTGGTTTATGTCATTTTAAAAAATTTTATTATAGGTGGTCTTTATTTGATACAGGACCTATGATTCCGTTTTTCTCCACATAGCACATATAATCGAATGGCAGATTTTAATAGTATTTTTACCTGACTTTATTATCTTGAACTTGGCCTGGCATTTTCAAGATAGTGAAACTATTAATCAAAGTAGCATCTATTCACAGTCCCCAGTGAGTTAAATTAACATAAGATCATCTTAGACCGAACACTGGAAAAAGGTTTTGTAACAGGAAACAATTTTGAGCAATAAAGAGTGTATTCACCTAAAAGCAAAGGGCTTGCCATTTTTCAGAAGTGCCTTTGGGGACTGGTTTGAATTATAGTCTAAACCTGATTTTGTGGAGAGTGAGAAAAAGAGCTTGGCTATTAGGTGTCACTATGACTAAAGTGCCCGAAAGACTAAATATTTCAAAAAGAGGACCCATCTCTCTGGGAAACAGGTATGTGCTTTGCAAAGTTGTGTTGTAGAAATCAGAGACTTCCAGAAGAGGATTTTTAAACAAACACATTGGCAGAACTATCATGAACCTGTAAAAGAGCAAAGATATTGGTGGTTTTCTAGAAGGTCTTTAATGATCTCTCATAAAAGGTCAAATTTAAGATCTCGTTGCAAATCTGGGATGAAATTGCTGTTCAGATGATAGGGCGTGTAATCTTCCGTGCCTTTTATCAGAGAATGAGTTCTGGGCCACATCTTCATGTTACTAAGACCACCCTAGCTCTATATATTGGTTTGCATGACACTTGTAGCAATATGCCTTTCTGGAATTGTTTAATAATGTATGGATTGAAGTAAAATAGCAAATATTCTTTTTAGAGTGCTGTTCCTACTTGCCTTGGCCGTGGATGGTATGTTTGGGGTATGATGTGAATGTGCAGCTTCTCTGATATCAGCCTCTGGCATGAGAATGCCAGCTCAGCACAGCTCCCGACCGTCACGCTGAAGGCTTTACTTGGTGCCCTCAGCATGTCTTTCTCCCATCTGGAGTGGTAAAAGGCCCCTTATTCTTATGGCAACTTTTACAGAGGCATAGTCTAAGTTCCTGAAGCAAACCTCTTCCTACAGTCTTCTGGCTAAGTGATGTCAGACACCAAAAGAAATAAAGCAATTAAAATAGAATTCCTCAGTTTCTCAAGTGTGGTGACATGTATATTTTGTATGTTTATATGAAACTCTATAGGGTAGTCTTTCAAAAGGCTGTATCTTGTTATGATGCAGATATTTGGGGGCCTTGGAGGGGGGTATGTGTTTCATTGAGCAGAATTGTTTTCCAAGGACAGTGTAAATTTGTGAAATGTTACCTGTCAGTGCATAATTTGGCCTCTTTAATATGCACATGATTGGCATACCTTTCAATAATCTATCTTTTAAATGCATACTTTGGCACTCTGTATGCATGGATATATTAAGTCAATGATGGTGGACTAATATAGCAACACTTCCTCTCTGACATTTGGGGTTTTCCATAAAACTCTTCAGTGTAAGGGTTCCTGACAAGGCTGTAAAGCTTCTCAGGATGCTGTCATATTAGACCTGTTTAGGTGCTCCTTAGCCCAAGGTCTAATGGGAACCCATAAAGTCATTTGTGTTATGACTTTCACGTTCTCCTCTCCTTGACACACGCCATCTATATCTGCTCCTTCGGAGTTATTATGGCCCATTACATCAGGGTAGCTGCCACATAAGCGCCACCACTACTTAGCCCTTATATGTAAATGTTTGCTGCAAAATGGTTTCAGTAATCACCTGCTCAGCTAGTGACACCCTCGTTATGTGACTATATCAATTCTGAGCACCGAGGGGACAGCTGGCCAGAGATACACCCTGTAATTCCTATAGTCAAGTTAGTTTATATAAAGTTGAAGTTCACCGGCAATGCTTGGAGTTTGTGTTGCTGCTTTTTGCATTTATTCCATTGTTATATGCCACTGGCCATCCGTGAATGCTGCATTTTCTTTAGAGTGAGATTTAGGTAAAAAAAGAACCAAAGAATTCCCTTTAACAATAGATTTCTGCTTGTTCATCTGAATGGCCTATTTAATAATTCTTTAACATCTAGTAATTCTAAATCTTTGTATATTAACAGTACCAGCATTTGGAATTCTGCTATTTCTATTTATGCTAGTAGAATAGGGGGGAATTACATGTATTATATAGATATAATTATTTTATTTTAAATATATGTACATGTATATTTATGTGTTGTGTATGTCAAGACCATATAGCTGCTTTTTAATTTAATCTATTTCTTTTGAGTTGTTCATAGCTAAAATTATCTCTGTCGAGGGGGATGAGTCTAAAGGGTAGAAAATGTTTAACCAGTTTATTTTAGGCTGAGATAATAGTATAGATCATGTCCCTTCTTTTAGCTACATAAAACTTCAGGTAGAACAGCTTTGTCAGAAAACACAGATCAGCTAGCAACTACAATTTGTTTCAATTTGCATAAAGAGCAAACAGGAAGATCTGAACCTGTGTGTAAAGCTGAAGTGACAACAGAAAGCTATGACTTGCTCTTTGTGTTTAGACAAACTTAGCTGTCATATCTCCATGCAGCACCCCAGTGGCCTAAAAATGGCAAAATTATCTGCAATTATCTCCAGCCTGCAGCTAATTTTCTGGATAAGTTAAACAGAAGCTTTGAAAGGAAACCTACAGATGGAAGAAGTCATGTACGTTTGTACAATTTATGGCTCAGAAGTGCTGATGACTGTAGAAATGTGAGCCCTTGAGTGCTGCTATGGATTTCAGAGCCAATCAAAACTAAATTAGGAAACAAAGATTATTAAAAAGACTTCTGTGTATGTAATTTTGGCATAATAATATGAGGTAAATGTTAAATGTTTCCCTTGGAGACTTCCGGCATCATTAATGCGGCATGCCTTTAATTACAAGTAGACTCATATTACTAAAAAAAAAAAAACAAAAAACAAAAAAAAGGGGAAAATAAAGTACTCTGAAGTATCGTTAGCAATACCCTCATTATGTTTACTGAAATAATGAAAGAAAATGTATAATTTTCCTAAATACTGTGTCAGATTTTGAAATGAAAATGGATTTTCTTCAGGAAATTGACTAATGGCTGCTTATATTCTTGATGAGCATTTATTCAAGCACCAAAACAGGTCTATTAATGATCACTCAACATTGTGCATTTTCTGGATAGTCCCCTTATTAAGAAAAAAACTTTAATTATTGCAAGTATTGTGGATAGAGTGTATCTCATTATGTTCAAGTGGAATTTATGAAAGTAGTGGAAAACCTTCATGTTTTAAGATTTTAAGGGAACTGGTGGAGTGAGAGACTACATTCTTGTAAAGCTATCTACAAACTTAAATTTCTGATATGACATCAGCTCAGGTTGCCATCTGACACTTATCAGGTGGCCTTTGAGAAATTAATTTGATAAGCTCAATTACATTTTCAGTGACTAGGCACTAATATCAATTCCCAAAACTGGAAATGACATTGACTTATGTGATAACTGAATAATCTTAAAAATACACTCTGTTCACATGAAACATAATTCAATAAATGAAGTTTTAATAACAGTGACATCTTTCATTTGAACTGATTTATCCCTTAATTATGGCAGAATGGAATTGTTTAAAACCCTCAGTTCCTTTATTATGAACATTTCATTGTTATTAGTTCATTAGCTAGACTTATTTCTTAGAAAAGTGTGATTTGTGTTTGCAATGAATTAAGTTCCATGAAGATTCGTCTTTCTGCTATATCACTATATCAAGTATTTCCTTGTTGAGGGGCTACAATAGCTCCTTATTATCTATTGCATCCACGTCAGAAGTACATTACCTGATTTCTAAATCAGGATATATACAACTTACTTTCCATTATTCTCCATAAGGACCTTTTGTTATCTCCAGGGGACTTAGGGATTAGCCACCTGAATGGAAAGGGACTAATGGATTTGTGTTTAAGCTACATTGGGTAGCATGCACAGTTTATGGGGAGCTGGTAAAGATTATGGCAGGGCTCACAAATCCTAAAACCACCTTGTAATTCATTTTCCCAGCCAGTATTCTTTATCTGCCCTTGTCTCTGTTGGGTAACGTTTAACAGATAATATTCCAGACAACTGTTAGTGAGAAACAAAATCATTTCACATAGGTCCCTGCCTCCAGAGGCAGTAAGGAGGAGTTATATGCAAAATTAATATGAAGAAGGGTGTGCCTAGAAAACCGGGGAGCAGGGAAGTAAGCACAACATCCAGAATTTAAAGATAAATGTTATTTTGTTACATATCAAAGGGGCACTTGGAAAATATTGTTTTGGTAGCCAAGTGCCTGATGCTAAGCAGTGTCTGTAAATGATAAGAAAGATGCAGGGTGGAGTAAATGCAGGTAGAGTGTTTACATGTCAGTCTAGTAAGGTTTGCTGAATGCTAGAGTGACTTCTTGTAACTGGTAGGATAGAAGAAAAACAAAAAAAATCATAGCGCCTGATGACTTAGACATAATGTATATGTGTGTAGGTGTTGTGTGCATCCACACACACACACACATGTATTTCTTAACATAGGTGTTAGAATATGCTGAATAGGGTAAGCATAGCTCATCTGCCTGGAGCTCCAATTTATACTAACATTAGGAGAAACACTTCACTGAATATGTAAATGCAAGAATTCTAAAGATGAAACTTGAGACATCAAAATAATAACTGCCATATAATGGACCATTTTGTTACCTACTATGGTTCTCCAAGAGGTAACCTTGTTTGCTTGAAATCTAAAGAAACATCATTTGCAAAATTTGGGAAGTTATGTTCTAAAAATGTCATAACTTGTCTGGTCTACATTGGTTTGGGGTCTTGTAAGCATATTCTCAGACATTTTTTAAAGGTGGTGGTATTTGTTCTTCTCAACTTTGGACCTGCTCATGGGTCTTTGACTGTATCTTGATCCTGTCACTTTAAGGACCAGGGTTAGCAGATGAAAGTCCCTGCTGTCATGTGTTTCCTCTACCAGTACAAGCACAAGACATTCGTCTTGCTTGGAATAATCTGTATTTCTTTGCACTTAGTTTCATTACACTTTGTGCCAATTTCAACTCATATCATTCTCTTCACCTTTTAACTATACATACACAAGTTACTCTACCTGATTTTTAAATCAGGGTGTGTTCACATACATATAATATGCACATATGTATCATATATGTCTTGATGTAGCAGATATGTGTATGGGTAATGCATACATATAACATCCATATGATGGTCCTGCCTATGTGCTTTGTTATGCTCTGGCATTTAGCACTTTATTACATCTTATTCATTTATACCCGCATATGCACATTGCACATTTGCTTCATATATTTACCGTATTCTGGCTACTGATTAAATGAGATCATATGTGGGAGGACCCCTTGTGAGCTCTGATGCAGAGGAGAAACTCAACAAAGTATACATTATGTGCTTTTCTACCTCGCTGCATTTGCTGTATTCCTAGGCAACAAATTAATAATAACATGTTTTTAACAGATTAATTGATCATTTGAGTTTCCAGAATTTTTTCCTGTTTTTTGAGAACTCTAATTACGGCGCTGTCAATTGTTGTTTCCGCTGTGACTTAAGAGACAACTTGAAAAATTAGCACTTGTGCACCTTATGATAATGTTCTCAAAGAGAGATGGGAAAAGCAAAATCTACTCTGAGCTCTGATGCTCAAAATCATCTATAGGGGTTTTTTTCCCATGTGTGATTAAAAATATTTTTTCCAAGTAGACAATTTGTAAATGGTAAAAAAATCATTTTGCCATATTTCTTAACATCTCTCACTAAATATATATGTATATACATACATATTGTTTTATAAAACTGGAATATCATATCACATCTAAGTTTTTCATCTTTGTTTTCATGCCCTATTTTGTTTTTAGCAATTCCTTATATCATTATATATTCTTAGGAAAGGTGAATTTGAAAGCTATAAATATTTTATTATGTGTATATACAATATTTTATTTAAATATATACCCATTTTGATGACTTCATGTTATTGCTTTTTTCCCCTATTGGTTTTAATGATTTGATGAACATATATAAGTAGTCTTTTTTTATTAAACATAGTTTTCTTGTCCCATGTACAAAACCTCCCATATTAAGTGCATAAGTTTTGGAAATGCTGAGCTTATTGTATTGGGTCTGGTTGCAGCTGAAGAGTAGGGCTCATTCCTGTGTTCCCAAGGATGCAGTCACTACTCAGTGGAATGGACATTATGTCAATCACAGGGAAAGAGATATGGGACTGGAGTTAGGGTGTGGAACTTAGACTAGCCTATCTTTCTGGTCCCTGCTCTCTTTTTCTCATTTTCAGTGATGCCACATGGTGGAGAGCAAATCAGAAGACCTCTTTGGGAGCCACAAGATGAAGATGACCAAATCACACCTTGTAACCTTTAAAGCTTTTAAAACTTGCTTTAAATTGATCTACAATGAGAAATACATTTTATATTGGAACTCAGTAAACACACCTTTATCCACACACACACACACACACACACACAATCAAAATAAAACTTCCTAAAACATTCTTTACCCTTTTTGTGTGCTATGCCCTCTGATATATTTTCCTCATTAAGAAACACTTGAAAATCATACATTGTGATCCACAAATGATAAGTACCATTGTTTTTGAAACTTGCATACACAGGGAATTCTATGCCCATCATTGTATAATTTTAAAAAATTCAGTGTTTTGGGGCCTTCCTGGTGGCACAAGGAGTTAAGATGCAGCACTATGAAGCTATCCGCAGCCACTGCATGAATTCCATCCCTGGCCAGGGAGCTGACCCACATGGTGCAGCAGACCTCTCCTGACTCGCCCACTGCTCCCCTCAGCAGTGTATTTCAGTCAATCCACCTGCTCTGTTCCCCATTCTGTCTCCGATGAATCCTTTCAACCCCCACACCTCTGGCCTGTACCCCAGTTCTTGTATGCGTAAATAAATAAATAAATCTTTAAAAGAAAATTCAACGTTTTTGGTATATACTGCTATGTAGTATTCTGCCATATGGATATTTCTTTAATCAGTCTTCTATTTATAGGCATTTAGCATGCTTGGTTCTTGTATTTTAAGTCTCGTGAGTAGTATCAAATTGTCTTCCAGAAAAAGTTAATTTGTACAACTAACAGCATTTTATGAAAATGTATTAGTCACTACATCCTCATCAGTACTGGGCATTATATTCTTAACTGACTTTCTAATAGAAGGCCTTAGCATATGAATGAAAATATGTGGTTTACTAAATAAAAAAGATAATGATAAAATAATCCTTATTTTTACTACTACCAACTTTTCCACTAAGGTGATTTTTTTTTAAGTTTGACATCCATACAGACACATATTGGAAAGTGATAATGACATTTTGTTTTTTAAAGGTATATTTATTTACTTAATTAGAAAAAATATTTTAAATATATTCCTTGGCTACTTAAATTTCTCTTACTCCTACTTGCTGTGGTTTTACTCCATTGTGCTTTTTGCCCTTTTTAACTTTTATATTGAAGTCAACAATGTGTGTGTGTGTGTGTGTGTGTATAGTTTTACCTTTTAAAATTATGTCTCTATTTGGATCTTTTAAACAGACTCTATATTTTGATCAAGTTAAAAGTTGTGACTATTCTTTCTTCCAGAACAGGCCTTAGGTCAGAGGCTTTTCCAGACCCTTCATTTTGTGGAAAATTTACATTTTCTTGCACTAGATTTTAGTGTCTAAAAGTCTTCATCTTAGGCTAGGAAGGATCCATCTCAGTGGCCCCTCATGTCTTTTGTTCCTGTACAAAAACTTTGAAAATTTGTCACTTCTCCTAAGTGAGTGGCTTAGAATTAGTCCTCTTGAAAACATTCACAATCTGAAACATATTCTTTGTATAAAACAACTGGTGTAGAATCTGCTTGGGTTTTAATTCACCAAACCAATGGACAGACTAGTATTTCATGTGACATTTTTAGACTTCAGAATTTCTCTTCTTATGTAAGGCGGATATGATGAAAGTTGTTTCACACACATAATATTGGAAAAGAACTTACTGAGATTGGCAGGTTGTAAGTTTCTTCTCTAGCTGGGAACAGATAGATTCACATAACATCAGTTCCATGAAAATTAAAGATGTAAGCTGAAGAAGAAACCAGAATTGGTTTTCAGTCTTTGACCTACTTTGAAGCTGACTTCTAAAATATTAAATGAAGAATGGTGCTGGATATTGCTTCAGTACAAAGAAAGAGTCCTTTGTTCTAGAAGCTTGATGTCCATTGAGAAGTCCAGCAGCTGATATCATCAGGTAATGTCTGAACAATGATTTTTCACCATCACCTGTAACTTTTCATATCTTTGCTCTTGCTTTCTTCCTTCTTGGAAATGATAAAATGAAGAAATCAAATACTCTTCCAAACAATTCTGTCACTGAGTGGAGAAGAATCCAACATATATGGTCAGCAGAAATTACAGATGAGGATGTGTTATGACAAAGAAAATGGACCAATAGATAGTCTGTTCATTTGACATTGACTGTGATGCCTGCACCTTCCTTATGGGTTTTGACTTCAAAGTTTAGAAAGACTAACATTATATGTCATGTGAGGGAGCATGTTCATCAGTGCATCTACTGTCTGACTCAGTGGGGTCACTGCGTTAGTCAAGCCCAATACAGCAGATCGCCTTGTAGTATAGTACCCCCGCCCCTTATCTGTGGTCTGGCTTTCTGTAGTTTCAGTTACCCAAGGTCAACCATGGCCTGAAAATATTACATAAAAGAAAATATTTTGAGAGACAGAACATATTCATCTGACTTTTATTACAGTATATTGTTATAATTGTTCTTATTAATTATTGCTGTTAATCTCTTACTGTGCCCGATTCATAAATAAAACTAGCATAAGTATGTATGTATAGGGAAAAAAAAACATTGTAGATAGGGTTTGATGGTATATGATTTTAGATATCCATTGGGGGTCTTGGTACGTGTCCCTCACAGATGAAGGGGGCAACTCTACTTAATGCATGCTTGTTGAAATGAACTTGTGGTATATTTTTGAAAATAATATTTGAAGCTGATATTGAGAATTTACGTTGTGCTATGCCCTATATAAACTCTTGATTTTTGTTGGTTCATGCAATCTGTAGTCCTATCATTATCCTTATTTAATGGGTGAAGTAATTGAGGCATGAGGTTAAGTAACTGTTACAACAAAATAGAGAGAACAGGATATAAACCCCAGCAGTCTGACATGCATGTTCCACTCCTAAACTCTCCTATAAATTCCTCTCTAATTTTATTTTGTTGTATGCAAGATAATACCATTGCAAAACCTTTTTAAAAATCACATTTATGATTTGGACTATGAGCTACAATACAATGATTTTGTTATTTAAAAAGCCTTTTATCTGAAATAACCTCAGAAAATTGGATTCTGTAAACAGTTATAGAATATTGGAAATACACATTATGTGATGAGTGTCTTCATTCAGGGATAAGAGAACCAATCAAGAGTGTTTGTTTCCCTTCCTGTTTTCTTTTCCATTAGCGTGTTCATAAAAATGGAAATAAGTTGTTAAAAATCATAGAGAACAGAGTACATATTGTAGTCCCCATAAAACCAGAATAATAAGTCAACAACTATTGCTAGTTAACAAAATCATATTCTTGTGGGTGAGGTGTTGAAAAAACTAGTGATGCTTTTGAGTTTTTTATTACAATATCAGTAACAACTGTTATCATATAGACAACTGCCCCCATGCTGTCTGCACCTGAATGTCTAGTAAGCATTTTAAATTTAGCATGTTTTGTAGAACTCCTGATTTCTTCTCCCTATGTCAGTTCTGCATCCAGTCTTTCTCATGTCTGTAAACAGCTGCTTATATTTATCTAGATGCTCAAGATACAATATCTAGGAATCCTCCTTAGTTTTCATCTCTCATAACACAAACAAGTCTTGTTGGCTAAAGCTTCAAAATGTGTCCCCAGATTAGACCATTTTTACCCTCTCTACTGCTGACAACTGTGTCCTAACTAGCTTAATCTATAAGCTATGCTCCCACAATACCTCCAAAATGGCCTCCCTGCTTCCTACCCTTGCTCTATTATCAAATTTGTGTGTTTGATAATGTTATAATATAGGTTAATGTAAAATAATATACAAATGTATGATCAATACACAAAGATAGTGCAATTATAATATATATATATACATATAAAACATTTTAAGAATCTGAGTCAATCAGTTCTCATTCTGTTTCCTTCCATATCTATGTGTCCCATCAAGAATTCTCCACATCCTTACTACTGCCTGAGATGTCCTATGGTAGCTGTTCCCCACAGACCTCTCTGACCTCCATTCTGTTTACTCCCCCCTTGCTCAGTCCTCTTCACCTGCAACTTGTTGATGTTCTCATAAAACTATGTTAATTCTTGCCCCTTCAGTTTAAGTTGTTTGGGTCACATTCTCAATCTCTTCCCATAGCTTCTTCCCACCTTTTATTCTGCTTAAAAACTCTTCTTAAAGACAACTATTTGACCACCTTACCTAAAATAAATCTCTGTATTCTTTATCCATTCCCTCAACCTGATTAACTTTTCTTCATTGAACTTATTACAGGGGTTCAAACTATTTAGTAATGGCATATTTCTTTCTTGTGCATGTATTTATATATTTTTATACCAAGCTTGTATATCCATAAATAAAATACGGCTTTGGTTCAGGGTTTTTAAATGTTATAGTAGTGTAAGAATTGCTCTATAACACTATATTTGTATATTATCCATTTGATCTTCTAGTTCACTCATATTAGGATGTTAAATATATTCCATTGTATAAATACACTCTTCACTAGTAGAGATTTCTGAAGCTTGTTTTTGTTATGATTTTTTAAATTAAATCAGAAGATTTTTTAAAATTAAATCATAAATTGCAAGACATTTCTTCACACCTACCTGTATTTGGTGCACATGAACAAAAGTTTTGTTATCTTTTATTGCATTTTTTCCTAAGATGTTTCTCTAGAAGCCAATTTGTTGGGTTATAATTGTGCCACGTTGCATATTTAACAACAGATTATAAGATTCACCTCTACATTTGATTTTATTCTGTTTACTCATATGATTCCTCTTGCTATTTAGTGAAAAATGTTTAAGAAACTATTTCTCTTACTCCTTTAGCTGTTAGGACACTCATTTTATGATTTCTCATGCTAGTCATAATTAACTCAGGTTTTTTTTGTATGTCTATATGTGACTTGGTTCTAAATCTCCATATTTGTTTTAATTATTTAATAGTAAATCATTTGGAAGTTATATGAGCACCACTGATAAATATTTATAATGGTGAATCAACAGGAAGAAGCATTGGAATTTGCAGAAATAAATATAGAGCTATAAGCAAACTTCTTTGATTTTTACCTTTTTAAAAAAAGATTTTATTTACGCGTACAAGAGCTGGGATGCAGGCCATAGGTGTGGGGGTGACAAAGTTCACCAGAGACAGAGTGGGGAGCAAAACAGGCAGATCTACTGAAATACCCTGCTGAGGAGAGCAGCGGGCAAGACAGGAGAAGTCTGCTGTGCCATGTGGGTCACCTCCCTGGCCCGGGATCAAACTCATGCTGTAGTGGCTGGTGATAGCTTGATAGCACTGAGACTTTAACCCCTGCACCACCAGGGAGACCCCCTGATTTTTATCTTTATATAGAGGGCAACAAATTTTAAGAATGGCATCTTGCATCTGGCTACCACTGAAGGATATACTCTAACATGTACAATTTATATAAAAATCATAATTTTAAAATTATTTAAAAAATTTAGCTATATATAATTTTTTATCAAAATCACTGTCTTCATTACAAACTGTAACAATAGCTTTATAGTGCTTTTAAACTCAAAGTCTCCTTGCTTACTTTGCAAGATGATATATAAATATTGCCTCATCCATCACCAGAATGACTTGTCTCCTAGATGAAAACCTGAGGGTGATGTGTAACTGTAATAAATTTGGACAGCAAGAGAAGAGTTCCATTTCCAATTAAAAGCACAGCCAGGAAATTTCCATGTAGACTGACAGTGTAGGTAGATGAGGACATGTTTTAGTGCTTAGTTTGGGACATATAGGTTTTGTTTTAGGGGTAGTGAGAGTAAGGCTTTAACCTCCTTATGTCCTCCTAAGAAAGGACCAGTAGCCCTTTCTATGTAGGGGAGAAGTCTTAGACATTTATTTCTCTAAATTCCATGCTTTTTGCTGTTGAATCACTATTAACAATAGTTATTATTGATGCTCATTGGTTTTGGATATTTAGAGTCAAATATTCTGATGTGGGCTTGTCTAACCTGGACAAAGATTTACATTTGAGGATATTTTATTTGTATTCAAACAGTTCTTGAAGGACCAAGTTCCAACTTAAGTTATTTTACTTCTTTGTCTGAGCAACAATGAGATAATGATGTATTTATCACAGTGCCTGGCACATAGGCAGGGCTTGATAAATATTAATTATCTTTATCACTGTGATTATTGTTTCTGTTGCTGAAAAGTTGAAGTCATTTTGATTCTCATTTTCTGCTTTGAAGGGATCTTCTGGGTGTCTGAATCTTTGGTTTCTCCTTTCTGTGAACTGTCCGCCTTTATGAATGTTACTAATGGCATCTAATAACTAACTGCTTATGAGCTTCTGGCTCTAAGCCAGGTATTTAAAATCAAAATAATTTCACAACTGTGGTTGTAAGGTAAATGAAATATTTTCTAAATAACCCAATATTAAAATAATCATTCACGGACGCAACAACATTTGCACTGAGATGATAATGGACCAATGTTTTAAAAACTGCGCTAGACAAGTCTGACAACATCATAACATCTCATAAAAACAAAAAAAGTCAACAAAATATGTGAACATAAATTAAATGATCATTTTAGTATCAAACATTGAATGAGCGCAACCTGTTGACTCTTGTGGAGGTTTTGAAGTAAGAGAAATTTTAGTGTGGGAAAAGGAAATACTAAGTCCTAAATGGATTTTTCTGGCTGTCCTATTTATCCATATTATCTCCTACCTCAAACCAGGGGATTGCCACTGTACTTCTGATGTATAACATAATATCTTTGGGTGAAACCTTGGCCCATAATTCTTGTTTCCATTGCATTTTTTGGTTTATATAGTATTTTCCCCCTCTCCTCACATAATATTTAGATAGTGTGTTCAATTAAGGCAACCTGCAAGTTGCATTCTCCAGATGGCTGACCATGTGAAATAGGAAGAAGTTCTGTTTCCTTCCAAGAACTGTAACTATATATCATGGCCTGGAGTGGGGAAGAGTAAGCTGGATCTCAGCTCCACCTACGACTTGGCTTGGCTTCTTAGTGATGGACACAATCTTCCCAACTGTGTGTGGGGGTCCTGTGTGTTACTCAGATTTCAGAGTTATAACTTGGCCTTGTGTGGGAAACACTGCATCCTACAATGAAGGTCACACAGTGGAGCCACAGGGGAAATGCTGTTGCAGATTATACAGAGATTTAACTTTCATGGTATTGGTAACAAAGGTAACAAATTTTAATAATTTAGCCAATTAAAATTTTTTTTTGCTAAAAAGTTATCCATCCATGCATACAAGAACTGGGATACAGGCCAGAGGTGTGGGGGGTTGAGAGGACGAACCAGAAGACAGAGTGGGGAACAGAACAGGCAGATCAACTGAAATACACTGCAGAGGGGAGCAGCGGGTGAGTCAGGAGAGGTCTGCGGTGCCATGTGGATAGGACCCTGGCTGGGGATCGAACTCGTGCTGCAGTGGCTGCGGACAGCTTCATAGGTTGTGTCTCAACCCCTTGCGACACCAGGGAGGTCCTAATTTAGCAAATTTAATAAATAAATTTAGTGCCTACAATGTGCAAGGTTAGAGATGTAAAATGAGCTGAGTTAGAGATGTAAAATGAGCAAGACAGACATGCTTCCTAACCTCATGGAACTTGTGATCAAGGCAGGGAGAAACATGATAAACAAGTATACCAGTGACCACTACTATGATAAATTTTTCAAGGAATAAATGCTGTTCCTATGAGAGTGTGCAGTCATAATGCTGGTCTTAAGGAGCAGCATCACCACTGTGTCTACTGGTGGTGAAAGGAAAATAAAGCCCATTCTTCTAGAGGAAAGTCTGAATGTTGTCACAATCTAGATTTGCTCAGCGATGCCAGGGTTTTGCATATGTATATGACCAGAGCTATTAAGCATACAACTTTATTATTGAAACTCCTATAGTAAAATAACATTATTATTCCACAACATATAGTCCCTAACCTCTTTTTTTTACTGAAACTAATTTTTAGAGCAAGATTTAAAAACCAGATTTCTTGGGCCTCCCCTGGTGGCGCAGCGGTTGAGCACTGGTCTACGAAGCTGCCCACAGCCTCTGCTGTGCTGGTTCGATCCCCGGCCACTGGTGAGGGTCCCATATGGCACGCAGACCTTTCCTGCCGCTCCTGCTGCTCCCCTCAGCAGTGTATTTCATCAGTCTGCCTGTTCTGTTCCCCGCTCTGGCTCTGGTGAATTCTCTCACCCTCCCACACTTCTGACTGTACCCAGTGCTTGTATAAATAAATAAATAAATCTTTTAAAAAAAAAAACAACAACACAGATTTCTTAGACTAGACATACAACTGCATGTTGTAGTACATATTTATCCTTACTATACACACAGAACTTCATTTTACAATTATAGATGTCTGCTTTCTGCACTGGATTCAAAACTCCTTAAGGACAGGAACAGAATTTTCTGTCATGTCCCCAGCAATTAGTTTAGTGCCTGGTAAACAGTGAACCCTTACTATATAACCATGGAATGAAGAATCCTTCTAGTAGCTGGATTTCTTAAACTCTGAGCTCTTTATTTTTATTATTGTCCTTCAATAGTCTTTTCTACCACTTCGATGCTTCTTTTCACTGTCTTTGTCATCATTTCTGATGTCAAAGTAACCTCCTGCAGAATTTACCAGAAGGTGACCCTCTGGGATATTTTGTGGGAGTATTTAGTTCTTTAACTCAGTGGTGGCCTCTCCAGTTAGTTAGTTCAATACGCTGAGTGTTTATGGAGTCCCTTGCTCTGTGGAGCTCTGTGCTGGGCATAACAGGAGATAAAATAACAAACTGGCATCTGCCTTCAAGGAGCTTTATAAAGTAAACAACTATTTACAAAGAAGAAGAAATAAATGCTATGTTAGAGCTATATAGACAGAGCTATGAGAACACAGAGGGAAGCAATTCATTGCAGACTCAGGGATCAATGATAGCTTCATAAAGGAGATGGCCTTTGAGCTGAGCTTTGAGAGAACAGTGAACTGCTCTGAGATGGAAGAAGAAAGAAAGGACATTCCAGCTTAAGGAAACAAGCAAAGCCTTGTCTTAAGCTTCCCTTTCAAAATAATTTCCTTTTGTGGCTCTATCTCCACAGTAGCAAATGTTATGACTATGATCCATGAATTATTCTAAATCCAGCTCAACTGTCTTTATATTTTCCTACAGAATATCATCATCATTTCTTACATATGACCTACTCTCTCACTCTCTAATCCATCAATCATTAAACACAGTCATGTGATGAAGGTGCTTTATAAAATGCAAAGTACTGTATAAAATAAGGAAAAGTGCTATCCAAAACTACTATAATACTTGTTATGTATTTATTTTCAAATTTTAGGTACTTAATAAATGATAGAAAGATTCTGTTCAATAAATACTTATTGGAGCTTAATTTTGGACAAATTACCTTCTTAAACTTTTTGGATTCCATTTTCTTTTGCATGGTTTTATGAAGAGTATCTGAAATAAACAATTTTGGTATATATAAAATGCAGCACAAGTTACTCTTAATATATATGAGTCCCTAGACGTCATCTAGATCTTTGCTCCCAAAAGTTTTTCTAGAGAGATGAGACCTATATAGTTGAGATGTACAATACACAATGACAGATGAGTAAATATCAAAGCCACTGGCACTGTCATTACATTCTGTGGGTTTAAGTGTCCCTGTTCAGAGATGGGAAAGTCAGAATAATCTTAGGAAACATCAAATTCCGATACAAGGAACTTAACCTGACCATATTAATTTAGAGGGTCTTCTATAATCTTAGCTCAAACCTCAGGTTTCCCTTTTCTCCCAAAATACTGATTCAAAACCATATGACATTTTCACTGGCACACTAGACTATGGGTTTTACCATTGTTTTCCAATATGAAACATTTATAAAACTGCTTAAATGCCTTTTTATTTTATTTGCTCTGCAATGTTCCAGAACAAATCATCCTAACTCCATGAGTGTGCCCATGACCATCCTTAAGCCTCATGAACTCATGCATGAACACTGAGCTGAACTTAATCCTAAAAGAGTCTATCTCGAAATGAAGAACATGGGTTTCACATTTACCCCAGAATATTAAATTGTTGGCTATATATATTTATATAATAATATAGATGTCATATATATATATATAATATAGATGCCATATATTAGTTAAAATTCCTCAAGTGTTCTAAAATTCAAATTCCAGATTTATTATACTAGCAATTCATATTTGTATCAAAAATAAAAAGGATTTTCTGCATTTTGAGTCTCGGTCACCCTAATGTATGAGTGGAAAGTCCCATTTTATGAATGAGGAAGCTGAGATTTGAAAAGATTAAATGACTTCCTCTAAGTCACCATAACTAATAAATGCAGATGTGGGATTATTGTACATCTATAATTTTATAATGAACTTTGGTTGAGTATATGCTACCAGGTGCTATCTAAGTAAATAAAATGTATTAATTTAGTAATTGAATGAGAGCTTGAGTAAATTTAAGGAAGATGTAAATAAATTGCTCCTGGGTTAAAATAAAAATTAGAACAATTAGTTAAGTCAGCACTTGGCAAAATAACCTGGGTCATTAATGATGCTCTTTGGTTTGGGTTATCATAAGGCTTATGAAAGGCTTCCTCAGAAATAATGCTGCAACAGATTTCTCTGGGCTCCACAGGATCAGAGGCATTGGGTTATCGACAAATTGATACTAGAAAAGAACGCTGAGATTTCTGGAGGAATAGTGGCCTGCAATCTCATGGTGTAACTAATGGGAGTGTCACAGTGAAACTAGAATATTATTCAGGTATTCCTAGTCTGAAGTAGGCAAGGCAATTCTCCAATGCTGCTTCAGCTGGCATTTCTTCTGTCTTTAATGGAAATCCACAATTAACACAGGAAATCATTGGTCACCTTCTCACTTCCATTTAAAAATAACATCAAGGAAAAAAGACTCCAGCCCTAGGTGCTCTAAATTGATATTTATAATTAATTATTCATCTATGAAGTAAGGCACCATGTCCAGGAGGGTATTTTTCTGACATGCAAATCCTATTTCTTTTTTTATATTTTGGGCAGTTTGAAATCTTTCTCTCTCAGTGGAAACTTGCAATATCCTTCCTTTAACTTGACAGTGTGCTTCTGTCCACACCTGTTCATGAACAGCTCTGTTCCCTTGAGGAAAGTAAGAGTGGAACAACTTTGAGGTGACATTTGCCAAGGTCAACAAAATAAACCCAATGGTAATGCTGTTTTAAAATAATCCTCTTGTGCTGTGTTCTTGATGGACATAAGAACAAGTGAGTCTCTATTTTTTTCCTATCTAAACAATATCTTTGATCTCTCTTTTATTTGGCTTACTCCTCCAAAATCAGGATAGTCCATCAGTCTCTCTACCATGAGCATCGCCCCCCCAGAAACGACCCAGCAACAAAATCTACAGAAATATCTTGAAACTTCTAGATTTTCTTTTAATCTCATGACATTCTGAAAAATTGTTCTTTTGCTAGTTTCAACTATGCACCATGTTTTTGACATAAAATCATCACAAAATCCTCCATATTTAGGTTAGCCTTCTTTACCTATCAAACTTATATCTACATTTCTTGGTTCAGGGAAACTAAAACTTCAGTCAAATTTACACATGTATTGTTTGACTCTGTATCGATGTAGCAAACCATATTCTTGAGTATATAGAATTTGTAAAGAATGGAAAGAGTATTTTCGAGCTTCCAGGTATGTGGTGTGAATTGTCCCTTTGAGAGGAAATCCTATGGCGTGTACATGCCTACTAGGTTTTGGCCACCTGGGGAAGGTGTGCTCATCATTGAGTAGAAATTCAAGGAAATTTGGATGGAGAAGTACTAATTCTTTTTTTTTAAATTTATTTATTTATGCATACAATAACTGGGGTACAGGCCAGATGTGCGGGGGGTGAAAGGATTCTCCAGAGACAGAGTGGGAAGCAAAACAGGCAGACTGACTGAAATACACTGCTGAGGGGAGCAGTGGGTGAGATAGGAGAGGTCTGCTGGGCCATGTTGGTTAACTCTCTGGCTGGGGATTGAGCTTGTGCTGCAGAGGCCGGGGACAGCTTCACAGTGATGTGCTTAACCCCCTGAGCCACCTGGGAGGCCTGAGAAGAACTAATTCTGCTTCTTTTAGGACTGACCCTTGACCAAGCTATGAGGCAGTAATACTTCCATTCATTGCCTGCTCTCTAGCCTTTATAGCTCTCCCTCATGGCTTTTATCTTTTCAGTGCCTCAAGAGGGACTATCCCTACCATTACTGATGAGAGCTTAAATAGGAATAGTTTATGCTGTTATCTTTTCTAGAATTATGTGCATTTTATAGGCGCTCACAAATAAGTGAATGGCTATCTTATAATGAAATTTTAAATGGTGAAGTATCTACTTTAGAGCAAGAGGACTTTCCACTTTCTCTTGTCTCTGCTACAACACCCATGCTACCTGGACATAGACTACTGTGTCAAAGTGCAACCAGGGAAGAAGAGCTAGTAGGAGATACATATTAATGCCTTTCAAAGGAATGAATCAGACCCACCTAAATACCTAGGATAGTCTCCCTTACTTAAAGTCAACTGACTGTGGACTTCAATTATACCTATAAGTTCATTTCACAGCAACAGCTAGATTAATGTTTGAATGACCAATGGCTGTTGCATAGTGAATTGATACATCAAGAAATTCCATCACACCTGCTTTTTAGGAAAACAAAGATACCAATTTTCAGAGTGGATTAGCTGTTTAGGTTTCTTGTTCATTGAAAAGCTATTTACAATAGCTAAGTTATGGAAACACCCTAAGTGCCCAAGGACAGAGGAGTAGATTAAGATATGGTATGTTTATGCATGGACTACTCAGCAATAAAGAAAAAGATGCACTCTGCCATTTGTGGCAACATGGATGGAATTGGCAGAGAATGCTAAGTGAAAAAAGCAAAAATTCCATTTGATTCATTATTGCATGGTTGCACTTATATATGGAATATAGAGAAACAAAACAAAGGGCCAGTCAAATCCAAGCCAGTAATAAACTCTAGAAATTTAGCTGTGGAATTAATGTTACCAGAAGGGGAGGCAGAAAGCAGAGAGCAAAGTATGGAGGAACCCAGGGGACTATGGTGGAGGACAGTGGTAGAGGACAGTGTGGTATGGCGACGTGCATCTGAAGAGGTGTGAACCTGTGTATCTAAATCATATATAGTGTTACAAATCAATATTACCTTAATAAATTTTTTAAAAAGTACATTTTTTCTTCTTTTTAATTTTTATTTCATGTATTTTTTTACATCATTCTTCATTTTTATATAATGTATGCTTTATTGTCTCGAGTATAGTCCCCGTGAAATTCCCACCACCAATTCACCCGTGCACCATCACCATAGTCCCTTGTGCTCTCCCCTCCCCTGTTTTGATCCAACTCCCTCCTCCCCCGCCTGCAGAATGTCTCTGGTTTATAGTTGCCCGTTCTTTTGATTTTTACTTATTGTAATTACTTTTTTTCCTGATCCCTTATTTAATCTGCTACATTCCTCCTATAAGTGAAACCATCTGCTATTTTTCTTTTTCTAAAAAGTACAATTTTTTTAAAGATTTATTTATTTATGCATACAAGAGCTGGGGTACAGGCCAGAGATGCGGGGGCTGAGAGGTTCCACCAAAGATAGAGCAGGGAACAGAACAGGTAGACTGACTGAAATACACTGCTGAGGGGAGCAGTGGACGAGAGAGGAGAGGTCTACCTCGCCATGTGGGTTTCTCCCTGGCTGGCCAGGGATCGAACTCATGCTGCAGAGGCTGTGGATTGTTTCATAGTGTGGTGCTTAACCCCTTGCGCCACCAGGAAGGCCCTTAAGAGTACAATTTAAAAAAATAAAATAAAATAGGAATTTCATTGAATAAGAAAAGGTATAAAGGAAGTGAAGCTGAAAAATTATATTAGAGAGTAAGATTTTTTATTACTTTGACTATGTATATGTCATACTTCCAAATTCAATTGAGCGACAAATTTCTGTATCCGTGCAACATTTTATTTATCTTTAGGATCATCTTATGAATGATGATTTCATAGGATTATTATCATTAGCAATCTTAATGTATGACAAATCAACTAATTATAAGCAAAAACATTACTATTGATGATACTGGTAATAAAATGTAATATTTAAACGGCAGATAGAGTATCATTAAGGTTAATAAATAAATACAAATTGAATATAATTATTGATGCTAATAATCAAAACCAGATGGAAATTAATTAATTGGATGTAACATTTGGTATCATTTATGCATTTTTTTAAGGCTATCTTTTATAGGTCAGGTTTAGAAAACACATTCTAGTTTAACAAGTTAGCATCACTGACCACAAAATCAAATGTGTGTATCCGTTTTTCACATTAAAGTTTATATTTAGCCTTATAGTTCCCTTTTATTTTGGGGGGCTCTTTGATAAGAATAAGAGATTAATCATAGGGCTCTCAATACAAATATTTAGTGTCCCCCCACCCACATTTTTTTTGTGGGACCCTCGCCGTTGGCTGGGGATCGAACCAGCACTGCAGAGGCTGTGGGCAGCCTCTCAGCCCAGCGCTCAACCGCTGTGCCACCAGGGGAGGTCCCCAACCCACATTTTAATAAGTCAAAATTTCATTGTGTTCAAGTCTAACCCTTAGTATGTGATAAAATCAGATTGACTGGACTTACTTTGTCAGTTTAAAACCAGATGCACTTTATAGCATGACATTTTCTGTATTTCAAATCGATACCACACTCTGTGCCCCTTTTAATATTTAAAAATGTTAATGACTGAGTTATTGATGTTTAAAATGCTCAGTAAATATTTTTCCTTTTTTGTTCTCATTGTGTAAATGTTGAACCATAACACGTCCTAATTTTCTCTCTCCATTCTGCACCAGCTCTGAGTTTGGGAATCACATTTCTTCCATTTCCTAGTTAGCAGCCTTTTCTCTGCTCCACGGACTTTCACCCTCTTCTCAAAGGTATTGCCAGAAGACACTAAAAGGAGGTTTAGGACTTGGGGCTCAGGTTTTTCTTCCCTCCAGGTGTCTGGCTGCCTCAGAGTCACTGGGTTCTTTTTTGCTCTCAGCAGATTGCATTGATCTGTCATTGTGTCTTGCAGCAGGGACTCAGAGACTCCCGGTTCCTGTGCCAAGTCCACATGGGGCTCTGTGACTGCTGTGGTCCTCAGCATTTGTCACCCCACCTGTTGCATTTATAGCTCTAAATCCCATTTCCTACCCCCACTCACAGACATATGCCCATCCAACCCCCGAAGACCCAGGCTATTTCTGGAGACTTGGACGTGATGATGATTAACCTCGTCCTAGTGAATAAGGTCGCAGAAGGCTGGCTGCAGTCACCCCGAATTTCCTAGTCTCACATTCACTTGGGACATAGAAATACTTTTACCAGCAGCTTGGATTTATTTTATTATTATTTTTTGAGCAATGATGATGGTAGATTTTATTTTAGTAATTTAATTTAATTTATTTTTTGCATAGAAGAACTGGGGTATAGGCCAGGGGTGTGGATGATGAGAGGATTAACCAGAGACAGAATGGGGAGCGGAACAGGTGGATCTACTGAAATACACTGCTGAGGGAAGCAGCGGGCGAGACAGGAGAGGTCTGAGCGCCATGTGGGACCCTTCCCAGGTGGCCGGGGAGCAGCCGGGGATCGAACCAGCGCTGCAGAGGCAGCGAGCAGCTTCACAACCCAGCACTCAACCGCTGCGCCACCGGGGAGGTCCGATTGTGAGAACTTTTAAAGTGTTAGCCATAGGAGTCCCAGTAATGAGGTGCTGTTACTGCCCCATTTTTCAAATGAGGAAGGTTGGTCACAGAAAAGTTATGGGATTGTCCAAAGTCACACAACTAGCAAAGATCTTGGCAGTCAGGTTTTAGACTCCATTTATTTATCTATTTATTTATTTGCTTATTTATTTATTTATCATTTAAAGATTTATTTATTTATACATACAAGAACCAGGGTACAGGCCAGAGATGCAGGGGGTGAGAGGATCCACCAGAGACAGAGTGGGGTACAGAACAGGCAGATCGACTGAAATACACTGCTGAGGGGAGCAGCGGGTGAGTCAGGAGAGGTCTGCTGTGCCATGTGGGTTGCTCCCTGGCCGGCCAGGGATGGAACTTGTGCTGCAGAGGCTGCGGATTGCTTCATAGTGTGTTGCTTAACCCTTTGAGCCACCAGGGAGGCCAAGGGAATCTTTTATTTTAAGATTTATTTTTATTTATTTATGCATACAAGAACTGGGGTGTAGGTCAGAGGTGCAGTGAGCAGGGGGAGTTCACCAGAGACAGACGGGGGAGCAGAATAGGCATATCTACTGAAATACACTGCTGAGGGGGAGCAGTGGACCAGACAGGAGATGTCTCCTGCACCATGTGGGTTGCTCCCTGGCCAGCCGGGGATCAATTTCATGCTGCAGAGGCTGTGGATTGCTTCATAGGGCAGTGCTTAACCCCTTGCGCCACCAGGGAGGCCCTAGACTCCTTATATTTAGCCTGTATGCCATACTGTGTGAAGTCAGAATGCCAGCATCCAAGATTCAAAATCATCTTAACTATACTGTCACTAAGAAAGAAAAGTGACCAGTCATTTAGTTCAGGCATTTGTCAACTATGGTAACCATTGACTGTGCTTTTAAAAGCTGCCTTGAAAGGAAATGGAATTTGTATAAAATCATTCTGATTGTGGTTTGCCTTCCTTGTCCCTCATCCTTTTACTAGGGGCTTTCAAAAATGTAAATTCACTAACTTATACTTGAAAAATGGGAAACAAGAAAAACAAACCAACCCACCCTAGCATTTTTTAAAGCAATGGGTACTTTGTAGGATACTTATAATGTAGGAAAATAATTTTTCTTGGGGCTAATTCTAATGTACAGAAGTTGGTAGTACCCTCGGTGGCCTTCTGTAATCCCTGTGCTATGAACTTGACTCTTGAGAACTGCCACCTTTCTAGAGAAATCACCTCATTCAAAACAGAGGACTTTCCTGTTTCCAGATTGGTATGAGATTGGTATAAGAGAATTCTGTAATAAATTAACTAGTCCACAAGATTATAATAGCGCTATAGTATGAATTGAAGTTACACTTCACTTCTAAGTAATTATGTGATATTTGTGGAAAAATCAAGAAGTTGTTGAGAATTTATTGAAATATATCCAGCCAGAATGCATTTTTTTTTTCAGTGTGACTTAAAACCTCTTCACGATCCACTATTCTAGAAATCTTTTCCATTTTATGCTTTGTTCCTTTCTTCCCTTTGTGCTCTTTTATTTATTTCTATGGTTGGGATATAGTCTAGCCTAGGACACAGGGAGACTTGTGATTTCTTAGAAATACCAATTTCAAAGCTCTGGTTGGAAGGGATTGGTGTTTCATTTTTTCAGTAATAGATAAATTGAATAACCTGGTACATTTTTTACTTGGGGTAGGGAAGGAGTAAAGAACTGGGCCAAAGTTTCTTTGACAGCAAAATATGACCCATAACACTTTTCTTTGCTTGAAAAATTATATGTCATGCCCAGAAACTTTCAATAATGTTCCAGCATACCTGATACCTTGGAATTGAAAGTTTTCCCTCTCTCTCTCCAGATCTTAAGGAAGATCATCCCCATGTGGTGAAAATAGTATGAGATGTTTAAGAAATTCTTATTAAGAGCAGTAAAACACAGTAATGCAAAAGTTGTAGCCCTCATACTTGCCCACCTAAGATAGATAAACAAATATTAAGTGGCTTCTGTGCCACATTGAGTATTTATTCTTTTTTTTTGTGCCCATGTTAAATTGGCTTTCTTTTAAAAAAATATTTTATATATATTTTTACATCATTCTTCATTTTTGTACAATGCATGCATTTTCATCTGGTTATAGTCCCCATGAAATTCCCACCAGCCATTCACCCATAAACCATCACCATAGTCCCTTCTGCTCTTCCCTCCCCTGTTTTGATCTTATTCCCTTCTACCAGCCGTAGATTGTCTCTGGTTTTTAGTTGCCTATTGATTTTGATTTTTACTTTATTGTTACTGCTTTATTTTTTTCTTTCCTGATCCCTTATTTGGATCCTCTACATTCCATCCTGGAAGAGAGATTTGATTTTTGAAATTCCGTTTCTACTTTGAATTTACATCCCATTAAAATTCCTTAAGACTTTTCTGATTCTGATTAATCAATGCATTGTTCTCCTGGATATTACTTTTCGAAGAGGAAATTGAGTACTGTTCAGCATTAATGTATCACAAAAAGTAGTATGTGCTATATTCCGCAGCAGAAAGATGTCAGGACTTTTTTATTTAAAGATGAGATTTCTATCTTCTAAACAAACAGAAACTACCATTTTAACATAATCACTAAAACAATTAAATGGTGTCTGGGTTTGAGTCTTCTGTATCTAATAAATGATGGCATTTTGGAGAATTTCATGCCACATTTTATTTCTGTTTTTCACAAAAACCCAGTGATATATCTTATTATTCTTTGTCTAGAATAATCAAAAAAGGATCAAAAAGTGCATTAACTTTTTCCTGGCATAATGCTGATGTTTGAGCTAAATTCCCTGAAATACCACTGTGGAATCTGGCATTTTGACTGGAAGTTTGCCCGTTAGATATTTTGCTAAAGTATGCAGATTGGGCATATTTTCTTAATTATTTGCTTTCCCATCTCCCTTCTTCTCTGACCTTTTTAGAAGGTTTTTCGTTCTTTTTGAAGAATGTGTATATTCTTCTCTAGTATATATTTTTATTGATAGAACTTTGCTTGATCCTTCCTCTCCCAGCCCCAGCAAAACTGATTTTTATGAAATGCTTCCATAACATCCTGTCTCCTTACCTGTGTTTGCTACTTATGTTGTGATCTCCTGTTTGTCTGTATAGTTCACCTATTCGTGCAGATATCCCATCCCCTGCTCCAAATTCTGGAATGTTTTAAGAAATGTCAATGGAACCTCTCTTTGGAGATGAAGTTCACAGATTTTTAAAAATTGCCCATGTCATTTTAATGCAAGTTCATTATTGAGAATTAGATATTAGCTTATACATTCTTCAAGGGTAAGGATAATCCAGCGATATTCCCAGAATTTAGTACCATTCCTGATACATAAGATACTCAATAATTAATAATTGGTGGGTTGAATGAATGAATGAATTTTTAAATGCTGACTTACCATGAATTTTGCAATAGAAACAGTTTATTTATGTATTTGATTAATGCATGGTTGATGACTACATGAATTGCTGGCCTAACATTAAATATTCAAGAGCAATTATAATACTAGGTTCAAATTCAGCGAGTGTTTTCTGATTTTCACAACTATGCTGGACTTGACTAGCAGACCTCAGCACAGTGGCTCTCCTCGGATGCTTCGTGAGAACCCCAAAGTCAAAGAAAGCAAAAGTTTTATTGGAATGAATGAGTACAACAATAGTATAATCAGAATGTGAGTTTTCTTTGCAAGTATCCCAGGATCTGAGAAATCTTTACTTACTAGTGTGCTATAGCCTGCTCAAATTTTGTGTCAGAAAGCAAGAGGCATTTTAGAATTCAGCAATCTGCAAAAGCAGCCTAGTGCTCCATAGGCAACAGCCTTGGGCTACTTAGCAGGAGAAATTGATTGTTACCCTAGGTAGCCATCAGGATATTACTAAGACTTCTCAGAGCCATAAGCACATTAAGTGGGTTTTTCAGGGCTGTAATATATCCTTCAGGTCTCATTTCAATGGCAATCAATGATTATAGTCTTCCTTTCAAAGCACTGGAAAACATGCTGGTGTAATTAATGTCACTGAGGTATTGTTTTTCCATGTGCTTTTTGATTTTTTTTTCCCTAAGAAAGTTTGGCAAGTTACAAGACGGATGTTTTCTATGAAAAGCTATTGCATAATTTGAAACAAAAGGTCAGTCTCTAATAATAGTGGAGTGTTGGGGGACAATAAGTAAATTTGCTTGAATGAGATCAATCACAGAGATTCTCCAGGGCACCATATTTCAACTTGGCAACAAATTCCAGACTCATTTAACATATGCATGGTGAGAACCACAAGTAGTTCTAAGGCCAGTTTTGTAAAGATTCATAATTTTGTCAGTTGGTTATGTCTCTGCATAGCATCATAAGTAATTTTAGTGTTGACAAGTTCAGATGCTTGCTCGGG
Organism: Talpa europaea; assembly: GCF_964194135.1. Taxonomy (NCBI): domain Eukaryota; kingdom Metazoa; phylum Chordata; class Mammalia; order Eulipotyphla; family Talpidae; genus Talpa; species Talpa europaea. The sequence continues at coordinate 104,733,247 of NC_140076.1, forward strand.
GCAGTTTGAAATTAAATTCAGCAATTCAGTACAAATCAATAGCTACTTATTGAGGGCCCATTATTTTCAAGACCAGGCACTTAGAGGGAAAGGAAGTCGAGTAAGACAAGGTTCCTCCCCTCAAGGAACTTGCCGTTAGGTAGGAAAAGTGCAGCCTTTGATTATATACAAAATTATGTTGCAGAGAAACTAATGGCTTATTGAGTAGCACAAAGGTATTAGGGATTGATTTAGGGAAAGTTAAGTGGTTCCCCATTCCCCATGGACACCCCTTTTTCCATTTAACTGCAATAAGCAACTCATTTGATAAGGCAACTATTGGAAAAAATATGATATATACATTATTTACTTCTAAAATTAAAGTAAAAAGCACTATGCATTTCCATGGATATAATAAGCACACTTTTTTAATCCTAAATATCTGAATCCAAGATGGTTTGAAGAAACAATTTCATTGAATTAACCCTTATAAATAACTCAGTTATATTGATTCTCAACTAAGGAATTCAAGAATTGCTTATACTCATTTGTTTAGTAAAGTGCAAGTCTTAACATCACCATTAAGTGCATTAGCTGAAAGGAATATACTACATGCACTCTTACAGTAAGACTTGAGGATGCTATGTTGTTTATCTGAATTGGAGTGTATTGAAAACTTGCAGGTTAAATACAGTGCTGAACTACATTAGGGAATTCATTTACATGGATAACAGAATGTACATTTTTTTTTACAATCACTATTTGCCAACATTTCTGATTTCCTTTTATGATATCCAGATTACCACCACCACTCCAAGGCTGCCAGCCCTCCCAACTGGTTATTTCATTTAGTCTTTACTACATGCCATTTACCTAAGTTGGTGCCATTTTCTCTCTCATCTAAGTAAATGTACACAGACTAATAATGTACACAAACTAAGCAAGTTTCTCAATCTTGGGTCAGGTAATTCCTTGTTGTAGGTGATTGCCCTGTACCTTCTGGGTTATTACGCAGCATACCTGACTCCTACCCACTAGGTGCCTGTAGCACCTCTCCAGTTGTAACAAGGCAAATTTCTTCAGACATTATTGAATGTCTCCTTGGGGCCAAAATATGAGACCCATTGATCTAAGATAATTTCCTAACTATTCTTCAGCCTCATCTCTCTTCATGCTATTTTAGTGGTTCTCAAACATGACTTTCATTATATGGCATCTGTGCCCCCAAACTTCCAGTGAATTTTTATCCTAATAATTCAGTCCTCTATTACCCTTACTTCTTTCTTTAGGTTTCATTTTTAGTAGAGTGTAACACACATATAATAATAAGTGAAATTGCACAGAAAAACCATGAAAACCCCCCCTGCTCTACTCCTCTTTCTCTCACGCCCAAGAAGCAACTCTAAAAAACACTTCTGATTTATTACTATTAAGTTTATCAATGGCTGTAGATGTAATTATACTTCTGCTAATTTGACTCATTAATTTTAGGAAATATCTATTGTCTCTGTTTTATTTTTTTTTAATTTTTTTTATAGAGGCATGTTTATTTATTTGTTTGTTTGTTTGTTTTGTTTATACAAGCACTGGGTACAGTCAGAAGTGCGGGAGGGTGAGAGAATTCACCAGAGCCAGAGCGAGGAGCAGAGCAGGCAGAAGGACCGAAGTACACTGCTGAGGGGAGCAGCGGGCGGCAGGAGAGGTCTGCGTGCCATGTGGGACCCTCCTCCGGTGGCCGGGGAGCAGCCGGGGATCGAACCGGCGTCGCAGATGTCGCCGGCAGCTTCACAACCCAGCGCTCAACTGCTGAGCCACCGGGGAGGCCCTGTCTCTGTTGTAAAGGTGAAGTTAAAGCTCAGTTTTGCACTTTGCCATTTTTCCTCCAATATTTCCATTTTTTCATCTATAGGTGATTATTTGTAGCCCTGTAGGGTAACCTTCAAAAGATAGTAATATATTATTGGTCAATCAACTTTTAGGACTACGATGCTGTACCTCTGAAGTTGGGGGGACTCTAATATTCCTCCACTTTCCCACTTAGGAAGTTGTGACCTCTATTTTTAACTTTCTTCTCTTCTGTTCTTCTTTCTTTCTTTTTGAGATTTATTTATTTATGCATACAAGAGCTGGGGTACAGGCCAGAGGCGCAGGGTGCGAGAGGATTCACCACAGACAGAGTGGGGAACAGAACAGGCAGATTGACCGAAGTACACTGCTGAGGGGAGCAGCAGGTGTCAAGAAAGGTCTGCTGCACCATGTGGGTTGCTCCCTGGCCGGCTGGGGATCGAACTCGTGCTGTGGAGGCTTCAGATTGCTTCATAGTGCGGTGCTTAATCCTTTGGGCCACCAGGGTGGTCCCTGTTCTTATTTCTGTCAGCGGTCCTTTCATTTCCATTACCACTTACAATGTTGACATTTTCATTCAGTCTTTCCATTTTCTTCTTGTAAACCTTGCAATATTTGCAAGAAAATGACAGTGTCAGTGTCAATTATGATCAATTGACAACTTTATTCAATTATGATCAACTATGAAAACTCATGCTTTATTTTACATTGATTCATAAATTTCCCATCTCTTTTTTGTGGGTTTTTTTTTTAAGTAGATTTTTTTTTTTAATAGAGGCATGTTTTATTTATTTGTTTGTTTTGTTTGTTTTTGTTTATACATGCACTGGGTACAGTCAGAAGCGCAATCGCGGGAGGGTGAGAGAATTCACCAGAGCCAGAGCAGGGAGCAGAGCAGGCAGAAGGACCGAGGTACACTGCTGAGGGGAGCAGCGGGCGGCAGGAGAGGTCTGCGCGCCATGTGGGACCCTCCTCCAGTGGCCGGGGAGCAGCCAGGGTCAAACCGGCGCCGCTGAGGCTGTGGGCAGCTTCGCAACCCAGCGCTCAACCACTGCACCACCGGGGAGGCCCATTGTGGGTCTTTTTTAAAGTCTAGTTAATATCCTTCACCACACACAGTTAATTTTGTGTGTGTTGTGTTTGTGTTGACAACTTTTAATATTCATTTTCTTAGGGATTTTTAAATATATAACACATTATCATTTACTATATCACCATGCTATACATTACGTCTTGTGAGATTTTATTGGCCACATTCCTTTACTTATTTGCCTATTTTCCTTCATCATAGCTTCATGTTTATCATGTCAATCTTTCCCAGCTTCTCTTTATTGTTCTAGACCCAAAGTCTCCTGGATCCCATGTTTTTCTGCTTTTTGTTTTATCTTTATTTTGCTAGAGTATATGTTCAAGTAAGTCACAAAGTGTAGGGAAGTAAACTTTGATGGGTTCTTGTGTGATTTACATGTTCTCTTTTCTTCTCTCACTTTGATTGACAGGTTGGGCATAGAATTCTAAATTAAATATATTTTTGTTCATAATTTTAAAGGTACTTTTAGACCCGGTGTTGCTGAGAGGAATATTTTTTTTTCTTTTCTAGATGACTTGTTTTACTCGTTTTATTTGGGATCACTAAGGCCATGGTAACATACAACCTCCAAATCTCAGTGGTTTGCAACACGTTGACCTTGGGTTGACTCTAGCTTGGCTTCTTTTAAGTGTAAAATCTAGGCTAAAGGAGTGGTCCCTATCTGGGAATACTCATCTCTTGAAAGGAAAGGAACTATGTAGAACCAAATTTGACACTAAAAGCTTCTTGTATTATTTCCATTCACATTCCAAGCCTGTCACCAGTGGAGTAGGAAACATTCCTTCCAACTCACCTACTGCTCAGGAAGGAGCCCCAGATGGAATTCTGTGAAGAATGAGCTTATGGAGACCCTATGAACAGGAACAGTGAATGAGAAAAAATAACTTACTATACCACACTTTGGAAAGGTTTTAGGACTTTCTCTTTGTTCTTGGTGTTCTGAAGTTTTATAATGATGTATCCCCATAGTCCGTTCATTCATTTTTTGTGCTGAACACAACCATGGTGGATTCTGTCAATCCAAAAAATGATGCCTACCCTTCTTTTGGGAAAAATTCTTCAATTAGCTCTCATAACTTTCCCTTCCTGTTCTTTATTCATTCTTCCTAGAAGTTGAACCACGAGAACCGTGTATCTATGTATAAATCTATATGTAATCCATTATTTTGTGTTTTTGTTCGACATTTTCCTGGCTTTTATTTTCAATTGATTTTATAAAATATTTGACATCAACACATTTTTATTTGATCATTTTTTCCCAAAATATTTTGTTCCCGTTTTAGGAATACAAAATATTCTCAAATGTTTGAGTATGTGAATTGAACATGTTTAAAGTGCCTTTCTACTTTCTGATACATCTCCATTTCCTTCAAGGTGCCCTTTCTTTTTTTCCCCAAGGGTTTCTGTCTAGAAATTCTGGGAAGGGGGATCTAGTTTTGCTTTAGGAAATAGTATGTTAGGGAATGATAGTCCAAAATGTAAGTAAGTGTAGTGGTCCAAAAATCTGCCACTCTCTTTTTTTTTTTCCAGATTTATTTATTTATTTATACAAACAGTGGGTACAGTCAGAAGCATGGGAGGGTGAGAGAATTCACCAGAGCCAGAGCGGGGAACAGAACAGGCAGACTGATGGAGCACACTGCTGAGGGGAGCAGCGGGTACATCAGGAGAGGTCTGTGCACCATGTGGGACCCTCACCAGTGGCCGGGGATCGAACCTGCGAAGCAGAGGCTACGGGCAGCTTTGCAGCCCAGTGCTCAACTGCTGCACCACCAGGAGAGGCCCCCAAAAATATGTCACTCTTAAGTATGTCTTTTTGATAAATGATTGACTTCATGGGAGGGGTTCTGAACATCGAATAGAGGTTGCCTTTTTAAAAAAATATTTACAGGTTAACTTCTATAATTTATAGGCATATATAGGGAGAACTAATTTTCTTATATATTTTCAATGAAGAAGGCAAAACTTTATATACCTTTGTCTACTGTGCTTTGCTTGGTAGCCTTCCAAACTGACCATCCTTTTCTCCCCTCTCAAAGCCTTCTGCCTTAGCTAAGCTATTTAAGATGGTGTCTGAAGCCGTGTCAGCTAACAAGCTATTTAGTCATGCTAGATCTCTCTCATGAATACAGGAGATATACATGCTATTATTAAACATTTTTCCTCTTTGTTTCTCTTATCAATCTGTTTGATGCTTGTTTGATTATTTGTCAGCCTAGAAAAACACAGAAAGCTACAGAATGCAAAGGCTGTATTTTAAGATTCTGGTATTCACACAGGAATGTTGCCTTTGCCTGGAGAGTTAACTCAAGATCCTTTGTAATTCTTACCAACCACACTCCAAAGTGTGCCTTACATTTCCTGGACATGACAATGGATTATTGATATCTACTCCTGGCAAGAACATAGGCATTGTAATAAAATGTGTGCCTCTCCTAGAAAAGTCCATTAAGAGATGAAAACATATTTGCATTTCTCTGAGGTTGTGAATTTCACAAAGCTTGTATTTCACACTGGTGTAGAAGTCTCAGTCAACTCTTTTACTTAGCAATCATAATAATTAAACTTGTGTGGCTTGGCTATATTCATTCCCAATGTCAATGTGAATATTAGATGATTTGATGAAGGACCCCGGAGTATAAGCTTTTGAATTTTTTTCCAACCTAAAACTATGGTAGTGCAGTTTATATTGAGCCACAGTTGACACATATAAACATAAATATGCCTCTAACGGAAATAAAAATTTCACAAAAATGCCAGGCTGTATACAAAACAATTTTATATTTTCTTTTTTATATCAGATTTATAAATTCTGATCAGGACTTACTAAACTTGTTTTATGACTCACTAATAATTTTATGGGTTATAAAATAGTGCTGTAGAAGTGCTAAGAAGTAAATAAAAATGTTTTCAAATTAGTATGGGAAAGAGCTATTTCCTCTGTGTGGTCTTTGTCTTAGTTGGGATACTGTGTGGTCAATATTACCCTTTTTTTGTGACATGGAGTTTATAACATACACATTTTCATAAAAAAGATTTAAGCATTGTTGCTTGATTTTGGCCCACTTTTTTATTTTGACGTTCCCCTCAGGATGGTTGGAAGCTATAGCCCCAGCACTGTGCTGCAGACTGCTCTGGTGAAGGTGGCTTTTCATGCTATAAGTTATTGTAAATATTTTGATGTAAAAAAAAAATGTATCACCTGGGTCGCCCTGGTGGCACAAGGGGTTAAGTCTCAGCACCATGAAGCTATCAGCAGCCACTGCAACATGAGTTCAATCCTTGTCCAGGGAGCTAACCCACATGGCACAGCAGACCTCTCCATCTTGTCCACTGCTCCCCTTAGCAGTTTATTTCAGTCAATCCACCTGTTCTGCTCCCCACTCTGTCTCTGGTGACTCCTCTTACCCCCACCCCTGCACTTCTGACCTACTCCCCAGGTTTTTTATGCATAAATAAATAAAATAAATCTTAAAAAAAAAATCACCCTTGTCCAAGAGTAGCTGAGCACTCTTTTAAGACTTAATGAAAGCAGAGAAAAGGATTCTACAAAAACACACGAGGCATATGAATTTATGTTAGTTACACAAGGAAAAGTATTCTATATTCAGAACTGCTTTCTTAGAAAATTAGAGACAGTGACAGTGAATCCAAAATCAAAAATATATTTCAGCAAAGTAGCCCATGACTGAAAAGTACCAGTGAGCACAGCCATTGTCAACATAATTTGACTATGTGTTGAGTAAATGAGGGTTTGTTTTCAATTGTTTTTTGGGGAACTGAATACCTTTCAAATAGCAAGAAAGTCCCATAAAGTGCCCAGTTTTAAGTGGAAATTGTCATGCTATTAAAAAATCTAGTGTTGGTTAACTTGTGTGAAAGAAAGTAAAATATTTTCTCTAGGTCTTTCTTTCCCCCACTAGAGGTTGGGAGGAAGATGGCTTTTTAAAGTTTTTGCAGAACCCTTCCAAAAAAGTGTTGTTGAGGAGTACTTTAAGTAATAGCCACACAAATAATCGCAGATTACAGTGTCATACAACTCCATTAACTAGGTGAAGGAAAAATAGCAACATTCTCATTTTAATGAGATGTCAGCTCCCTTCCTGGCTGTATGATGCATCTTAATGTCCTTGCTGTCTACACTGACTTGGGGCTCCAAGGCTGTCATTAGTTGGCAATTCCTTTCTCTAATTTCTTATGACACACGGTGCTTAAATCCACAAAAAATGTGAGGTGAGGCAGAGAGAATTCCTGCAGACTGGCTTGCTATATGCAGAACACTCATTTGCATTATTCATTAGATAAGAGCACTGATTTGCATCTCATTCTGGTTGTCTCCTTTAGGTAAAAAAAAAAAAAATACAGGAGAATTCTCTATTCTGCCAATTTTTATATTAATAATAATTATTGCAAGAATTAGGCTTGATTGCTATCCCAGATTTGTCTTACACCCATTTGTAATTTCTTTTAAAAAAATACCCTAAACACCCACAAATCCCCAAACCAATGTGCTTTTTCCCCTTTGTGTTTAAAGTATTTGAAGCTTTAACATTTGATGAGAGATCTGAATGCATAAATATATTTTATTGAAATGCAAAATGAGACATTTATTTATGATCCGTGTCTAACATTAGGAATGGAAAGGAGAAGGGGGTGGGAAAAAAAAGTATAGGCATAAGTATAGCATTTCAGTCTCTGCACATCTTATTTGAGAGAATTTTCTTAGCAATGGAAACATCCCCCAGATTAGAAAACATTGTTGCAATAAATTCTTCTCCCTTTGAGGGTCACATCCAAATGATGAAATCTTGCTTTTCATTTTCTCTTCAAAAGCAATGAACAATTAAGTTCATATTTTCTTGTACCTTTCTGCCCCATCATTATCAAAAAAAATATTGATGGCCTGCTAAGGGTATGGCTCTGTGCTGGGGTCTAGAGTTCCTGTGCTAGGTACAAGAAAAATAAAATATCCTTCCTTTTATTGGCTTATCCCAATTCATGTGGTCATAGTAAACGTTCCAGTTTTTAGAATTTCCTGGGCATGGGCACTGTAGGGCATTGTTAATTTCCTCTAGTGACTGTGGGATTTTGAGGTGTGAGGTGCTCTGTAGACTCTGATCTGCAGAAAGTAGCATGTTCCATTGGATACTCTGGTGCACTGACAAGGAAAAGCAGGTGACCTGTAGGTGGCAGCCTTCTTTCTCTTCTCAAGAGACTGAAGAGTCTCTTCTCATGACTGCTGATTTGTTGCCATTCAGTTGGCCCCTGAAGAAAGGATGACATTCTATTGATGGTTGCAGCAAATCTAGTGTCATGGATCAATCATGCCATCCAAAAATGAAATGGAATTGCTATGCTGTTACGGTGATGTAAACAGAGACACGGTGCTGGCAGCTGGAATGGTTTGTTTTGAGTAGAAGTTTCATACAAATTACACATTGTTTTATCAACACAGGTAGCAGAGGATTGAATCGATTCTTTTGCTCTACTTTTTTCACATCTCCCAAAGCCCTTAATTCACTGGTGGAAGAGGTTATCACAAACATTTGTTATCCTTGTACATGAGGCCCCCTCATCCAACTGCTGCTTATTCTTGTCTGGACCCTATGATTAATGCTGTGATGCAAAACAGCTACTTCTGTTCTTTATGGCCGTGTCTGGCACACTGCAATGTTTAAGGGTTTTTTTGGCATTCCTATAAGGAACACCAATTTTGAAATAGCCTTCATTTGCATCAGACTGAAACAGAAATGCTGTCCAAGATTTTATTTTTGGCAAGTGTCCAGTTAGGTCAACTGCAATTGAGTTTTTTCTTACAAGAGTGATTGTTTAGAGATCTTTTTCCACTTCAAGCAGTCCAACATTTTCAAATAATAAAGTTCCCCTTCACTGATTTAATTAGGGCCAAATGGTGTCCTTTCAAAGTAACAAACAATATTAAAAATTGGGGGGAAATTTTGCTTAGTTGTGTTAGTTTGGCATGATTATGTTATTTGGAGGACATCAAATATTATGTTATTGTCTTAATAGACTTGTAGTGCCATGCTTCATTAAAATGTCTATTTCCACTATAAAAGTCTTACTGTGATTTCAGAATGAACAAATAAGATTACATTTGAATGTATCATACACATTTTGAAAATCATACAGCCAAAAGTTAACTATGTTTTCCCACCCTACCTGCCTCCTCTAGCTTCCCCCAATTGATGAGATGATTATTGATCATCTCACAATTGGCATCATCATTCGCTCATTTACTAAGCCAAAAACCTGCTAGTCATCCTTGATTCTCTCTTTCTCCCATCCTTATGATCTGATTACCTTTGCTTCATAACAAACCACTTCAAAACTCGGTGACAAGTAGTAGAAAATGTGGGAGGGAAGGTACTGTTGTGTTAGGTAAATGCTATCAACATTCACCCTCATCCATAATTATTCACTTCCTTTCCATGAGCAAAATACACATGATTTCCCTCCTCAGAATTCCCAAAGTCTCATCTCATGACTTGAAATTTAGGATGTTGAGCAAGGGGTTAAGCACAGCACTGTGAGGCTATACTCAGCCTCTGCAGCACAAGTTCAATCCCCAGCCCACCAGGGAGCTACCCAAATGGCACAGCAGACCTCTCCTGCCACACCAGCTGCTCCCCTCAGCAGTGTATTTCAATCAATATGCCTACTGTGTTCCCCACTCTGTCTCTGGTGAATCCTCTCATCCTTCGCACCTCTGGCCTATACCCCATTTCTTGTATGCATAAATAAATAAATCTTAAAAAAAAATAAGGATTTTGTCATGCAAATCAGGCACCATTGAGGCTCTTTAGATATAGTACTTCCAGCTTGATCCCTTTTAATCGCCCCCAGAAGATACTAATTATCTTCCTCCCATATATACACAAAATACAGTGGGGATTAGAAATCAGACAGCCACTGCAAATATTCCTGCAAAAAAAAAAAAAAAAAGAATGGGAGACACCCAGTAGTCACTATCCAAGGGAAATTCTGAAATTTAGTTGATCATATCTTTCTGGTTCCTTGATAAAGACTCAAATCAACACCCAAGCAGTTTTTTTCCCCAGCTGTTGCATTCACCTTCCTAAACACTTGGTTTCCCTCTACCTTTTCCATAAGAAATGGCCCCTATTCACAGCTGAGCAGTTTTCTCACCCTGCTTCCTGTCCACATTAGTTCATGGGTCCAGAGACCTAACTCCCTTTATTGGATGCTGTAGGTCTTCTTTTTTAGCTGCCGTTACTGTTCCTTTAAAGCTTTTGAGCTTCTTGTTTGACAGGTAATAAATCCACTACATTAGACAAAAGACATGCCCCCAAATCTTTTCATTAGATGCACTTTTTTTACCATGGGATTCCTGTGAAAATTCTGTGGGACAAAACTTTCAAGAGTCTCAGTGTCTATTGTTTTAAAAGACGTGTCCTTAAATGCAGAAGGCTTTGCATGTATTCAAAAAATTTAGGAGGCACCATCTTTAATTTTTCTGAAGCTGCAATGAAAGATTTTACAATCATTTATTGTCTTTATCCTAAGGTTGTGACATGTTCCTAACACTCTTGAATTTGCTTTTTTGTTCTGAGATCCTTCTCACTTTGAGACTCTTCTGCTGGGGGAAACTGAATGGGCAGTTTCTCTCCTCAAGTGTAGCAAGTCCTTTATATTTCCTTTAAAGCCTGCTTAAAAACTGACTATTGGGCCTCCCCTGGTGGCGCAGCGGTTGAGCCCTGGGTTGCGAGGCTGCCCTCAGCTTCTGCATTACCAGTTTGATCCCCGGCCACCAGCGAGGGTCCCACCAAAAAAAAAAAAAAAAAAACCTGACTATTTCCTTTTTTTCCTTTTTCCTTATATCTTTGTCTCATCCATAACTACAGTACATAGATTGATTCTTTCAGGATTCTACCTGAGAAATATCCTTAGCCAAATTCTCCAGTTTATTAGGTATATATATATATTTTTTATTTTCCATCATAAGGCAGCCCATGTGGTAGCCAAACTTTCTACCACAACATAGCATAGGTCCTTTTTTCCCTAGATTCCAGGAACAGTTTCTTCCCTGTCTCCTTAAGACCATCCCCAATTTCACCATTGTCTCTGCAAGACCATTCCAACTTTCTTGAAATGCTTTCAATAATTTTGCTAGCTTTTACTAACTTTCACCACCAGTCTCCTCCTAGTTAAGTTTCTGTACACTGCCTAATCCCAAATCTGATGCCACATGTTTTAAGTGAAGAAGTTCATTCTGGAAACAGACTGCTATTCCTGCATAAGAAAAATGATCCCTTGGTTATTTTTAAAGATTTTGTGGGTCAGGAATTTAGACAAGGTACAGTAAGGATGACTTTCTGTGCTCCGTAATTTCTAACATTTCAGCTGGGAGACCTCAACAACCAGGACGGTTTGACAGCTAGAGCAGGAATCATCTTCAATATCTCCACTTGCAGGTCTGTCCTCGTTGCTGCTTGTCAGGGAGACCTCAGCTCAGGCTACTCATTGAAGCACCTTCATGTGGCTCCTCTACATAACTTGGGCTTTTCACTGCCTACTGGGCTCAACTTACTGCATCAGAGCTCAGAGTTCCAAATGGGAATCCCATAGCTGACAAGAGCATGTATTAGTTTCCTGAGGCTGCTGTAACAAATGCCACACACAGTGTAACTTAAACATATTCTCTTATTTGCAGAGACCAGAAGTCTGAAACCAAGTGTCATATGAGTTCTGAAGACTCTAGGGGAAAATTGTTCCTTGTCTTTTCTTGCTTCTGGTGCCTCCTGGCAGACAGTCTTTTATATTCCTTGGCTTGCAGCTGTATCCTTTCAGTCTCTGCCCTTGTGGTCATGTGACTGCCTTCCCTCTGTGTGTATCTATATCTTTGTGTTTTCTTCTTTTCTTCTAATGACACCGGAGACATATATAATTTGGTCTCACCCTAATCCATTATGCCCTCATCTTGACTAACTGTAATTTCAAAGACCCTGTTTCTACATAAGATCACATTCTGAAGTTCCAGGTGAATTTAAATTTCTGTAGGGCACTAATCATCCCAGTACAGGCTGGAAATTGCACTGTCACTATAATTAGGCCTTGAAAATACATGGCATCATTTGCACTGTGTTCTAGTTGGTTTAAGCTGTTACATTCAAGCCCAAGTTTAAATGGGGGAGGAGAGTTAGATTCCACATACTCATGAGAAATTTTCAGGATGACATTGTAGAAAAATATAGAATATGTGGTGTTATTGTCTTTATCTTTAAAATGTAATTTGCCACAGTCTTTTCCAGTTCATGACCAAATTCTATTGATTCTACCTCCAAAATTTATCCCTAATCTGTTCACTTAACTCCTCTGCCACCCATTCATACAAAGCACCATAGTTTTGCATCTGAATTATTGCCTTAGACACTTATCTGATGTTTCTGCACCTACATTTGCTTCTTCTACCCCATTAACCACCAAGCTACAAAAAGGAAGATATTAAAACTAATTAAAAATTGATTCATGTCATTCTCTGTTTAAATCTCTTTGGAGGCATCCAGTTGCATGTGCAGTAAAATCCAGATGTCTCCAATCGCCTAAAAAGCCTTGCATAATGTCTCCTTAACCTGTCCTTCTGAATGCTCAGTGAAAAGGCAGGCAACATTCTCCTGTCTGTACTAGTCTCCAGACACTCAGGCCTTCTACCCAACTACATGTGCATCTAAAAGACTTTGAACTTGTGCTTTCTTCTGCCTGGGAATCTCTTTCTTTGGTTCTTCATTAAACTCACATTGTACATGCTCTAACATATTAAATCTTCTGTATTTAAGTCATGATGATAACAACTATAGCTCACGTTCTTCTAAATTAGCTCAAACACTTCAGACCTTGATGCTAGTCATTCTACCTGGGTTGTCTTTCTAAATCCTCTTCACACTTTATGAAAGAGGTTCTATTATTATTTTTATTTTATAAATAAGAATACCCAGGCTTAGAAATTTTAAATAATATTCTCAGAATCATACTAGCCTGTGCTGTATAATGTATACCATGTAGTGTGGAGTCTAGAATTATATCCAGGACTTCCTGACACCAGAGGTTACCCTCTCAACGTTGTTGCCTACACAGGAAAACTTACCCCTTGTCTTATTTTCAGCCATAACCCCTGTTTCTATCCATTTAGCTGATCACTGTGTAGTTTTTAAACATGAATTTATGTATTACTTGTGTATTGTCTATATTTTGCATGAGTGGTGAAGATTTTCTCTTGTTCATAGTTGTATCTCAACACCCACCTAAGTGCATGACTCATAGTAGATACTTAATAAATACCTGATGAATAAAAATAGTGATGTGTTGGTAAATGTTAGCCACCAGTTTTGAGTGAGGGGTGAGGGCAGATTTGTAACATTTTTCAATTTCCATACTCCTAACATGTGGGACCATTTCAAGCTGTGAAAAGTTTAACAGCTGATACTCAGGATTCCTGAATATTATGTTCTAGCATAACACTGAATGAGCAAATGAATGAATGAGAACTGCAAAGAACAGAGGAGTTCATCCAACTTAATAGTTTCAAAGAGGTGGGAGTATTTCCTTTTCTTTATCAGTGTCGGATCATGCACCATGGCAAGGGTTCAGCTGCAACAGGACAATAAGGAGTTAATGCTGTATCTGAAATACTAAATATCCCTCCAATGATGTAGTGAGAAACACTGAAACCAGCTACTGCCATTTCTTTCTCTTTTTTCACTGCCTCAGGTGTTGGTGTGGACATATATGATTCAGAAGCAAGGGCAGGATGACTTTGTCTTATCCCTTATAGAGAAAGGATGACAAGGATTGAAACAGGAAGGAGTAGGAAGAAAGGAAGGAGGAAGAAAACCATTAAGATTTCACACTAAGTATAAAAATGCCCAATTACTGCTTTGACTACTAGGAAGAGAAATTTCCATAAGTATATTTGGTAGATTTTTATGCTGAATGATCATACAAAAGACTGATTTATGATTGATCCAATTATTTACTTCTGCATACAATATGGAATGACACAGGCACTATTTTTCAAACCTCAATATGCCACACAACATTGCTGCCAGTAACTTATTTGACATTTCTTAATTATAAAGATATCAATTGACTTTTCTTGATCAGAGTCCCATACTGGTGAGAATCCTGCAAGAGAGCTGAATTAGTAGCATTTGCTGGAATTGTATTTATCACACTGGGAATGGAAGTCCTAACATGTCATTTGGCCAGAGTGCCAAGACAAGGGGTGATGCTTAGATGTCATGTCTCGGTCGTGGCCAGAGTGTAATGTGTCTCTTGTTTAACTGACAGGTCTACATACCTTGGCCCCATATGCTGCAGTCCCTTCACACTCAGCATACGTAATCCTTCCTATTATGCACATTCACTCTGGGATTTTGAATGAATAAATTCTAAAATGGTCTTCTTGCCAACTCCCAGGTCCAGAATTTTAAAAGTGCATGTGTAATTAATTTTGCTTTAGAATTTTGAATTAATACCAAGAGAGAGATGCCTTGCTCTTTATTAATTTTCAGGTATGAGTTAGAGAAAACAGCAGCCACTTTTCTTGAAATCACATGAATAATATTGGAGCAAGACTGTCTCAGTTGGAGATGAACACATTATATTTGTGTCTCACGGTAATCTATCCGCTGGTTAATGGACCCAGAACCCTCTAGACAGTTCACAAATCCACATAACAGAGCACATTTTTGCATTAGGATTCCTGACTTAGCTGAAAAATGTGAAAAATCAGATGCAGCCAAAGAGTTCCCTATTGATTACAAATCTGGGGATCAGTAGTAAGTTATTCCATCAAGGTAGAATTCATTTAATGTAAAATGTTTTTTTCTGGTAACCTCATTTTAGTTAGTGACATAGAAATCTACAAAATTTTTTAGAAGTATTAACTGTGTCTATGTGAAGAGCTTCCTACCTAATATTTAGAAGAATAAACATTGATACCTAGTCATACCTAGTTTGATAAGCTCAAAGAGTTTGGGTGAACTTCCAAATACAAATGAAGCTCAGGAACAAAATTACAAGTAATTCTTATTTTTTTTAAAGCAACCAGTGTTCTTTAAAGGGAATTGTGGGCATCAAATACCCCAGCCCTATGAAATCACTCTTTGCAACTCAAATATTTTTGACTTATTTTTTTTCTTCTGCTATTTGAACATTATACTCTAATAGTACAGGTAGACTCATAAAATATTTCAGTACTCTACATTCTTAAAGAAGACCATAAAGGTGTCTAATTCATCAATCCTCTCTGGTATATTAGAATCCCCTCTATATCAGCCTGATCAGAGTTCTAGTTTCAACAAACATAAATCTGAAGAGGAAATTTCTCAGTGTCCTAAGACTGTTGGAGCAAACACCTATCAGGTAATAGTAAATCAAAGTTAAAGAGCAAAGAGCCTTACCTGAACAGGTGTCTGTCCACCAAGGTTCACAGCAGCAGTGTTCACAGTAGGCAGAATGTGAAAATAATCTGAAAGTTTCACAGAGACATGGACAAACAAAATGTAATATGTACCTACAATGGATTATTATTCAAGTTTAAAGTGGTATGAAATTCTGATGCACGTTGCCACATGGATGATCCTTGAAGATAATCTAAGTAAAAGAAGCCTTATGCTGGAGCATGGGAACCGCAGGACCCCACATATGTGAGGCATCTAGAATAGTCAGATTCATAAAGGCAAAGCAGCATAGTGCTTGCCAGGGGCTGGGAGGAGCTTAGGGTACTGTAGTTTAGTGGATGCAGATTTTAGTTTGGGAGGATAAAAGAGTTTTGGGGATGAATAGAGGTGATGGCATCAGAGCAGTGTTATACACTTCGTTCTGTTGAATTGTACATTTGAAAATGCTTAATATGGGGCCTCCCTGATGGCCTATGGGTCAAGTCTCAGCATTATCACCACTGCCTGAGTTCAATCCCTGGCCAGGGAGCTACCCACATGGCACAGCAGACCTCTCCTGTCTGGCCTGCTGCTCCCCTCAGCAGTGTATTTCAGTCCATCTGCCTGTTCTGCTCCCCACTCTGTCTCTGGCGAATCCTTTGAGCCACTCCCCACCTCTGGCCTGCACCCCAGTTATACCAAAAATAAATAAAATCTTAAAAAATATATTAATATGGTAGTTTTGTCTGAATGACAACAATAATCATAATTTTAAAAAAGGTGTTTGGAAGAAGCTGGGGACCCAGCAGCATCTTCTGAACATTCCAACTCTCTCTCTCATCTGTGCCCCTGTGAGTCTGATTCCTTTTTTGCTGCTGTCTCCTTTTCACACATCCGTTCTGAATGGATAAGCTCATTCAGTGTTTCCGAAGAAGAAAGTGAATGGACTTTGTTCAAAGTCTTCTCGCAAGGATGACTTCAGTTTCAAGGTGTTTCACTCTGCTTTTTCCAGGATTGCTCTCCTGCCCTCATGCCCCACATTCCAACTCTTACCCCAAAACGCCAGTGTCTGGAGTTAGTGAATCTCTGTTCTTCTTCCAATTCATGGGGCCACCTCCTTCTCTTTTTTATAGCTCCTTTTTTTTTTTTTTGGCATATTTCCCCCATCTAAACTATCATTTCCAAAATGTGTATCTCATTTTAAAATTTAAGATACAATTGCTATGCCTGTGTGGGGGAAATATCTTTGTAACACTTGCTGTTCCATATGTGTGAGTGCACTGTTCTTGCTCAGAAATCACCGACCATGCCATAGACTTGATTCCAATGTTCACTTTGATTCATTTGGCTCACGTTATACAATAAAATCTAACTAATTTTGAATAATGGAAGTTAGACTACACTGGTTTCCTGAAAAATGAGATGGACTATTTTTTAGAGGAATTGAATTTTCTTCCCTTTAAATTCCATCTCTAGTAAAATAAACAGGGCCTAAAATGTAAGATGAATTAAGGTACGGGAGGGCTTTACTTCAAAATGTACTGACAATATACTGTATAGATATTCTTAAACATATGACATATGTTTATTTTTTATTTTTTAAAAATATTTATATATTTATGCATACAAGAACTGGGGTACAGGCCAGAGGTGCGGGGGGTGAGAGGACTCACCAGAGATAGAGTGGGTAACAGAATAGGTGGACTGACTGAAATACACTGCTGAGGGGAGCAGCGGGGGAGACAGGAGAGGTCTGCTGCGCCATGTGGGTAGCTCCTTGGCTCACCAGGGATCGAACTCCTACTGTAGGGGACTTGGATAGCTTCACAGTGCTGTGTTTAACCCCTTGAGCCACCAGGGAGGCCCTGACATATGTTCAATTATTAAATTGAGAGACCAAAAGCACCTTAAAAGATGACCAGTGAATAGTAGAGTGATTTTCTCTCCTGGTTTTCTTCTTTACCCCTCTGAAAATTCCTTCCACAACTTTACTTTGTCCCCTGTCAATTTTATGTTTTTTGTTTACTGATCTTTCTTTTTCTTGCTGATGTGATTTTAAATTCTGCCTAGTTACTGGTGTTTTTTCAGCTTTAACCTTGTGTTCTTCAAACCCAAATTCCCAGCTGCAAACTGATACTTTCTATGTCTCAGAATAAATTGAAATCGAGGTACTCTCAACTGAATTCCATCTCTTCTTCCTCATTACCTACTTTTCTGTGTATTCCCTGGCTTTCTCTGGTCAGAGGCCCCTCCTCACCCCCCTAGTAAAAGCAAGTGGTGACTAATATTTTTTCAATTTTTTCTCTATTTTGCCAAACACTTTTTAAAGTACAAAATATACTATCTTGTTTCCCCTCCAGCCGCCAGGGTACATTAGGTAATTTTTCTCTCCATCATCCAGTACCCATCATCTAAAGGGTTTGTGTTTATTCAACATTACTGAGCATTTAGCCCATATCAGGCACTTGTCCTGCAAAAACAGTCCTTGGGAGGGTATTTAATTATACCTTCAGTTTATGGAGGAGAAAATATAGTGAGTTAAGTAACTTGCCCAAGAGCACAAAGTGATGATTCTAGCATCAAGACAGTCTCATATTTTCAATGCTATGCCTTGCCAATTAGTCACTGAGTCCTACAACTTTCTAATGTCTCTTAAATTTATTTATCTTCTATGTTTCCTCTATTGCTATCTTAGTTCAAGTCATCATAATTCATCTGGAACATTCCAATTCTTTCTGTTTTTCCCACCATCATCTCACCTCCCCTTCAACCCTTTCTCTTGCTCCTGTACTTCAGAAACCAAATGTGCTTTATTAATGACCATTCGTTTTACCTTGTCAAATTGTTATGCAAATGCCACGCTTTGTCATTGTCATTCCGGGGCTTTCTTTACTACCCCTGATTCCTTAAAATGCCTTCCATTTTGCAAAGGTGAGTGGCAACCTTTCATCTTTCCTCATTATTGACTAGTGGGAAATACTCTAGCTCTTAATTTGCCTTCAGTTTCAACTTACTCAGTTAATTCCCTTCACTGTTACCAGATCTTTCTTCCTTCCTTTCTCTCCTTTTTTGAGTAATTAAGAAAGAGAAGTGATCTCTTAACTTTTCTAGGACTCCACCTTGGCTCCTCAGTGAAATTCCAACTCTTTAGTCCTTTATGATCAGGCTCCTAAATTCCATTTATGCCCTTAGATGTCACATCCAGCTACACCAAACTGCCTGAAGTTGTTAGTGGATCATGAATTCTGATCTTGGTGACTTTGCAAACACTTCTTCCTCTGCTCAGAAGTTCCTACTCACTAAGTCCTGTCGTTCAGAACTCAGCCTGAATGTCAATCCTCAGAGTGGTTAGTCCATTTGCCCTCTCCAAGACCTGCTAGTTCTGTGGTACTTTGAGATTTTCCAAGGCTGCTGGAGAAGACACCAGTGTCCTCGTCCTCAGGTGATTATGTTAGGTGGTGACCGGTGTAAGGAAATTTTCTGATTTGAAACCTCTTCCTTATAGCATTCATAGTTTTGTGCTGACTCTTTCTTTATCACTCCTTAATTAATTGCATCTTAAATCAGAGACTCCTTACAGGAAAAAACAAAAACAAACACATATCAATCTCTCTTTTTTCTACAAATGCTTTCCAGTTAACTCAGGTACCTATATAAATACTTGTCTGCTTTCTAGTTCTTTCTTTCTCTTGTATCTTTGTACCTGTGAATCAAGAGACTGCCTGAATCATGTTCCACATATACAAACTGACATCTATATCCAAGAAAAGAAAACCTAAAATGTTTAAAAGTGACATTGGTGTAGCACACCAATAGCATCTGTCTGGAATGTGCTTGGAAATTTCTAGAAGAACATGTCAAGTTTCTACAATACTTCCATTACTTTCCACTCTGTCTTAATACATTTAGCTTTACCTCCTACAGCACTGCTAAAAATAGTGATATATTTTCTATTTTGCATTGATTAATTATTAGCAAAGCAACATACTTGGTTTGTACTATATTTTTAATTATAAGTATGTAGGGTAATTCAGCTATAACATAATTATTCAGATTTTATAGGTTGACCTGGAAACTAATGATCAGTCTGATTTCCATGGGGGAAAAGCCTTCCAAATTCTAAATAGTTGCCTTACAAACTTTGACACAAATAGCCCTTATGCAATCTATGATCTTACATTTGAATTTGGTGAGGTTTCTCTGCATATTTAAAGAAAATGTTTTCCATATGTACTTATGGAACACATTAATGAAAACATAGCAAAAGTACAGGTGTTTTATAGTTAGGCAGATCTAGATTTGAATTCCATTGCCACCATTTAGTTTTTCTGTGTTAATGGATAGTTTACTTTACTCTGAGTGTATTAATTTGGAAAATGAAGGTAAATCTGCCTGTGAGCTTGCGTCAGGGGTTAAGGTTGAACAGCTACTTAAATTTAATTTCCACGTCAACTATCAATATTTTCTCATTAAATCTTCGTATATAACATTTTAGGATGAAATTATCTGAAATGAATTATTATAACTCAGGATGCTTAATTTTTTTTTGGCTAAATATGGCAAAAACTACAGAGGGCGCTAGTATATCTCTGTGAGTCCCATAGGCAATATGAATTTGGAAATATGGTGGGATCTTTCTGGCAACCTTTAGCCAGAGTGGACAGCTGTGCTAAAATTAAATAGGTCCCTACCTGCTTAACTGCTAATCCCAAATGCTTCTCTCTGTCTCAGCAAATTACATAATCGCACAGTCCCACCATTAAACCAACTAATGAGAAATCATAGATGTTGTCATTTAGAAATGTTGTTCTTCAGAAACTGTGTGACAGAAGTGATTTTCTAACATTGAATTTAATAATGAGACAATAGCTTTGAAATTCAATGTAATATATGAGAAGCTTGGCAATATTTAGAACTGTTGGCTATTAGATATGGAAAAGGCCATCTTAAGCTATTCCTTTTTAGCCCGATGAGGAGTCTGGCATCTAGAGAGTTCAACAGATGTGTGCACAATTACCTTTGATTGAGCTAAGGCAGGACTTTTGGCCCTCAGAGTCCCACCTCAGCCAGTTTTTTCCCAACCGAGACTCTCCTGCAGTGTTTTCTGTCTGATCCCTGCTGTAACTTGTTAGGCTCCTCCTGCATGCGGTGACAGAGTAGGATCTGTTTCATTTTCTCTGTGTGGCACCTTGTCCACGATCATTTGGATGTTTGGACATAATTGATAATTTGGTGCACCATAGCATGCAAACATTGCTGCCAACCCGGTCACTGCATTTTAAATCATAAACTCATCTCTATTAAAATACTATTCTATATGTTAAATTGGGTTGCTTCATGTGATAATACTATAAAGGATCTTATTCCCAGATCTTTATAATGATGTATGTCTTTTGTACTGTTATTCAAGATGTAGTTTTATTTATACTCTTTTATTAAATATAGGTTCTAGTGTGACTTTAATCACTACAGCTTATTTGGTTACCATGTTTTTAATAAATTAGTACAGTTAATAAATCATTCTTGATTCAAAACAAATTCTAAAAATGACTTTTAAGAGATGATTAGAAATTTGAGCATTGACTTTAAGAGTGCTGTTAAAGAATTATGAGTTTGTTTTTAGGTGTGATAATGATGTGGGGGTTACATTTAGAGACGTTCTGATATCCTCACAAATGTGCTCTTGGATTTTCTTCAAAATTATATTGTGGAAGGGGGCAGGGTTAGATAGGGAATAGATGTGCAGAATGGGTACATGGAGATTTCATTATATTCTTCCGTCAGCTGTTATATATGCTTGAACTTTTCCATAGTAAATAGTTTAGAATTTTTCTAGTCTGTTTTATGGAGTTTAAAAATTGCATCCCATGAAACAAAAAGATTTTTGTGCTGTTATTTAAGGGACAGAAAAAAACATTTATCTTAAAGCCCAATACTTTTTTCCACCCTTTCTATTCATTTGGGAAAGTCAACATATAATAGAGAGAATTTTGAGCCTAGCACTCAGAGAGTCTAATTCTAGTAGGTCTGTGCCTTTTGTTAGTTGTGTGACCTTAGGCAAGATGCTTAGTCTCCATGGGCCTCAGTTTTCTCATTATGTAAAATGAGAACACTGTACTGTGGTCTCCTAGGGCTTCAGCTCTAAGATTGTTTGACTTGATGATATCACACACAGCCTTTCCAAATCCACAATTAAGCTGGCTCGTGGTGTGCTTAACCTTTATTCTGCTCTGTTAATGGAACAATGGACTATATTCTGGGAACAACTTATTTTAATTTAAAGATATTAGGAATGTGACACCCAAGTATTTTGTGCTTCCTGTGGATCTTGTGTACATGAACTTATTTTTAAGTCCTTTTGGATGGGTTGATATTTGTATTGAATCGTCTATGAAGTCTAGGAATTATGTCCTGC
Organism: Talpa europaea; assembly: GCF_964194135.1. NCBI lineage: Eukaryota > Metazoa > Chordata > Mammalia > Eulipotyphla > Talpidae > Talpa > Talpa europaea. The sequence goes on from NC_140076.1 coordinate 104,754,995, forward strand.
TTTGAAAATTTGGATAACATTCATGGTGCATTGCTAAAAACAAACAAACAAACAAACAAACAAACAAACAAACAAACAACTCAAGATTTAAAGGGTGCACCCTCATTTTAAGATTTTAAGATTTTTAATTAATACCTTATTTACTCTCTTTATACCATTTTATGATTGATTACCTTCAATTACATCTCCAGCCTTCTTGATGAAATCCTTTATATATTCTCATCTAGCAAGACATTGTTCTCTTCACCTGTTTTATTACATTTTTTTAACAGTCTCTAATTCCATGGTATGAGATACATTATGCATGCTATGTTTATACCATTTTTTTCTTCAAACAACAGTGAGACTTTTGAATATATGAAGCATAATCTTAACTCACTGCAGGCCAATGTATTGTGACTTCTATTCAGGGATTCAGTTGTGTTGCAGACCTATAATTATCGCAAAACATCTGCTTATGAAAAATATTCACTGGGTACTACTTTATAGTAATACAAAAAGCATTATCTCAATGTCACATCAAAATTCATCCATTCAACAATGTTTAATGAATGTCTTCTAGGTGTGTTAATTTTGAAGAGGGATCTCACAGAAAAGAAGGCTTAGAACAAATTACCAGAGGACACAGATTTTCAATTTTAAGCTGATTTATTCATCAGAAAATATTACTCGGGCTTCCCTGGTGGCGCAGCAGGTTGAGCACCGCTCTGTGAAGCAATCTGCAGCCTCTGCAATGCGGGTTAGATTCTCGCCCGGCCTGGGAGAAACCCACATGGCATGGCAGACCTCTCCTGTCTCGTCCACTGCACCCCTCAGCAGTATATTTCAGTCAGTCTGCCTGTTCTGCTCCCTGATCTGTCTCTGGTGAATTCTTTCACCTTCCCCTGCCTTTGGCCTGTGCCTCAGTTCTTGTATAAATAAAAACAAATCTTTAAAAAAGAGAGAAAAAATATTACTACAGGACACTTACTTATTCATACACACAGTCCTCCTCTTGCAAGGATACTTCAAAATTACCAAAGTTAATTCAGAGTCCCACCTCTGGTCCTCAGAAAGTGAAGTGACAATTTCAGTGGAAGCCATAATGGAATATTCTTACAAAATCCATTGTCACCATTTTAGAAAACAAATTTTCTCTCCTTACTCACTATCTTTATGATAATCCCTTTTCTCAATCAATAACCTCTGGGCCAGGATTTGTTCCTATAATCTCCGTGAATGATCACACATTTATCCATTCTTTCAGGGTCAACTTCTGTTTGATCTTGGTGGAATGCTGGGGACTTCCTAGCACCTATTTGAAGTACTAGACATGATAAATAACATGTTCCATTTCTTCAGATATGTATCCCAGGACCCATGTCAGGTTCTCAGACACTCTCGATTTTTTTTCCTTGTTGTGATAATATTGGTTTACAACGCTGTATATGATTTGGGGGAATAGGCTCACACCTTCTTAGTTGTATGTTAACTAACTACATCATCCCTATCCTCAAAGCACCTGTAGTCCTTTACTGCAGCTAGTTGGGGCCCTCCTGCCTTTGTTCCTACCGGCTTTCTCTCACCCTCTAGAACCTCAACTCTATAATCATATTTCTAGGGCTTATTTTGATTTAATTTTGTCAGTTCCTTTGTTTTATTTCTTTCTGTTCCACTGATGAGTCAGACACCCTTTTTGCAAACGTTCCTTTTCTTTCACCCTCATCTCTGACAGATACATTAGTGTGGGCTCCTTCGTTTGCTACTATTAACATTGATTCATTCAATAAACATCTTTTTGGAACTCTACTGTATGCTCGGTAAGTATGACAAAGATAACCTTAGCCAGTTCCATTTTCTTTCTTTTTTTTTTTTTTTTTTAAGATTTATTTATTCATCCATACAAGAACCAAGGTATAGGCCAGAGGTGTGGGAAGGGAGTATTCACCAGAGACAGAGTGGGGAGCAGAACAGGCAGGTTGACTGAAATACACTGCTGAGGGGAGCAGTGGGTGGGACAGGATTGGTCTGTCGCTCCATGAGGGTATCTCTGTGCCAGCCGGGACCGAACCTGTGCTCCAGAGGCTGCGGACAGCTTCACAGCGCTGTGCTCAATTGCCTGCACCACCAGGGAGGCCCCAGCTCCATTTTTAAATAGCATTTTGAAATCTGGTAATCCGTGGTATATACATCCACTGATGCACTGTGTGGTTAGATTGGAAATTCTGCATTGTGTTACTCATTGCGTCTTGGGATTCTTTCTGAGAAAGTGTCATGATGACACTTCCATGAGGATTCTCATCAGGTTTCAGGAGAGCACTGGGGGAAGGAAGTGATGTCCAGGGGAGAATTTTGACCAAATCATTCTTTCTTGGCCAACCCTTTGAAGAATCTTTTGTTTCATCACCTTTTTAATTCTTTTACGTGATGATCTTGTCCAAGTCTTTTTAAAGTAAATGAAATTTAAGACCACTAATTTGCCCTTTCAAGTAGTTCTCTGCTTCTTCACATAACTTCTCTATGTGCAAAGAGTTTGGTTTCTTGTTTAAAAAACCAACTGTGCCTCCCCGGTGGCGCAGTGGTTGAGCGCTGGGCTGCGAAGCTGTCCGCAGCCTCTGCAGAGCCTCTTCGATCCCCGGCCGATGGCGAGGGTTCCACATGGCATGCAGACCTCTCCTGTCCCGCCCGCTGCTCCCCTCAGCAGTGTACTTTGGTCCTTCTGCCTGTTCTGCTCCCCACTCTGGCTCTGGTGAATTCTCTCACCCTCCCATGCTTCTGACTGTACCCAGTGCTTGTATAAATAAATAAATAAATCTTTAAAAAAATTAAAAAATTAAAAAAATAAAAAACCAAATGTCTTTCCTCCGTGAGTCCTTCCTACCACCATCTAATATGACTTTTTAATCATTCATTTCAGGAATATATTTGTCAAATGTTCAATGTATGCTAACTGTGTAAACACAAAATGGAGATAGAAAATATTTTCCTTAAGAGGTTTATAAGTCCTTTGTCTGATCAATATTGTGTTTGTTATTTTGTTTATTCCTGTATTAAACATTGACTCTGTTTGTTTCTAGCTTCTCTAACATTGTAGGCAAAAGAACTACATTTTGGGTAGTGCAAATCCTCCTAATATTTTCTTTATTTACAAAAAAAAAAAAAATGGGGGCCTCCCTGGTGGTGCAAGGGGTTAAAACGCAACCTATGATGCTGTCCACAGTCACTGCAGCACAAGTTCGATCCCCGGCCAGGGAGCTATCCACATGGTGCAGTAGACCTCTCCTGACTCACCCGCTGCTCCCCTCAGCAGTGTACTTCGGTCAATCTGCCTCTTCTGTTCCCTGCTGTCTCTAATGAATCCTCTCACCCGCCACACCTCTGGCCTATATCCCAGTTCTTGTATGCATAAATAAATAAATCTTTAAAAAGAATGAAGCAGATAATGCAAGTATTCTTTATGCCATGTTCCTATTATCCTCAAATGTATCTATATTTATTTATTTTTGTTTCTTTCATGTGAGCAGCTGAGTATGTAGCTTTTTGCCATTCTCTAATTTCCACAGAGGCTGATGAGATGAACTGTTTTCTTCCAGCCACTGTGATGTTAAGGCTGGGTAACCTGGGACTTTGCCTTTCTTTGTTGTATGATTGTGTGTGAGTCCAGGACTATCTCGAATTTGTTTTCTGACTACTTTCTCCTGCAACTCCAAGTTACTATCTGCTGGCCTTTACCAATTCTACCTGTTTTTAATTGTATAAACTCCTACACTTAAAGTATGACAATCATTAATTTGTTTTGTCTTAAAAGTTTTACCTTTCATATAAATAGAATCATGCAATATGCAATTTTTTGAAGGTGGTTTCTTTCACATACAATATATTTGAGATCCACCCATGAGGAGATGAATTTGATATATCTTGATTTCAATACAAATGTAGTAATATTTCATGTTTAGACTATTTTAAATGAAAAAGATCTTAACTCCCCACATTCTGACTCCATTTCCCTGTTTTTCTTGCTTATTATTTTCTGAGGTTTTAATTCTACCCTTCAAAACATAGTATCTCTAGGTTTTTGCAGATAATAAACTTAGCAAGAAAATTTGCAGATATATTTGATCACTCACATTATTATGCCTTTGCTCTTGCTATTTTTCTCAGTAAAGTTCTTTCCTTAGTAATTCTGTCAATAAAGGTCTATGAGCACTAATTTCTTTAATTCTATGTCTGAAAATGTCTTTTCCTTCTCTGTGTCAGTAGTGTAAAATACTATTATGCTCAGAAATAGAATTCCAGATGGACAGTTATCTTCCATCCATTTGAAAAAGATGTTTTCTTTCTGTCTTTATAGTTCCCATATGTGTGAAACTATCTTGTAATTGTCTTTTACTTTTGACTAATTTTACTCAGCACAACTACCACAAGTTCTACCCATGTTGTTGCAAAAGGCAAGATTTCATCTTTGCAATAGCTCAGTAGTGTTCCACTGAGTGTATATAATACATTTTCTTTATCCAGTCATCTGTCAGTGGACTTTTATGTATTACAACAAAATGGTGGTTACTGGAGGAGAAGGGGTTGGGGGTGGGGAGAGTGAGTAGACGAGGTCAATGTGATAATGACGACGAACTAGATCTTTCGGTAGTGGATGCAGTATGGTATATTCATTTATTGTGGTGTTAAACTTATGAGATTTATATAACTTTGTCAACTAATGAAAAAGTCAATAAAATAGATATTTTTTCCCTCTCTCCTATTGTTGCTAATTAAACTTTGTTGTAAAGTTTCTCAGTTTTGTTGTTTTACTTCTTCTCTCTGGCAGGTTTTAATATATACTTATATTTTTATTAGTTTTCCGTGCCTTTTCATTAAACTATTTAAGTAAAGTTTTATTTTTACTTTCTTTTTTTTTTTTTTTTTTTTTTTTTTTTAGTATTTTTATTTATTTTTTTTTTTTTTTATAGAGGCATGCTTTATTTATTTGTTTGCTGGTTTGTTTGTTTGTTTTGTTCATACATGCACTGGGTACAGTCAGAAGCACGGGAGGGTGAGAGAATTCACCAGAGCCAGAGCGGGGAGCAGAGCAGGCAGAAGGACCGAAGTACACTGCTGAGGGGAGCAGCGGGCGGCAGGAGAGGTCTGCACGCCATGCGGGACCCTCCTCCGGTGGCCGGGGAGCAGCCGGGGATCGAACCGGCGCCGCAGAGGCCGCGCAGTTTCGCAACCCAGCGCTCAACCGCTGCGCCACCGGGGAGGCCCTATTTTTACTTTCTTGATGTGGCCTTTGCTATATATTCTGGACCTGAGAAGATATATTTTTGTTCAGTTATGGACATTTTTATACATTCTCTTTATTCAATGCTTCGAATTCTTTTTTGAAGTATACTTGTAAGTCTAAACTGATCTTTCATGTCTATTAACTGCCTTTTTATGTATTTTAAAACATTTTCTCTTTTATCATTTTTGTCATTGACTGTGACCAGTTTGAAGTTTATTCCAGTAAACCAGCTTATTTGTAAAAACTTTAATATCTTTAATTTTTATATTCAGTAATTTTAACCTACTTACTATTAGAAATTTGTTAGTATTTTGTGATTCTTATTTTAATTGATGTTATAGCTCACCTACATCTTTTTGAAAGTCCTAAACATTTTTACATTGATGTTATTAAATCTTCCAGTTGTTTTCATGTCTTCTGGAATACATTTATTTTCCATTCATTGTTGTTTTTTTTTAATTGGATATTTTAACATTAGTGTTCATCACCTGTTTTAGAGTTTTGGGTTAAAGATGCTGGCAGATTAATGCTCACGAATTACTTGACGCTAATTACATTGATGGTGGATCTGCATCTCTTTAATTTGGTAGGAGCTATAACTCTTTTGACCAAGATGCAATTGTGATAATACTGAGCTGGTTTCTGGGTACTTATTACCTCTTGGAATAATCCCTTACAAGCATGGTTTTACATTTACAAAAAAGTTGTTTCCATGTATCCATTTCCAGTTTCCTTCATCATTAACATCATAAATGAGTAAGATAAATTCTTCACAATTAATGAAGCGATATCAATACATAATCATGCCACTATTAACTTCCCTTGCCTGCCATGGCAATTGCTTAGCTTTTCAATATTTTTGATGATCTTGACAGTTTGAGGAAAACTGATGAGGTATTTTGTTGTTTGACCCTCCCCTAAGATTTCTTTTATGTGTTTAGTTATGTGGTTGGGGAAGAAGCCCACAGAGACATATTATCACTAGTGAATACTACAATATGACTTATCACTGTTGATATTTATCTTGATCACCTCACTGAAGCAATGTTAGTCAAATTTCTCTACTATAGTTGTTCTTTGGTCCTTTTATTCATACTGTACTCTTCAGAAAAAAGTTATTATTCATAGCCCATACTAAGGAGTTATGTACCACTTCCTTGAGAGTGAAGCATTCATGTAAAGTATTTCAACTTTGATCATTGAGGGCTCTTTTAATTGATTCCTGGCTTCTTTGACATATACCCATCATCGTGTGTGTGTGTGTGTGTGTGTGTGCACATGCATACATTACTTTCTGTCACTACAGGATGCTCCAACCTCAGCTTGAATATTTCCTGTTCTGTTTCCAAAATCAACTATTTCCCCAAACAACCTAGTTCCTTTTTTCTGGAGAACAGCATCAGAAGCCAAGATCTGGGTAAAACCAATCTCGGAGTGTTTTTGCTTCAAATTCTTCTTCACTGATAGAACACTGAAATTGTTGGGTATATATCAATAAATATTTATCTAGGAAACCATTTGTATCTATATTGAGCTAAATAAGAGTTAATGATATCTCCAATTCTAATCTCATACCAATGATTTACACTTTCATCCTCCCAAGCTTGTCCGTAACCTCCTGACTGTGCCCGTAGGGAGCCCAATGCCCTTCATCTGCTCTGCGCTTTAAAATTTGAATTCCAGTATACCTGTACGGTGGTTTTCAGAATACCTAGCAGTTCTATTTGTTTCTTGTTTTAGCATTTACATCTCTCTACTCACATTAGTTACCTGTTCTTGCTCTTATTTTTCTATCAGAGGCTTTAATCATAGTTATTTAAATGTCCTGTCTGATAACTCCCTGTCTTATTCAAGTCTGATTCCAGTGCTTGCCTTGTCCCTTCAGACTCTGTTTTGTCTTGCCTTTTGGTGTGCCTTGTGAGTTTTTAGTAAGAGCCAGATTTGTTGCATTGCATCATAAGGAGTGAGGTAAATGAAACTTTAGTGTCATAAATATTAATCTGGCTATGACCTGGGTGGTATTTAATGTTGTAGCTACAGGTAGCATAAGCTTCAAATGCCTCTAAATATCCTGGTTTTTGTTTTCTTTCTTTCTTTTTTTTTATTGAGGTAACTTTGGCTTACAACTTTGTATGTGATTCAGAGGTAAAAGTTCACACCTCTTCAGAGATAGGTTACCACTTTATTCCCTCTTCATTCTGGGCTTCCCAAACTATTCTGCCTTCAAACAAAAGCAGTATCTTGGAGCTCTTTCCACACTGACCCACTGCTATCCTGGAGCCCTGTGCGTGTGATAGTAAGATGTCAGGGAAGGAGTGTTCTGTAACCTTCTGATTAAATCTCTCTTGGTGGACATGTCTTTTGGGTTGTATTTTTCGCCTGACATAGCTTCCCCCCATCCTCTTGCTTTTATTCTCTCGCTACACTATTCCCAATTATTTCCTCAAAGCCCTCACCCCTGCAGTCTATGTTCTTTCCTCTGTTAGGTGTGCTAGGAAATTTAGAGGGACCTGGAATTGGAGGAAATCCCCTGGTTTCTGCTGAAATAAAGCTCTGCTAATCTTTTCCTGCATTAAGTCTTTTATGGAGAGGCCTGTGGGCACACTGCATAAAGATTATCTTTTCATAACCTTACCAGAGTCATTTGGGAGCCTTTGGCGTGAGAACCCAGTCAGATTCCTAGAGATGAAACCCATGGATGTGTGGGGTCTCCACTAATACTTTGGCCACAGAAGCAGTTCACTCTCATGCTAGCCCACACTCACCCTCCAGCAGTACACCAGCAATCCCTTTCAAGTGCTCTATCAGTTTATAGCTTCAAAGACTTCTGTTCCTGGTATGTAAATCTAAGCTGTATCTCTCTGGATATGTCTGTCTCCCCAAATTTCAGGGTGACGATTTGCTATGCAACTGCAGTTCTCCAATAGTTGCAAGAAAAGTTAATGTTTTTTTAATCCACCCAGATTTTCCTGTTGTAAGAACAGAAGTGATGACTTTCAAGCTCTTTGCATGTCAGAGCTAAAACTAGAAATTGGTTGTACCTTTTTAAATTTTAAATTTTTATAATGTATCTGTTGTTAAATGTTTGCACCAGAATGCAGAGCCTCAAATGGCCCCTTGGCCACAAATTCTGAACACTTTTGGTATAATTTCTTTTCTGTGTGCAAAGTAGACTTTTTATTAAACTGCTTAATCAGTCGACTACAGCTCTACATGAATGTGCACAGGTATAAATGCACATACAGAACAATGAGTTTTCACAAACTGAAAGTTGCTTGTACAACCAGTACACAGCTGAAGAAACAGAATATCCCTGTTGTGCAACCATCCCAGGCCAGGCAGGTTCATGGTTGTTTCAGGCAAGTGGAAAAAGAATCTTGGAGCCTTAGATATATCTGACACTCCTTTAATGCCGAAACAGGGAGCTGGATACACAGGCAGATCAGCAGGCAGGGAAGCAGGCAGGCAGCACCAAGCCTCCTAGCTCTGTGATCTCCATGATTGATGACCTCTTGGCCCAGGTGTCTGTAATCATAGATGTGCGTGCCCTGTGCTCATGCCTGTAAGTGCTCTGTGCAATAACCCAGTATTGTGTGTGGGTAATGAAACCTGGGAAGAAAACAAAGCCATGGGTGGTGGCCTCAGAGGTTGGCATCAGGAAGGTGAAATAGAGCCTGAGTTACTCCATGTTCCTTACCTCTGTCTCACCCAGAAACAACCACAGGCCCCTGCCAGCCAACGGCCCTTTCACCTTACTAATATAAAATCTCGGCTAATCAAAGTAAGTGCTGTAGGGGCTTCCTAAGGCATACACTGGTTTAGTCTGTTTGGGAACTTCGTCATAGTGTCTGCAACCTGCAATGTAATTTAACACTATTTTTTTTTAATTTTTTTTTTTAATAGAGGCATGCTTTATTTATTTGTTTGCTGGTTTGTTTGTTTGTTTTGTTTATACATGCACTGGGTACAGTCAGAAGTGCGGGAGGGAGGGTGAGAGAATTCACCAGAGCCAGGGCGGGGAGCAGAGCAGGCAGAAGGACCGAAGTACACTGCTGCGGGGAGCAGCGGGCGGCAGGAGAGGTCTGCGCGCCATGTGGGACCCTCCTCCGGTGGCCGGGGAGCAGCCGGGGATTGAACCGGCGCCGCAGAGGCCGCGCACAGTTTCGCAACCCAGCGCTCAACCGCTGCGCCACCGGGGAGGCCCCAATTTAACACTATTTTTTTTAGGTTTTGCTGAATTATATGTGTATAGATTGTTCATTCTCATTGCTCATTATGTGCATAAGTGATTATTTGTCCATTCTATAGTTGATGAAGATTTGGGTAATTTCCAGGGCTAATGGAACTTTGGTATCTATTTTTTGTGAACATATAAGTGTGTTTCTCTTAGACATATACCTAAGGGTGTACTGCTGGGTTATAATTCATTCTTACTTGAGACTTTTCTACACAGTGTGCAGGGTAAGTAAAAAAAGCATCAGGTTTTTCTGTCCTCCCACCATTAGTATTGATGATGGATCTGCGATCCTGAATGCATGCCTGATGGCGGGCAACTGGAGTAGGGTGTGGGCATACGTAGGTGGATACCTAGGCTGAGAGACTAGGCTTATAAAGGTGGCATCACAAGGATGCCAGCAGAGCAGAACGAGAGAGCAAAAGAGCGAAAGGAGCAGAGAAACAAAGGCCACGAGAGAACATCTGATAACTCAGAGAGACTTGCTGGGAGGCCTGCCAGCCTCCCGGCCCCCCAGCACCCCTATCTGCCGTGTACCTGGTAAATCTGAATAAAAGCCTGGAAAAAGCCACCAAGGGCTCCAGGACTTTCTCCTTACCCCCGTCTGCTCCAGTCATAAACTCTGCCCTGCGTCTTCCTGCCACTACACAGTGATGAGCAATTTTGTGAAGTGGCTATTGTTACCCTTCCTTCATCCCTCATTCCTCACCCTCACCAGTCCCACCCAGCAGTGAGTGAATGTTCTGGATGCTTCCCATCCTCACCAACATTCAATAGTTCACATCTTTTTCACTTTTGCTATTAGGGGTACATAGTAGTACTTCACTGTGATTATAATATTCTTTTCCCTGGTGGGTGACAAAGTTGAGCATTTGAAAGTACCATTTGAAAGTACCACTTGTTTGATGAATTTTTAATCCAATCTATCTTCCTAACTAGACTGGGAGTTCTAGGCAGGGTTCATCTCCTTCAACTTCGCATTTTCAAAATCTGCAAATTTTCTAATTTGCATTTCTCCCAGTGATGTTGGGATGACTGCTTAGTTGAAGGAAGTATAACAACCTCAAGGATCATTATTGAAGAATCAAGGACGTAAGTTTTAAATCTTTTTTTTTAAATATTTTTAAAGATTTATTTATGCATACAAGAGCTGGGGTACAAGCCAGAGATGCAGGGGGGCGGTGAGAGGATTCACCAGAGACTAAGTGGGAAACAGAACAGGCAGACGGACCGAAATACACTGCTGAGGGGAGCAGCAGGTGACACAGGAGAGGTCTGCCATGCCATGTGGGTTTCTCTGTGGCTGGCCAGGGATCGAACTCGTGCTACAGGGGCTACGGATTGCTTCATAGTGCGGAGCCTGACCCGTTGTGCAACCAGGGAGGCCCAATGAGTTTTAAATCTTAGGAGTTTTTAAGAATATTCTTGTTTTCAAGTTTTTTTCATAATAAAACTTTATTGGCTTTTTTTTTTTTAAATTGGTTTACAACTGACAAAATCTTAACATTTTTTTTTTTTTAGTGTCTAGTATGTGTTGGGTACTGTGTAAGGTTTTGTTAGGGGAGGGTGTGTGAGTGAATCAGAGATAATTCCTTTACTTAGGGAGCTTTTAGACCGTATGTCAGTCTAGATTAAGTGTTGGATTTGGAGGCCTTGGTTCTAGTTCTCCATTTTCAAGTGCAATGGGATGGGCAGAAGTTGATGTGTAGAATTTTAAGTATATGAATGTGGCAGCCACCTTGAAATTTAGTCCTGAGAGATTTCTGCCTAGTAATTTTCTAGAAGCAAAAAACGATTTTTCAATGACATTTTTTCAAAAGTACTATGAAACGTGTTTTGAAGATGAAAACATCCAATTACTTGCTTCCTAATTTCTCAGGTATCCTGACCAGTCACAAGTGTCAATGTGGGTTTTATGAAAGAAATCCTCTTGCCGGTCTGACACAGCTTTATTATCCTCTATAATAGCAGAACTGCAGCCTCCACTCCGAGGAGACACTCTTTTTAGCAGTAACTATGACACCTAGAAATTTCATTTTGCTTCAAACACTTTCCCATTTTCTTCCCATATCTGTGAAAAACTTCTCAGATACTTTATGCAGTGGGTTTGCATGTTGAAAAAAAAAATGACTCTGATTGTAGACAGACACTTCCCAAAGGAAGAAGCTTGTAATGGAGAAGTCAATGGCGCAGAGCCAATTTTTCCATGGTGCTTAGTGAGAAATCTCACTGTATACTTCTATATTTAATAAAGAAAATTCTCCATTCTGCTTTTTTTTTTGGGGGGGGGGGGCATCAAATCCTGCTCCAGAAATTAAGGAGAAAAATGGACTGTTCCCATGCAGAAATTGTACATATGATTTGTGTCTTGGGTATACATGTTTTATTTATTTATTTTTAATATTGAAACTGATACAAAATATTTACCTTTTGAAGATGGGTGTGCATATCTTAACTGTTTTGTAATTCTGGTTCCAGTGGCTGCTGCCACTGCCTCTGGATGCGCAGGGACTTCTGCAGAGCACCTCTGTTCCCCACCTCCTCACCCTGATGGCGGGGACAGAGCTGATGCTGGAGTCTTCAGGGTGTCCAAAGGCTTCATGTTCTCCCAACGCCTTAGAACATTAAGGTCACATTCTGAGTTCTGCACAAGTAGGGAGAGAGTGTTTTTGCTCACTTCAGCATTAACCTTTATCAAATTTGTCCCAAAGCGACACAGGGAGGGAACTCTTTCATCATTTTCCATCTGCTGTCCCTGTCCCCCGAGGGCAGACTAAAAGACATGCAAGTCACCAGCACCAAGCTACTCTCAGAGTCCTTTCTATTCTGCCACCAAGGCTATCTTCCCAGGTTTGGCTTTTCTACTCACTCCCTATCCCTGTGGCACAATCCCTTCTGGAAGGTGCTTTAGTCTCTCAGGCCAGTGGTCTTGTATTGGGGCTTACCCTCCAGTTCATATGGCAGACATGTCTGCTGGCAGCTCCTTGCAGGCTCCTTCCAGAGCCTGTGATTTCTGTTCTTTTTTTTTTTAAAGATTTATTTATTTATTTATACAAGCACTGGGTACAGTCAGAAGCGCGGGAGGGTAAGAGAATTCACCAGAGCAGGGAGCAGAGTAGGCAGAAGGACCAAAGTACACTGCTGAGGGGAGCAGCGGGCGGCAGGAGAGGTCTGCACCCCATGCGGGACCCTCCTCCGGTGGCCGGGGAGCAGCCGGGGATCGAACCAGCGCTGCAGAGGCCGCGGGCAGCTTCGCAAGCCAGCGCTCAACTGCTGCGCTACCGGGGTGGCCCTGATTTCTCTTCTAACTAGTAGGTTCAATTACCTAGGAAAAGCAGAGAACTTTCCCAGTTATCTTAAATTCAAACAAATGAAACTAATTTTACTAATTTTACATCTTGTGTTGTAAATCTCTTTGCTTGGTTTCTGACATTCTAAACTTACTTTTAAAAACCTACTGTGTGTCTTATTTTTCTTTGCTGCTTTGGTTGCATTTTCCTCACTTAGTTCAAGTGCAAATACTCTCACGGCATCGGCCCTGGGTGCTTGCTCCTCTCTTTGGCCAGACCCCATTTGAAGCCATAGCTGCTGCTTGCTTACATGGTGTGGTGATGAACCCATCCTCGCCCATTTTGCCATTTTTTTTTTTCTCCATTCAGTGAATATTTTTCAAGAGATTAGGAGCTGCCAAGCACAGTAGCTCTGAGCATGGCCTCAAGGAGGCCAGAAAGGGCAAACATGATCATATAATCGTGATTTAAGTTAGCTGTCAGCCCAAAGCGTGAAAGGGGCTTTGCTGGGGGAGACTCAACCCAGACAGATAAGGGAAGTCTTCCTGCACTGGCTTTAGTTTTGTCCTCTGTTCAACATGAATTTGTCCATCACCTTCTAGTAGCAAAGTCTGAGGCATGACCTTGATTGAGCCAATTAGTGCACCCTTTTCTTCATCCCACAGTATGGACTAGACAGATCACCTAAATTGGGTTAATGGAAGACATTTCCTGAGAATTCTTAAGAAATCTCTTTCTTCTCTGGTCCAGAGGCAATTGCCTACAGCTGTGACTCCACCACAAGGAGAAAGCCCATCTGCAGGAGGAAGAAATGATGCCAATATGTTTAAGGAAGGGGTAGGGGGCAGGGTTCAGAGATCTGACAAGTGTGCATAAGACCTGGTAGTGCCTGCCCAGCTCCATTGCTTCCTCTCTGTCAATCCAACCTTCTTTTTTAAGTTAGATGGGTTAGGATTTTAGTCAATTGCAACTAAAAGAATTCTGATTCAAGCATTTCTGAAAGGAGATGATGCCAGAGTTGAGTGGTGAAGGAGGAGGAGAAGAGCATTTAAGAAAAGGAAAATACTTTGAACAAAGGCTGCAAGATACATAAATACGAACAGTGAGGACATTCATGATGGGAGCGGGAAATGTGCCGAGAGAATGTTGGAAAAGCATTTAGGAGTGAGGTCAAGCATTGAAGTTTGGTGTCTACTCTGAAAACAATAACATAATACATTTTTGAAAGGTGATTTGATGACAATACTTAGTCATCCTCTATTGAACACTAGAAATATGCTGAGAGAAGATTTCAGGTGCTCATAACACACAAAAAATATGTGATATGACATGCTATTAAGCTTGAGTGTAGTAATCACTTCACTATGTATTTGCATAGTAAGTCATCATTTTGTTCATTTTATATATATATATGCAATTTTCATTTGATATATATATGTGATATATTTAAAAGAAATATGGCTTAAATACTCTAATCTTGTTTCACTCAATTTTATTTGGAGAATGACAGTGAACAGCACAAAACCAAAGGCAAGGAGAAAATTTGAGCTATCACTATTATGAACTCCATTCAGAAAGGAGGGAGGCCTGGGTGAAGGCAGTATTTCTGAGGGCAGATGAAAGAGATGACTTTGAAAGAGAAAAAGGAGATAAAACTGCGAGGTGGGGGTACTAAGCAGATGTGGGCCGTGAATGGTAATAGTGAGAGAGGCCCAGGTCCATACTCAGATGAAGGTGCCATTTTGCTGCGTTGGGGAAATATAGGAGGCAGAGAAGGTCTGAGGGAAGATACGGTGTCCCACTGGAGTGCTTGGGAACTTCAGCTCTCCTTGTGTCATAGCCAGATGAATCTTAATAAAATAGTATTTTCATTGTATTTCTTCATCTGTGAAAGGTTGTGCAGGAAGGGTAGGTTTAGATTGGCTGATCTTTAAGATTTCTTCAAGTGATTTTTTTTAAATTTTATTTTTTTAATTTTTATATTCCCCAAACAATTGCAACCCCTTTATTTTGACCCCAATCCCTCCCCTCCCGCCCCCCTCCTCTCATAAAGTGTCTCTGGTTTATAGTTGTTTGTTGATTATGATTTTCACTTTCTTATAGATATTCATTTTCCTGGTCCCTTATTTAAGTTTTCTAGATTCCTGCTATGAGTAAGACCATCCGGTATTTTTCTTTTTCTTTTTGGCTTATTTCGCTGAGCATGATCCCTTCCAGCGCCATCCATGTTGCTGCAAATTGCATGTGTTTATCTTTTTTGAATGCTGAGTAATATTCCATGGTGTATATGTACCACATCTTCTTGATACAGTAATCTATTTTTGGGCATTTGGGTTGTTTCCAAAGCTTAGCTATTGTAAACAGTGCTGCTATAAACATAAGGGTGCAGGTGCTCTTTGGAGTTGATGTTTCTGTGTCCTTTGGGTAAATACCTAGGAGTGGAATTTCTGGATCATATGGAAGCTCTATGTTTAGTAGGTCCAGAAATCTCCACACAGCTCTCCATAGTGGTTGGACCAGTTTGCACTCCCACCAGCAGTGCAGGGGAGTTCCTTTTTCTCCACAACCTCGCCAAGTGATTTTTTTTTTTAAGAAAAGAATTGATCATATGTCACAGCCAAGGAATCTACCCAAAAGGTTCAGTTTCTAACCTCTTCCTATGGCTTTAAAACTTCCATTTTAATTTGCAACCCCTGCCTATCTAGCATTGTTTATTGCTTCTTCTCCTCCATCTCCACTTTAGGGAAAGCAGTGTCTTCTGTGCTTTTGTAGAAGCTGCTGAGTTCATAACTCTCCCTAATCTGGAATCCTCTCTCCATTTCTTGATTTTCCAATTTGCTTAGCTCACCTCATCCTCCATTTCTGTAGGATGGTTCTTTCTCCATACTGTACTGTGGCTCTTATCGATGTTCTCCAAACATCTATCCACACTCATCTCTTACTATGTAATGCAATCAGTTATGCATAGTATCTATTATTTAGAAACTCTATTATTTTATATATGTTAGTTTGCATTCTCAACTAGATCTGGTGCTCCTTGAGCATCTTTGGTGTCTGTAATAGTGGGTGAATTATGGAAACATGATACAAACCAGTTAAATATGGTTTTTATCACTGCTGGAAATCTGTCACACCTCACTTTGTCAAAATTTCATGAATACATCCTTTAACATGAAGTTCAACTTTTGTTTGATCTGAGTCTCAGACAATTGTTCACTTTTCTTCATGTGTGTGTATATGTACATGTGCATATAATGTACTATATAATATAAATATATATTTGAGCATGTTATAGATATATAATTGAGTATTTAAGCATATCTCAATCATAATATTTCTCAAATAATCTAAGTGGTCATCTCCAATAATACGTTGAAGAGGCAATCAAGTTCATTTTAATAACTAAATCACTGCCTAGTGCAATTACATCTTGACTCTTGGAAGATTTTGGTGGACAATAGGATATCATATTTTATCCATGGAGTCCTTCTAGCACTTTGCAATGTGAGAAGGTTGAGCTCATCCAGGGAATAAGCCCATCAGCTGACAGAAGGCAGGTGATGAGATCTCTTACCAGATTAAAAAGGGAAGGGCAGCAACTCATTAGGAAACACGGAGATGTCTGCTTAATTACTTGAAAAATGTCTAAGCCAGTACATTTTATGACACCTGGAGGGTATAAACATGCCCATAAATTTAATTAATTTTCTTTCTTCTTTCGTTGCACCTGTATGGCCTAAAGGAAGAGAAAGCCTAATGAAAGTACAATCAAGCACTTCTGCTGGACTTCCACAATTCATTTGGGCAATATTCAGAAAATGAAATCTGAATTTTCCGTCAGTTTAGGAGGAGAAATATATTTGGGAAAAATGCAGCTCGGCAGTGAAATTATTCCCATGTCAAATTCTGATCAATGACTCCCTCGGCTTTATTTCCAAAGAAGAGCTTAAATCTCTTTGTAGATATATTAAAATATATTTAATACTCATAAATCTCTAAGGAGAAAATCAGCATGAGATATTATTGTTTTCCTGGAGGAAAGTGTCATATGAGAATTAGGAGGTTTAGGGGTTGGTCAAATCCTTAGAACAAGTAATCTCATTTACTGTCTATAGTATTAGCATAACCCACATATTTTTGTTACAGATCTTTAAATCTATCATATTTCTGTTTTTTCAATTGCAAATTTAATATTAATGAATGTGCTTGAATGTCCATTGCCATAATAATGTATCACTCAATGACCAAGGGCTATTTGCCAGTACTTTACATAGATCACCTTGAATGATAGCAACACTGAAAATAAAAGGATTATCCCTTTCCAAATGACTCCCTGGGAGATTAAGATCAAGGTCACCTAGTTAGTATTGACTTGGATTCAAACCCAGGTCCTTGCAGCTCACTTAATTTTGTTATATGAACAGTAATGTCAAGCCATTTTTCTCCTTGTTAATTCAGTGTCACTGAACATATAAAAAAGTCCATAGACATATCTTGTTTGCTTAAAAGAGTCTTGACATGATTGAGCTTTGAATAGTGAATTATTCATCGAAGCTTCTGGACTTAGCCCCAACAATCTGCCTCTCCAAGAGCTTATAGATGAAAACTCCAACTGAGGAGTGATTGAGGATGATTCTATTTAACTGGAAATATACTCGTCTGAGTTCAGTTGCTTCTACAACAAGCGGAGAAAAGGGTTCTTGACTTCTGGTGTGTAGAGGAAAGGGAAGGAAAACGATGATATTGAGCTTCTACTCTGTCCCATTACATACTCAGCTTTTGTATATATTAAATCACTTGCAGTAAGTTTTGTGGATGATGGAGGAGACCTTCCCAGGCAGTGCCCATTGGGAGCACCCCAAGTCCATGAATGCAAGATTGGTCTGCACCTTGGAATCCTGCTTTTAGAAGACAGGGTAGTGAATGCCAAGCTTCACAGTCAAACATATTCTGGGGTGATATGAATATTGCTGCTCGATGCAAGTGAAATGAAATATTTTCATTTTGGCTGTTAAATTCCATACTCTGTTATGAAATACTGTAGTTAGTGCTGTTTTCAGTTTTAATCTCTTGTAAACTCAATGACTGTTAACGTTTAGTGGGCTCATAAACTAATTTGAATTCATCTGATTTTGCACAATCAAGCCCATTACACTTGTTTCAATTTTTTGCATCATGGCTCTAACATCTGGAAGCTATGAAAAGTACAACAGCCTGTCTAAAGAGACTGCCACAAGAAATCATGTTAAGGACACATAATTAAGACTTGGCTAACCATCGGCCCCAAAGTGCCAACCATGCTTTCTCCATTTGTTTCCATATCTTCAGACAGGAGTACAAACTGAGGGATGGAGCATGCGTGGAAGGCAGCTTGGGGCAGCCTGCTTGGAATTTCTTTTCCCAAATAGATTCTTCTCTCCGTATCTGCAAAGCCCTCCCTGCCTACCCGATCACAACGCCTTATCTAGTTTATCCTCCCAGGCCAGTTACTATTGGCTGCGACTAGATTCTCCCTGACATTTTGGACCTAATTAGGCCAGGTGACAAATTTTTGTGGCTGAGTCAGAAATAACTATTGTCATCGTGATTCTCAACCAGCATGCATGCCTCAGTGTGATTCTATATTGCTGTGCTTTTCTAATCATTATTTGAAGATGCCAGTAAACAAGTAATTCTGCCTTGGAAAGTGGAATGTTTTAAAAAAAGAGTCAGTCTGATCTTATGCCAGCTAGCAAGAAGGATTTAAGGTACCAAATTCATTCATATTTTTGCATGCGTTTTGAACCTTGATTTAGATTAACATGTTTCTTTCCATTTGAATATATCCTTGCATGTGGTGTTAGCACCTGTGCATATGTGTGGTAGGGAAGTGGAGAGACTGGTCCTCGTGGTCAGGTTGGCTGCTAGATTCTGGCTCTATCACTTAGTGTGGTGTGACCTTGGGCAAATTTCTCAACCTCCTTAACTCATTTCCTCATTTATTAGATGATATCTAATAGGATTGTTGTGAACATTAAATGATTAAAAGGATCTAGAATGGCACTTGGCATAAGGTGAGTGCTTAATAAATTTTAATTATTATTATAATGATACACTTTCAGTTATTTTAATAGCATTCTTAGTCACAATCGGATGCTATATTCCTTATGTGGAAGTGATTTAAAAATACAGAAAAACAAAAGAGTTAGAAGCAAATTATATTTCCCATGGTTCTACTACGAGTTAATTTATATTACCATTTTGATCTGTTGCTTTACAATCAGTTTTTAATTTAATGAAAAGTTACCTCTTATTATCAAAGTGACCTTGAGCGAATCATTTAATTTCTCTAGGTCTTGGTTGCCTTGTCTGTAAAATGGAGATGATTGTAGCACCTACTTCATAGGGCTGTTGTGAGGGCTAATTGAAATAGCACATGCAAGATGTTTAGCTCAGCACTTGGCCTATATTTAAGGTTGAAAGGAAAAATGCGGACTATACTCACAATGGAATACTACTCAGTTATATAAAAAGATGAAATCTCACCATTTGCAACATGAATGGAACAGGAGGAGATAATGGTAGTGAAATAAATCATATAAAGGCAAATACCTGATGATTTCATATCTGCGTGGAAGATAAAGAAAATAAAGTACCAGACTAAACTAAACCAAACAAGCCCTGAAAGTCTGACTGTGGAATTGAGGCTACCAAAGGGGGATAGTAGAGATGGGAGAAAGGTACGGACGGGGCCCAGTGGACTATGATGGGGGACTCTGGATGCTCTGGTGGTGAGTGTGGTGTAGGAACACACATCTGAGGAGGTATGAACATGTACCTCTGAATTATATGCAGTATTGTAAGACATTACTTCAATTAAAAAAATATAACCATATTGCCAATATTCACCTTTTTTGACATATGAAAAGAAAATTTCATACAGTTCAACCCAAATATAGGCCAACCTAATGAAAATAGCTGGAAATATATTTCTTTTATAAGACCTTGCAGGGCTGTGATGTGACAAGCCTCCACTCACAGGGAGACCACAGTCCTGTAGGCAAGAGAAAGAATTAAAAAGAAGCCAGTATGGGGCCTCCCTGGTTGAGTCTCAGCACTATGAAGCTATAGACAGCCACTGTAGCACAAGTTCGATCCCCAGCTGGGGAGCTGACCCACATGGCACAAAAGGCCCCTCCTGTCTCACCCGCTGCTCCCCTCAGCAGTGTATTTCAGTAGATCTGCCTGTTCTGCTCCCCACTCTCTCTCTGGTGAATCCTCTCACCACCACCCCACACCTCTGATTATGGTAATAATTTACCATAATTGTGGTTGATTATGGTACTAATTTCATCCTTTGATTAATTATATTTACTAACTTTTATAATTAAGACATTGTTTTTTTTTAAAGATGTATTTATTTATAGATACAAGAACTGAGGTACAAGCCAGGGGTGTGGGGGGTGAAAACATTCACCAGAGACAGAGTGGGGACCAGAACAGGAGGACTGACTGAAATACACTGCTGAGGGGAGCAGTGGGTGAGTCAGGAGAGGTCTGATGTGCCATGTGGGTAGCTCCCCGGCTGGGGATCAAACCCATTATGCAATGGCTGCGGATAGCTTCATAGTGCTGCATCTTAACCCCTTGTGCCAACAGGGAGGCCCCCAAGATATTGGTTTTATAAACAAACAAAAAAAAGCAAACATTGTTCTTGACTAGTATGAATGGAGAAAGTGACAAAGGATGGTGTCTCAGGAGTTAATGGGACCAAAAGCAGGATTTTATTACTTTCTATTGATCTTTAAGATCAGAGGACATTTATGCTTGCTTGTTAGACAAGGCAGAGGCAAAGTGAGGGGGGCAGAAAATCCTTGGAGAATCAACTTGGAATTCTCTCAGATTAATGGGTGAACCTTGAAATGGGAAGGGGGAGTCCTCTTGTGAAAGAAATGGGAGAGATTTGAAAATAGTAATTACAGCTTGTGTAATAAAGATTATTATTTACATGGTAATTTAGAAAATGTTAGTTTAGTTAAGATGCTGAGTATTTCCCCAATAGGCCACATTCCCCCCACTTTCCTACAGACTAATAATTTACCCTAATGTCAGTTATCTATTTGAAGAAAGATGTCTAACATCTCAAGAGACACCATCCTAGAGGGGATGAAAGCATCATTAGAAATTTACTGATATCCTGCAGGGTATTGTAGGTATTTTAAGGTGCTCCAATTTGACTCAGCACCAAACCTTATGTCAAGATCTATTGAGTCTGGGTTTAAGGGCATGAAACCCTAAACCAGGGCTCACCTTCTAGGCGTTCCTTTCCTTAAAAAGAGCTGATGAGACTCAACAACAACAAAGAAAATTATCCAGTCAAAAAATGGGCAGAAGAGCTAAAAAGAAACTTCTCTGAAGAGGAAATGCAAATGGCCAACAGGCATATGAAAAAATGTTCAACATCACTTGTCATCAGGGAAATGCAAATCAAAACTACCATGAGATACCATCTTACACCAGTGAGAATGGCACATATTAAAAAAACTAGCAACAACAAATGTTGGCGAGGGTGTGGAGAAAAAGGAACTCTCCTGTACTGTTGGTGGGAGTGCAAACTGGTCCAACCACTGTGGAGAGCTGTGTGGCGATTTCTGAGCCTACTAAACATAGAGCTTCCATATGATCCAGCAATTCCACTCCTAGTTATTTACCCAAAGGACACAGAAACATCAATTCCAAAGAACACCTGCACCCCTATGTTTATAGCAGCACTGTTGACAATAGCTAAGCTTTGGAAACAACCCAAATGCCCAAAAATAGATGACTGGATCAAGAAGATATGGTACATATACACCATGGAATATTACTCAGCATTCAAAAAAGATAAACACATGCAATTTGCAGCA
This sequence comes from Talpa europaea, assembly GCF_964194135.1. Classification (NCBI taxonomy): domain Eukaryota; kingdom Metazoa; phylum Chordata; class Mammalia; order Eulipotyphla; family Talpidae; genus Talpa; species Talpa europaea. The sequence goes on from NC_140076.1 coordinate 104,776,661, forward strand.
ACATGGATGGCGCTAGAAGGGATCATGCTCAGCAAAATAAGCCAGAAAGAAAAAGAAAAATACCAGATGGTCTCACTCATAGCAGGAATCTAGAAAACTTAAATAAGGGACCAGGAAAATGAATAACTATAAGAAAGTGAAAATCAAAATCAACAAAAAACTATGAACCAGAGACACTTTTAGGGGGGCGGGGGCGGGAGGGGAGGGATTGGGGTCAGAATGGGGGGGCTGCAATTGTATGGGGAATATAAAAATAAAATTTATTATTAAAAAAAAAAAAGAACGACCATGGAAACTTCAGCAAGTCACTGCTTATCTAGACACTTTTGTGCCTTTGTCACTGCTTTTTACAGCTGGTGATTTAGGACATCTCCCATGTTGGGAGATTCAGATTCCTGAACATGCAGATGTCTCCTGCTTTACTCACTCTTCTCACAGAAATCTCATCAGAAGGCTCATGGAGCACCATCCCTTGAGAAGCAGGTGTTTGAGTAGCCTCTGTGGTCAGAATTTTGTTGGTCCCTAAAGAGTTGACTTAATGGGATTTGATTCAGTTTTCCTGCCTAGAATGCTGAAGTTTTAAGTGCTCCCTACTGGATTGCTGTCTGCTTTTTCTGCTGAGATATTGTATGGTATTTAACAGAAACTGCAGGGGTGCAATGTATTAATTTAATTATGTAGCAATAATGAGAAATTTAATAACACCCTAGTACACATTTTACAACTGAGGCAGAAATCTATAATGCTTAAAAATATGGATGTTAATGTCACACAGAATGTGGTTTCAGACCCACTTCTGCAAACCTTAACTCTGGACTCTAAGGCTCAGAATCTCATCTTGTGCAACAGACACTCCTCTTATAAGATGTTAGAGGCTAGTAAACAAGTATTGTTGTCAGAAGATTACCTACTATAGAGCAAATGTTTAATTAATGTTAGTGATTACTGCTTCTGCTGCTCCTACTGCTCTTAGTCAATATAGCCAAAGAATATTTCCAGGAAAACAAAAAAAATATATAAGATTTAGATGAACTGAAATTGGGAGAATTAACCATTTTCTTTGGGTGGCCAAGGGTTCTGGAGAAGAATTTGATTTTGGAAAGGCATCAATAGATATAATCAAAGATATTGAAATCCACCTGATAAGATAAAAACAAGTGGCGGACACCTGTTCACAAGATAGAGGACAATGGAGTGCAAAAAAAAAAAAAATTGAAAAAAAATCTTGTCTGTCTTCAAGGATAGGTTCTATATGAAAATACATAAAGATGTCTGTGCAAACTTTTTTGAAGGATTTAAGTCACATGGCTTGAATCCCAGTTAAATCACTTTGTTAGCTGCTTGAGTCCTCAAACAAGATATATAACCTATGTAAATTGTATCTTCTTCCTTACACGGCAGTTAGTTTAGACACTGAAAACACATTAACAGAGTGCATGACATGAGGTAAGTCATAAATATATGAGTTGTATTTTTCTGTATATGAAAATGTGACATTGGTGTGTATCCAGGCAGACACAATCTTTCTATCCCCAGAAAAGTTTTCATGTGTGTCAAGATAAAATTGAGAATTTGTTTTTCAATCTTCAATTACTCTATTGATAGAGAAATTTGAATAATCCCGAGATATTTTTTCATAAAATCCTTTCCAAATAATTAACATTTTAATTACTCGCTTAGCCACTCGGGACAGCTACAGACTAAAAAATACACACGGAGGGGCTTTGTGGTCCCAGTGCTGTTCTAAGCGCCTGACAAGTGATGGCTGAAGCTAGCATCACATGAATGCAATGAGAGGGGCGTTTATCATCTGCACTTTCTAGACAAAGAAAATGAGACTCAGAGACCATCTTGTCCAAAGTGATGCAGCTTGTGAAAGGAGGCAGGATTGGAACTGGAGTCAGTTGTCTTTAATGGCCCTGTTTATCTACTGTCTACTGGGTCACATATACAAGTGTAATATTTTATGGCTATATGGAAGAATAACAACAACAGAACTTGTCACGTCCCGGTGAACTCTGTGAGTTTTAATTTGGCTGAATTGATCCCAGATGGTAAATGCTAAATGGGATGCACTGTTTTAGGTCTCTTCTCCCCCCTGCTATTCAAAAACAGTCATTATCGCAGTGAGAAAGTAAGATGTTGCATCTGAGATATTACCATGTTCATGCGCCTTTTTTCCCCTCTGTCTTTGTGTCACAGAAGAAGTTTGTCATTGATGTGACAAAGATTTCTTTCTCAGGAGTAAAGCACAGGTAGCTTAACATACCTCCAGGCCAATCGTGTGCCAGTGTGCCACTTGGCTCCCACAGGCACACTAGTGGCAGTTTCCTACCTCGAAGTATTTCTAGTGACCTTTTCCTTCCTCAGCCCCTGCAGTAGTTCCTCCAGGCCACATCAGCCTGGGGGAAAATAAGTGATGTGATACTAGTAACAAACAAAGCTACTTTGATTATCTGCAAATTCCACATTGTGTGTCATCAGATTGCCTCCTGATTCTAATCCAGTATCCTTGGATACTAATGACTGTCTCCTGTCTTGACTCTTGACGTCCTCTTGGAGGCTTGGGATGTCTCTGAACCCTCTTCTCAGTGCCTTCAGGCAGTAATCTGGAGTCTTTAGGGAAATACTTGGCCTAGTATCCCAGAGCACCAGTGGTTTGCTGTGTTCCCTGAAATTCCAGAAGCCCCAAAACCGCATCTGTATTTTGGGTAATGGGACAAATCCAATTCTCTCCTGAAGATTTTGCTCTATAGACTGTAATGGACCGGATTAAGGGTATGGGTCAGACTCCCTGGTTTCTGGATTTGAGATTCAGCCCTTTCTATCAGGTTGCAGTGTGCCCAAGGGCACTTAATCTCTCTTTGTCTCGGATTCATCGGACAGTGGACCGAACAATAGTCTTCATCTTACACCATTGCTCTAGTCCACAGTAAGAACCCAGTAAAGTTTGGCCATTGTTACTATCTATAGGCACATCCAAGCTAAGCTGACTCAAGTTTCCTGGAGAGTGCAGATTTTAATCTTCGTCTCTTACAACTTGCACCTGTAGCCCCTCTGGGGTGATGAACTGGAAGAAGCTGTGGGTAGTAAATGTAGCTTTATTCAAAAATCACCTGCCCTCCAACTCTGTAGTGCTAACCTTAAATTACATTTGTGTGTCTTATTAATCTTCTTTAGGATTTATTGTTGCCTAGCTAGCTTCCCAGTCCTTTGAGCAAATCAGTCCTATTGGGGCTGTTCCAGCAGACTTCCAAATACTGCAAGATATTTCTGTATTTCTGAATTTTGGCTTAAGTTACTTTTGACTCAAGTTGGAAAAATTAGAAGCATGCTCATTCTAGTCTGTCTTTGTCTCTCTCTGTCTCTCTGCTAACAGGCACTTACGGGTTTTAAGCATCAAGAATCTTCCATTATAATTTGCTTATAGAACTGACTTTAGTATACTTGACCACTTAAATCTCTTTTAAAGATTCCCTGTTACTGGAGTATTAATCAAGCATCATTCTGATATAATAGGCTCTTACATGAAACCATCCAAATAATCTTTCAATGATGCTAACTGGCTTTTCATAAATTACCTGAAGACAGAATTCAAGAGTAATGGAAACATTTACTTTGGTAGTTTATGAAGAATAATTGCTTATATGACTTCCAGACAGTAGGTCATCTATGATTCTGTTGTTCATATTCAAGTACTACATAAGTATCAAGTAATTCCACATCAGCTTTTCTTGTATCAACTTTAAAAGTTTATTTTTTTTTTCTTTTTTGCCAAATGAGATTTGAAGCACAAAGTTTCTTCTCTAAAGGCAAAGTTGAAATGATACCCCACTGCTCTCTTAAAGGAAACAGCATTAGTTCCTTTCACCAACACTGATTTAAACGTAGTTATTAATGTCTTTTTCTTTTCTCTTTCTCATTTTCTCAGTCTTTCTTGATACTGAAACACTGTTCAGTTCTTGCTTTTTCCATGCTAGGAAGTTTTAACTCTATGGGATCCAACTCCATTGTTGTTTTGCAAAGTAAAAAATCCATTAATACAATTGCTTTTGATTAACACATCAGCAAAAACTTCAATCTCAGTTATGATAAATGCCTTGCAGGATTGCCGAAAGTCAGACTCTCACTCCTGTGAAAACATGACTGTCATTTCTACCTTAGATTGTGCCAGACCACTTGAGTCAGTATATATTCCGAGAAGCTGAGCTACAATAACAATAGCATGTAATTAGCATTGACAGAGTGACTGCTTCGCTTCACCCAATGGACTGGGTAGTTTCCAATAACCCCCCAGTCAACCCATGAAGCAGATAGCATTATTCCGGTTTTATAGATAAACTGAAGCTCAGGAAAGTTAAATATGTTTCCAATATGACTTCTGATCCGGATAGTCAATGTATTTTCTCATTCTGATACAACTGTATGGCTTGGATTAACCAAAAACATTGCTGTGAGCCTGTGAGGAATATCACTTGCTCTCCCTTGTTTGCGACCCTAGTGGCCAGAACATATACAGCGAATGAGGTTCCAGGGTGTGGTCTGCCCACCGGATAGGGGAGCATGGTTGCCTTCCCATATCTCCATGAGGCTGATCCTGGCTCACGACATTCAAGAAACTGCTGTCTGAAGTGAGCACCTCCTTCTGAGCAGGAAGTCAGTGAAAATGCCCTAAGCATGCAATGAACGTCTTCTGCTAGAAGAAAGGAAGGGGAACTGCATAGCCAGCTTAGCAGTGTCCTGGGCAGACTGGAATGGTTATCCTGAGCAAAGACTCTGTGATGGACGCACCTCTGGGGGGTGGGGTGGGGGTTTGGATGTCACACATGAAGAAGGACTTTGGGATGGCAGCCCCACTTTCTAATTCATTGGAAGACAATCAATTCTCTGCTCAATACCTACATGTCCTTGGTGGTTACAGTGTTGTTCTTTCTCATCACATCTGTATACATTTGAAGCCATTTTCTTCTCAAGTATGCCTTCTCCAAAAATAATAGTCAGCAAGCAAGACAAAAGCTGGAAAGAGGAAATTTCTCTTTTGCCTCCTTAGCCTCTGAATCCTCTCTTTGCAGAACAACTTATTTATACTGCCAGAATTTATGATATGTTTAGTACATTTCAAAGTTGTTTTCATTTATTTTTAAATAAAAAGCTCTTTTGGTCTTCAAGGATTCAAAAGAATTCCACTCTGAAGTAAGAAATGATTGAAAAAAGAGTGTGGAGGTACTAGGGTTAGTCTGTGGGGAGCAGGGAAGCTAATCCCTGTAATATCATATCTTCCTTTCTGACTTGTAGAAAGTTTCTTCTACCAGTGTGGTTTGCAGAAAGTTTTAAGACTTTTTTTGGCTTAAAAATATTCTTTTTAGAGTCCCAAGTGATTCCTTCACTTAAGTCATATTGTCGTGTATTTCTGCATTTACTGTGAATTCTATTGGAAATGATGATCCACTGAGAGGAGGCTGGAAAAAAAATGTGGTGGTTTCTCTCCTACAGGAGGAAAATGTATTATTCTTCAGAGTTTCTCTGCTCTGTGGACCCATGGGAATATGTTAATGACCCTGAAAAGTGAATTTGTTTCTAAAGAAACACTATCCTGAGGTCTCTGGGAATTTGGCTTATTTGTGAAGACAGGAAAGAATGGACCTAGAATTCTTCACTCAGGCAAAATATGGGATACAAATCAAGGAAACTGAGTATGAAATATATAAATGATCATACTAGCACTAATCCTAAAATGTTTCGTTTCTTTTTATTATTTTTTGTGGGATTATTGTATCTGTTTATTGTGCAATTTTATAAGCACTTATAAGATAGATATAAAAGCTTAAATCCCTAAGAAATTGTGACATCATAAGATTTTCTTTTTCTTTTTCTTTTTTAATGTGTGTTTGTCTGGGCGTGAGCAATGATATGAAATGTCAATATTATTGTGGGAAGAAAAAAATAACCATGGTGCCAGTTGGGCCACTGATGGACTTTCTACATCAGATAGAATCTTAGGAAATCTGCAATCCCTGTAGGATTTGTTCCATGTGGGAGGCCAGAGAGGACTCCAGAAGAAAAAATAGGATGAAGAGTAGGTATAGGACAGCTGCAGGCATTTTTAGGGCATTGGAAAGATTGACTCAACAGATGGTATGTATTAAACAAGAAATTGTTTAAAATCCTTTTCCTTACCGTTCTTTCCTTTTTTATTTTTGACCTTAGGAAAATTTCTTTGTATGTAGGTTGGGGATATTATTAATGTCCTGGATGTATTTTTATGATCTCCAAATCATGTATTATGTCGTTTTTAAACTGTATCAGGAAAATAAGTTGTTATTTGAAGGTCTGCCTAAAACTTTGAACATATCTTAGTTTCTCAAAGTCTAGAAATGTAGAGGGACTGGTCTTTGACTCACACATTGGCCTTGGCAGATAACACAGCACCATGGCACAACTACTCATCAGTTTCAAAGGTGAATGAGTTTGTACTACATAGATTGCTTCCTAGAATGGATAACTTTTAATACATTATCTGAATTTTGAGTGAAAAGGGGTATTGTGGTAGAATAGGAAAGAACTTGGACTTTGGGTCAGACAAAGATAGTTATTATTAAACTATTGGTGGGTAATTATTAAACCCACCAATATATTAATCAAAATACTTGATTCTTGGTGCCTCAGTTTCCTTGCCTGCAGAACAAAGGTCAATATCACTCTCTTACTATTTTTAAGAGACAATGCACATAAACAACCTGTACAATCCAGGAATGTAATGACCATGATGCCCATGATGATGCCCATGAAAGTTAATTCTAGTAAGTAAGCTTGGATGCTGGCACACAAGCCATCAGTGTCCACCACTCTGTCTACTCGTATTTTCTTAGTCTTGGAGTGCTAAGGTCAAGTGCTTTGTAGTTAAGTAGCTTAACTTCACCTACTCCTTGTTGCTTACTACTGGGAAAATATGGTTACTCCAGGCAAATGTTTTATGCTGAATTCATTTCTGTGTGTCTTTCCAATAGATTTCATACTCTAGGAGTATTTATTGTATCGCAGGACTAATTTATCTTCACATGGCTAATCATTTGCTCCTTGTAATAGTGTTCATTAAGTTATACATTACCAAATTAATTACAATTCTGGGAACTTCACCTCTTGTGAAGGAAGATGAACTTCACCTCTTATGCAGAAAGGAAGATGAGTAAACAGATTAACCCGGGGTTTTCCTGTTCAGTTCAGGCTTTTGAGGTTTGTACACCGAAGGAAGACACACTACAGTGTCTAGTGGTTGACCTTCAATGGCCTCTGTTCCTTCTTTATCATCTTGGCTTCTGCTAGGCCATGGAAGTGAAATTAATTTATGACTATAATAGAAGAAACACATTTATTCCATAGATTGACTCTTCCATTAGGAAGCCTCCGATGAAATTAGTCTAGCAATTTACCAGGCATTTTTCATATATTTTGGGGTAATTTATACTTGGGACAGCTCTACTATAAAGAGAAATAAGCAGTAGAAGGCTCTTGATTCAGAAACTCTGAATAGCAGCCTGGTATTGTGTCACCATTCAACAGACCAAATTCCTCTGGTTTGTATTCACCATAAGTCAAGGTTAGTAGGAGGAAGGGCTACAATACCCAACCTTCTTTGTTTCCTAGCTACTAAAGCATTTCAAGGGCAGATCCTTTTTTTATTGTAATAATATATTTTCAAGTGAAGGAAAGTACAGATCTAGAAAAAACAGAAAGAATTCTTAATGTAGAGTGGATTTTTTTTTTTTTTTGGCAAAAAATTTCAGAAAACACTGGTCATACCTCATGCTTAGAAATACCCTTGAATGACTCTACTTAAACCTGTTCCTTGCTGTGTATCCTCTCTACTTCCATGGAAACCAGAATCTCTGGATCCCATGCCTTCCCTGTTTTCTCCATTTTCTTTTAATAAGTATTCCTCGTGTTCTCTCATCCACTAATTGGTGTTGCCATTTGCGTATATTGCTAACAGCTTAAAGAGAGCAGTTCCTTTGAAAATATAATCTCCTTTTAAATGCATCATCATTTTGAAGTGGTCTCATAAATTTTGTTGCTGATTTGGGATCTTAAACGGTGTATTTATTTATATTAAAGTGTGCCTGCTGTTCATCTTGAAGATATTATATTTGTATAGTTAACAGAAGTGATGAGCCAAATTTAATTTTCTTTCTACTCTGGAATGCTTTGCATCTTGTAATCACCATTGATTGTCTACTTACTAGTCAGAATCAATAAAAGTAGTAGATGTAAAATTGCCCAATCTCATGTTTTATAATATTATAGCCTAGTCAAAATGGAGGGTACTAATAGGATTCAGCTGCATAGACATTATCTGATAATAACAGTGTGTGTAGCTCAGACTATAGAGAAACAAATTAAAATTGGAGGCTCAAATATTGGACTTTATTTTATTTAGGCTCAAGTTCATGTTCAAATCTCATCAAAATATGTGTTTTTTACTGTTTTGTGGGTAATATAATTTTGCTAACTTTTTTTATCATTTTAATTGAATTTCCATCAAGACCACTAACACTGTTTTTACCATTGTTTCAAGATTGCTTTTGATATGACTGATGTATTTGCCTAAAATCCATCAATATGAGATTATGGAAACATTAACACATATAAATCTGTGTGGAGAATAGCAGCTTTCAATTTCAGGTTTATATAAATCAACAAAACCCTGGAGATAAAAGATAAGAAATATTACTAGGCAGTTGGAGACTCAGTGAACTACTTTTAAGTATTTGCACTATTGTACATTTCTCTATTGTGGTTTATGCATCCCAGAAATAATGTCATGGTGCTTAAATATTTCTAAAATGATTGTTTTATATGAAGTCTGTTCAACTCTGGCATCCTACTGGGAGTAGTCTTTGCATTATTCAATGGTATTCAACATTTTAGGTCCTTAAACAAGTGTCCTTGATTATGGTTTTAAAAACAAAATGCGATGTGTACAATTTCAAAGTCTGTCCAAAAAAGGAGTTGTACTGAGAAAATCAATCTTAACAATTGATAAATTACATCCACTATTGGAAAAGAAATGTGTTCATGGCATTTTGGAAAACATTCAGCCTAGCAGTCAAGTTCTTTTAGTGAGTTCCCTAATAGTCATGGTCTTTTCTATTCCCTACACCTAGAAGCAAGTATCTCTTCCCAGATAACTTTCCAATACAGTGATTACAGAGTGTATATTGAATAGAAATCACACTTGTAGACTTTGATTATGATTTAATTACTTAATTATCTGTTGCTGGTTCAGGATGGGGAATGTATTCGAGCATCTGGTTTATGACCTTTTTTTTTTTCAACTTTTGCTCTCTTTTATATTAAGTTCTCTTTACTGCAAATCATATAATAAGAACCGCCTTTCCATCCCATGTTCCTGTTGTCATGGCATCTATTCTAAAGCAGTATAGGATTTTCATTTCAAAAAGAGGTGCATAAGGTCAAAGCAGAGAACTACTATGCTAATTTTGCTGTGTTGTTCTGTTACCCTGTACTCTGGAGGAAGACCTTTTGCTAATGAATTTTAGGGATAAAAATTTGTAATAAAGGAAAAATAACTTCTAATTTTAATAGTGGTGAAACAATGATCTGGGAATATTAAGAGTTGCTTGAGAAAGCTTTTTTACTTTTTTTAGACACATGGTCAATGAAAATCATACCATATGCTTAATTAATGTTTTCTCGAGGCAAGCACCATTCTAAATGCTGTATGTGTTACCATTTTGATCATCCTCCTGCTATTCTGTGATGTAGGCATTATTTCCAACCAATTGTACAGATTAGAAAACAGTTATACAGAGTGGATAAGTAGCAAGCCTAAGGTGTGGTACAGCTGAAAAAAAGGACAAAGGCAATATTCGACTCTCTCCTCTACTTACTCTTAACAACGCACTGTAATTACTATGGAAACTTAAAGTCAACTGGTCCCCATGGATAAAACATGGGTAGTTAGGAATAACTATCTTTCATTGGATAAAGGCTAATGACTAAAATGAGGAGGCTGCTTCTGAACCCACAGCTTTAAATTTGTCACACTGGAACTATTTATACAGTATCAGGCCTCACATGTGGGCCAAGGAAGCAGGATACAGAGAGGTGTAGCAAAACCTGCAGCAGAGGATCATGGATAAGCACAAATGAACGCTGCCCTGGGGAAATAAGAGCAGCTAACTTTTATTGAACACTTTCTGTGTGTAAGGCCCAATATGATTCGATGCCTAATTTAATTTTATCTTCTTATAATTATCACAATTTTATCTGTGCAACAACTGAGGTTTAAAATGGTTATGCAATTTTTCTAGGGTTACATGGCTACTAAATTACAGTAGCAAAAAGCAAACTCCTTTTGTCTTTATTCAAAGGGCATGCTCTGGGTCTTCTGATTTAGCTCTGACATATAAAGATTTCAGTAGCCATCTCTTCTGCTTTTACTAGAGAAACCTAGAAAGACTGAAAATCAATGAGTTCTTGGACATATTAGATATGAGACTACAAGGTAAATCACTATTGCAAAATCTGGGAAGACAGACATATAAAGAGAGATATAGTTAAGATTTCCTTACCTGCAGCAGAAGCCACTGAAGACATAAACTTGTAGGAACAGTTAAATGGAGTAACATTTGTGTGAGAAATTCTGTTGGATCTCAATCTCAGAGAGTCCCCCATATTTTCATGGGCTTTATCTGTAGGAATCCCACCAGGAGCTGATGGTGATGATTCCATCATGGTTTTTAGGGCATATTTGTTGTGAACTATGTCCTGAACCTATTCTGTAATAAAGACTTACTCCAGGGAAATTTTGTCCATAAGAGTGGTATCCAAGGCTCAGCTATGAAAAGACATCCCTCTAATTCCAGACTTTCCACTCTTCAACTAATGTTGGGAAGCAGGGAAAAAAAGGCTACAGGGGTCAAATCTTGAAGGAATTATATTGGAAACACTGCAACCAGGGAAGGATTTAGGGGGAAGAGAGAAAATAAGCTATATTACTAGAGTAACTTTGGGAAGATTATACCCTAAGTAAGAAAGGTCCACTAACACAATGAGAGGTGGCTGGAAGGTTATAAAATGTTCCCTTGCTACAAAACTTGCTGCCACATTAGAAGACCCAAGTATAATAACTAGATTACAATGGAAAAAGCTGCAAGACACAGACTGTCAGAGTTTAAAGGGAAATAAACAAGGACTCCTATACACATTATTTTAAACACAACCCTACTTCTAGTCAGATTAACATAAATGCACACATTAAAGATGGACTTATACCTCAGTTCCTTTTCCTGAAACAACCTCTCCAACTTTTAATGAAAAATTATAAGACATGCCTAAAGCAAGATCAAATAATCTGAAGAGACAAAACATTCATCAGAACCAGACTCATATATGACATATATGTTGGTATTATTGGACAAGGAGTTTATAATAACAATGACTACTGTTAAGTGTTCTAATAGGAAAAAGTAGCTAGCATGCAAGAACAGATGATGTAGAGGAGAAATACGCCCTCTGCCACTGTCCAGGTACCCATGTGCCTAATCCTCAGAAATTAGAATATACTATCTTAACTGGCAAAATGACTTTAGAGATGGCATTGAGTTATGGGACTTGAAATAGATTATTCTAGATTATCCAGGTGAATGTATTATAATCACAAGGGTTCATTAGTAAGTCATATTAGTCTAATCCAAGTGTATTACCTGACCTAAAAGAGGTGCTTAAAAACATATTTGTTGAATGAATTCAAGAAGTGTTTCAGCTTTCAGAAAGGGAGATAGGTTAAGGCATTCAGATCATTTAAGATTTGGGCAGGAAAAAAAAAAATAAAGATTTGGGCAGAATCAGACACCAAAAGTGCTGAAAGAAAGCAGAAAAACACAGAGTAAAGCATGTGGATAATAATCCAGACAGGGTTTCAAAAAACTAGTGAGATTATAATCAGAACACAGAAGATTGCAGAAAGCCCCTGCATACCTTTTAAGTTGAAAGATGATTTATTATGCTGTCTCTATCCCAAGAATTCTTTCATAGCAATGATAAAAACATGGAAAAACATGGGCTGTACCTAGGAAGCCAAAATCAAGCAAGAGGCATAGATATAATGTTAATAAATGACTATCGTTCATTCATTGGTTCAACCCATATTTCATGAACACCTACCCTATTCCAGGTAATGTAATAGTTTCCAGAATGGAGATGCATAAAAATCACAAATAAGGAAGCCAACAGTCATATCCAGATTTGTGAAAACAAGGTACATGAGAGTTAGGCCCATGAGGAATAGAACATATCAGATAAGAGCTTGAACAAGCATCCTGAATGGCTGATAGTAAACTTTAGGGATTTCTGACTTAGTAAGTCTTATGACTGTTCCAGTTTCTGTCTCAGATCAGTCTCAAGAACCCAGAACCCAATTCAAGTGATGAGAAACACAAAATTGGAATAGAAATGAAAGGGTGGGGAAGGATCTGGCATTTCATTTTGAATTTAAATACTACCTCTGGGCCTCCCTAGGGGTGGCCTAGGGGTTAAGTTTCAGCACTATCACCTCTGTGGCCTGAGTTTGATCCCCAGCCAGTGAGCTGACCCACATGACGCAGCAGCCCTCTCCTGTCTCGCCTGCTGCTCTCTTCAGTTTATTTCATAGATCCACCTGTTCTGCTCCCCACTCTGTCTCTGGTGAATCCTCTCACTCTGTGTGCCTCTGGCCTACATCCCAGTTCTTTCATGCATAAATAAATAAAAAATAAATCTTAAAAATAAATAAGTACTATGTCTGCCCTTCTCACATTGTTACTTCCTTTTATTTTTTTTTTAATTAATCCCTGAGATGGAAGGAAAATAACATTTTGATCCTGAAGTAGGAAGTCTGTTGTCTGGAGAATCATTAACCCTAGACAGGGGAGTAAGCCCTATTCTTCTGAAAACCACAGTGACAATAAACAGTTTCTTAGTTGTGTAGACAGAAACCAAACTGAATTCAAGTTCAATATCTGTCATTAGATTCATCAGACTAGAGACTGGGGCTATTGGAGCCATGGTAGTCAGTGGGATTAGGAGGACAGAGTCTACCAGGGACACACTGATCAGGCTGGGTAGACTATGTCAGGGTAGACGAACACGTTAGATTAAGACTTTTTATCTGGGACAGATGGCCGCCCAAAAAATGTTCACTTGATTTTTAAAGCAAACTCATGATGAAAAGAACCACAAAGGAAACTGGGTCCAGTCCATGTCTTTGAGGCTCTCTAGAATCGTGCTGTCCAACTGCAGGAACACTCTACTTAGATCTGAGTTCATTAAAGTTGCATAACATTAAATGCTCAGGTCCTGGGTGGCACCAGTCCCGTACCAAGGGCTTGATGGTTGCACATGGCAGCCTAAGTGGATCATTTCCATCCATGCAGATAGTTGTGTGCCACAGTGTGTGGGATGCAATAATACGACAGATATAGTCAGTATCTTTCAGAAACAACTGCAAAGCTATTTTTATTTTTATTTTTATTTTTTGACAGTAAGATTGTAAAGCTCTTGCCATCAAACATTTGTTGGGGTATTTGCCTCTTTTAAGTGGAATGAAACATCCTACTTCACTGATTAGGAAATTTAGTATTAGAAAAATCAAATCACTTCTCACTAGTAGTAAATGGAAGGGTAAGCAGTTGAAATCAGGATGCTGAATTCTGCAGCCTGTTCACTTGACCTTTGCTGTCCAAGATGGCTCAGAAGGGTGTATTCAGGAATGAGACCCTCTGGAGAGACATCTTTGGTTAAGTCAACATCTGAGCTTTGTAGAGAAGGTGTGCATTCTGCTTGGTGGCAGTTCTTGTTAGTTATTTTTGTAATATTGCTTTTGCTAAAAAATATGTACATTTATATACACCTTCCTGAACTCTGCAAATGTATATGCATTTAATGCCTTTCATTAATACCTAGATAACTATTTGATTTTCATTATTTAGTTAATGAAACAAGATGAAAAATCTATGTGCAATATAAACATACTGTTGCCCCCCCCCCATAACATGCTCCAATAGCATACTGTTGAATGTTTAGTCAATTAAAAGATGTTTTTACAAAAAAGATATTCACTAACATTGGGCCTCCCTGGTGGCACAGGGGTTAAAGTCAGCGCTATCAAGTTATCAGCCACTGCAGCATGAGTTCAAACCCCAGCCAGGGAGCTAACCCACATGGCACAGCGGACCGCTCCTGCCTCACCCACTGCTCCCCTCAGCAGTGTATTTCAGTAGATCTGCTTGTTCTGCTCCCCACTCTCTCTGGTGAATCCTCTCACCCCCCATATCTCTGGCTTATACTCCAGTTCTTGTATGCATAAATAAATAAATCTTTTTTAAAAAGGAAATTCACTGGCATATACTGGAAAAATTCCTTAATTCCTCGGTTACTTAAAAATTATGTGATGAAGTGCCTTTATTTCACCTAATCTCTGTGTTTTTAAGTTTCTTCTTCAGGGAGATGAGAAGTTCAAAATGCGTATCTTTAAAGTCATCTTGGATTTTTAGTTTTCATAAAAAAGTCAATTGCATTATATTGTTTTTCTTAGAACTTCTTAATTTGCTTTCAATTTACTTCAAAGTTTTTTGGGGTAACTACTGAGATTTCATTATTTAAAAAAATATTTTTAACAGTGAATAAAGCAATTCCATACTGAGACTTTAGAGGCTGGGGAATTTCAGTTAAAGTTTAATGGTTTTCATTCTGGATGGACCTTCGACTCTCATATGCTCAAATATTTTAGAAAGCCTTGGATCATTTGTGATTGACAGTTCAAAAATACAATGATCTGTTGTGTCTAGCCCATGTCATGCTGGAGAATACTAAATCAATAGTAATGCTATCAGGACCAGAAATCAAATGCAAAATAGTTCCCTAGGCTTCCTGTGTAATGACATTTGCTCTTTTGATAAATTACTAATGGGTTCTTGGATAGCAGACCTCCTGGAACAGCCAAGCCTGAGTATAAATGGAAAAGGTGAAACAACGATGTTTATTGGGCAGAAAATATTTTCCTTCCGTGAATGTTCTACACAAAGAATGAACAAATATAATTGAATCTCACATTGTGAGAGGATACCAGTAATGAGTCCACAAACAGCAAACCATCAACCAGTCTATGAAACCGACTGAAAGCTGTCTTGAGAGCCCCACTCCAAACCCTGCCTTCCATAACTAGAGAAGTGCAAATAGGGCTTGGCACTGCCGGGGACCAAAGAAACACTTACCAATATTTGAACCACAGACCTAGAGTGGATACCCTCCATCCTCAAGATGATGTAGTCATTGTCTCAAGGGCATCACAGCTCTCCATGTCTTAATAAATGTGATTAATTGCTTCACTGGATTTGGGAGATAATTTGATTCCATGGACAAATTTTAGGGCCAAAAAAAAAAAAAAAAAAACCTGGGAGAGGGTTCCTATAATTGTTTTTAAAAACTTGAATTGACTTCAAAACCAAAAAAGGAACTCTCCTGCACTGTTGGTGGGAATGCAAACTGGTCCAACCACTATGGAGAGCTGTGTGGAGATTTCTGGACCTACTAAACATAGAGCTTCCATATGATCCAGCAATTCCACTCCTAGGTATTTACCCAAAGGACACAGAAACATCAATTCCAAAGAGCACGTGCACCCCTATGTTTATAGCAGCACTGTTTACAATAGCTAAGCTTTGGAAACAGCCCAGATGCCCAAAAATAGATGACTGGATCAAGAAGATGTGGTACATATATACCATGGAATATTACTCAGCATTCAAAAAAGATAAACACATGCAATTTGCAGCAACATGGATGGCGCTGGAAGGGATCATGCTCAGCGAAATAAGCCAAAAAGAAAAAGAAAAATACCGGATGGTCTCAATCATAGCAGGAATCTAGAAAACTTAAATAAGGGATCAGGAAAATGAATAACTATAAGAAAGTGAAAATCAAAATCAACAAAAAACTATGAACCAGAGACACTTTTTGGGGAGTGGGGGCCGGGAGGGGAGGGATTGGGGTCAGAATGGGGCATGTGCAGTTGTATGGGGGAATATAAAAATAAAAATAAAAAAAAAAAAGATGACCCTTTCAAATAGGTGTAACCACAGATATATATATTCAGAAGCATATATGGCGTAATAAAAATTCTATGAAAAATATTCAAATACCAGCATATAAAATGCTTTAGGAAAGTGGGGTGAGATGAATTCTGCCTACTATGTAGTTTTATTAAAAAAAAAACATGAAAAATGCAGATCAATCTGAGCTCCCCAGAATTCTAGACATCATCTTGTAAGTAAACTAGTACTTTCTTTGTTATCTACAAAATGAGCACTACTCAAGCATTTGACTCACACGGCTCCTAATTTTGCTGTAAATTCCTATGGTATCTGCTGTATTTTTTGTATTGAAAATGCATAAAAGTGGGACTTGTATGCAACAACAAACAAAAGACCTTTTTCCTCAACCACTTGACCACCTCAATTATTTAATGTTACAGCTGGCTTTTACTTGAGCTGCATAAGCGACAATGTGCTTTAGGAACACCTTTGTTTTGTTGGATTTCCAAATTAAAGGGCAAAAAATTTTATACTGAAAGATTAAATGCAACCAGTGAAGAAAATAATGAAAAGCCTTATTTGAGAAGAAATAACTCTTTGGAATAAGAGGTTACCGGGTGTCAATATGTCATATACAGGGAAAGTGAGCTTTTGATTACTTAGAGGTAAGGTTGCCAGAGGGGTTCTGATTTAAATTTCTAAGGCTTGATCAGAGCATCAAGGGGTTTGTTGAAAATCCTCATAACTTGTGAACTTGACTTTTATTCCTTTGAAAAATTATACAAAATAGTTTTTGTTCACATTTATATTCCATGTGCTGTTTCTCCTTGTATCTTTGCAACTATTCTTGTGCAGGTTTTATACTTGTAACATCAGAAGTGGATCTGAACATTTCAACAAAAAGCAGTAAGTTTTTGGAAATGGAAAAGTGACCCCAAAAGTTCATCTAAAACTGTTTAAGCTCAAAAAAAAAAAAGACAGAATGACCTATATGAACATGATTTGGACTATTTAAATAAATTATGGTGCACTTTAAAAATGGAATTCTATTTACCAATTTAAAAATCTCCAAGATAATTGAATGAAAAAAAGCAGTGTCTCCACTGTTAAGTATCTCAATTTTTTTAATTAATTAATTTGTTTATTTATACAAGCACTGGGTACAGTCAGAAGCGCCGGAGGGTGAGAGGATTCACTAGAGACAGACTGGGGAGCAGAACAGGCAGACTGATGAAATACACTACTGAGGGGAGCAGTGGGTGGCAGGAGAGGTCTACACGCCATGTTGGACCCTCGCCAGCGGCCAGGGATCGAACTGCAGAGGTTGCGGGCAGCTTTGCAGCCCAGTGCTCAACTGCTGCGCCACCAGGGGAGGCCCATCTCAATTTATTTTTTTTACTCAATATTTTGATGCACATATGTACAGAAACTCTTTGTAACAACTGAATAAAAAAAATGGTGATAGTGCGTTTGTGCACAGGAAAGATTCTAGGGCTTGAGAGATTGAGATTTGTTTCTCACTGTGTATTCCTCTATACTTGAATCTTGTGTGTGTGTGTATGTGTGTGTGTAGAACTGGGGGTACAGACTAGAGGTGATGGGAGTGAGAGGATTCACCAGTGACAGAAAGGGAAGAGGAACAGGCAGATCTACTGAAATACACAGCTGAGGGAGCAGGGCTGAGATAGGAGAGGTCTGATGCACCATATGTGGGTTAGCTCCCTGGCCAGGGCTTGAACTCAGGCCCTAATGGTGATAGCGCTGAGACTTACCCCTAGGCCACCAGGGAGGCCCTTTTGTCATTTTAGCAGACAGTGAAAGAACAGACTATTCAGTTCCTTACACCTTCACTTTTTAAATAAACAACGTACATTCCAAATTTTGTCAAAAACTTGCCATTTTGCCCAGTAAAGTGAAAGTGAGGATTTATAACCAGTTAAGAAGGTTTTGTTTTATTTTGAAATGAGAAGCTAAATTACTAGCTTCAACTTTGGGAATGTCTTGGAGGTAAATTAGCCACTCAACAATAAAACATTTTTCAATCTACAGCAATAATTACCAGAAGACAAAAGCATATTGGATGTACACCTAAAACTGATAGAATGAAATATTACTTCAATACAAAATAATAATAGTAAAGCCATGTTGGTACAATGAATCAACTTGAAAGATATACCTATTTTTGCAACTAATGCATAGATAAATAACTTTAAAAGTGAGATCATTATTTTTACATATATGCTTATATACATATAAGCCAATAGAGTTAGTGGTAGATATCTTCAGTTATCGTGTGGAGACAAAAATACTAAATAATATTTCAAAAATCAGAACTATTTCTTTTCCACTTTTTTTTTTTGCCTGTAACTTTAGAAACTCATGGTTCTGAAAAATTGATTGTTGACTATTTGATTTTCCCTCTTCACCCCATCATTTTAACTTGTTCCGAATTGTGCCACGTGAGGGATCTTGTATTTTGTCCCCACATCTGCTGCTCTTTATAAACCAGTGCTGCTGACTTAGAAATAATAGACTCCTTTTATTGTCTAATGCAGACACTGCCATTATGTGAGATTGTATTAGAGCTTTAAATTTTTCCACTCTGTATTTCTGTTTTCAGCTTTTCATATGGAATAAAGCATCATAATTTCAATAATTTAGGATATTGCTGTATTTTTGAGGTTCCTTTCTCCTCTCCTTTCCACCCCCTTCTACTTTTCTTTTTTTAAAAATTTATTTCATTTATTTATGCATCCAAGAACTGAGGTATTGGCAGAGGTGCGGGGGAGCAGCAGATGAGACAGGAGAGGTCTGCTGCACCATGTGGGTCCGCTCTCTGGATCGGGATTGAACTCATGGAGCAGTGCCTGGTGATAGCTTGACAGCCCTGAGACTTTAACCCCTGCTCCACCGGGGGCGCCCTAATTTTCAATCTTTCTCTTTCTTTCCTTCTTCCCTTCTCCCCTCTCTGTCTCTCTTTCTATCTCACATGCCATTCAAGGATCTTCTGAATAAGGTAAAGGGCATGGCGCAGTCACAAGACCTGTTGTGGCTCATGCCAGGCAGTGCATCTTGTACAGGAGACTGTAGCTGCCACTTTGGAACCTGCTGGAACTAGTGTGCAATTCACATAGCCCAAGTACTGAAAGGGAAACTTCATCTGCTGTCAGCACAGTTTACTGATAAGATTTTATCTTTTCCCTGCTGATACTGATAGAGCCATCCCCAGGTGGGCAGTAAATAAAGAAGATTTACTGTGGGCTGGACTTGGTAGCTAGCAGTACTTTCTCAGAATGGTATCAAAACAAGACCCAGAAGTGTCCATGTTTTACATCTGTGAGGCTCATTAATAACTGGTGGAGGAGGGGCAGTTGCAGAAATTTATCTGTGCAATTTGTTTTAAACAGTGAACATTTCTTAGACAATCAGGCTAATCTGAATAGATGACTAAAAATCCAGAGGTTGATAAATTATCATCATGGCACCTGCATCTTATGCCTCAAGAACCTTAAGCAAACCCAGGGCTGTACTTGTGGATTAATTGAGCATGCATAATTTACCTCCACAGTTTACATAAGTGTAAGTATTTTTCTCATTCTGGTAAATAGGCATTTCCAGCTTCAGGAGAAAAATCAGAATATTGCTGCACAATGAAATGAGCCATCAGCCTGTTCGGCTATTATAAGAAAAAAAAAAAATCCCCGCTTTTACAGCCACTGCTTAGTTTTTAAATTGAAATGATTTTTCAAGTTTAATTTGCCTTTTACCATTTACATATATTTATTTTTGTTCATATTTATTGTGCTGATTTTTACCCATGCTTGTAATCAATGCTATTTTCTTATCATAGTTTGTTGCCATTGTATTTGAATGATTCAGATAATCTTAATCTAGGAAAATAATTTCACTGTAGGTTTTTTTTTTTTTTTTTTTTTTTTTTTAAGATTTACTCATTTATACAAGCACTGGGTACAGTCAGAAGCGCGAGAGGGTGAGAGAATTCACCAGAGCCAGAGCAGGGAACAGAACAGGCAGACTGACGAAATACACTGCTGAGGGGAGTAGTGGGTGTGGCAGGAGAGGTCTGTTGCGCCATTTGGGACCCTTGCTGGCGGCAAGGGATCGAACCGGCGCTGCAGAGGCTGTGGGCAGCTTCGCAGCCCAGTGCTCAACCGCTGCTCCACCAGGGGAGGCCCCTGTAGTTTGTTTTTTTTTTTTAAGATTTTATTATTGGGTAGAACAGCTGGGGTGTAGGCCAGAGGCGCATGGAGTGAGCGTATTCACCAGAGACAGAGTGGGAAGCAGAACAGGCAGATCTACTGAAATACACTGCTGAGTGGGGCAGCGGATGAAACAGGAGAGATCTGCTACAACATATGTGGGTTAGCTCCCTGGTCGAGGATCAAACTCTGCAGCTATGATAGCACTGAGACTTAACCCCTAGGCCACCAGGGAGGCCCTCTCTGTACTTAATTTAAGTAGACAAAGATGAGGAGTGAGTAAGAAATAATAGTCATAGGTATACATCAAGGTTTCAATGTTTCCTCATATGTTCTTGCCTTTGTACTTTTGTGTAAATTAGTCATTAATAATGAGTCACAATTTTTTCATCTATAAAATGGGAATAAGACTTGGCCCACAGTTGTTGTGTTAAATGTTATAATGAATGTAGGGAATCTAATATAGAGCTGAATGTGTGCCGGGTACTCAGGAAATTATATGCATTTTTGTTCTTGTCTTATTAAAATTTTTATATACCTAACAATAAATTCTACATCTCTGAATTGCAGTTTAAAATATTTATTTAACTATCAGAATTTATTACTTAATAATAGGCTATAAAATGTTTAAAAATAGTATTCATGTAATGGTTAGTTTTCTAATTATGGCTTTGTGGAAAATTTATGCAAGTTTATATCTGGGTGGATAATCTAGGTGCATGTGGCATATTCAAGTTGCTGATATCATACTGTCCTTATTAGAGTTTTATTCTTTTTTTTAAACCAGAAAGATCTTTGTGCAAAATGAATATTTAAATGCAATTGTTCATAAAAGAATAAGATTATAAATGTATTAATCCCTGTTTTACAATAGGGAAATACAGCTAAACCTCAATTCATATATAAATGCAATCTTGAGAGGCTGACTTTAAATTTGATTTTTCTCATCTACTCTTATCCCCTGTAACATATACAGTATAATTTTAAAGGTATTTTTTTTATTTATGCTAAAATTTATTGCCATATACTAATGCTGAAATCAGAAATTTTCTCTCAGGCCTCCTGTGCAGTAACTTATGAAAAAACACATTTAACTGGTGACTTAAAGTGAATGTAGACACTGGCGACTTAAAGTGAATCTATAAAACCCAAGATCCCTTTTCTAATAGAAGTAAATGTATATGTATAGGAAGTTAAATTCATCATGGACAGCACCCACACGTAAATTGTAAAGTCCACTGTATGCTTCTTCCTGGTTAAGAATTACAGCTTTCAGCCAGGCATAGGTTGTTCCTCGAAAGGCATGTCACACTCCCTGCCTCTTCTCTGTGGCTTTATTGATGTGGCTGTCACCCCAGAAACCCAGTGAATTTGGAGATGAGCTGCCTTTCTGCTTGATTTTTCACTGAAGTATGTTTCAGGAGACCACTGTGAGCCTCCAGTGGAAGAAACCGAAAGGGTAATTCTCCCTAAGAATAATCTTACACATCTGAGACTTTCCATCTGCACACACCCGACTGGTTGTTTCCTGAATAGTAAATGGGAAGTGTGGCACCATTAGTCACGCCACAGTAGCACCCTTAGTCCTACCAGAAATAATCATTATTTAATTAGCTGGTCTTTTCTTTGTCTTTCTCTCTTCCTTTCTGGGTCATATGTTAAAAATGAGGTCTCAGAGCCACCAATGGGGAAGAAACAAGCTAAAGGAATCATTAATTGTGAGCCCAGGGCTGGCAATTGTCACACAGAGGCAGCTTCTTTGCTACTAAGGAGCAGTGTAACTTTGGGCAAGTGACTTCAATTCCCTACGATCAGTGTCTTCTCCTGTAAAATAAGTCTTATAATATCTACCAGCTCATCTGACTGTGGGAAGATTAAATGAGATGATACAGAGAATTATAAGCATCACTTATTTTTTTAAAAAGATTTATTTATGTATACAAGAACTGGGGTAGAGGCCAGAGGTGTGGGGGGATGAGAGGAAATTCACCAGAGACAGAGTGGGAAACAGAACAGGCAGATTGACTGAAATACACTGCTGAGGGGAGCAGCGGGCAAGACAGGAGAGGTCTGCTGTGCCATTTGAGTAGCTCTCTGGTGAGGGACCGAACTCGTGCTGCAGTGGCTGTAGCCAGCCTCATAGGTTGTGTCTTAACCCCTTGTGCCACCAGGGAGGCCCCTATAAGCATCACTTATAATTTATTACCTCATAAGCTTCTAACTTATTGGTGTGTGTGGTGACTTCTATATATGGACTTGTAGACTACCTCTTTCGATTTCTGCCTGGATGTCATGACACTGGGCCTGGTATTAATAATTCATCTTTTCCCTTTCCTTCAAATCACAAGGTCAGTTTTCCTTCTTGAAGTCCTGAATGTCAAATTTGCAATGCCAATCTGCTGCCACATAAACAGGGGGATATTAATTGCTCCTATCAAATGACACTTCTTGTAAGAGAAATCATATCAGTGTCCAGTAAAGCGAAGGTCTCAACTGTGGGCACCCTCAGCCATCCAGCATGAGGAGGTCTGCTGTTTTCTGCTCGGTTAACATGTCTCTGGGACCCTTTTCAAGTGCAGCCAAAATAAGGACGTCAGAGGCTGAAGCTCCACAGGTGATGTTGAGAGTGGCTAGGAGAGCCAAGCTCACCAAATACAACTGTCTTTTTATTTAGGTTAGTTTTATAGGTTCCTGCAGAAATTGGGGTAGTCAAAATGGTTCCTCATCACTGTAATGGACAGTTGTCATTTTTTTAATCTCTCTTACAGCCAATGTGCCTTTCTATTTAAGGGGGAAATCCTGGATTATTGGAATATAGTTCCCTGTCTCTCAGTACAGAAGCCAAGAAAAGGAAAAAAATAATGATGCAGATCAGAAACTTAGCAATCTTACTTCAATTAAAAAATAATAAAAAATACTAACAAAAGAAACAAAAAGACAGGGAAATAAGCTTTTACAAGGTCACTGCCACAAGGTCCTTGAGTTTGAGTTGGCCAATCTGATGCTCCTGTTCAAGTTATTCTGCGGAATAAGAATGGTGAGGAATGGGCCTCCCTGATGGTGCAGCGGGTTGAGTGTAGCACTGTGAAGCTGTCTGCAGCCTCTGTAGCACAGGTTCCCTTCTCAGCTGGCCAGGGAGATACCCACATGGCGCAGCAGACCTCTCCTGTCTCCCCCACTGCTCCCCTCAGCAGTGTATTTCGTCAGTCTGCCGGTTCTGTTCCCTGCTCTGGCTCTGGTGAGTCCACTCACCCTCCCATATTTCTGGCCTGTACCCCAGCTCTTGTATAAATAAATAAACAAATAAACAAACAAACAAATAAATAAATAAATAAATCTTTAAAAAAAAAGATTGGTGAGGATTCATTCAGGACCACTTCTGTGAAGATTATGGCAGTGTGATATGCTCACTGAGATGTTCAAGTATATAATACAATGTTTTTCTCCAATTGCTATGAGTGTTGCAGCAGGTGGATATGCTGGTTTGGGGTTTGGAAAAGTCTGGAATTCTCAGCTGCCATTACCAGTTTGGTGCTACCATAGACATAGGAGGTAACAAGGAGTTAATCTTACCAACAAACTAATATTATACATATTCACTGTCTGCTTGTCTTCAAGTCTACTGTGATTTAAGACAAGCATTTTTCATTGCTTATGGCTATCAAATTGAGTTTTCTGAATCTATAATGACAATCACAATATAAGCAATTTTATTAACCTGTCAATTATTATTCATCTTTCTTATTCTAGTCACATCTCTAGTCTAGGAGGGTGTTAAAAATGGAAGGCAGAGTGCTGAGTTTCATATTTTCCTTTCATGAATCAAAAAAGTAGATATATGGTTATGCATATACCAAGAATCTTGTAAAATTTTAAGAATACTCCTACTTTGCTTCATCAGAAATTTAAATATTATACTGGATGAATTAGAAAGTTAGCTTGGGGAGTTCTGTTAAGTATTTGGACTGTATCTCATTAAGTCATTGAGTATTCCTCCTTCTCGCTGACCTTTCCAGCTTCCCCACCCTCTACTTACATTTCTTTCAGACAAATTGGACTTTTCCTTGACTACACTGATGTGCTTCCATTTCCACTATTTCCATCAATTGTGAACTCTTAATCTCAAGGCACAGGAATAGCCACAAACTGAGAGATTGAGGGCAGAATAGTAGAGTTTAGGGAGTAATCTGGACCCAGCCTCCAGGTTCAGTTTTGCCTGTTTAGGTCTGTAATTTTGAGGATATTTTGTAATTTTTCTCTATCATTTTTTCACCTGTAAAATGGGAATAAAAGCATCTGTGTCTAATTGGGTTATGATGGTAGTTCATCTATGTAAATGCTTAGAAGAGTACCTGACTACATTAAGCATTATAAAATATTGGCTATTATTATTTAATGCCAAATTAAAGTACTCTCTAACATCCCCTTTCATGGACTTTTGTGTTGAAACATCATAATACATAGTCCTTTTTAAACCCAGTGACTGATATGCTACTTCCTAATTTTCTGCCCTGGTCCAGATTTTCTGTTTAGTGATTTCTTTTTCTGTTTTAATTCAAGAAATGTTATATTGAAAGTCACAGAAACCAATGCATGTAAGCACGGTGTTTACTGAATAGATCCAAAAGGCAATCACACCAACATCCCCAAACAGGAAATTACAGATAGTGAGGCCATATGGGGTTAGGCCATTTGGGTTAGAGACTTCCTCACTTCTGGGACATTTATTCAGACTATTATTTGCTTCCATGAACCAAAATCCACTCCTGTTTCAGTTAGTTATAGTCAACACTGTAGCTTTCACTGTTACAAACATGACGGCTCAGAATTGCTCTCCTGTAGGGTTGGCGGGTGGGAAATTTTCTACTAAGGGAGACTGGCACAGATGGTATAGACACAACAAAATGGCCGCACATCCTATACTGTCCTTGCAGTAGGCAGGCACCACAAAATGGCTGTCCATCCTGTACCGTCGTTGCTGTAGGAAGATACATCTTAGTATTTTCTTCTAGAATGCCTGCTTCCTTCACTGCCTGTAAAGTCAGGAATGGACCACAGTGCAGTTTTTCTGATCCCATGCAGACTGTGTAAAGGAGGAGCCAGAGTCCTCAGTAGTTTTGCAGGTTTTTTATTTGGGGTTCACCAGGCATATGGCAGGCAGGGGTGCTGGCTGGGGGGCTGGGAGGCTGGCAGGCCTCCCAGCCCCCAGCAAGTCTTCACTCTATCTGGGCTCTCTAGCATTCGTTCTGCTGCTTCTCGGCTTCTCTTTCGGCTTCTGCTTCGGCTTCTACTGCTGCTGCTACTGGTGCTGCTGCTGGCGACCCCGTGACGCCGCCCTTAACTCAGCTGAATCCCATCTACCTATGCCCACACCCTATTCCTGGTGCCCGCCATCAGGCATGCATTCAGGACAAGGATCCATCATCTATCCTGATGGCGGAAGGGCAGAAAAGCCTGACATTTTCTTTACCCTACACTGCCTTTCTCATCTCAAAATAACTAAACAATACCAGGGGAAGATATTTTACAAGTAATCATTCAAAACCTACAGTCTTAATTTCATGGATATTTCTCAAAGTAGACCTAGAAATTTGAAATTGACTTCACTCAGCTTCTCTGGGTAAAAAAAAAAAAAAAATCTTAAGAAAGCCCCTGGCACTCAGTAAGGGACCAGCACAAGCCTCAACACCCCTGTCTGTTCTACTGCATCAAATGTCAGCCACAAGTGTAATTTGGGACTCCCTTTTCAATTTTGTGACACTCTGGAATAAAGATTTGATCTTCACAATATAAGGTGAAGTTCAATGAGTAAAGGTTAACGGATAACATTAGAAATGATTGAATTCAGGATCCAAGAAGAAAATAGATAAGGTATTCATGGTTAGCCTTTTATCTAAATTATAAGAATTAACTCCCATGCGACTCATTTACCCCACCCCCATCAACCAATTCTTCCTTCCAATTTGTGTGTTAATACTTTTAGTTCTCCCTGTGTTTTTCATTTTATTTTCATTCTTTGTCACATTTATAATTAACTTTGCCTTCCCTTACCCAGGAACCAATTATTGGTCCAGATCATACTATAAATGTCTCAGGTTTATAATGACTTGCCTGATGTTTGGATATGCCACTCCTTTCCCCCTTTTATTTTAAAGCATTTGTCCTTTTTGTTTTAGTCTGACAGTGATATGTGTTGTTCTTCTCTGCAAACAAAGGAATGCACATCCCACACTTCATAAACATTTGTGTCACACTTTTCTCCGGAAATTAGTATTCTTTTAAACTGGTTAACACATTTGTACTGTCTCTGACACCTTTAACTATGACAACTATGAAACAACATCGTGTACAGTGAACAAACACATCACTTGGAGCCGATTAGATTAATTACTATTCGGGACAGTGCTTAGATTAATTATTTTGTTTGTGTAGTGTGTTCGTTAAGTGGTTGCCTGATTGCTACTCAGAAGATTGATTACTTGTTACATTTACCTTGTGGTTTCTGTGGGGAAAACATCTTTTAGGATTCATCACTTCTAAAAGCCCAGGGGGCTTGGTTGACATGAGACTGTTCCAGCAAAGCTGTAAAATGGAGAAGAGGCTGTGGAAAATGTGTTCTTTAAATAAACACCTACAGTGGTGGCTGAACTAGCCATCAGATCTGTTTAACATCAAGAGAAACAATCGATGATAAAATTGAGTTAATACAAGCTACGCAGCCTGAAAACCCAGCACACCAGTTGGGCTGTAAATTGAGGCAAATAAGCACTTCCTAAGATTTTCTTGGGATCCAGTAAACTCAAATAACAAACTGTGTGACTTCATCAGTGGTTTATCTTTTGACTGTTGTGCACTCACTTTCCAATGGCTTCCACGGAGCAAGTACTGCTGCTTCCACTCTGTGAATCTGCCACGATGCAGCCCTTTGAGGTGTTAGCATGGGGTTATAGGATGCAAAAGAACATGCATTATCTGCTGTGTTCAAGGTTGGCCGCCAGTACAAGGAAAGGATTTACAGTAATAGGATTTTGTTGCAATGGGTGATGGTAACACATTTAAATAGAAAAGTATTTTTGAAAGAAACAAATGAGCTCAGGATTAAAAATAGAACAACTTTTGGTTTAGTGAAAGACCAGACTAATCTCTCCATTTTGGAACTAAGAAATACATTGCTTAAACATGAGTGTGTTTTATACCTCCCGGTGACTTTGAATGCTTATGACTGTATTAGACAGACGGTACTGGGAGTCCAAAAGGCTTTATAATCCTGCCAAGTAGACTTTACCTTTGCCCCAAAGAAAAATGCTAAAGAATATTTCTGTCTTTCCTACTCTTTTTACTTTATCATTTAAATCCATTAATCATAGCCATGAACAGTTTCAACGAGAACACAAAGTACTTAGCAATAGGGCACTGAAAATGTTCATAACTTTTAAAATTATGGATTAAAACTAAGCAAGCCATTTAGTCAAGATGCATCCCCCCCCCCAGTCAATAAGGAGAAAATAAGCAAAAAGCTAAAATAATGAAAAAAATCTGGGCTCATTTTTTAGTCAGTCTTCCCTTGTGGTCTAAGTTTTCATAAAGTGAGTCATTTTCAACCGTGGGGTGTTTTTTGGCATTTAAAATCATTTTTGAATTTAAGATTAATGTCATAACCATCACGGCATTACAGTAAAGATAGTTTTTCCTCAATAAAGTAATTGCCACAGGGGAGCCAGCCTGTAGCACAGGTACAAGGGCGTTGATAATGAGGGGAGGTGGAAGGGTGGGGAGCTGTTTGTGAGCTGGTTGACTTTCTATGGTGATGTAAAGCCCAGGGAGAAAAGAAAATTTATTCACCCAGGTGAAGATAATATTTAAGGCCTTTATGATGAAATTATTTTCCTGTGTGGCTTGAAGGCTAGAACTAGATGAATTCTTTAAACACTTTACTTTCTCATTGACTGCTCTGTTGTTTCTTTATGGGTCCCTAAGTTCAAGTTCAGTAGGAAATTCTGGTAATTTAGGTTCTTTCAACAGTTACCCCTCCCAAATCTCCCTGTTCTGACAGACCAGTATCTTGAGAAGTGAGGCTGAGATGATTATTATAAATTTGCCTATAAGCAAATTTTCTGTGATTCAAAAACTCCAGGTTCATCCTATTTAGGCATAGCCTGGAATCCTGAGAAATGAGTGCTGTTTTTCACAGCATCCCTGATACCTTCTACTAATTCTCATTTTCATAAATTATTGTCTCTTTCACTATGAAAACCAATCTACTAATATTTTGTTGAACTCAAACTCTTTGAGAAAATTAAAAATATGTGTTTGGAACCTCATTGGCTTGTTTATAACTGTTGCCTTAATTGTTGTAAAAGGCAACTTACTAAATATATCTGAGTGTGATTATAAGTTAATGAAATGGTTTCATTATTGTTTATTGAAGTGTGTGTGTGTGTGTATAATTTTGTTGAAGCCACTTCATTACTTTATAGTCACACTTCAAACATTTAAAGGTCTGTACAATTATTTGATGTCTAAATGTGATTGTTCTTTTAAAACAAAAATGACATTATTAATGCACTGTTATTTCTGACCCACAATTTAGCTTCATTGCCTTTTTCCTTTCTTTAAGATAAGCTTCCTGTAGGGTAAGGTAAAAAGTATCAGGCTTTTCTGCCCTCCCGCCATTAGGATAGATGAGGGAACCCTGTGGTCCTGAATGCATGCCTGATGGCGGGCACCTGAAGTGGGTGCACCTGGGCTGAGAGACTGAGTTTATAAGGGCGGCGTCACAGGGACGCCAAGAACGAACAGAAGCTGAGAAAGAAGCAGAGCAAGCCGAAAGCAGAGAAATCGAGAGCGAGAGAGGGAGAAGGCCGGAGAGACCAGATAGAGTGAAGACTTGCTGTGGGCTGGGAGGCCTGCCAGTCTCCCAGGCCCCGCCGCAGCGCCCCTGCCTGCCCTGTACTTGGTAATCCCAATAAAAGCCTGCAAAAGCCACCGAGGGCTCCAGGACCCACTCCTCCTTTACCCGGTCTGCTGGATCATAGGAAACCTGCTCAGTGGCCTGTTCCTGTCCTTATACTTCCACTGGCTTAGAAGAAGACATCAACTTCTTCAGGTAACCAAAGACATAATCCTGATTATCCTGAGCTCAGGGTTTTGTGAGAAAACCTGAAAAAGAGCAAGCAGTTAATATAAAGGTGTTTGAAATGAGCATAACAGAGCCCAGAGAGGTCACTGAGACCATCCCACGGAAGGATTTGATAAGAGCCCTTCTCAGGAAGGAAGGGTTGAGGGAAGGGTGTTCCAAGCACTTTCTGGAATTACAGAGACAACCAACTCTGCTCAAAAATGTCCTTAAACCTAGGGGAGGAGACAAGAACAAGGCAGATGGGCTTCCCTGGTGGCGCAGGGGTTAAAGTCTCAGCACTATCAAGCTATCTCCAGCCATTGCAGCATGAGTTCAATCCCCGGCCAGGGAGCTGACCCACATATGGCTCAGCAGACCTCTTCTGTCTCCCCTGCTGCTCCCCTCAGCAGTATATTTCAGTAGATCTGCCTGTTCTGCTCCCCACTCTGTGTCTGGTGAACCTCTCACACCCTGCACCTCTGGTCTATATCCCCGTACTTGTATACATAAATAAATAAAAATGAAAATAAGAAAAAAAGAACAAGGCAGGAGAAGTCAGGGCAAGACTGGGAAACGCTTTCCAATCCCTGCACTTGGCCTTTTACTCTGGAGAAACCAGAGAACAAATGAAGAATTTAATCAAGACCAGGAATACTGTACAACTAGTATCACATTCTACCTGAATTAATCAGCCATACTTTATACCTTTTCTTTATCTTTCAAAATGCCCCAACTGATTTTTTTTTCTATTGTCCAAACTGAGCTGGCTTCTGTTTCTGACAGACTTGACTTTGAAATGTTTTGACTTATGTGAAATATATGGAGATTTTTCCATTGGTCTGAATTATTAACTTCTATCTTCCTCAGCTACCTGCCTGAAATCTTTCCCCACCTAAATTAGAAAAGTAAATCTGCTTCAAAATAGAATCACATAAGATTTTTAAATAAAGCTGATATGCTCCTTATATTAACTACTTGCCTTTATAATTATCTGTATTGAAGGAATTAGTTTAGAAGCCAGTTTAGGCTATAATTCATAAAATTAAAAATACATATTTTTTTAAAAGATTGATTTATTTATACAAGAACTGGGGTACAGGCCAGATACATGGGAGGGTGAGAGGATTCACCAGAGACAGAGTGGGGAACAGAACAGCCAGACTGATGGGAATACACTGCTGAGAGGAGCAGCGGGTAAGACAGGAGAGGTCTGCCGCACCATATGGGTATCTTCCTGGCCAGCTGGGATCCAACCGGCACTGCAGAGGCTGTGAACAGCTTCACAGCACTGCGCTTAACTGCCTGCGCCACAAGGGGAGGCCCAAAAATACATAATATTTTTTGTTGCTAACTGTCTAAGAAGATCACTAAAATCCACTTTTGTTAAAATTTTCCCAGGAAGGGAGAACAATTAGTTCTAGAGAAATATTTGAGAAAATTCTGCATTGTGATGTGTGCTCATTTCAAATATTTATTTTGTAGCTTTGGTGTAGATGGAGAAGTAAGAATCTGCATTTAAAGAATCCCATCTCCTTAATATTTTGCCTCAATGCCCCAGTCAGTTCTTCAGAAAATAGAGGATTTGTCTCCACTTTTTAATGTTAAAAAAAAAGTCAGGCTCAAAACCTAACAATACAGTCATTTTGAGCAGTTTGTTGTATACAATGTATGGCCACACAGCTGCTTTTGTCACTTGTTTTGGAATTGTTTGTGAAGATATCCAAAAATACCCCCGTGACTCAATACTGCCAGTTTGATCCCTGCATGTTAGGACGGTAGTAGAGGATTATAAGTGGGGGGCCAGGATTAGAGTCTCTTTTCTTAGTACCAGCTGAAAGAACCCTTCCTGTTGACCATAGAAATGCTGAGAATATGGAAAGCAAAACTGAGAAATATCCTGCAGAAGCAGAGCAGAAAACAAAGATGTAGAAGCAACTTGCTGGAATTTTCTAGAACCAAATATCATTTCCATCCTATGACCTCAGCAATGAGAAATTAGCCTTCAGTTCCCCTTTAATAATCCAGCATTCTTTTCCATGCTTCCTTTCTATTTCAGTAGCCTCAGGCCTATAGTTACTCAAAGAGCCTATTCCCCCAGAGTATTTTATTATGTAGGACATTGTCAGGGATAATAGGACCGCTCTTCCCATTTTCCAATTTTGGACAAGTGGGATTAAGGCATTACATGAAAGACATTGTCAAGTTAATCCTTAACCCCACCATGGTATTGTCAGTTTGCCCTGTAGAGACAGGATCATCTACATTTGGGTTTATAGGATAAATTTCATTAAGTTGAATGTTCTTACTAGGATTATATGCTCTTTTGTTTAATGTTTTGCTCAGGGCTGCTCTTAATAAGTGTCTTAATGGTGCTGAGAAGTATTATTTTTCCACTTTAATAATAGCTGAGACTAAAAAAAAGTTCGTAAAATGTTGCTAGAAAAGTTGCTATTGTCACTAGATTAATACAATGCAGGTTCACCTCCAAAGTAAAGCATATGTCTTCACCTACCTGCTAGATGAAATGACAGAAAAT
The DNA here is from genome assembly GCF_964194135.1 of Talpa europaea. Lineage (NCBI taxonomy): Eukaryota > Metazoa > Chordata > Mammalia > Eulipotyphla > Talpidae > Talpa > Talpa europaea. The sequence goes on from NC_140076.1 coordinate 104,808,626, forward strand.
GACATTAAATGAGAACAAAAATTTTTAAAAAGCTCTTAATAGTCTCTCTATATTGTATTTTATTTAAGAAAGAAAAACAATAGGAGTATCAACTTGATTTCTTTTAGGGGGTTGCATACACAGATACTATTATAATAGTAGCAAATGTCTGGCAATTTTAGTGTGCAACGTACTCTTCCAAGTACTGACTTCTTTGTACAACTTCTTTGTACAATTAAATGACTCACTTGAGTTTATAATTAAGCAATTGGCAAAGCAGGATTGGAACTCAGTGCCCATCTCCATGGGGTACCAAAGGCTGTTTACTGCCGTGTGTTGATTGGAGGGACATCACAGCTACAGGCAATGAATACATTTGGACAAAGTCAACCTGCAGAGGAAAAGACTTAAGTTTCCTAGTGTGATTATTTTCATCAAGGATAATAAACCATTTCTGGTATTGTTACTACTTCTATTACTGGTGTCATTGTTTGTTGTTCCAATCCTTAGAATACTGAAAGAGAAAAAATAGACTTACAGAGATCACAAAATATTTCATCTGAAAAGTTCAAAGTGTTTTGGGAAAAATGGAAATCTCACTAAGTGAAAGAATACTTGAAAAGCAAGTACAAATTAGTTCTGCAATAGGGGTGACCAAAAGTTGATTGGAAATAGAGACAGGACATAAAACCCATTTAGGAAATATTGGTCTTAAAATATACACTATAAAAATGGTTGTGTTTATAAGCTAGAAAGCCACTAAAATTATAAGCACCACTTCCTAAGAAGGCCAATAATTTTGTTAGTCTTATTGCCTCATTTTCTCTCTCTTCTTTTTCTGCCATGTATATTTTGCCAGGTATATTTCTATTTAACCAAAGCCCCCAAACAATCTGTAATTAAAAACTTTGCATCTGTCTTATTGGCCCTTTCATACTAAAGTCCTTGCTAAGTCATGGCAAATATATTGAATGTAAAAAATACTTTCATTGGAAAAGCTCAGTGTTAATACATACTAGGAATAAATTCAGAAGGATTTTTGAAAGGATTCTTGGTGTAAGGAATCCTATTGTGTAAGACTTAATATGTAAGACAGCTTTGACTTACTAACCCACACAAGTATCAAAGTTAGACTCAGAAAGACCTTTGAGTAATTTAGATTCATTTGAGCTTGTTGTTTTGGGTAATTTTATAGGTATAAATCCAGGACCTATTAGAACTCATTTCTTGGTCTTTTCCCTTCCCCAAATTTTATACTGTTGGTAATGAATTATTTATATTTGCCACTTCTATTTCCCACACATGATGTGTTCTTCCCCCACAAGATGAAAAATCTCACTCTTGCTATTTGTTTCATTCAAATATCAATCAGCTACTTTTCTGCGTGTGTGAGATGTATATGCTGTTGCTGCCAGATATTTTCAGTAGGTTATTTCTTCTTTTTTAATGATTAGTAAAATCTTTATAGTGTTCTTTCTATCTTGAGTCAGAAATATAATTTTAAATGCTGTTATTTTCGTTTGAACTTTGTTGGCTCAAAATCTAGAACAAAGACAGTTCATTATAGATTTAGAAACTTGCTATAAATACAGAACTAGGGGAGAGGGACACCACAGAGCTATGATTATGTGAAGATTTCATTGTCTCATTTCATTTGAATGTAAATTATAGCTTATCTAAAAATGATTCTGAAATGTACAAAAAGATACATGTTGAAATTTAAAATTTTCAGCATGTCTCCATGACATATAAACAACAATTGAAATGTGCAAACACTCATTTAGTCCTCTCTCAATAGTAGTTTTCTGTGGTAACCCATATAAAAATGAATGTGGTTTTTGGCCTTCCCAGCTTTCCAGTTCTCTTACTTGAGTTGACCACTGACAAAGAGTGATCTCTGCTAATACAGAATTTAATGAGACTTTGTAGAACAGGGAGAAGATGATCGTTTTCTTGTTGGATTACTTCCTAGTTAGCTATGGAACCTCTTTTTAACCTCCACTTCAGAAACTAAATATGGGACAAGATTCCCATTTCACTCTGATTTTTTGATGTGGAGAGGATATAACCTGTTTGCAAGAGCTAGAGTGGCAAAAAGTTCAGTTATAACATCAGCCATACAACAAAAGTAATTGCAAATGATTATGGCCCATAGAAGTATCTGACATTTGACTAGAGTCTTCTGCACCAAACACTCCATCTTTATTAGTTTTTCCAGAACACATTCTTTTGCAAGAATGTTGGGACTGATTATCTCTGTTTTGATCTCCTCCTGTGTAGCTCCTTTAGGATCCAAACTTGCAAAATCTTCACCATTATCACTAGGTAAAACTACTGCCAAGTAACTAATGTTTAGAGATTCCCAGAGATCAATCAGGTCTTTTCCTTCCAAATCACACACATATTTCTTTGTTGCTTTTGTTGCTTGACAAACCTGTGAATGGAAGCCATTGATTTAAAGCCAATGTTTAACAGAGAAAAAGATGGCCCCAGCTAGGACGACACACCAAGTATACTTCCTAGGAAGGGAAAAGGCAAAGCAAGGAATATAGAAAGCTTCATCCTAGATACATACATCTGAGGAGTTGTACGGTCATGATGGGTCAAAGCCCAAAGAAGTGGGCGTGCTGGTAATATTCACAGTTTTTCAATGATTTTTAAAAGTCATGCCATAATTCATTGATCCAATAAATATTTACTATGTTCCTACTGTACATCAGGCATTGCTCTAAGCAACTGAGATTCAGAAATAGACATATAGTCACCACCCTCATGGAATGGACAGTCTAGTAGAAAATAACATTAGACAAATATACAAAAGATTGTTTAATGACAAATGTGATAAGTGCCATGCAGATGTCTCAGAGGTTCTTAAAACACTAAATAACTTGCAGTAGTCAATTTAATAACAATAAGTAATTTTATTAACCTCATGTAAGAACTGCTGGCAGTTCATTTTTTTTCTTCACTAACCTGATTCACAGGATTAAAAATCTTCAGAAAATTCAATTGTTGTCATTAATATTTTTTAAAGATTTATTTATTTAATCATACAAAAGCTGGGGTATAGGCCAGAGGTGCAGAAGGGTGAGAGGATTCACCAGAGACAGAGTGGGGAGAACAACAGGCAGATCCACTGAAATACACTGCTGAGGGGAGCAGAGGGCCAGACAGGAGAGGTCTGCTGTGCCAGGTGGGTAGCTCCTTGGCTGGGGATTGAACTCGTGCTGCAGTGGGTGCTGATAGCTTGATAGTGTTGAGACTTAATCCTTTGCACCACTACAGAGGCCCCACAAAGATGATAAATTTATTGTTTAAAAAGATAATACTCTTACAATTTATTATTTGTTAGTCCAACATTTATTACTTAAAGGAAACACAAGTCATGTGTAAGTCACTCTACCTGGGTGTTGGGGGCTATAGAAAACTATATTCTAGGAATTTAAAGATGTAGAGGAGAAAACACAGCAAAAATAACCACAAAATAGAGTGTGAGATAAAGACAATAGGAGCTAATGTATCAAATAAGTGCTACTTATTGTTTTTTAAAGTGAAAAAATATAATGCATGGACTGATAAAGACTTCCCCCTATTTTTACATCCACATAAAAACTTTTTATAAGGTAACTTTAAAAAGCTATTGTCTATGTGATAATACAAATTGTAGATGAGATGAAAACTGAATAATTCTAGAAAACGAGGGACTCATGAGGCTGGGAGGGGGACCAGATGGAGCATTTGTGTGAAGGATGTGATAATGAGGGCAGTTCAGGCAAGAGAAAAAAATGGAAGGAAAGTTATCATAAAAATTCCAGGTGTGCCTGGAAGACAAGCAGAAGACCAGTTGGCTAAAATAGAGATTTATTTTATTGTTAAAGAAAAGACTGTAAAGGTAGATTGGGCTCTAACTCTGGTGAACTTTGAATGTCCAACTAAAGAGTTTGATTTTATCCAATAATTTATGCCATTGAAGGTTTGGGGGGCAGAGTGTTACCATCAAAGTAGAAGATCAATCTGGGCACAGCACATATAATGAGGGTGATGTAGTACCTTTTAATTACCCAGGGTAGTAGCTGGGAGTTGAGAAGAAATATATACATGAATTAGAAGATCTTAAAAATCACTTATCTAGACTTGAGCATATGGTACACACATTTCCCAGGAGCATATTTGCCTTCCATTTAAAAAAAAAAAAAAGAATGAAATAATAATCTCTCCTTTTACCCCATAAAGGGGGGCAGGGGAAGTAAAGGACACAATAAAATGTTATTTGTAAGTTGCTAGTAGTGGAGAGTGAAACGCTTTGGTGTACAACTTTATTCATAGACATGAACATTTGGGATGGTTGGATTGAGGATCAGCCCAGTAAAGAATCTGATAGCAAGTGATTGGAAACCATAATCTAGCAAGCAGGAAGGGCCATGGACCCTACACTGACTTTGTTGTGATGGGCAATCAGAGCCCTTGGCACTCAAAGCTAAGGAACATGGCCAAGCCCAATGTGTAGCCCCCTGTATGTGATGCACCACAGCTCCTGGAAGAATGGATGTATGGACCTGAGGTAGCAGCACTAGTGGGAAAACTAATAGCACTTACAGCTTTCTAAAAAAAAAAAAAAACCAACTTTTTTTCTTAAAGCCTTTAATAGGCAGACTTAGACCTTTGAGGTCTGTACTAATTTTTGAGGCACATTTTATACTCTTCCATTTAGGCACTAATCAGGAAGTTGGTCTTTTCAAAGTGCAAATCATGAATAGTGAATATGAAGCATTTTAAGAATGTAGTAGGGGAGATAGTACCACTTTGGGGATGGCTGCTCAGTGGAAGCTAGAGAGCTAATGAACACTCTGTTATCTGCCTCTTTTCATCTATGGTAATTAGCCTTAACAAGGCAAGTTGAAAAAAAATCTTTCTGAGTCTTGTACAGTATAACTTCCCACTTAGCATTTCTGGTCTCCTTACAAGCCTTATAACCTGAGGCAATCCTAGATATTTCCCTATGGGAAAGATGTATTTGAGAGTTATGCTTACGGCACTTGCCTTTATTAATTTTATGAAAAAAGCCATTTTGAACATTCATTTTAATGTTGAAGGATTCAAGAATTTGGGGGCTGAATTTTAAGTATTATTGTTGGGTTGTGAAAAGAAAAAAGTTATGATGACAATATATCATGACATGATCCAGCCACATCTTAATTAAAAATTACAATACCACCCCCCCATTTTTAAAAGAATTGTATTATCCTATTTTTCTTAGGCATCTTACCATAATTTTTGGGAACATTTCAAAGAATCACAGATACTAAACTATCTTGGATTTGATAGATGTCAGTAGATGTCAGGAAATTAATCTAGAATCCTAGCTCTCTCTCCATATTTGAGCAGATCCATAACATACTTTTTCTCCTTGCCTGGAATGAATAAACACACACACACACACTCACACTCACACATACTCTCATGCACACAAGCTTCTATTTGTCAGAAGTAATAACCACACCCACATCCACCATCATTTTACCACCTTGTTGACTATTTCTATGGCTGGTTGCTCCTTAAGTGATAGAGACGTCTTATTGATCATCTTCCCACCCAAGCAATTTATTGGAGGTTGAGACACACCCTACCATTTTCCCCTTTGTGAAGGCTGAAGGGGGCCATTCATTATAGAGATGGCATCATTAAAAAAGCAACCCCAACATTCTGGTGGATTAAGCCATTTAGTTACAGAGTAAAATCCTTTGCAGTCTTATAATAATCGATGCCTACCATCCTTTCCTTATGAAGTTAAAAGACTATCTATGGATTTCCCTTTCATTTTTTATAAGTGCTCCTTGGACTTTTATAGCATATTACCCTGTATTCGCTGATAAGAATTCCTGGCTCTAGCTTTTTGTTCTTATTTCTTTATACAATGGCATTTTAAAAAATAGAAATCATTTTATGTCTATTCATATAGACTTATCTCAACATTTTCTCTATTGACATTAGTTTAAGACACCTTTGAGTCACTTCCTTCTCCTTGTTTTCTACCTGGTCTCTCTGTTTGGCCCAATGTGTGATAAGGAAGAGCTGAGATAGATGCAGAGTCCAGACTTCAGCCCCTTTTATGCACCCGTGAAAGTCCTTTAAGAATTCCTGCCTGGTCCTCATAGCTCATCTACCCTGAACTAAAGGTGTTGCTCAAATCTGCAAGCAGGATATTGTATGATTTGGGTACACTGAGGGTTTTGCCTGTTTCCCTCTTTTAGGAGATGATTGCTGTATTTATGCCTCCAATGACTGTAAAGTAGGCATCTACAAACACTTGTTGAATGTATGAATGGACAATGAACGCATGTTGCATGAAGGACTAAACTTGCTCTTGGGATTGGTTCTTGTTTTCTTTTGGTTCCAATGTGCTATATCATTGTCCTCTCTGAGGAGACTGCCTCTTTGAGTTCCCTAGAGAATTAGAAAAGTAGAAGCTGATGAAAATTTGTCATCAATCAGTGGTGGGGTAAGGGATAAATGTACCTGGATATACCATACTTTGATATACTATTGTCAATTCAGGCCTCTCCTCCCAGCTTCTACAAATTACTTTTCCAGAGGATTTTCATTTAGTGAAAATTCAAATGCAGCATTTTTTCTTCCTTGATTTTATAAATTTGACAGAGAATTTGAATGGTGAGCGTCTGGAAGTGGGAGGACTTCCTAAAAAAGAGTCAACTAATAGTCAACTATGATTAACATGATATTCTTAGGTCTTGAAAATTCTCTGTTTTGAGTTAAGATTTGCAGAGTTGCAAGCCTCAACAGGGACATAAATGTCGCATGGAGATTTCTAAAAAGCAATGATTTTTTTCTGTTAGGTGATTTGGCTCTGTTGACCTTGAGTTATTTTGAAATTACTTGTTTACAGCTTCCTCTAAACCAGATGGTTTTCTGTTAGATTTTAATATTAAAAGTAAGAAATATGAACCCCAAATGTGTCTTATTTTAAGAATCTCAATCATGTTCCTCTGGTGCTAGAGGTATAAGAAATTGTTTTTAAAGAAATACATAAGAAAATAAAGGAGAACTAGGAAAACAGTAAAAACTTGAACCATTCTCCTTGATTGCTATTCTGATAGACATATTTTTAATTGGTGCTTCTCTTTAATTCAGTATCCAACAATGATGAACATATTTGTGAATGCATCTTGGAATTCATGGATAGATCGTGAATTCCTCTATTCTCTGTCCTTTTCTCCAAACAAAATTAATTTCCTCATTTCTGTTGTTTGTTAGTGTTCTGTGCATAATTCTAATTGCATTTCTCATGATTTAGAATAATTTTTAAACTGCTTGTCTTTCTCCTTTTATTAGAATATGAGGTTCTGGATCTCATTCATCTGTTTTTTCCCTATAAATATCTACTTTATTTTAGTTGAATTGTAGCTGACTGAGAAGTACCAGTTGATAGTAACATAGTGGGGGTAAAATGGTATATAGGTTTGTTGGTGTGTAGCTGTCAGGATAAGTCATTTAACCCTCTGGACTCCAGTTTCCTTAATCATAAGATGAGCAAAGTTACAGCACAGAATCAAAGGCGTGGACAGCGTTCAGTCATTAAAATGTTACCAGTTAATATTGTAATCACATTAGCATTTCAGCCAATGGGAGTGCTGTTTAGGTATCTTTGCCTGCCCGTACATGTTTTAGTGAAAGCTGTTTATTTACCTAACATTTCAAGATTTTGAGTGCCATCCATAGATTTTCTACACTTCATGTCAACATTTGTTGAATCTCTACTATAATCAAGCCCTATGATATGTTTGTTAAAGGAGACATTGCTCTCACCTTCACAAACTAGATAGTCTCATTTATATTCCCTGTATGGTGAAATCCAAATCCTTGTCACCTTCAGAAGAAAGAGAGAAGAAAAACAGAAAATAACTGTTTAAAACAGAAAACAATGAGGTCACCCAATTAGAGCCAAATACTATTTTATTTTCTGATGTGTCACTTGAATTGTGTTATTTTATGCTTTAGTCAAAATGACTATCGTCTCACTATAGACAGACACATTATAGTACAATGTCCAAAAAATAGAGTAGAAATTAAGAAACTAATCTTCTCTAATTTTGATTTTATTCTTCTTATTCAACATGAATTTGGGAGATATTTAGACTGTTAACAAGCATACACTAAGCCTTCGTGTTTCTCACCTGTAAAAAGGGACAAGATCATCTCATAGCAATAGAGATTAATGAAATGATGTATATTTAACACCAGGTGTAATGCCTGACATACAAAACACTTCCATGCAATCATAGCTATTTTGATTATTTTCTAAGGAAGAGAGAAATCAGTGGGTCTGAAAAGTAAGAGGTGGTGTTCATAGGAGAGATAGGGCATGGCATGTCCTATCTTATTTTCACATTAAAATTCCTGTGAAAAAAAATTCCTGTGAAAACAGGAATCAAGGGAAAGCATGAGCAAAGACTCAGAGGTGACTGAGTTAACACCACCATCATTGTACACCAAGGACACGCAGGGTACACCCAGGGTACACCCAGTATACACCCAGTGCTCAAGCTAGAAATCTGGTTGTCAACTGTAGTCCTCACCCACTTGTCCCTAATACTCCATTCACTACCAAGCTCTATCAATTTCTGACCTCTAAATATTTCTTAAATTCATACGATCCCCTCAATTCCCTCTGCAACTCTTCTTTCCCCACACCTCTCTCCAGTTATGATCCCGTCTGCTACTCTCAGTCCCTGAGTGCCCTCCACTCTCTTGCCTGAAGGGCTTTGAACCTGCTGCTGGTTTAACAGAGCACTTAGTCCCCAGCCACCTTGCCTTCCCCACAACGAGCACTCACACCAATTCTTGGACTCTTTTCCTTCAGTAATTCCTTTTCATAACATTGATTGCCTGTTTATTTCTCTGTGTCCTTCACTGTAAACACAAAGGACTCTGCTAGTTATCAAAGAGCCGAGTTCCACAAATCCACAGTGTTGTGTATGGCAATATTCCTATATCCGGCCCTCAACCCCAATCCTCAACTCTTGCCCTTCAATTTACGCGAAATGGACCCCCATCTCTGCCCTTGATATATTGAATTCTGTTTGCCCCATTTACTTTTTCTCTCCCATAGTATTTTGCTCCATGTTATATATTGACTGTCTTTACCCAACTAAAAGCATGTCTGGGATAATAGGGATTTTAGGGTACCACTTTCTCCACTTGTCTTTATCTCTAGTTCCTGGAGGAATAACTCATGTATGGAATGTGTTCAAAAAATATTTGTCAAATGAAAAAATGAATGAAGGAGGTCCTTAGTTGATTATGAGAAATTAAGATGTCAGTCATTCCTTCTAGCTCTGCAGAATGAATGTTCTAGATTGTAGTATGACTTCTGTGCATGTTCTATTTCAAGCCTTTAAAATCCTTAGCAGATTCCTTGACTGAATTCTTTTTAGAGATTTTTTCTTTGTTCTTTGTTCATACTTCTGCCTTGAAAGATCATAAATTTAAGCATGTAGACGTCAGCAGCTTTAATGGTTTGGGTTTTTTATTATTTATACAAGAACCGGGGTACAGGCCAGATATGCGGGAGGATGAGAGGATTCACCAGAGACAGAGTCGGGAACAAAGCAGGCAGACTGACAGAATAACTGCTGAGGGGAGCAACAGGCAAGACAGGAGAGGTCTGTTCGCCATGTGGGTTGCTCCACGGCCGGCTGGGATCGAACCGACACTGGTCAGCCTCACAGATCTGCGCTCAACTGCCTGCGCCACCAGGGAGGCCCCAGCTTTAATAGTTTTATTCTGATGTCTCCACAGTGTGGTCTACGCAATTGTTTTGTTTTTAGGATAGCTGGGTCTGTAATTTCAATTCAAGTTCCAAATGTCATTGAAAAGCCACTGAATATTACACAAAGTATGCCAATATGAAAAATATCATCAACTGCCATTTTATTTCAAGCTGAGCTTATGCACCACAAACTGTTCCAAATTTGGTGAAATCCAAATCCCTGTCACCTTAAGCAGAAAGACAGATGTAAAACAAAAAATAACTTTTTAAGACAGGAAACAATGTGTTCACCCATTTAGAGCCATATATTATTGTATTACAGTCTGACCTGTCACTTGTGTTGAGTTTCTTGTGCTTTCATCAAAATTGTTTTATTGTTTCTGTAAATGGTTTTGTAAAATATGAAAATCCCATTGCGTGTGTCTATGTCTAGCTTTCCTCATTTACTATTGTCATTTTCAAACTCGAGTTTTGTAATCAGGCTGGTCTCACTTTGAAACTAAGCTCTTTGAATTCTCATCTCAGCAAATTCTTCATTTATGAAATAGAATAAGTGATGATTGAAATCATTAAATAACAGGTAGCATTCAGTGTGCGTATACTAGTATTTCTGTTGGTATTGGTTATGGTTAGAAGGGCTAGTTACTAACAGTTCATAATTTGGAGTTGAATTCATCTCCAAAATAGAAACTTTTTGCTCACTTCCTAAATGAAACATGTTAGTCTGAATATATTGACTTGACTGCCTAAAGTACAGTGTTTATTCCTTCTTCCTCGCCAGGATCTGACATATTTCTTAAAAATGTGTGCTTTGAAAAGTATTTATATGCTCTGAAAAGAAGACTAGTTCGTATGATTCTACAGTTGCTATACTTGTGCGGTATGTGATTTAAGAGAAGAACTTTATTTAGCTAAACTATCCCTTATCCACAGTATACTGCTTAAAGGATAATTCTAATAAAATGATGGGTACATGAAAAGTGAGTTCATGTCAAGTACTGAAGAACTTACCAATATTAAATAACAGAAGGTGTTCTGCATTTGAAACCAAAAAGATTTCAAGGGCAAATTGCTTACTACAAAAAGTAACAACAATGTGTAGGTATACAACAAAACTAAAAAAAAAAAAAAAAGTTATACTAACTTTGTTTATAAAGATTCAGATTGCTCTTTTGGTCTTCAGATAATATAAATCAACTCAAAATATATTTCAATTGACACTGTAAGCATTATTATCAGACAAAACCACTTAAAAGTCAACAAATCTAACCTAAACAACCTTATGCTCTTCAGGTATTTATTACCTTTGTTTACAACCCCCAAACTTTCTTTTTCTCTTTATTCCAGATTCAACTTATGAATAATTAATACCAGATATACTTGTCCCACCCATTATTACAAAATAGTTTTCCTATAAAGCTTTTCATAAGCTGAAATGGCGTAAGTGGAGAAACTATGAACCATTAGTTTATCTGAAGATTTGTTTAGCATTCCTGGACCCCAAAAATCATCTATCAAATCATACCAAACCATGCAAAAACCTGAAATAACTCCCACATGTTGTAAAAGCAGGAAAGGTGTGATAAACACGCTGTCTGTATAAAGCAGTTCCTGGGAGGGAGTGTGGAGTTGACACTCACACGGCCCAGGGTCACTTCCTTTCCAATGGCTGCTGCAAACCCAATGCTGAATGCTGTTTTCGCTTTTCACCATATGTTGTCAATTTTAAATTTTCTCTGCATTTGTTTTGGTTAGCAAGGTACTAGTGTAAGTCTTTCATGGAAGTGAAATTGTTTAACAGAAACTTCCAAAAATCACAATATATCTGTACTCAGAGGATGTATTTAATACAACAAAAATAGGGGTCAACTTGGTAGCCTATGGGTTAAATCTCAGCACTGTCACTCCTATAGCCTGAGTTCGATCCCCAGGCAGGGAGCTAACCCACATATGTTGCAGCAGATCTCTCCTATCTCACCCACTGCTCCCCTGAGCAGTGTATTTCAGTAGATCCACCTGTTCTGATCCCCACTCTGTCTCTGGTGAATCCTCTGCACCTCTGGCCTACATCCCAGTTCTTCTGTGCAAAAATAAATTTAAAAAAATATGTCAGTGACTGGCAGGCACCAGGTGTGAGTCTACCCTGCAGATGAAAAACTTACTAAATAACTTGCTGATAATACATAACTGATAAATTCCTTTGGGGCAGTGGTTTTAGTATGAATATTTTTTTAATTAAACATAGGTAATAGTGGTAAAGTTATCAAGTCTCAGAATACTACACAGAAGTTTTGTTGACACTTATGAATCTGGTTAAGTAGACATTTCCACATCTTTGAGTCAAAAAAGCACTACTGATCTGAGACAAGAATGTGATAAGGTATAGAGATTTGCAGGCTAATGCTCCAATCATGTTTGGCTCATGAATATATATTAGTGACTTCAGAATCTAGGGCATGCACTGTCTTTTAAATGCATTGAAAAATTGGCATTAATGAAAAGAGGGAATTATGGGAAAGTAAGACCTTGTTCTGTCAAGTTTAGTACCTGTTCTAAAAACAATGATTCAGAGGTTTAAGTTAAAACTGTCTCTTCTGGTTAAAATTCCTTTCTGACCAAACAGTGATGCAGAGAACTTTTAAAAGTCAAATGGAAATCACCTTCAGTAAAATATCCTTGCTGTTTTCAAGTGATCCTAACAAATATTTGTTGAGCCCCTCCTCTTGTCAATATGGCACCTTTACAAACGACCAGTTACTTATTACCATAGGTAAGATGTTTAACAGGGTATTTAGTTTTCTGAAAAAATAAAATTAAAAATAACAATATTCTTAAAAGGACTAAAAGAGTTTAGTATCTTTTTCAAAATTTTCATGTGGCAAAATGCTTCCTTCTCTGTAGTGCTTTTCAGGACAGAAAACAATAGGCTTTGTTTGATAAACTTTCTGAGGATTTTACATTATAAACTAATGACTCTGAAGTTGCTCCACAGCTTTTTAGCTATCTTCTGGATTGATCATTACACCAGCATCTTTGGTGGCAAATAAATGCTATTTTACAAAGAATTCCACTGGGGAATGGTATTTGGTTAGCACCCCCTCTCCTGACCACCCCTCAAACATTTTGTTCCAGGATTCCCATAAGTGTGAGGAGCAAGTAGACATTAGTTAGGAAGTTCAGAAGTTTGCCTTTGGGAAGGCTAGTTTTGTGCTTCTGCCTGACTTTTATGGGATACCTGTAAAACCTCAGAAATAGCCATAAACCCTCAAAAGGAACCATGTGTTCCACATATGCATTGTGGAGCAAGTGAAAGTTAATCTGTATTTAAGGAGAAGTTGTCAAGGGGCCATACTGAGGTTTGATAGTATTTGTTAAGTCCCTTGAAAATCCAACCTTAAAAGTGATAGGCAGTGTATAAATTTGACTTTCAGTGCTTTGTATTGAGAGAGCAGGCATTATCATTGTATAACCATTAAGTATAAATGCTTAAGCAGTTTAAAGCACTCAAGTCAGAAGCACTTAAAAGCTCTGATAAAATTGTCTACAGTACACAACTAATCTAAAGCATCATAAATACTTAAAGATTGCTTAGCATATTCCTTACTATCACTGTTTTTCAAGCAGCTTGCTTTTTGCATGATGATAAGAAGCAAAGATCAATAATTTTCCATTTCTTAGTAAACAGATGAAATGTGTTATCTATTTTTCTCCTTCTATGAGGTTATTGCTTTTTATTCTGTTTTTGAACAATGTCAGTCCTTGCTAAGTGGTGTGGGTGACCTTGTAACTGACAGATATTTTTAAAATCCTGAAAAAAAGGTGGTAAGGTGTGTGAGAAATGAACTAAACGATGTAGAGGTGTTTGCATCCCAGTGGAAGAAGGTGTGGGTTTGTGAATGAGGCCAAATTGTAAACTCTCCAAAGTTAACAAAAACTCATACCGCCTCCAAGAATTGTTAAGAGGATCACATGAGTATGTCTTTGGAAATACAAAATACAAGGTAACATTGCCCATAGTTATTTTTGGTGGTAGATGGTTCTTTGTGTTTTGTTTTGTTGGCAGAGGGGATTGACTTGCTTTGGCTTGTTTTTATAAATTTTTTTAAGATTTTATTTATTTCTTTTTGTGTAGAAGAACTCAGGTGTAGGCCAGAGGTGCAGGGAGGGGGTGAGAAGATTCACCAGACACAGAGTGGGGAGCAGAACAGGCAGATTTACTGAAATACACTGCTGTGGAGAGCAGCGGACGAGACAGGTGAGATCTGCTGCACCATGTTAGCTCTCTGGTTGGGGATCAAACTTGTGCTGCAGTGGCTGCCCATAGCTTCACAGTGCTGAGTTAACCTCTTGTGCCACCATGGAGGCCCTATGGTGATGTCTTATATGTTAAGTATCCACAGGGAATTTTCAAATTGCAATCAGACTCCAAGACAATGAAATGGCCCTGGGAGCATGCTGTTGGGATAGACTGGACAGAGGAGGTAAAGCTTCAAACTTCAAAGATTCACATTTGAAGCCCTGTAGATAAGTACTTAGTGTGTGCCAAGACTATTTGTTTATAATTAACTCATGGATGCCTCGCCATGGCCCTGTAAGGTAGGCACCTAACTTGCCCATCTAATAGCTTAGGTAAGTAACACAAACAGCTGAACAGTTTGCCCCATATCCCCCAGTCACTGGGAGAAGCATTTAGAAGAAGCAAAAGGTGGGAATAGATTGCCCAGATTTAAGCTTTTCCTAGGAACTGTGGAATCCATCATGCTGCCTTCTGCGGGTTTTCTCTGAGGAATGAGTAGAAAAACACTTGAGACAAGTTGCCTCCCACTACTGACAAATTGTGGAGGACATTAGATACCTAACTGCGGAATTTGCAGCTGATTCTTAGCTGGCATTAGCACATTAGCGTGCCATTAAGATTATTTGATTTTTCGAATCTGATTATAAATAAAACTTCTGCACTGAAGCTCAGCTTAGACACCTCTGGGAAGTCCTCCCACGCACCCCTCAACATTCCTCATCACTTCCATCGAGATAGATGCGTGCTGTGTTCCCTGAGGACCCAGCAATTCTCATTCTCGTAGCTCTTTATGCCTTTGTATTTCCTTTCATGATTCTTCTCACATAGGATGAACTCCAAGGACAGAGGAGTGTTTTTCTTATTTTCCTGTGAATCCTATAGAATTTAGTATGGAGCTTGGAATAGCAAAAGCACATTAGCACCTGAAATGTTTTCTGAACGAAATAAGATATAGAGAAGTATTAACTAATTTTGTTTCATTCTCTCGTTATCTTGAGTTATATATTTTGTATCTCCCTACAGATTTTTTTTTATTATGTTATCTTTATTGAGGCAATGTTGGCTTGCAGCACTGTATGTGATGTCCGTCTGGCGATAGGCTCTCACCCCCTCGAACATGTGTTCCTACACCATATTTTCCACCATGGCACAAGGGGTTAAGTCTCACCATCGTTCATTAGGCACCCCCCTACTTTTCTTTCCATCCTACACTCACCCCTTCTGGTAGTCTCAATTCTGCAGTCAGATTTCCAAGGCTTGTTTTGATTTAGTTCTGTATGTTACTTTGTTTGGTTTCCTTATATTCCACATATGCATGAAATCAACTAGCATTTCTCTTTCTCCCTCCCTCTGAATTATTTTCATTTAGCACAATGTCATTAAAGGTAGACATCAGACCTTTATCTTTGCTTCCCTCACAGCTGCTTCTGTAAATCCGATTCCATATTAAGAGTCTAAGAACCTGTTGACTCAGTAAGTACTTCTCAATCACACTTCCCTGTAAGGAACAAAACAGTGTATTTAGATGTTAACTTATTAGACTTCAGCACAGTGCACATTTTTTTACAGTATCATCACAGCTATTGTTTCCTTATCTTTTCTCAGTTCCACCACCTTCCCAGAGACCACTGTAAGTTTCAACCACACTGTTCATCACCTCTCACATATCCCACAGGTGGCCTACCTTCCTGCCTTTGCTTGCACGAGACCCTCTAACTGGGAACTTTTTCTCTTGCCTTCTCTTGCCTATTCAAATTTCAAAGTTCAGGTCACTGAACCTCTAGCCTCAACCTTTCTCTTGTGGAGGAATCAACTGCATCTGTAAAGGAGTTCCCAAAACACTGGGTGTTTATTTCCATTAGAGTTTATTCATGGAGTATTGCCTTCCTTGCCAGCCAGTGAAAACGGAAGAGGATGAAAATGAACTAAGTCATATTCATCACTGTATCCCAAGCACCTAGTACTTATCTAACACACAGTAAGAGATAAGGGATATTTGGATAAATAATAAAGTTTTTAACAATGGTATTCATTTCATAATATTCCCTAATGTGCCCTAAGTAAGCTAAATTTCCTTTCTGCCTTGTTGAAGAAAGTCAGTCTTGCTTAAATGTGATTCTTTTAAAAGATTTATTTACTTATGCATACAAAAACTGGGGTCAAGAGCAGACGTGTGAGGGGGAAAGAGGATTCACCAGAGACAGTGGGGAGCAGAACAGGCAGGTCTACAGAAATACACTGCTGAGGGGAGCAGCAGGCAAGTCAGGAGAGGTCTGCTGCGCCATGTGGGTCACCTCCCTGACTGGGGATCAAACTAATGCTGCAGTGGCTGCAGATAGCTTCATAGTGCTATCTCTTAACCCCTTGCATCACCAGGGAGGCCCTTAAATGTGATTTTTAATGGTACACTAGTTCAGGTCCTCTCAAAGAAGATACTGTCACAGCAGGTACTATATTAGATGTACAAGAGGGTTATTGGGAAGAACTTGCATGAGGGAAAGAGAAAAGGAAGCTGAAGGAAGCTGGGAATGTTGTCAGATCACCTGCACAGGTTCCCTACAGAGGAGCAAGAGAAGGGAGGAAGGTTGCGTTGGAAAAGTTGGGTTCAGCTCTGACTCAGTTCTGAGACAGTTTCAACAAAGCTAGTGGGGAACATTTGAGTGAATAATCATCCTTCAGAGAAGCCCTGCATTTCCCAGGAATTGGTTGATTTAGTATCTATGAGACATCAGTCATTGGCTTTGAGCAGCTTCTGGGGAGGGTAGATTCCCTGGGCAAAGGCAGAGATGGACTCCAGAGCCCAGTGGCTGGGCCCATGGTCAGTTACAACCCCTGCAGTTGGGGCTAGAAGAGACACATTTTCCTGGTGAATACAGGGGCTTGAAACACTTGAGGTAGCAGGAACGATCCTCTATCACTACTGCAGAATTACACCTAAGTATATTTTATTTATTTATTTTTAAGATTTATTTGTTTATTTATTTATACAAGCACTGGGTACAGTTGGAAGCGTGGGAGGGTGAGAGAATTCACCAGAGCCAGAGCGGGGAGCAGAGCAGGCAGACTGACAAAGTACACTGCTGAGGGGAACAGCAGGCGGCAGATGTCTGTGTGCCATGCAGGACCCTCCTCCAGTGGCCGGGGAGCAGCAGGGGATGGAACCGGTGCTGCAGAGGCTGCGGGCAGCTTCGCAACCCAGCGCTCGACTGCTGCGCCACCGGGGAGGCCCACACCTAAGTATATTTTAAATACATGAAACATGCTTTAAATAATGGAACAATAGACAATGCACTGGGAATCTTAAATCCATTTGAAGTTGCTTAGTCTAGATGAGCTTCAGTTGTTAGCTGGTTCTGAGATTTTATTTTATTTAAAGATTTATTTATGCATACAAAAACTGGGGTACAGGTCAGAGGTGCAGGGGGTAGGTGACAGGACTCACCAGAGACAGACATGCAGATTGACTGAAATATACTGCTGAGGGGAGCAGTGGGCAAGTCAGGAAAGGTCTGCCTTGCCATGTAGGTTGCTCCCTGGTCAGGGATCAAACTAATGATGTAGTGACTATGGATAGCTTCAGAGGTTGTGTCTTACTCCTTGCACCACCAGGGAGACCCTGGTTCTGAGATTTTAAAGAAAAAATACACAGCTTAATAAAGTTAAAATAGTACAGGGAATTTTGAGCATAAATACCTTGCAGAGAAAAATCAAAGGAGATTATTTTACGTGCAGTTTCTAATGAGTAGATGTTTGACTAAGGTCATAGATTTCTGAATCTTAGAGGATAAATTCAAAAGGTTTCCTCAAAAGAATCACATTTAACAAATTGTTGATGCCGCATTTCTGTGAGAAAGAACATGTAAGGGTTTGTTGTATAGAATACAGCATATCTAATTTATAGGGGTTTTAAATGACAAGCCTTTTCTAAATTCCAGGAGGCTTTTTACATTTGCATTCTTATAAATAAACCAGTCTCTCATAGAAGCAACCTTAAGTCTAATAAATAAATAAAACCAGACCATTATTTCATATAACACTTTTTATGCCAGAAAGAAATGATTCAAGATAATATATGGTATAACTTATTAAAACTACATGATATGGTTTCTCTGCTCAATATCCATTCTACTCCCCATGCCCTTCCCTCCACCACATGTTCACTATACTTTCTTATTTCGGAATATTTTCTCACGGGTTTCATCTTTTTGAAAATTTAGTTCATTTGTGGAAAATGCGTTCCCATTTTATTCTCCAGTCATGAATCCACTTCCTGTTGAATACCTTAAGCTGGTAAAGACTGCCCTCTTCCAAGAAGTTTTTCATAGAAAGATCCATTTTCCCTAGAAGCTACAAAAAATAAATGCCACTAGCATCTGGGTTCTTTCAGTTTCTATACAAGTAAAGTGCTTGCTTTCATGTTACCTTTTTTCCTGTCTTGATTTACACATAAGAAAGTCTTCAGCAAAAGAGATTACTCTTTAGTTCCCTTTATTATTCCTACTCATGCAGTAGATTCTCAACAAATGCTGTTTGTGTGCTTAGTTTTTACCTTTTCTAAATCAGAGTATTGACCATCTCTCATTTATTCAGTCTCACTGCCCAGAGACAACCTAATCTTTCTGTTTTTATTCTCATGGTGAAGCTGCTGTTATAAATAATCTGCATTTTCTTTTCTTTCTTCATTAGAGATTTGAAATCATAAATACAGATAACCCATTATGAAATATGAAGATCCAGTAATTATATGGCATTATTTGCACTAATTTTGCTTCACTTTCCTTTATTTGATGACTTTTTTTATCAACTTGTCTTTTACTTATTCTTCATAAATTTCAAAAATTCGTATTTTTTTAATTTCTTGATTTATCATATTCAGTGAGCATCATGCTTTTCCCCATGTGAGAATGTTAATGCTCTAAAACTCCCTTTTCCCATTCATGTTCTTCTCAGTTATTCTTATTTTTATGTTGCTAAGAGCCTCAAGATTTGCATTTTGTGCTCCAACCACAATTAAGACTTTCATTCATGATGCATAAGTTGATTCTAAAAGTAAAAATTCAAGTAGACTGGCTATGTTGGTGTTAGTCATGGATGCATTTAGTACCTGATCACATTTCCTTCTCTATAAAACCAAGGCCATGACCTTTCATTCACTCAAAGAAGAATATTTCTAGCCTGAGTTCAAACAGATTCTTTTAGAATAATCTCCAGCTGCTTAAAGTCATGCCACATTATTTTTGGCTCATACCTGACCCATATCACATCTCCAAGCTTTTTGTTACAGGTTTTTTGTTGTTTTTTTTTTTTTTTACTTCTTTTCTTATCGAGAATGGAATAAATACATTTTTATCAGCATCTGAAGGTTTTCATTTTCACAATTATTGAACCCATTGCGTAAGTCAGCTTTCTTTCCTGTGGAGCTACTTCTTGGATTCACCTTGGTGGTCAAATTATTTGACAGCTAAGGTGACCTCTTCTGATGGGCTAATCAGGGAAGAGGCCATTTATAATCCACCAGCTGGGGTTTTCTGGTATGTCCAGCCCGGCGCACCCCCTTCCATGTAAAGGAATGGTCTCGAAGACAGCACAGCTGTCACGTTAGGCATCTTGCTTCATATTCTCCTGAGTTTTAGTCTTAAGGGTACTTAATTATTTCTTCATTCTCCTGGCTTCTGTTTCTCCTTCATTTTTCTAGAATTTTATTCATTTTCCTTGGTTTTTTTAGAAATCATCTCCTGATTTTAACTGTCTTTAAACTCTCTCTCTCTCTCTCTCTCTCTCTCTCTCTCTCTCTCTCTTTCTCTCTCTCTCTCTCACACACACACACACACACACACACACACACACACCTTTTATTATGTCCCAGTGGTTCTTTTTTCATAGTATACTGTTCTTCATTCATGAAAGTAGAATCTTCTTGACTCTCTGGACAGATTAACTAATTACAGCTTTTATGCTGACTTTTGTTTCTTAGAGTATTTCTCTTTCCTTAGAGCTCAGGCCTTCTCTCTCCCCCACCCCCACCTTTGTTTTTCTCAGTAATGAATTACTTGAGTAATTACATGAGTAGCAGGAGAATGAGACAACTTCCTTCACTGTGTGGGCATTTGCAGTTACCCATATTTATATAAGAATCCAGGGTTAGGAAGTTGGCCTGGCACTCCCTTTCCACTGTGTAAGTACATCATCCTGTAACTCTAGTCAATGAATAAAAAGTCTCATTTGGAGCTTTGTGTTATCGGGCAGGGATTCCCAACTGGCAAGCATCCCTTTACATTAAATGGATAGAGAGCCAAAAAAAAAAAAAAAAATCAGAGTACAGGCTGCAAGACCACAAATCCCCAAATAAAGAGGAATTGACCTGTGGGTATTAACAGTCAAAATAGAAACATGGGCTGTCCCCAGATAATTTATTTCATTTACATCAAAAAAGAGTCCTCTGTTTTGCTTTTTCTTTGTTTGGAATGGGAACAAATGCCAAGTTGCCAGTCACTGAGTAATACAAGTGGGATAGATAATGTAAGTGTTCTGTATAAACCTTTATTTTTTTCTACCTATTTTCAGTCCCACTTGGCACGTTACTCTCTACTTGCTATTCTTGAACCTAAAGTTTTTTGGGTTTCCTACCTTCTCACCTTCACAGGAGGCCTCTTATAGAACATTCTGGACTGCTGCCTTTCTGTGTTTTGATCTGTTAATATTCCCATTTGTTTTCTTCCATAAATGTGTTAAGATCTCATATCTTCGTGGCTGTGAATCTATTCCTCTTTGCACTTATGTACAACTGTAGGCATATAAACTACTATTACTTCTGGCTTCCCAATGGAATTCAGGGGGCGACCTCTCTTGTCCCTCTGAGACCTCACTGCTTTTGTAATTTGTACTGAAATGGGGTGTTTTCAGGGGGTGAGGGGGAACCCCAGTTCCTTGTTCCTAAACAAGGGAAAAAATACATTTATTTGCTGTTGCTTTTTCTTAGTGAGACTCTATGGGTATGTTTGAAAGTTTTCAAGATAATTAAGGAGTTTGAACCACTTCATAAGTGTTTAAAGAGTTGTGGAATTTTCATTTTTGCCATTTATTGGTGGAGGATGGAGGAAGTGGCTCAATCCTAAATTCATTGTCTGCTTTGCCCTACATTTTGCTCATTAGATTGGTTAAATGGGACAATAGATATGAATGGGACTTGTTAACCACTGCATCTCCCTGAGCTTTGTTTACCTGCCTTGATGTAAATAACTACGTTACTTAATACACTTTATGGTTAGCTGATAGTATTTTCCTAGCAAGCTGTAAGAAGTGGTACAATGATTAACCTTTACACAAAAGCTATGCCGTCACAGACAGGTAACAGTTTGCATACCAGTACCAGTGCTTAGACCAAACTTTAAGACTAGTAGAAATCAGTTAGAATACTGCTTGGCAGAGAAGGCACTGAATCAATGTTAGTTGAGTCTGACACATGTTTTCCTTGGAATGAAATCTGGAAACTACCATGATCATTCACAGATAGGATGCTTAGTTGTTTTTCTGTTTAATAAAACAATAAAAGGAACTTTGCAGATTTCTCACAGTGAATGTTTTGTTATTTTTCAGTTTGGCAAAATCCCACAAACCCCTTTGGTTTACTTATTATAAAACAATCATTTAAGTTGCCAATGAGACAATAGTCATAACTGTTGCAGAGCAATGTTTGCTGCCAGCCCTTGCCTGGCTGTTCTAGCTTCTTCCTGAGAGCCTCCATGCTGAGATTTCACACCAGCTGATCCTAATTAAGACTCTGGAATCTGCAAACCTTTGTGTGTGTTTTCCTAGTGAGTTGGGTTGTGAGTTAATGTACAAACATCTGTCTCCATATAAATCCCCCCCTCCAACCTCAACCCCAGAATTTGGAAATAATCTGCCCTTCATGCCACTGATGAAAGAAAAGACATTTCCACAATGCTATTGAGCAGGTACTACCTCTTGAATACACATCGTGGCATCTCCAGGCAATAGTCAGCCAGCCCTCTACTGTAGGCAGATTTCTTGACTCTCTAAGCATAACAGAACAGCACATAGTCCTCTGGGAACACCATCTTCACTCTGACTTCTTCCACTCAGGTCACACAAGATGGAATTCTCTGAACTCCTTCAGGCACCACAGCTTTGTCCCCTTGGGGACCCACCTGCTCATCTTTTCTAGGATATGATGTTCCAAAGGGCACTTCTTTGGGCAACTCTTCACTGAGCCTGCCCTAGTCTTGCTAAACTTCTACCTGCAAGCTCTACCTTGTCCAATCCCTGAAAGGTGTTAAACACTCACAGTTATATTAATGCACATAATTCCCCTTTAGTTTGCCACTTACTTTCAATTTTCCAAATATATATGGTAACATTATTCCTTTGAATTTAATGATTGCCTTGGAATGAGCAAGTCAGATCAATTGCCGTGTTGCCATTTCCAATGAATTAACCTTGTCAGACCTGGACCATTTTAATAGATATGACCCAAATACCTGTTACTCTTTCCTTGCTCAATCCAATTCACACACAACTGCCATATTAGTTTCCATAATTTACAGCATGAATCATCATTTCTGTACTGAAAACATGTGACATGGCAGCTAGAACCCAAGAACCACCACACATCATCTACTCAGTCACTGGCTGCAGTACTCTAGACTGTCTTTCAGTCACATGCCCTGAATTATTGTGTCTAGTTGTGTTCATTTTGTTATATCTGTCTTCTCATTCTCCTGAGTCAGTTTTTATACATGCTTCAAGTATTTTCTCTGCAAGAAAATCTTTATTGGATTATGTACGCCAAATCTCATGGTCCCCTCTTTATGACTGTATTTTATTTACTATTTCTCCTTATATTTATTAATGGGCAAATCACCTCTGGTTTTGGTATTTAGCTATTTGAGGGCAGGTAGTGCTTTTTCTCACATCATTATTCACTCATAGTACTTTTCATATGGGAAATACTCAATAAATAGATAGCGAATGAATGCATTATTGATTGTTGTACACCAAGGAAGAGCCAAGAAAGTAACTATTTTGGTAGTTTATTGATGAAGTAGGGCTGAGAAAGTTGAAGGAGAACCCAGACAAGGAGAAATGAAGCCATTTCTGATGAACAGGACCTAATTCTTATGAACCTAAATAGCAGGTTCAATATCCCCCATTCTATTAAATTTTCTTAAATACAGACACCTTCATGTATATTGCAAATAATGCTATTTGGACTGAAAGGATAGAAACACCTGTTTTTATCTGTGAGTCTTTAGCAAATCTATACTTAAGAAAATTGGCCTAGTGGGCCTCCCCGGTGGCGCAGCGGTTGAGAGCTGGGTTGCAAAGCTGCCTGCAGCCTCTGCAGCGCCGGTTAGATCCCCAGATGCTCCCCGGCCACTGGAGGAGGGTCCCACATGGTGCACAGACCTCTCCTGCCGCCCGCTGCTCCCCTCAGCAGTGTACTTCGGTCCTTCTGCCTGCTCTGCTCCCTGCTCTGGCTCTGGTGAATTCTCTCACCCTCCCGCGCTTCTGACTGTACCCAGTGCATGTATAAACAAAACAAACAAACAAGCAAACAAATAAATAAATAAATAAAACATACCTCTATAAAAAAAAAAAACTTAAAAAAAAAAAGAAAATTGGCCTAGTAATCGTTCCACTTTATAGATAAATATATAGCCATTGAAAATTGTACTTCATAGTTTGCGCTAACATGGAAAATATTTACAGATGATGTAATGTGACTGTTTTTTAAGAAAAAAAAATATGCAAAAGAAATTATTTGAGGGAAAAGTGAAAACATTGTTATTGAGCAAGTGTGGTGGCATCACGATGGGTGCTTTATCCTCTACTATAGTATTTGGATATTCTAAATTTTCCTTGAAGAATATACTAGATTTTACTCTGTTTAATAGGATGGATTTGGGGGCCTCCCTGATGGCCTAGGGGTTAAATCTCAGTGCTATCACCACTATGGCCTGAGATTGATTCACAGTCAGGGAGCTACCCCACAGGGTGCAGCAGACCTCTCCCGTCTTGCCTGCTTCTCCCCACAGCCTTGCATTTCAGTAAATCCACCTATTCTGTTCCCTCTTCTGTCTCTGTGAATCCTCTAATCCCCCACACCTTTGACCTACACCCTAGTTCTTCTATGGAAAACTAAATTTAAAAAAAATTTAAAATTAAAAGGATGCCTTTCAATAGGAAGGAAAAATACCTAAGAGAATGAAGTCTAACTCAGTTATAGCTATTGTTAATTTGATTAGTCCATTGACTGGGACTGGAGAACAGAAAGAGAGTATCTGAGGGAGCAGTACAGTATTCTGCTTTAAATCCAGTCTTCTTGAGGGTAGTTATGGATGGTCTCGATGACTAATTTGTACCTCACTGATTGCCACTCATAATTATGAAAAATATGTTAACAGGAAAAGCTTTATGAGATTGTTTGCAAACACTGAGTTTTCCCCCAAATTAAGTAGATACTACTTGATGCTGTAGAAATATATGGATTAAATTCAGAAACAGTTTCATGTAACTGTCTAGATTAATGTGAATTTGAATGGGTAATGTCACTCCTTTCTAGAGAATTGTGGTCTAGATTTCAAATTTACTCTTTTACAGGTTTTGGGTTCCATGGTTGTTGATGATGAATAATAAGTAAAATGAAGAGCTAAAGAGTCAATATATCTTTTCAGAAAAGTGAAATGAAATTAGGTTCCAATCATGATAGTCATTTTTATTTGTTAACTATCTCCCTTTCAGTGACTTGTATTCACATAAGGGTTATTGAGAGCTAGAAAGCACATGCAAGAATGATCAAATACAGCAGATGCTGGTGCTGAATTTTATGGCAAGAAGAAGACAGTTTTTTAATATATGAAAATAGTATTTCTGCATATGATCAGCAATTCTAATTGTGGTGCTTAACATTCAGAGTTAATCCACCAGCTCTAAAGCTTATTAAAAATGGCATAGACACATTGGTGGTGTAGAAACAGGTCAGAAATTGCCGAAAACAATGAGAGCTTTATGATCAGCCATGGAATTGTGGTTATTTTAGAAATCCGACTTTTATATGGAATCCACAGGTGCAGAATCAATAGCCCATGAATATCTCTTGCAATTGTTGAAAATCCCAGCAGTACATTTCAAAGATCCAAAGTGGGGGAAAAGAACCTTCATATGTTGTTTTGTCTTTGTTCTCTTTTTCATCTGGATGCATGGAGCTTCTCACCTCTACCCAGAGGAATTAGCAATAGAATTAACAATAAAGAATAAATGTCAGCTTTTCCTCCTAAAAAGGGAAAATACATCAAAGAAGACAGAAAACCTGCAGTCACTTTGTCATTGGTGAAGATATTTGCTGCAAATTCCCTGAAGCAGGTGTGTAAGACCTTGGGAAATATTTGTGTTTAACTTCTTAACTAGATTCATCTAGGAGCCACTCTCAAGCCCTAGTTCCTTAAGTGACTATATGCTCATGGGGAAATGAGAGATACTCAATGGCATAGAGTGGCTGGAGGTATAAGGGGTTTATGTAATTTGGTGTGGAAATTTTCTTCTACTCACCAAATGAGTAAGACTTGAGACCTTCACTTGTGTTTCTCAGGCACAATCCTATGCTGATTCATATGTCTGACATGAGTGTCATTTTACTGTTACTACCAATGGTGATCTATCTTAGCAATGATCTAGCTTAGCCTTCTGTTGAGGAAATAGGAAACATCCAAGAAAAAAATAGTAATTTAAGACTGGCAATATCATAAGTGCCCATTCATGAACACTAGGAGAATTGCATGTCCCCATTCATTTTCTTTCTATAACTTATATCTGATTTCCTAAAAATCATGTAGAAAATGCTATATGAATATTTATTGTAGCTATCCATTTGGATAAATAAATAGTATTTTGTAATAAATGGGTAGAGGCAAGAAGTGAGCAATGAATGGTAAAATCATTTTCTCAGGGTGAATATTTCAGCAAAAATAAAAAATAATAAGGTCTCACTCATAGCAGGAATCTAGAAAACTTAAATAAGGGACCAGGAAAATGAATAACTATAAGAAAGTGAAAATCAAAATCAACAAAAAACTATGAACCAGAGACACTTTTAGGGGGGCGGGGGTGGGAGGGGAGGGATTGGGGTCAGAATGGTGGGGCTGCAATTGTATGGGGAATATAACAATAAAATTTATAAAAAAAATAAATAAATAAAAAATAAAAAAATAAAAAAAATAAAAAAAAAATAAAAAATAATAAAACTTTACTAGCCACCTGGAACTAAGGGCTTGATCAATGACAGCTATCACTAATGAGAAGTCTCGGGAGGCTTCTGAGCATGGGAGTAACATGATCATACCTATCATTGAGGGAGATCACTATGGCAATAGTGCACATTATAGAGTAGTGGAAGCTGAAGGAAAGAAGAACAGAACTACAAAGGTTGTAACAATTTCCAAGAAAATGTTGGGAGCCTACACTAGGGGACAGAAGGAGAAATAAATGATATAAAAACAGTGAAGCGGGATAACTGATATGGACATGAAGGAAATGAAAGAGAAAGGGATCATTTCACAAATTTGAAGCTAAGTGGTTAAGAGAAAATTGGTACAAATCAGGAAACACAGTAAAATGGTGAAGTGGGCGTTAGAGTTTCTACTGAGACATTCAAACAAGGTCATCTGAATGGACCATTGGCGATGAAGACCTGTACTACTCAGAAATGTTTGATTTTGGAGATATATGAAGGATATCTTCTTTAAAATACAATTCAAAATTAAGATATATATATATATATATATATATATATAATGAATATTGTGAGATTATGGCGGGGGGTGGAGCAGAAAAAATCCAAAACGAAAAGTAACATTTATTTTGGAGCAGAAAGAGAATAAACTAATCATGTTGTAAAAATCAATGAAGGTTAATGGACTGTGGTTCATTCAGACAATGAAATTTTACTGCAATGGAAAGGAATTCAGACAATGGAATGGAATGCAATATTAAAAAGAAGAGAGCCATATAGCCATGAAGAGACATGGAAGAAACTTAAATGTAAATTTAGTAAAAGAAAGAAAACAACCTGAAAGGGTTATATACTGTGTGATTCCAACTAGATGACATTCTAGAAAAGACAAATCTATAGAGATAATGAAAAGATAAGTAGTTGCCAGGAGTGAACTTGAGGAAAAGTACAGAGTATTTATGTTATGTTATGTTACAAAAGTAACATAAAACTCTGCATTATGTTATAACAATGTATATGTGTATCATACATTGACCCATACCCAGAGAACTTCCAACACCAAGAATGAATTCTAAGTCAAATCATGGGCTTTGGTTAACTGTGATGTGACAATGTAGATTCATCTTTGGTGTTTTGTGTGTGTGTGTGTGTGTGTACACACCATTCTGGTAACTAATGCTGGTAATAGAGGATACTATGTATGTATAAGTGCAGGGGGGTGTATGGGAAATCTCCATATCTCCCTCTCAGTTTTTTTTTTTAAGATTATGCATACAAGAACTGAGGTACAGGCCAGAGAGACACAGTGGGGAACAGAACAGGCAAACTGACATACACTGCTGACAGGAGCAGTGGGCGAGACAGGCAAGGTCTATTGTGCCATGTGGGTACCTCCCTGGCCTACTGGGGATC
Organism: Talpa europaea; assembly: GCF_964194135.1. Taxonomy (NCBI): domain Eukaryota; kingdom Metazoa; phylum Chordata; class Mammalia; order Eulipotyphla; family Talpidae; genus Talpa; species Talpa europaea. The sequence goes on from NC_140076.1 coordinate 104,836,349, forward strand.
TAACTCTTGCTGCTGAGGCTGCGGACAGCTTCACAGTGCTGTGCTTAACCCCTTGCACCACCAGGGAGGCCCTCCCTCTCAGTTTTGTTGTAAACCTCAAACAGCTCAAAAAAACAGATGAATGAAGGCAACAGATAAGAGAAGGGAGTTTTAAGGATGCCAAGTTCTGAAAAATAGTGGCATAGGATGAATTTGCAATTAAATCATCTGTATCATTGAAAACTTCAATTTCATTGCAGGGGATTGAGGAGTGAGTAGAAATTGAATAAAAGGAAGCAAGTGTAAAATACTGTGTCAAGAAGTTTGGTAGTGAGTGGAAATGAAGAGATGTTTATATTCTGAGCAGGTGTGATTCATCTCTTTTATTGGCAAGTTATATGTTCAATTTCATTGTATTATGTGTTTTCAAGTCTTTTTTTTTTCAATGAATTTCTTCACTTTAATTTCTCAGGTCACTTTATAGAAGGAAGTTAAATTTCATATAATCCAAGTGTATATACAAGAGGCCATTTTAATGTATGATTTTCCCTAGTGAGCTCTCCCCGTGACCCCAATGATTGTTTCAGAGTCCTCCTATTCCCCCCATCTCCTCTTTCTTCTCTCCATTATCGTCAGTCTACTTCAGTGAGAAAGTATAAGCCACCAGAGATGTTGATTCTTTTAACTGTGCTCCATCATATTTAAAAACATCTGTACCTCTGAAGTCCCTGTTTTTTTCCCTTCCTTTTACACTGGAGGGGGCCAACTCTTCTACCTACTACTCTGGATTTCTCTCCTTCCACTTTATCAAGAACCACCTTATCAAGAGTCATCTCCACAACTCATACCTATACAGTTTCACATTGATTTTCTTTAGAGTCATCAAACAGACCAAGTCTCAACCAATCTTTTTTAAAGCCTTAAAAGAAATTAATGCTAATTTCAGGTCTTAAAAAATCTTGATCAACTTTTAACATATAATACCTCTCCTTGCTTTATGTCTTTGCAAGATTTTCTGCATGGAATATACCCCTACCCCTTCCCAAACTTCTTTGTACTCATGTTTTAAGTCTGTCTGAACTTAATAATCTCTTCTTTACAGTAGTCTTTTCTCAAACATAGCCAAGAAGCTTTCCTTTATTATGCCTATTATACTTCTAGTTACTTTTTGTCATTCTTTGCTAAGAGATTGTGAGTTCCACAAGGGAAGGATAATGTGTCTTGTTCATTCTTATATAATGGATCCTGCATACAACCTGGCAGAGTGAGTATTCAGAAAATTTTCATTGAATATTCATTACAGATTCTCATTAATATATTCCTTAGCACATATAATGTAATTTATCAAAAGACTTGATCTACATTCAATTGATTTTTACTTTAATTGATTTTTATACATTTATTTTAGGAGCAGAGCAAGGAATATTTTCATATGAAATCATATTTTTCACTCAGCACAATTATAATTTCAAATTTCCACTGACAATGTTGACCTCAACATATGATATAACCATCCTTAGCATTTCCATATTTACTTCAGTAAGCATTATCACTTTGCCATATGTATTTAATTTTTCAGTTTGTGTATTGAGTTCTCCTAAGCTACTAATAACTTAGTCAACCAGACATATAATGTCTTTTGTATAGACATGTTGAAAAATGGAGCAGAAGCATTTCACAAGCCATAGTATCGCCTCATGATTTGATAATATAGTTATGTCTTGAGAGCTTCACTGACCCTTCATGCCAAGATTTTCAGCAAGGCAGTCCAGCTGAAAGAGCCAAGTGAAATGCCAGAAAAAAAGAATGTGCTCATAGAAAGGTCCCTGAGTGACCCAAGCTTGATCCTAACATGGTCACTCATTAACTGTGATATCATGGATAAGTCAATATGACTGTGTTGAACTTGCTTCTTTTGCAAAACTAATGTAAATTATAAACCTTTAATTGTTAGGTAAGAGGGCAAATTTACCTCAAAAGTATATTGTGCCTAGAAGCACATTTTCCTAAGCATTGGGAGGGATACAGAGAAGATTGGTACAGTCCTTATCCACAAATAACCTCTTCTTTATATGGGCCAAGCCAAAACAGTATAAAATTAAATGAAAAGATTCTGTTGTACTTGAGATGATTAAATACCTAGTACACAGGTGAGACCATCTATGCCAGGGAGTTTAGAGAAAAGTAGTGCTTCTCCTTAAGTGCCCAGAACCTTCCCTGTCAACACAATACCAATAAGGTTGAATATAAAGTATCTAACCAGAACCTACTCATGAATATATATTGAATAAATTAATGAAAAATTAGATGGTAAACCAATGAATTAGAATGTTCAAAATTTTGATTACACCAGCAGAAATGTCATAGTGTTTCATGTCTATACGTGTATGTACGTATGTTTGTATGTATATGTCTCTGTATGAGTCTTTTTCATAAAGGTAGCATTTCACATGGGAAAAATGAATTTTTCAAGTGATTTTTCAGTATCGCTGAAAATGTATTAACTACATGAAGTACAGTAGAATATAATTATAGTAGAATTTTTATATTATACCCTATACCAAAGTATGTCACAAAAGACTTTAAATGATGCTATAAATAAAATAAAATATACATGAATGTTTATATTTAGTGGAGTGGGAACACATTTTCTGAATTCTACCTAAAACCAAAGTTCTACCTAAAAGTCATAAAGACAAATACTGAGAAACATGAGCATATTAAAATTTAATTAAATCCAAAAACATTTATAAGAAATATGCAAATGACGAACCGAAGGCATTTTGCAATGGATTTGATAGAGCTAATAGTCTTAATATAAATAACTCTTCCCAATAAATAATTAAGAAAGAGACTTGCCACCTAAAGATTTTTTTGAGTAAAGGCAAAGGAAACAAATAAAAAACATTTACAAGATAGAAAGAGGCAAGTAACGGGTCAATAAACATGTGAAAATCTGTTCTACTTCATTAGTTCTTAAACATTTAGATTTGAGCAGGATGTTTTGTGTTGACAAGGGTGTGAAGAAATGGTCACTTACATTCCCTGCTAGTGGGAGTATAAATTTGATCTTTTTGGCAGACAATTTAGAAATACCATAAGTATTAACAACTTTAAAAATGTGTCTTATCCATTGATCCAGCAATTCTACCTTTAGAAATGTAACTTAAAGAAGTAATCAATCAGAATTATAGGCAAAGATAATGCACAAATGTGATCCCTTAAGACTGCTTTATAATCAGGACAAATGAGAAATAGGTACATAAGCATTTTGGCCAGGGCAGTTGAAAAAAAGAAATGTTTATAATCTTTTGTTAAAAGTCACTTGGCAGTGTCTATCTAGAAATACATATTTTTTAAATATTTATGCTGATGAAATTTCTAGGAGTTTCTCCTAAGGAAATAATTGGAAACACAGATAAAGCTAAATTTGTAAGGATATCCATTGCCACATTATAGCAATTTATAATCCATGGTTGGGTTATGAACATTGAATAAGCAAATGGTAGTGTCCCAAAATAAATGAGTATGTGACCATGTAGGTATAGGTGTTATTTATAAATAAAATTGGTGTTATTCTAATATCTTGGAAATATGCATGCATCAAATGCTAAAATGAGAAGGGAGCTGATGTTCCTGAGTGCAACCCAACTCCTGCCACTATCTACTATGACTTCTCTAAGTTCCAATTTGTGAGTCTATAAAAGGGGGATGTCCTTCTGTGATCCTTATAACCATGCTATGAGGTTTAAACAAGAAAAAGAACACAAAATTCTTAACAAAGTTACTTAGCACTCAATAACAACTGCTTTGTAAGTGGGGCACAATATTCCATAAAGGATGGTTGTCATAGCCTGAACAGACAGTGAAAATAATTTGCAGCCTCTTAATAGTGGTTTTCTGGGAATGGTACAATTATAAGTGGTTTTGTACTGTATGTTTTCCAGATGTTTCTACTCTCATAATTTTAAAATGTATTGGCTTGGTTTGATTTCCAAAGGATAGATAGCAGATAAAGAATTCTGAAAAGAAAGAGCTCTTGCAGCAGTGGCACCTGGGCCACCAGGACAGAGCCACTGTCAGCCAGCACCATCTGCCACGCAGCAAGTGGCCGAGTCCTCGCCAGTGAGATTGAGCCTGGTAGCCTAGCAGAAGTCCTGCAGTTGTGATATGTATCCGACTCAGCCGTGGAGTCTGAGGACAGCAGAGATGCCAGGGTACCCCCTCCAGAGATTTTAATTTGGTAGGACTAAGATGGCAGCCATGCAACTGAATTTTTAATAATTACTCCACCTGAGATTCTATCACACACCAAAATTTGAAAACTCTTGGACTAGAGCTTGGCATTAATGAGACCAAAGTTCCAGAATGCATCCCGAGGGACTTCCATAGGTAGCTGCTGAGTGTGCCTGCAAGCTGCATGCCTGTCCCTGGCCATATGTCTTACCAAGGCTGGGCCAGTTCAGAGTAGGGATGGAAAGGAGAAAATTATTGCCTCTCCTTTCTCCACCCTATCTCCCCCCACACACTATTAAATAACCCAAAACATATGCCTTATTTTCAGTCAGTAATAGTGCTTTTGCTAGTCTAGTCAGTAAAGAGGCATATTTTAAAAAGAAATGAGACCTTGATTGCTAAACATCCATGAGTGATAAACATTAAACAAAGCAGGTGATCTGAAAAAGTGATTAGATGAATGGGTTCATGCTTAAGAGTTAAGGGCAATACAGTAAAAGAGAATATTGAGGGCTCACAACTGTTTAGTGTTCATTCGGAATCCCTCAGTATTTTCCACATGTTTTTGTTGGATTCATTTATTTAGCCACCATTTTATAACAGTACCTTACAACGTATTGTGGAATGGGTCTGAGTTCATCTGAAGTTCAGGATGCTGCAACACGTAAAATAAGCTGACCTAGTAGGAGTCAGAAATTTTTCCATCCAAAATAGTATCAACCTAAGTGCACCCAGTAAGTGAAATCTTTGCAATGCTCAGATGTCTGATTTTTGCTTGCCCTTTTGCGAAATCCATTCATATTTACTTTTGAAAATAACTTTTAATTAAAATCATCCCATGGATTCCACACTGTGTTCGGTTTTCAGTGTCAGAAAGTGGTTGTGTAATTACATTAGGGTTGGTTGGGATGTGCAGGAAGAATCACTTGAGTTCTTCCCTTTTAAATTGGAGCCCAGTGGAGCGAGTGATGTCACTTTGATTTTTCTGTAGGTCTCACTCAACCTTGTTTCTTTTCTTCTGGTACTCTTTTGATATGATTATTTTCAGCTTCATTACCTATACCTGTGGTCCATTCTTTTTGTTCATTCGTTGTAGATATAATCATCTTCACTTTGCTTCCTATTAGCAGATCCTCTTTTTTCTATGGTAGATTAAATAATCTGGCTTCTTCCATAAACTGGAAACATCAAATAACCTTACTGTTTGACACTCATTTTCCTGTGCCATAATGAAGATGCACCTGGTGGCATTTGGCTCCGCAGCTGCAATCTGTAGGCAGCAATGGGTTTGTGGGATAAGTGCAAAGAGAACAGACTTTGATATCTACCTGATTTAACTTCATTTCTCTCTGCTTTGAATTACCGTAATGGGAAACTTTACTTCATTTTTAAAATGGAGGTAAGAATATAGATTTTGCAGATGTGTTTGTAAATTAACAATGATGTTTGTAAAGAATTATGGATCTAGTAGGTATTTAAATTGCATCTATTGTTATAAAAGCATATGAAGTATGAAGGAATAAATGTGTGAAATGTATAAATGGCACAAAGCAGGAAAATAAAGCTAATATAAGAGACAACAGAGTCAGTGTTCAAAACTGTGTCTAGTATTGCAGTTATCAAGAATAAAGATATAGAATTTAGGCTCCAAAAGCATTCTATTAGTGACCTAGTTTAGTAGCTATTTCTATCCTTGTTTTATAATACTTTTCTGTTTTATTTGTTTTTATCAACCAATTTTACCCTCTTGTAAGTTCCTGTTTATTTAATCCATTCTCCTTATTTTTTCCAAGATATATTTTTAATTATTTTTAAGATTTATTTATTTATTTATCTATTTATTTATCTATCTATCTATCTATCTATCTATCTATCTATCTATCTATACAAGCACTGGGTACAATCAGAAGCATGGGAGGGTGAGAGGTTTCACCAGAGCCAGAGGGGGGAACAGTACAGGCAGACTGACGAAGTACACTGCTGAGGGGAATAGCGGGCGTGGCCTGAGAGGTCTGCGTGCCATGTGGGACCCTCGCCGGGGATCAAACCAGCACTGTGGAGGCTGTGGGCAGCTTCGCAGCTCAGTGCTCAACCGCTGCACCACCAGGGGAGGCCCATCTCCTTATTTTCTTCTTACCTCCGATTCATCCATTGCTGCCTCCTTTACCTTTCTCCATTCATCTTCTCAATGGTAGTATTTCCCAGGCTCTATCCTCACTCTTTTTATTTTTCCATTTCATAATCTTCTATGGATTTAACCACTAATTCAGTAGTAAACAGTACATTCTCATATTCAATCGCTGATGGATATCAGTGAGTAATCCCATACCAACCATTGTAAAAGAGAACTAGTTGAGTTTTCATAGAACTTCTTGCTTCAATGAATTACCCATCATGGTGAACTGCATCACCATATACTCAAACACAAACCAGAAATTTAGACTCTTATAATTTATCTACTTATCCCATCACTTATCCAATCAAACAAGTCCTCTGAGTTTGCCATTTCTTTTTATACAGCATGTCCATTTCTTCCTTGTGTCCTCATGTGTCTTCCAGATTCAGTGCCTGTCATAATTGCTACCTGTACTTCTGTGGCCACTAAACTGGACTCCCTAGCTCACCACTCTGGCTCCACCAGACTGTCCTCAAACCTGCTATCAAGTTGAGGGCAGCATAAATTTAAAATTAAATACGCTTACACTTAAGCTGCAATCCCATCTCTTATGGGCAAACTATTTAACTCATTTTTATGATTGTAAAATCAGAATAACAACACACATAGCATCAAATTGTTGAGAATATTATATATGTAGACATATGTGATAGAAAGCAATTATTAACAAAACTTATTTGGTGTTATTATCTTTCTATACAAAGTTTACAATGTCGCTTTCCTGCTAAAAACCTACTAACTTTTATGTCTACTAACCTTTATGATGAAATTCAGTCTTCCTAGCTAACTGGTTCACTCAGACCTTAATTCTAGAGTCTTCTTTTGTCACTGCCCATCTTATGCCCTTTACTCTGAACTACTCCCCTTTTAAGTTGTTTCCTGGATCCATACTATCTTGAGTCTCCCCCATGCCTATCTGCATACATACTCCTCCTGTGCTTAGAAGACACCCCTCCCACACTGTATATTTCCTCCCTTCAAAACTCACATATCATCTGACTTATACAGATTTCATTTGTTCTAATCTAGAGCCAAGATTATCCAGGATAGTCTTAGTTTACAGCTGTTGTCTTCTGTGTATATGAATAACCCTGCCTTTCACTCTGAAATAATTGGATGGTACATTCAATGATTTGAATTTTTTGAATATTTATGGTCACCTACCTAAACTCCATTGTTCCCAAGCAGAGCTAAGCATCTTGCTGTTTCCATCACCCTTCTGCATTAGATTTATCACATTGTTTCATAAAATCACATTGTTTTATAAATTCTCACTGCTCTCTCTTCCACTAGGCATGAATCTTATCACATTTGTTTTCACATCATTCATCCCTAGCACAGTGCCTGGAAAACACAGAAAGCACATTAATCGCAGGATTCCATCTCCCTAACTCCACCTAAACTATCTATAAAAGACCAAATAAGGAAAGATGCTTCAGCAGCAAATGCAAAATTTAATGAGATTAAGTGGGTCACTGTCAAACTTGAAATACCAAAAAACAAACAAACAAACAACTGGCATGGGCACCAGAGAGAATTGTCTTCATTACCTGTGGGTCTCCCCATGGTCCTGCCTTGGGGAGACTCTGGACAGATCCAGAGTCCCATTTTTCCATTTCTCTCTAATCTGTCACTTGCCCTTAAGCTCTGCATTAAATCACAAAACACATATAAATGCTAATTAGTTTTTCCTTTTTCTTTCAGTCATTGACCAGATCTCCAAATTCCAAACTTCATTCTCTGTGTCCCAGTGAGTAATTATAACAACAGCTAGCATTTATTGAGATCTTACAAATGCTTCAGTCACTCTAAGCATATTTCCTATATTATATCATTTTATAGGGTGAGGGGGGTAAGTAGCCAGTATCCTTTGTGTTATAGATATATTCTGAACTGAGGATTCCTCCTTCAACTAGTCCTAGACTTTGTTCCTTGTGTCACATGTTTTTTTTTTTTAAAGGATTTTTTTTTTTTAAGATATATTTATTTATTTATACAAGCACTGGGTACAGTCAGAAGCACGGGAGTGTGAGAGGATTCACCAGAGCCAGAGCAGGGAACGAAACAGACAGACTGATGAAACACACTGCTGAGGGGAGCAGTGGGCGCAGCAGGAAATGTCTGTGAGCCATGTGGGACCCTCACTAGTGGCCAAGGATCGAACCAGCACAGCAGAGGTTGCGGGCAGCTTTGCAGGCCACCGCCCAACCACTATGCCACCAGGGGAGGCCCCCTTGTGTCATATCTTTAACTGATCTCTCTCTATATCAGTACCTGAAAAGAATTGTTTTCCTGGTATTCTTGTGTTGTAATCCAAATCCTGTCATTTCTAGAAGGTATCCTATGCCAACATGTTATTCTGGTCCTGGAGGGAAAGTTCTAAGGGCAAGTTTTAAGAGCAAGCTGCTCCAAAATAAACTACTTAACAATCAAGTATTGTCTATGTAGCCTGTCTGGTGGCCTAGGGGTTAAATCTCAATGTGGTCACCATTACGGCCTGAGTTTGATCCCCAGCCAGGGAGCTGACCCATATATAGCACAGAAGACCTCTCCTGTCCCACCCACTGTTCGCCTCAACAGTGTATTTAGTAAATCTGCCTGTTCTGCTTCCCACTATGTCTCTGGTGAATCTTCTCAACCCCTGTACCTCTCGCCTACACCCCAGTTCTTCTATGCAAACAACAACAACAGCAGCAGCAGCAAAAAAAAAAAAAAAAAAAAAAGTACATTGCATTGTTTGGGGATGAATATAACAAACTATGATTTTTTTTTTAAATCACAAGGGAGAATTTAAATATGATCCTGCAATCTAGGGTATTAAGGAATTAATGTTAGATTTGTTAGGTAAGTAGTGTCCTTAAAGTTAGGTGTTAAAAAATAAATCTCATCACTTAGAAGCATTCTGCAGATTTAAGAGTAAAAGGACTTGATGTCTATGATGTACTCTGAAATACACTAGCAAAAATTTTTAAATTAAAAAGACAAAAACAGAAATATCGGTGATTAAAGGAACAAGATGAAGAAAATATCAATAATTTTTGTAGTTGGATGATGGCACAGAATAGCTCACTATACTGTTCTTTCTACTATAATATAGGTGAAAAATCATATTAAATAATTAACAATTGTGCTGAAGCTAATCACATTCAGAGCATCTGTAATTCACCTGGAGAGTGTTTAAAGATTGTAAATTATAGTATGGCTCTGAAATTTGAGAATCACTGGTTGAGATTTAAGAAGGCAGGATCATTTCTTTAATATCCATCTGTCCCCAAAACAACAATTGCTGCCACTCAAGATGTCCAAGCAAAACCTTCACTTCAAGGATGAAAATATCAACACATCAATCTCAAAGATGAATAACAATAGCAGCAATTGTGCCACACAGACAGAGTCATGTTATAAGGATTTAGAAATAAATCGGATCTATTTTATGAAATAAAAGACATGGTTTTAGAAATTACCTCCTTTTTTATTCCTAATGAAATAAAAGACATTGTCTCCATTGAGCAAAAGCAGGCCTGGGTAAGAAGAGCATGCTACATAATGAAAATGACAATAACCGAAATAAAAATCTTATTTGAAAGTAGTAAAAAGCAGACCTGACATTGCAGATAATCAAATCAGCCATACACAGAATACAGAGAAAATGAAATCATGGGATTAAAAAATGAGACAATATAATGGGCATAGCTATCAGTCATGAAAATAAAATCTATAGATTCAACAGATGGATCAAAATTAATCATTAAAATGTAACAAAATGTATTTTGGAATTCAGAGATTAAAGAGAACCAAAAGTATTAGTTAAAAGCATTTTCATGGCCCAATAACTTTAGTGAAGACAGGCATGACCCATACGGTTTCTTCTTATATTTTTAAATTGTAGAAGGTGGTAATGAAGAATTCCATGTCTCTGAGTAGAATAGTTCCATTCAACAAGAATCATCTTTCTTCATGGTTCTCATCTGCATTTTCATAGGCTTGAAGATAATGGAGCAATTTTACTATTCCTGGGGGGGAAATCATGAGTTGTTCAAGTAAGAAAATGACCTCAAATATGTAATAGAGCAGAGAATATGTCACCAAGAACCTGTTTTGCTAGAATTATCACAAATAAAGTTGTTGAAGAGAATCAAGAATTTTACATCCTCTGCAGGATATATCATGTAACATTCTATTGCATTAGCCCTAAATTGTAATTTTCCTCCCCTTATTTTACCACTGCTGAGATCAGACTGCATCTTCTCATCACTGGTGCCCTATAGTTGCTATTTAACAGGTGCCAGTGGTGACATAGTTGTCTTTGCCTGCACATGCATGACCCTGGCTGGGATGCCTGTTGATAAGACTGTCCAAAAGCAGCCCCTTGATATTTAAAAAACAGACCTTTTCAAGCTGATAAGAGGAAGGAATATGAGTTCTAATTTTTGTCTGAAAACTTTTTATTGTCATATTCTAGTAAGATCAAGGAAATATAAACACCAAAATTTACAAACTAGGTGTTAGCAACTTGGGATAAAAATTCTGCCCAGACTACAAGCATTGCCTGGGGTTTTGGGTACTTGGGAGTTCATTATACTATTCTTTTTCACTAATATACATATTAGAAAGGATTTGAAATTAAAAGTCTTTAAAAGCAGAAGAAGGAGAAGGATCAGAAGTAAAGGGAAAGGAAATAATGTATTTCTAGTACTCATTACCTAGAAAATGAGACTGGGTAGAAAATCACTGATATGGATAACTCAGTTGCAAGGTGATTCAACAAAGCCTATCTAACCAATTAAATTTATATCTTTCTTTTTACACTTACACAAGAATAATGTGATACAAATCTATACCTAGGCTTGAGTCTCTTTTTTTATTAACTGTAAATAAAAGCTGTAATAACAAAGGATTATATCATGATTTAATTTGAAGCAATTTTGTTTTCTTCCTAGTGTATTATACAGTTTCACTTGCTGTAATCAATGGTGTATTGGATTCTATGAATTACAGAAATAGCTGTTATTTATTAAACACTTGCTATGATCTGGGCACTGTTTTAAGGGCTTTACACATCTTATTTATTTCTTAAAAGGGCAGACCTGTAAGATAGATATTCTTATTATCTTCACTTTACAGATAGAGCAGCTGAAACCCTGGATGTTGAGTAATGTTTCTAATATCTCTCAGCTCGTGAGTAGCAGAGCAAGATTCAAATCCAGGCACTCTCACCCCAGTGGCCAAACCCACAATCACTGTGTCTCTGTCTCCAGATGACTTGAAAATGAGGGCATCTTGGTGCTTGCTTTGACCCTATACAGACAAGGGCCTGGGGCCCAGGGGACTTATGTAATTGCCTACTGTTAGCATATGAACGGTTCTGGTCTGACTCCACAAACAACTCATGGTGAATATTCAAACCCCCCACAAAAAAATCAAAACAAAAAAAAAAAATCTCCATAAAAATCTCCATTATGACCATGCTTGGCAGCTAAATGAATGAAAAGGACTGTAGAATATTTCAAAGGGGAACAAAGCTGTTATTTAATCATCACCAGGCTATTAGCCTTTTCCTCTGCCTAACAACTGAAAAATGACTTCTTGGAGAGCATAGGTAACTTATGCTAAATTCTGAAACTACGATGTGGCAAAACAAGAATGCAAATTTAGATTATCTGCCTCCTAAGTCCGTGGTCTTTGATTTTCCAAAGACAAACACAGTTATTAATCTCTGAGAGGAAACTCATCCCTACAGCAGACATTGCGGTTAGAATATGCAGCTATGACTGCTTTGTCCTGGCAATGCTTTCCTTAAAAACTGTGTTCACTTTAAATACTGAGAGATCACCTTAAATGCGGATTGTTGTAGCTTCTCTTGAATCACAAGAGAATTTCATAGAACCAGAACTGAATTTCTACATGGCATCACTGATTTATTTATTTTAAATTGGTATATTGCTTCTATTTTAAAGTGTAACATAGCGATTAAAACACTATATAAATGTTTAGATTTATTGGGGGTGGGGAGGGCAAGCATTCTTTTTTTAATTTTATTTATATAAAAACTGGGGTACAGGCCAGAGGCGTGGGAGGGTGAGAGGGAATAGTAGGGAGCAGAACAGGCAGACTGACCAAAAACACTGCTGAGGGTGTTAGGGGAAAAAGGATGTCCCAAAGCAAATTCCATATAGGCTTTGTGGACTCCACCCCCACCCCAGGTCAAAGCCAAAGACACTGGGAACTCCAAATCCCATCACCACCAAAGGGAAGGTGGCTGGGACCTGAGGGTGGGGTTAAGCAGCCAGGTGGATACAAAAGGCAGACACTTGGGCTTTGGGGCTCTCCATTTTTGGGCTCTCAGCCAGCTCGGAGCATCAGGTCAGCTCTGAGAGTGACTTTGGGTTTCCAGGTCGTCGGATCGGGTAGGACGCATTAAAGACTTTATTTCCCTATTTTTCCCTGAATTGTACATTTTCCTTATTTCTTTTTCTCTTGTAAATAAACCTTTTATTAACCCTTTTGCGTGTGTCTGTAGTAGAGTATTCATAAATCCCTTTAAAGCGCGCGGGTGAGGACCCACAGCCAGGAACCCGTTTAATATCGGGGTTGCTCTATAACAAGGGGAGCAGCGGGTGAGACAGGAGAGGTCTGCTGCGCCATGCGGATATCTCCCTGGCTGGCCAGGAATCGAACCCGCACTGCAGAGGCTGCAGACAGCTTCACAGCTCTGTGCTCAACCTGCTGTCCCAGTGGGGAGGTCCAGCAAGCATTCTTACTATTTTTGAAAGTCTTCCTACACCATCATTTAATTTGATGTTGGAACTAACTGAGAGCAGTTTTCAGTGGCTCCGAGTGGTAGTAGGAGAGGATAGACTTAATCCTGGACAAACATCAAAGCAAACTAAAGTGAGGAGCGATGAGAAAACACCCTCCAAATTTGTACTGATTAGGACTCTGATAGCGAACATTTGCCCCAAAAGTAGTTTTATTCTTCTCCTGGTTGTCTCCAAACCTGCTTGATGTGTAACTCATCAGTAAAAAGTAGGGAACACATATCCTCAGTATATGTTCTTTTGTATGCAAATAGAATCCATGTGCTATTGTAAAATGCACTCATGCATTTTTCATACTACAAAATATCTCAAAATCAGGCATTTTAGAAGATGGGGGCAGAAATAAAAACAGGCATTCCAGTATCCTCCCCTGAGGACCACTCTCTGCTCACTTTTTCATTGAGTCTATCCCTAAGTTCCCTAAAGTCTTCCATGAGATGCCAGCTTGATATCATTTTATTAATTATGATTATCAGGTAAGTTTGGAAAAGGCTAGGTTAAACTTGGAAATATGTCCTACCATGTAATATCTAATACTGAATACACAATCTCATTGTGAATTCTTAGGAGGGAGAACAGTAATTAGGCTATTATTTCTCCAATATCCCTTTGGGAAATTCTGTTCTGTTCAAGTTTCCTGAAAATCACCTTCTCTAATTTGCCAGCTTTTTCCATAAGGGTTCCATATAATCACAAAACGTTCTGGTCATCAGTTCTTTATTTTTTTTAAATATTTATTTATTTATGCATACAAGTGCTGGGGTGTAGGCCAGAGGTGTGTTGTGGGTTGGGGGTGAGAGGATTCACCAGAGACGGAGTGGGGAGCAGAACAGGCAGACTGACTGAAATACACTGCTGAGGGGAGCAGCAGGTGAGACAGGAGAGGTCTGCTGCGCCATGTGGGTAGCTCCCTGGCCAGGGATTGAACTTGCACTGCAGGGGCTGCAAAGAGCTTCACAGTGCTGTGCTTAACCCGTTGCACTACCGGAGAAGCCCCTGGTCATCAAGTCTTAACTCTTTGTATTCCGTACATGTTAACTCATGGATTCTTCTTTCCTAGAACTATGTCCTCCCCTTGCACCCAGAATCCTAATATCTTTTTTAATAGTCCCTGTTTGGGTATTAGCCTCAACACAATGGGCATACTTTGACTGTAGAGAAAAGTAGCCAATGCCAATCTAACTTCCCTCAGTTTCTTGAATGAATACTGCTCTAAAGTCAAAGGGATTTAAAATAGATGCACCCCACAATTTGGGACTTGCCGCAGATTCACTCTTCCTACTTCACCTTGATCATGGGTAGAAATACCTACTCTGATAGCCTTCTCATTCTTGGGACCCAGTCCCCACTTTGTACCCCATTGATTGGTGATGCTAACTTGCTTATTATTACCTAGAGATTTCAAGAAAAAAGCTTCAAAACTCTTGCTACACAGAGAATGTGCTTATCAGGGACTCAAGTTAAAATACCAGTTAGGTGCTCTCTAGGAACTAGTATTGTGTTCCAATGTTTTGGTCTTTAAAAACAGCACTAACTTAGATTTGTTTTTATCTACTCACATTTTGCCACTTGGCAGGTCAACTCCAATCTTCATGTGCAAAATTAAAATAACAGTACATCTCATACTGGTTGGATGATTTCAAGAAATGTTTTAACCCATGTGAAGCACTTAGAGGAGAGGACTTGGAAGAGCCCAGATCCATAAATAGGTCAACATGAAATATTAACTTTTTTTTTGTTGCTGTTGTTTTAAATAAATGCATTAGGTATTTTTCTAAAGAAACTTTGGCCTGTATTGTAGATCAATGAAAATCAAATATTTGTGTTTCATTTGTAGACCCAAAATGGTGCATTTGATTCTGGTTTTAATATTTTACAGATATTGCTCATTACTAATTATTTTTTATATATGTCAAAATAGTACAGTGGAAAAGTAGTGTGGTCCACTTTGGTCTGATAAATTTGGGTTCTTATGATTATCCTCTCCACATGCTTTTGTTTATTACCTTTTTCATGCTGCCAACATACCACACTATACAGAGGCAGTGTCTTGTGGTAGAAAACTTCTTTCTGAAGGCAACATCACAAAAGACTCACAAACATATTCATCACTTTTGTAGCTTGCTTGGTATGTGTTTGCTTTTGTTTGATATTTCTTTTGCTACAATCGTAAAATATGTTGTGACCATCATACGTTAATAAATTACTGCATTTAAAGTTTGGCAGCAGGGCCTCCCCGGTGGCTCAGTGGTTGAGCTCTGTGTTGCGAAGCTGCCCGCAGCCTCTGCAGCGCTGGTTTGATCCCTGGCCCCCAGGTAAGGGTCCCACATGGTGCGCAGACCTCTCCTGCCAGCCGCTGCTCCCCTTAGCAGTGTACTTCATCAGTCTGCCTGCTCTGCTCTCCCCTCTGGCTCTGGTGAATTCTCTCACCCTCGTGCGCTTCTGACTGTACCCAGTGATTGTATCAATAAATAAATAAATCTTTAAAAAAAATAAAGTTTGGCAACATTTATTTTAAAGCTGAGGCTGTCCACCATTCAATAAATAATGTAAATATTTTCCCTCACTCTGTAGGCTCATGAGCCATCAAATACTGTACTAAAGAAATACTGATCCTGAAGCAAGATAAAAAAGAAAGCTAGCAATAAGGACAATGTGATTTTACACTTTAATATCTAATATTAGATCCAAAGTCCAATATAAAATAATCTAATATTTAAAATTCAATATCTTCTGACTTCCCAATTCTAAAATCACTTGAGTAGACCAGTGCAATCCATTCAGGACAAGTAGATTTTCCACCGATATGGTCCTGAACTAATATTGAGGGAGATCTGAAATAGCCTAAAATCAGTCCTTATATTGGTTCCTGTTAGTGAGAATTAACCACAGAAGATTAATAAAATTAGAAAAGTGTG
The DNA here is from genome assembly GCF_964194135.1 of Talpa europaea. NCBI lineage: Eukaryota > Metazoa > Chordata > Mammalia > Eulipotyphla > Talpidae > Talpa > Talpa europaea. The sequence continues at coordinate 104,852,476 of NC_140076.1, forward strand.
GTACAAGGAGACATTTATCTGACAATTTTAGCCATAGAGCATCCTAGCTACTAATAAAAAAGATTTAGGCAATAAATAAGAATGTTTTTGCATTGGAAATACATCTGTGTTCCCAAAATTACAATGTAGATACTCACAATTTAGTGCCGCACTTAGCCCCTTTCATAAGTATGTTTACCTCTTCATTTTCCACATTTGTTTGCCCTGTCATCAGACATTGCTCATCTTAAAATTGCATTATTTGAGCCTCTTCCTCATTTAAACCACTATTCCATTTTCCCTGCTTTTATTTTGACTTCCCCAATGAGTGTTTTGAACCCCTGCCTATGTGTTGTACGTGTGTTGTGTGCGTGTGTGTGTGTGTTAATCATTCTACTATTCTCCAGTAAAATGGCTTCTGCCTCAATACTCTATTATCACAAGTATTTCCAAGGTCACTGATGCCCACTTTCAAGACAAATCAAAAGATTTTTCTTGCAGCTTATCTTTTCTCAAGTATCTGACCCTATTGATCACAACTTTTTTTTTAACTTCTGGCATTTTAAAAGAACCTTTTTCTTATTCTCTAAGATATGAATTGCCTTTTCATTTTCTTGGAGGTCAGTTTAAATTTTTATTTCTCTCCTCATACAAACATTCAAATATCTAGAGTACCCTAAATTCTGTGTGTGTGTTAACTCAAATATGAATTGTTAGCTGCCAATAAAACCAGCTCTAAGAGTAGTTTCACTTTTTTTTAAATTTTTTGCAAAGAAGAACTGGGGTGTAGGCCAGAGGTGCAGGGGGTGGGGGAATATTCACCAGAGAGAGAGAGAGAGAGAGAGAGAGAGAGTGGGGAGTAGAGCAGGCAGATTTATTGAAATACACTGCTAAGGGGACCAGCAGGTAAAACAGGAGAGGTCTGCTGTGCCGTATGTGGTAGCTCCCTGGCTGGGGGTTGAACTCAGGCCATCGTGGTGACACAGTGCTGAGACTTAACCCCTAGGCCACCAGGGAGACCCAGAAATTTCACATTTAACCAAATACATGGATTTTTCCTTCATTAAGAGAAGTGATCAGGGCCTTCCCGGTGGCGCAGCGGTTGAGCGCTGGGTTGCGAAGCTGCCCGCGGCCTCTGCAGCGCCGGTTCGATCCCCGGCTGCTCCCCGGCCACCGGAGGAGGGTCCCACATGGCAAGCAGACCTCTCCTGCCACCCGCTGCTCCCCTCAGCAGTGTACTTCGGTCCTTCTGCCTGCTCTGCTCCCTGCTCTGGCTCTGGTGAATTCTCTCACCCTCCCGCGCTTCTGACTGTACCCAGTGCATGGTATAAACAAACCATCAAACAAACAAACAAATAAATAAATAAATAAAACATGTCTCTATAAAAAAAAATAAAATTAAAAAATTAAAAAAAAAAAAAAGAGAAGTGATCAACTCTCTCTATGGTGGATCCAAAGCTTCATCCAGAAAGAGCAAATCCATCCTCTACCTCTAAATTCTGGAATAGTTGATTAGTATTAGCATTGAGGAATTTTTTATTACCTTTCTGGAGCTACATAAAAACATTCTGTTGCAGCTGATTTTTGATCATCCTGTTCATAATCTTCCTCAGGTAATTTTTGTGTAATGTTTCAGTGGTTGATCTGTCTTTGGCCTTCCCAAAAACAAGACTCACACAAGTTTTCTAAGAGTTCTTATCACTCTGTTTCTTATCTTAGGCTCTGCTCTTACCATTTAGCCAGTCTATGTTTTCCATGCCTTCCATGTTCATGTTGCTTTTTATTATTTTCATTGCTGTTATTATTTTGTGTATGAAAACTTGTTTATTCCTTTCTTGGATTTTTTTTTAATTAATAAATTTTATTTTTATATTCCCCATACAATTGCAATCCCCCCATTCTGACCCCAATCCCTCCCCTCCCGCCCCCCACCTCCCAAAAAGTGTCTCTGGTTCATAGTTTTTGTTGATTTTGATTTTCACTTTCTTATAGTTATTCATTTTCCTGGTCCCTTATTTAAGTTTTCTAGATCCCTGCTATGAGTGAGACCATCCGGTATTTTTCTTTTTCTTTTTGGCTTATTTCACTGAGCATGATCCCTTCCATCGTCATCCATGTTGCTGCAAATTGCATGTGTTTATCTTTTTTGAATGCTGAGTAATATTCCATGGTATATATGTACCACATCTTCTTGATCCAGTCATCTATTTTTGGGCATTTGGGCTGTTTCCAAAGCTTAGCTATTGTAAACAGTGCTGCTATAAACATAGGGGTGCAGGTGTTCTTTGGAATTGATGTTTCTGTGTTCTTTGGGTAAATACCTAGGAGTGGAATTGCTGGATCATATGGAAGCTCTATGTTTAGTAGGTCCAGAAATCTCCACACAGCTCTCCATAGTGGTTGGACCAGTTTGCACTCCCACCAACAGTGCAGAAGAGTTCCTTTTTCTCCACAACCTCGCCAACATTTGTTGTTGCTATTTTTTTTTAATATGTGCCATTCTCACTGGTGTAAGATGGTATCTCATGGTAGTTTTGATTTGCATTTCCCTGATTACAAGTGATGTTGAACATTTTTTCATATGCCTGTTGGCCATTCGCATTTCCTCTTCAGAGAAGTTTCTTTTTAGTTCCTCTGTCCATTTTTTGACTGGATTATTTTATTTGTTGTTGTTGAGTCTCATCAGCTCTTTGCAGATTTTTGTGATAAGTCCTTTATCATTAGTGTTGTGTGCAAAAATTTTCTCCCAGTTGGATTTTGCCCAAATCATGTGCACCAAGAATCTCAAGTGCTTGTTGACATCAGGGACAAATGTCATTTCAACATAGTCTATGAGAAGTATGAAGCACCCCTGTGGATGTTCACTTGCCAAATAATTGATTCCTAACTCACATCTGGTTGCTTGTGTAAGCCCACACTGTCCATAGAAATAGGGTACATTCAAGATTGAATTGAGATGACTCCTAATATTGGACTGAATATGAGCCTTTTGTTTTCTCTGGAAGAGAATCTGGGAAACTAATGCAGAAAGCTACCTGTGTATGAGACATCTGCTATAAAAACCATAAGAGGTTTTCTTTCTCCAATTAATCAAATCCAGACTCTTGGAGCCAGATTTTAGTGTTCTCCAAAATCAACTTTAAATTACCTGTGTAAACTTATCTCCCACTACCCTACAGTCTTACAAATAAATGAAGATTATATTTATAGTTGGTAATACACCAAGATAATTAGTTTCTGTTGATCTGAATAAAATACATTCACATTTAAATAAAATGAGTATAATATTGATATATGATATATATACATATATTCTCTCATATATAAGATATATCTATATTTATATCAGGTATGAACTTGGACAAGAAAATTGGACTGAGAGAAAATATATGTTGAGGTTGGAAATACTAACAATATAACATCTGAGTGGGAAAAGGGAATGAAATCATTTGGAAAGAAGGAACAGGAATAAAGAAAGAGTTGTTTTAGTTTGTTGGGGCTAGAAATATACTACCTAGACCTCAGACAGTGGCATGACCTGGTTTTATGAGCCTGGAGCCTAAATAGTTCTGGGGACTCACTTTTAAAAAGAAAAATGCAGAACTATAAAATAAAACTAGCCACACTGTCTGGGAAGCAGCTTGTATAACTGATGACTCTGAAGTTAAGCTTCATTAGCATCATGGACATAGGTAGAATTTTCAGAATGTTTGGAAAGCCTCTTAAGCCCCAGCACAATAAAGACCACTTCTACCGTGTCCAGTAGAATATGCTTGCCTCCTCCTTCTCCACCCATTTCCACCTCTAGCACATCATACATTTTTCAAGGATTTGTAGCACCCAGGTACTTTCACACAGACGCATTGTAAAATTACAACCACATCATTCACAGCTCTTCCCTCAATTTTATTTAGTTCTTCATATTCCCCAAGAACAAGTCATGCTCTTGGTGTTCAGCTATTTGTTTATATGCAGAAGGATGCTTTGGGTTGGATAAGGAAGGCAAGATGGAATGAAAAGAGGGATCCCCAGCTCTCCAGCCACTAAGAGAAATACTGCTGTGACTGATGGGGAAAAATGAAGATTCAATGAACACCAGGAAAGAACTGGGACATGATTGCAGCTCATGCAATTTGTCTTTGCCCTCCCACCTCAACAGAAGTCCCAGCAACTGTATCAATCACACACAGGCACTCGGGCACTTGGAGTCAGACTCCGGAGTTTTGTTTGGTTTTGTTATTATATTATATCATAAAAGCAGCATCTCCAGCTTAGGAAGCTAGGTATTTCTTTATACTGGTTCCTTATTTGATTCCCAATCAAATAGGCATATCCCTTCTGTCTTATCATATTTTCAAATCTGCTTAATTTATCTTATTTTCTCCCTGCCTGCTTGTCTTTGGACTCTCTTTACTTTCTTTAGATCCACAAATGTTTTAATTCACACAAAGGATGTGCCAGTTCTTCTCATAAGATTATAGTAAATTAGATTAAAAAATAAACAATCAGAGTTTAATATGATTTGCATGATGCTATGATCCACTGTAAGGTACATAAATATACACACATGAGTGGTATGGCTTACTCATGAGATATGAACACAGTGCATAAAAAAAAGTGAATTCAGAGGTATGGAGAGGTCAGCTATTGGATAATCTTACAAGCTGTGTTAAGGAACTTGAGTTGTCCTGAAAGTCATGGGAAATCTATGACACAGTCAGATTTAGATTTTAGAAAGATAATTTTAGCTATTTGTCAAAAAATAGTTTATAAGAGGACGATACTCTTAGAGAGAAAAATCATTTTTATGAGGCTATTACAGTAATTCCAGAAAAAAACATTTTAAAAATACTAAAAAACTGAAGAAAGCAATGGCAATGTTAATGAAAGTCTGGTTGGTGATGGATTAAATCTAGAGAATTTGGTTGGTGCATCAATTAAGGGAAAAGAAGGAATTAAAGATGCATCCGAGATTTCTTGAATGAGAAACGGAAGAATTTGCTGTCCTCAAAATGAATAAAGGTGGAGACGTGTTTAATGCTCATTACTAATTACTTACTACATGCTAAGGAGATGCTAAGCATCTAACATGCATTTTGTACTTTCATTGCATGTGAACAAAACTTGAAAAGTAAAATAACTTGTCTAAAAATACATAATAACTAAGAGGTAGAGGTGGAATTTCAAATCTAGAAGATCTGACCCAGTGCCATAATTCTTAATAAATAGTACACTAGTGTTTCCTGAGCTGTGGTCAAAGCTCTCTGCATCAGGGTCTACAATCTAAGGTACTTATTAAGTTAAATGCTTGGGTCCAACCCAATCTATTGAAACAATTTCTGACTAGTTGGGACTGAATGCACCAGGTGTTTCTCGAGCACATTACAGTTGTCATATCACTGCAACACATAGTTTATATTATAGCTTGGAAGGATGATGACAGATTCACTTTTTTAAAAAAATAGAGATTTTAGTGTTTGGAGAATGTCACCCAGAATGCTGTAGAGGTGGAGTCAGATAATATTTTCAGGCTAGATTTTGATGCTGGGAGGGTTTAACTCAAGTCTCAGTCTCGGTAACACTAGTTTCGCAGCAACTATCCCAGAGTGGTTTGGATGAGGTATCCTAGGTAGGTAGGATGATGGAATAAAATAAATCATCATCACACTACCCTCCCCCAACCTCCTCTGTCATAATAATTTTCTATAGTGCACTTTTCACATGTATCCCTAAATCTGCCCCAAGCATGAAATATTTTGTTTCCCTAAAGCTGTTTGCAAACTATTTTTGCATGTATACTATAAAATATTTTTTATATAGTATACATTTAGTATTTAGTACATAGTACATTTAGTACTAGTACATTTAGTACATAGTATTTTATATTTAAATAATACTATTTTTAACATAATTTTTATTTATGTAGCAAGGATATAGTGGACACGTGACAGCAGAAATGTGACAGCATTGTTGGTCACAAGGACACCCAGTGTCCTCTTAGAAGCAGAGTAACTAATGTCAGAAGTGTGATTGTTGCTTGTGTGGGTCTAATCTGCTAAATTTCAAGCATTTTACTGCATCATTTCTTCACAATGTTTTTTTAACATAGTAGGTACCCAATGCCTAGCTAAGGAATTTGGAAGACAAAAGTTTAAAAGAAATAAGGAGAATAAGAAATCAGGAACCAATCACTTGTGAAAGTGCCATGTTAGGAAAACTCTCCTTGTGCCTCTTAGGACTAAGTGATCACTTCAGCAAAGGATGCTCTGTTCTTCCAGTATTCTTTTTAAACTTGTGGCTTTCAGCAAATGGACTTCAAGAAGGTCTTGGACTTGCTTTCTCATGTGAGAGAAGAAAGATTCAGATTCTGAGAATCAAGTCAGGAACCTTCAAGATTCAAAACACTCCAACTCTTATATGATGGCATGAGAATTGAAAACATTCCCACTTTTATATTTTACCTGTCCTTGTTTCTCTCAAGTTGTTTTAACTTAAAATGCTGTCAGCCTACTTCAGTTTTGTGTTATTAACATTTAAGTGTCTGCATTCTAGTCTATTTCAAGATGACCTATAAGGAAAATAGCATATCAAAGATATTTAAGAGATATTTTTTTTTTTATAGAGGCATGTTTATTTATTTATTTATTTGTTTGTTTTGTTTATACATGCACTGGGTACAGTCAGAAGCACGGGAGGGTGAGAGAATTCACCAGAGCCAGAGCGGAGAACAGAGCAGGCAGAAGGACCGAAGTACACTGCTGAGGGGAGCAGCGGGTGGCAGGAGAGGTCTGCGCACCATGTGGGACCCTCCTCCGGTGGCCGGGGAGCAGCCGGGGATTGAACCGGTGCCGCTGAGGCTGCGGGCAGCTTCGCAACCCAGCGCTCAACCGCTGCGCCACCAGGGAGGCCCTTAAGAGATATTTTTTAAGAAAATAAAATTTAAAAAAGCAATGTCCTTACTAATTATAATACTGTCATCTTAGCACAGTTTTTTTTTCTGTAGACATTCATTTTCCAACCTACTTGATTTATTAATATTTATTTCTTCTTCAGTCCATGCCAAGTAATGATATAGGTTGATATGTAGGAACCCATTTTTGTGGCTTGTGGCTTGAGAATGTATTTAGCTCCGACTTAGAAACGTGGTCTTCTTGACCTCTGCAGCATTCGCCAGTTTGAAAATCCTGAACATAATCCTCTGTGGGGATTTACACAGGTGTCTATTATGGCCCATAATCTGTGATATGGCTTCCAGGAGTCTCCTTGCAGAGAGGTTAAGCCCTTCCATCTTTATTCCTGAGGAAAAAAGTCCACACAGCATTAGCATTGTCAGGGAGCAGATTGAATCAAGCAACAGCCTCAATTAGGCCTTAAGCCTGTGTCTGTGCCAGGGAGGAGTCTGTGTGATAAGCAACTGGTTCCTTTAGAAACCGGAGCAGTTAGTTTTAACTCCGGAGACACAAAAACAAAACTATTCATCTTCCATGATCTTAAGCCACCAGAGTTCCCAAGCCAAATACGTGGGTGCTTTTGTCACAGCAGTTTCAGAATATCCAAAGTTGGGACAGTCCTATAATATTCAGCCCATCTTGTTCCCGTGGATCTGCTCTGCATTGGAACCCACCTACCCATTCACAGAACCCCTTACAAATTGAGATTGTGCTGCGATTTGCAGGGATCACTGCTTTTTATATCCAGGTAACAAGGGACAACCAGAAACAGGCTGCCTGGTGGAACTTTGTCCCAGAGGACATCATAAGTCCACCCCCAAAGCTGTCGTCATCACTGTGGCCATGGAGGTGCTGAGACTTCCTTTTCAGAGTTCTGGAGCTGCTCACCATCATGGATGGTGCTTAGCCCAGGTCCTACTTTAGCTCCCTTCTCCCTAATATCAGTAAGTGGGTATCAAAGTTTTTTGTTTGTTTGTTTTTAATATAAGGGGCATCTCAGACTAACCTATGAACATCAGCTTCCAGACTCAGAGTCATCTGAGTATCTCTGGGAAACCTTCAAGGAGGGGCTGTCCTACCTTCTAACCAAGCAAGACTCAAGGAGCAGAAAGGCTGAGGCAAGGAATGACCAAGACGTTCTAAGAAGAGACTGGGGCGGGGGGGGGGGGGGTCCTTCCCACCAAAAATGACACTTCTCAATAAAGAGGTCAGTCAACTCAGAAAATTCTTGCTTGGTGCCTCTCCATGAGCTGCAGTGGAGGAGGGAAGGAAGCCATCTTTCCAGACAGTAGTCCTTTCTGCCAGTGAAAGAGCTTGGGGCTCTTCTTGCTAGAGATGAGCAGTAAACTCTGACCAGTTTCTTCACTGGCAGAGCCATTGTGATGTCTTTCACAATCACAGTAAGAATGAGTCGGGAGTGCCATCCCAGAAGGCTGTTTGTGCTCATTTTGCCTTTGAGTCTTTCTCACTTTTTTTCTGTCACTTTCCAACCTAACAAGCAAGGACGAGGCAGATGTAAATGGGTGTGAGGCTGTTGTGTCTCTATTTTTCACCATCGGTGTAAGTGTTAACCCGGATGCTTCTCAGAACCACAAGTAGGTACATGCCTGCCTGGCGTGTGGCTTACAGTTCAGTAGCAAACCTCCCATGAGAATTCCCTACATTTCCAGTAGTTTGTCGTTTTCCCAATAGTTTGCCAGTGGGTAAAGTTTGGAAGGGTGAGGGTAAAAGATAGGAACCACAATACGACTTTGGCATTGCTTATATAGGATTTGAAAAAAAAAAAACAAAAAACTGCTCTAGCAATTAGGTGAAAGGAAGTTCTTTTCAGTGTCATATGCCAGAAGAAAGGCGCTTTCATCAGTAGGAACATTTGTGTCTCAAATTTTATTAATCCCTCTAAGTTCTGAAAGCATATTTAGGAAGAATAACAACATTTCAGTTTGACTACAAAGTGCTAATTAATTACTAACTTCCTTTCTCCCAGAGGTAAAATATCAATGTTATTTTTTAATGGAATTAAGCATCACAATCTTCTAATTGTTATAAAAATATTTAGCAGTAATATCTGTTTAATTATTTAGACATCTCTTAATGGTGTAAATATTACCAGCGCAGTCATAAATATTTTCTGCTTTGTCCATAGACAATCAGTTAAGGATCTGTTGCTTGTAGGTCTTAAATTAAGATCTATTTAAGGCTGCCTGCTGGCCACAGGATAATTACTTACACTTGCTAATGCCTGAATCCATTAGATTTAGCAGCAAGAAGTATTCTTTGCTTTCACAAATAAGGGAAAGTTATTTTTCTTATATAAATTTCTTTGTTGCTGGTATTAGAGAGGATTAAGATGGGGTTGAAGTAGCTGAAACTTTAATTAATCTAATCCCTTGAACAGCAATTGTTTTCAAATTGATAATTTTCTGTAACAACAGTATTACAGATCACACACACGTGAATTATTTACACTATTTTAGCATATAATCTCACCTCCAGCTTTGTCTTTCTAAAATGGCAAGATATGAGACTTCTTCAGCCTTTTTTTTTTTTTCATTTTCTCTCACCTAAATAACAGGGTTTCTTCTGAAAGTTCCAGAATAAAATCTTTTCTTTCCCTGCTAGTTTTCTCTCAATGTTGTTGTTTCTCAGTAAGTTGTGTTAATTAATCTAAAAGAGCATGAGGGTGCTGTGAAATCAGGAAAATGGTTGAATTGATTTTTTTATCTATAGTCATTTGGGGGTAGACTTTCACTTGAAATGATTTGTTTACTCATCAATTTTAATAAATTGTTATGCTACTGAAATTATCACTAAGAGTAGAGTCAGATGAAGGACAAAACTGTCATTCTGGTCAACCTCTGACCATCTCCAGGGTAAATTAGGAATTGTTCTTAATCTGCTCAAATGTCACATAATCGAGGAGAGACTTTCTCTGACCTCCCAATATAAAATTACAATCACTATCCCTCTTCTAACACCATTCTCCTCTGTAATTGGATTTATTTTTCTCCATAGCAGTTATCATCATCTGACATTATAAAACATGTATTTGTTTGGTGCATCTCCCCCACTAAGGTGAAGCGCCACTGAAAGCGAGGACTTGGATTTGTTTACTGCTGTATCCTCAGAGCCAAGACAGTGCCTTAAATATAGTAATATAGTAGGCAATCAATAAATCATTATTGGGTGCATGAAGCTTTTTCTTTCATTTTTCGTGTGCTTAAAGCACCAGATCAGTACAGAGCAAGGAAATTTTCTCCTTGTCCTGGTATATATTTTGAGAGCTGACAACTTGATGTAAATGAAAACATTTATCCTAAGCCTGCTGTCCTGCTGAGTCCCAGTGGGAGTACATCCCTGTGGATCAAAAATGGAGACTGAGAGCTTTATGGGGTCATGTCTTCATTAAAGGACTAATCTTTGGACTGTGCACTGCTGCCTGGCATCCATGTGTTTGCAGTTCTAAGAGGAATACACAGCAAGAATCTCTAGGATATTTGCCCTCTAGGACATTATTACATGCCACATAAGTAGGGGTTACTAAAACAAAAAGAGTTTCCCTGGGCATATAATTTTCTTAAATGAGGTATTACATGAAGCTGGGAAAGTTCTTAAGTTCAAGACATTTCAGATGTATGAGTCCACTGGTGAGGACTCTTCAAGATAAGAAGGTCTTTCCCAAACTTACTTTTCTTAGGTCCTTCTTTTCTACCAGCCAACACTATTTCTAAGACTCTATTGTCATAAGAAATGCCATTCCATTCACTTGGGAGCTGAAAAAGCCAGGACTGGGGCAAAAAGTGCTTCCTAGCTCTGCCCCTTTACACACTTGTCATGTGACTTTGGAAAAGTTACTTAACACTCCTCTATGCCTCAATTTCCTCTGCCATAAAATAGGGGTGAAAAGGATTACCGAGGTTAATATATGTAAAGTGTGTGACATACAAGCGCTAAATAAATAATGGCGATAGACAACACCTTTTATTGAATGTGGGAATGAATGACTTTTAGACAGATCCATCCCTTCAGCCATAGTTCCTAAAACAGGTTTGCAAGTATTGCTCTCTATTGGGACTCAAACTGCTGTACTTTGTACTTCATCCCAGAACCACTTCCCATCTGAAAATCTTTGCATCTACACTGAAGTCAAAGATATGCTATCTTTCAACACATCTTAACATAAATGTCTGATAATTCACTTTGGTATATCACGTAGAGATGATTCCCTGTGTTGTGATACCCTTGACCTCTGATGAGACACTTTTGCCAGGAGGGGCATGGCAGCATCCAAGTTTATGATGGTGCAGATGGATACATGCTGATAGATGTTCAAGTGACCATATTTTTTCAATAAATTCTAAATGAAGGTGTGATTTGTGTAAATCTGATCCCTTCCAGTAAAATGGGCATTTACATATATTTGGAATTTATCAATCCTGACAGATTCCACAATATTTATAGCCCTCCATAAACAGCCCTTGCCAGTTTGCAGAGCTCTGCATTTGGCTCTCTGGTATGCTTAAGAGAGTTTAAATAATAATAAATTTGGTGATTTATTCCACCTGGAACAGAAACTTATTTCCCCCCCTTGGCTCATTTTGAAGGGGATGCTATAAATAGTGCCACAGACGCTGGCATCAGGAATAGAGAATTGAAATTCGAGAGAGAACTACAGAAACATTTCCATTATCACTGATGCCTTGAATGTATTTTTAAAACAGTTCTGTTCCTCAAATAATGCACCTTCTCTCCTTTCTCCTGCCCCAGCTCAATTATACGTAAGTCCCCCAAACCTGTTGCCAGCTTTAGGATTCAGTTGCACTAATGGGAAGGAGAGAGTGAAAGTATTAGCTGACTAGGTAGGGGAAGGTTGCCTCTAGGGAAGCCAAAGCAATTCTCCAATGTTCATCTTACATTTCACAGGAGTCAGCGATGTCTAGAGTGTAAATTCATTATTTGAGATCCAGCTCATGCCTCCTGCAGGTATTATGAAAAGCTCTGGTTCATGAAAAAGAAAAAAAAAAGGCTAATTGTCATGACAAGAGTAAGCCTAAGGACAATGTCGGAGGGCTGATTCTTTCACCCATTCATGCTTAGAATTATCCAGTGTGGGATAAGAGAGAAATACCTGAAACAGTTGCCTCAAAATGATGTAATTTATTTTCTAAAAAAAAAAAAAATGAAAGAAACAAAAATCTGGGACCCGTTTGTTTGGCATAGACTCTGCGATGTAAGCTGAGATGAGACATTCAGTACAGTCTATAAGTTGCTATAAATGGTCATATGACAAGGACACTGATTACCAGCTTCTTGCTTAAGTGGCCTATGAAGGAAGTAGCCTTTTAAGAGGGACAATAATAATAACAGCTGACAGCCACGGAGAGCTGACTAGGGACCTGCATGGAGCCATGCATCATGTGGCTGTCACCATTGCAACACCCCTCTAATTAAATACTGGATTTTTCCATACCTGATAACCTGGAACACACCCCCACCCCATATCTTTCCTGAGCAATCCCTTTGTCTCTAGCTAATAGGATGGCAGATGTTTGGACCAAGCCCCAGAGCCTAGAGTGTACCATATTTTAATGATTTGTGGTGAACAAGGTAAATGCTTCAAAAGCAGACTTTATGAAGCAGAGAACCAGCTAAGTATGATGGATATGAGACAAGGTAAATGTTGTATGGGGGTATTGTTTCCCAACAGGACCCAAGTGTCTATGGTTCATGCTAATTCTAAAGATTTGCTTGAAAATGACTTTTTAAAAAACTGTGCTCTTGAGAAATGTCCTTGAGGCTGGGAGAAATTTCCTTGCCTTGCTATAGCATCTTTCCAAAAGGATGGAGAGTTACTGAACTGTTAGCCAATTGCTCAGTCTCTTTGTTCTTTTGAGACCACAGTATGGGTCCAATACATATGAGATCAATAAATTGTTTTCATTTCTTAAAGCCCATAGAAGGAAAGAAGACAAGGAAATTACCATATTGCTTTTTTTTTTTCCTCAAAAATAGCTATTAGAGAGAAGCCAGTTAGGACAAATAAAAATGCTTACTGCAAACAGGTTGGGTTGTTTTTCTTTCTTTCCTAGTCTCTTAGAACAGCAACATGGCAAGACTTGTCAAACCAGTATTTTGATGCACCCTGTTTTGTTCTTCTTTCATAGGGCAACCCCTACATGTGCAATAATGAGTGTGATGCCAGTACCCCTGAGTTGGCACATCCCCCTGAGCTGATGTTTGATTTTGAAGGAAGACATCCCTCTACATTTTGGCAGTCTGCTACGTGGAAGGAATATCCCAAGCCTCTCCAAGTTAACATCACTCTGTCTTGGAGTAAAACCATTGAGCTCACAGACAACATAGTTATTACCTTTGAATCGGGGCGTCCAGACCAAATGATCCTGGAGAAATCTCTTGATTATGGACGAACATGGCAGCCCTATCAGTATTATGCCACAGATTGCTTAGATGCTTTTCACATGGACCCTAAATCCGTGAAGGATTTATCACAGCACACGGTTTTAGAAATCATTTGCACCGAAGAGTACTCCACAGGGTACATGACAAATAGCAAAATAATCCACTTTGAAATCAAAGACAGGTTCGCGTTTTTTGCTGGACCTTGGCTACGCAATATGGCTTCCCTCTATGGCCAGCTGGATACAACCAAGAAACTCAGAGATTTCTTTACAGTCACAGACCTGAGGATAAGGCTTTTGAGACCAGCCGTCGGGGAAATATTTGTAGATGAGCTACACTTGGCACGCTACTTTTACGCAATTTCAGACATAAAGGTGCATGGAAGGTAAGAGAACATCTCTCTGATGGGAATGAGAGTGGGCGTGTTCAAAGAAAATGCCAGTGTGTTGGTTCCATGGTGGTAGAACAATATTTGTTGCTTTCTACTGCGACATTTTCTCAGGAACAACAGCTTAGAGGTAGGTTCTGGGACATTTGAGACTCTTTTACTCAATAGTAATTTGTGACCCCAGGCTTGCTCTTGCTGAACCTGAACCTGGCAGGATTTCTTAGACTGTAGACATAAGCAAGCAAGCAAGCAAGCAAACAAACAAACAAACATCTTATTTGATACCCAGGAAGTCCTTAGGTCAGGAGGTGGTTTAAGGTATCAAAGCAACAAAGCCAATTGCTCTATAAAAGAGGCTGCAAAACAAGAAATACATGTTTCCGTTGTTTTCTAATGTAAAAGGCAGATTCAACATGGTATAAATCTTTATTTATGTTTGGTTATATTGCACAAAATCATTTGGAAATGAAGGCTATCTTTCTTTAAATTTTCTAATTAGAACTAAAGGCATGGAGGAAACGATGCATTTGTTAAAGCTGTGTAAGCTCTTGTTTTCAGGTTTTGGATATTACTGCCTAAAAAAATTATACCGTCATTTAAAATATGGGCCTGAGTTGGACTGTCTTCAGTTTGTTTTTGTTTTTTTTTTTTAGATTTATTTATTTATACAAGCACTGGGTACAGTCAGAAGCATGGGAGGGTGAGAGAATTCCCAGAGCCAGAGCAGGGAGCAGAACAGGCAGACTAACAAACTACACTGCTGAGGGGAGCAGCAGGTACTGCAGGAGAGGTCTGCGCACCGTATGGCACCCTTGCCTGGTGGCCGGGGATCAAACTGGTGCTGCAGAGGCTGCGGGCAGCTTCGCAGCCCAGTGCTCAACTGCTGCACCACAGGGGAGGCCCTGGCCTGTCTACGTTCTGTAAGTCAATTACAGATGGGCCAGGGTTTATAAACATTAGTGACGATAGACCAGACAGCTTTATCTTTAATTTTGACAATATACCAGAGATATAATTGAACAAGTTTCCAAGAATGTTGAAGATGTTTAAATGAAAAACTTGAATAATGAGAACTAAGACCACAAACATAGAGATTTTCAACCAGATTTTTAAGTGTGGTGTGTTATCAAAATAGCCAGCTGATGGGAGTTGAAGCATAAGGTAAAAACTATGGGTAGAGCAGAGGATACAGCAAAATGGAAAAAAGGAAAAGCAAAGCAAAGAAATAATCATTCTAAAAATGCCAAGATGATCTTTAAAAAAATATGTAAGGGTATGAATAGAGATAACACATAACTCATCTCCATGACTTATGATTAATTAATTAATCATAAAATTTAAAAAGATAAGACAGGATTCATTATGTCAACAGGTTTCCAGCATCTCTTATAGCTGTTCATTTCCCAGAAACTGTAGAAAAGTTGAGACTCCTTTGTCTTTCAGAGACATGTCTTAACCTATCTTCAATAATAGTGCTATTATATCTGTTCACTAGAAGGAAGAGGTCATTGCTGTTAAGATAATGGCCAGAGTGGACATAAGTCATGGCAGGCATGACTTCAGTTTGATGGTAAAAGTTTCAGAGTCTTAATCATGGAAAATAGCAGCAATTGCTATTTCCTCTCAGCTTTGGTCTGCTTTCATGTTCCTCATGGAAGAGTCAAGAAATTATAGCTTAAAATCTTTTTTTTTTTTAAGATTTATTTATTTACACAAGAACTGGGGTACGGGCCAGATGTGTGGGAGGGTGAGAGAATTCACCACAGACAGAGCAGGGAGCAGAACAGGCAGATGGACCAAAAACATTGCTGAGGGGAGCAGCGGGGCAAGACAGGAAAGGTCTGCCATGCCATGTGGGTATCTCCCTGGCTGGCCAGGAATCAAACTCATACTACAAAGGCTGCAGACAGCATTACAGCACTGCGCTCAACCCATGGTGCCACCAGAGAGGCCTATACCTTAAAATCTTTTAAGCAAGGTCTTGGTAATGTAGGATGGAGACACAAATAAAACAAAATAATATTTCTGAGAGAAATATACAATGGTGCAATATTGAGCTTATGGATGCCAGGGCAGAGAAGACAGTTCATATGTGGGCATGGCACCATAAAAGGGAGACATGGAGCTGTTGCCTTAAACACGAGTCTGCTATTTATAATGATATGTGGCCATTTAGATTCATGAACATTTTAGCAAAAGATTATCACTTTCTGTTATTCTTGGAGACATATAGTATATAAAAATAATTGTTGTTGATATTATTATTGTTGGTGTTGGTGGTGTTGTAGTTATGTACTCTTATTTTACATCCTTGTAAATTTTTCCACAATATAAGATTCTCCCCTCAAGTGTCACCACTTTAGTTCTTCCACTACCAAATCTTCTATAATATTCCACCCTTCCTTTCCTTGTTCTAGCATATGCACTTTGCTATTTGGTCTCAGATTAGTTGTCATGTATTCAGATCTGAGTACCTGTTTTTATTCCAATACCATACTGTTTTAACCATCATGGCTTTATATTATAGTTTGAAATGACATTGGTATTATTAACACTAACATACCATAACAAAGTAACAATTCTGCTCCCCTGTAAGAAAAATGTAAAAATTAATAATCTCAGATTTGAAGTAAAATCCTAATATGATCTACACTGCTAAACAGAAGTGTATTGAGGTCAGTTTCCTCAGTTTGAGAATACCTTACTCTACACCAAAATCCTTACAAGTCCACTTCTTCAAACAGTCATTTTTATCTTATAAATAAAGTAATCTTGTGAAGATTTTTGGTTAGAACATAATCATTCTTTAGACTTATTGCTATTCTTAGATACTCATTTTTTATTTCCTTTGATTATTGAAATTGTGTAAATTACATGTTAAAACTGCAGGCATTTTTAATGCATTATTCATTGGAGATCAGACATACCATCTCTCAAAGATGGCATGTTAAACATGTAGCATCTTACCAGATTTACTCCTTTTCTTTTATCCCTCAACCTAGTAGTTTCCTTCTACTGAAGTTCATTGATACTAAGGAATTTGTCCTCTTCCTTTTCTGTCCACTGTCTTTTCCTATTCACCAGTCAACTGGTGAGGAAGAAGCCAGGCAAGAGAGAAATGTCCAGAAGAGGTAAGCCCCTTCTGTAAGGCCCCACTCTGTCAACTCCAAACTCCCAACACTAAATTCCTTAGGGCAAAACTGATGTTGGCTTGTACTTTGCTGAGCACCAGATAGTTGAGCTATTTTTAGTCTTAGGGACAGGATTAAAGAAGCAAGGCTTGAGATTTCAAGCATGTCTCCAGCTTCCAAGTTATAGAGGAAAACTCTAAAGGGAACTGTTGAGCTGTTGTCATTGGTTCTATGGCTTTAAGCATTGAAGGTGATATAATTATTTTACCCTTGAAAATTTCACTAGGGTTAACAGTCTGGGTTGTCTTTTTCTTACACAAGTCATTTATAGGAAGCTTGAACATTTATTGATGAGCTCTAAATGAAAGTTCCAGGGGTTCTTTTGTAGAATATCATATATATATATATATATGATAATAATATATATGATAATAAAATATATATGATAGTAAAATATAACTGAGGTCTTTTTTCCCCCTCAAGCTCCTTCTCCCTGCCATCCTATGCAATGATTGCAATGTTTAACATGCCTTTACATGTATTCATTTGATCATTATAATGGTATTTTCTACTTCTTACTCAACCCTATTCCCAGCATAATGTAGGAATAGGCTTGAGTTACTGAAGAAAGTGAACAAATGTCTGTATTATAGTGGATGGATAATACAAGATTTTTCCACCATGAAATATTGAGCTGTAATAAAAAACCAACTGGTCTATCTACTCAAATTGACTGTATGTGAATTCTAATTCACAATCACTTCTTGTGTGCATGTATATACATCTTTTGTTTTTCTTATTGAATTTTCTTATTGAGGTGACTTTGGTTTACAGCACTGTTTATAATTTAGAGGTATAGATTCACACCTCTTCTAATGTTTGTTACTACACCATGCCCACCACCAAAACTCCAGTAATCCTCCACAATAATCTATCTTGTTTCCTCTCATCTTCTCCCTCTGGTAGCCTCAATTCTGCAATCAGATTTCTAGGATTTGTTTTGGTTTAGTTTTGTTTTGTTTTTCTGTATGGCTTTTATGTTTTATACTAGCTAGTATTGTTTGGCACAAAAAGGATATTTTGAATATCTTAAGGCTAATGTAGCATTTATGTTCTTTTTAACATCTGATACTTCTGATACCCATTTTATAGTGACAAAAGATATAATCCCATCCAAAATTTATTCCTGTTTTGCTACCTACTTATTTTGTGTCCATTTACTCCCTCTCATTATGTATTTATTAAGATAATGGAGGAAAAAGAGGAAACATGGCTGTTGGCAATCTCAGCGACTTCGTAGTACTTGCATTGTTCAATAAACCTAATAATCTTCATGGACTAATTCTGACTTATGGATGTCCTGCTTCAGTAAATCAGGGTGATTTTCTCTAGTGAATAATAGACGAGTGCAGTGTGCCAGTACCTTAATTAAAGAGTGGCTCTCTCAGTCTTGATCTCATTTTAATTTACAGGGTAATACTACAATAATATCACTAATGGAAGGTACATTAAAGGGCATCAAGTAGCATTAACTGTATTAAATTATGGTACTTGTGTTAATTAACTGCTGAAGCAAGATGGTTCTAATGGCCAAAAAGGTCGACTAATGCATAAATAAAATCTACCCAGATGAGGGGTGGGAGGAGAGAGGAAGAGAAGATGTTTGTTCTGAATTTTTTTTTTATATAGACAAGGGTTTAAATTCACAGACTGTTAAATATAAATAATGTGTGCTCAATTAGTTACACAATTGGAAATTTTGATTTTTAAGTGTTTTGTTTCCTTCTAATCTTTCCATAACTAAATTAACTAAAAGTTGAGCATTGCATTTGTCAGATATATAGATTTTATAGAATATAAATTCAACTTTATTGTTTGAGATAAACAGTTTTAAAGAAGTAATGTAATTTCTTGTAATAATTGTTAAATCTGAAAGATGGATGAGCATCTGGTAATATGCTCGTTTATTTGTAAAATATGTTATCAGCTATGTGTAAAGGGATGGGTTTCAGACATAAGATAACAGAAATCCTTTTTGAACACGAAATTTAGAACAAAACTATAAGCACTTTTCTCAGTAGTCTGGAAAATTCTAACCCACATCTCCATTACTTGCCTTGTTACACAATATTCCTGAACATAATTATCAATAATTTCTTTCTCCATGGTGTTTATTCATTTCTTATCCACTGTAGTGACAGTCCAAGTTCCATACAGGAAGTCAGCTGTTAGCTACTTTTAACAGAATTGACTGTTCCTCCTCTCTCTCTATTTTTTATCTCCAAGAAAGGATCCTGAGAGTCTGACCACTAAGTTCCATTTCAACAAATGTTTGGTTTGTTGGTGTTCCTCCCTTTACTTTTGCCCCAACTCAGAACCATACCCTTCCTGCCTAATCCAGGACCAGGTCCAGGAACAGAACCCCTCTAACTTGATGTCAGGAATGGGGAAGACCCCTGTATTGTTATCTCAGAAAGAATCACAAATATTTGAAAATCCCCACTGAGTATCACCACATATGTATTTGCTGTTATTTGGACAAAGTGAGTCTGAAATTCACTTTCTTGAAGCAAGGCTTCAAATGGTTAGCGCCAAAATATATGATGTCGGTAAAGCAAGAGCTCTTAAGGAAGTTTGAAATATAAAAACAATAGGGCATTCTTCAAACTTTCTTGGATCATTTGGAATAAAACACTCTTGAGGTTGTCTGCTGACTATAAAAGTCTAGCAATTATCCTGCAAGTTCTAGAAGTCCAGAGAGGCACAGATATGTAGAAAACAAGATGACAGCTCAGGTTAAGACTCTTACAGAGGGAATGTGTAACGTGCCTCCAGTCACAGAGGAGATACTAACTTAATCTGGGAAACCTAGAAAATCTTTGATAAGGATGTGACATTTGCAATGTCTTGAAATAAATGACTTGGAATTCCAAGCAGCCAGGGCAGAATGAATATCTTTGTGACAAATTATGCTTAACAATAGCTCAGATGTTAAGGAACTCCAAATAGTTGAGAATTGGTAGAGTGGACAAATCCTAGATGCTCTCCCATCTTCTCTCTGTGAACCTTTTGCATCTTTAAGAAGTCTTTTTTTTTTAAAGATTTATTTTATTTATGCATACAAGAACTGGGTGTAGGCCAGAGGTGCGGGGAGGTGAGAGAATTCACCAGAGACAGAGTAGGGAACAGAGCAGGTGGATTTACTATTATACACTGCTGAGGGGAGCAGCTGGTGAGACAGGAGAGGTCTATTGTGCCATGTGGGTCTGCTCCCTGGCCAGGGATCGAACTCATACCACAGTGGCTGCTGATAGCTTGATAGCACTGACACTTTAACCCCTGCACCACCAGGGAGCCCCTCTAAGCAGTCTTGAAGACTCCTACATCTTGCCCTCTGAATCCTCTGTCATAGGAAACCCCAAATTATATGGGTCTTTATATATCAGTGCAAGTCAGGTGAGAAAGAGTCTATGGCAATGATATTAGAAGCTATTCCAGTGCAGCTTTGTTTAACAAGGAAATGCAGAGAGAGAGATAAAGAGAACTTTAACATGGCTTAATTGTGGAGCAGCTATAACTTGCAGGAGTGTAAGGGAAAACTTCCCTACCCATCTAGGTTCTTCTAAGGCTGGATGAACAAATTAACATCAGAAAGAATAATAGGGGAGAATCCCCAAATTTAATAACATACATGTGGAGAATTTACATGGCTATAAATGCTAAGGAATGGAGCAGGCTTGGGATATTTGTCCTGTGTTTAGGGACCTGGAGCATCAAGGAGAGAGAGGGAGTCTTCACATGACAGACAAGAAGGGGTTACATCATTCTTATGAGAGTAAAGATGAGATTCTTAGAAAGGACATGTCCATCGATAAATACATAACTGGACAAGACCCCACCCTGTACTACATTCGTCTAGTTTATAAAAGGGGGAGCGGTGATTGCTCTCTGATTAGGAAAAAAGCAGGAGTTTAGGATATGGTAGTTTCTTCTTGGATTAGGGAGGGTACAGGATTTAGGAAAGGACAGAATCTTCTCTTTAGCCTCAAGGGATTTCATTGCTCTTGGCTCAGAATACTCCACATGCTCGAGAGAGCAGCCATCTTGGGGAGGCCAGTTCTAAGAATTTTGGGGTGGTTTGATTTGAGAACCTTCAAACTCTGAGTCCTTATGCTCAATCGGAGAGTGCAGGAAAGCTCTCAAAGTCCTGCAAAAGACATCGTAACACAAGGTCTTGAAATCTGTTTACACAGTCAGTAGGACTTGGGGACCAATCAGATTTTGAACAATGATGGCCTAAGAGAAAGCATGTAATAGAGTCCAGTTAAGGATTTGAAACTACAGCTCTGGTGTTGCAGGGAGAGGTTTGAATTAGAATTATAGGCTTGAAAATTATCACCTTGCATGTGATGGTTGAAGTCTAGGGAATTGGGCGACATTGATATGATACGGTTTTTCCCTTAATAATTATAAATGACTGTCATTTAAAGAACATTCACTGAACTCTATAATTTCTGAAGGAAATTGAGAAATAGGAGGAAATCAGAAAAGAGGAGAATGAGTTAAGGCAATTCTAATAGTTTCCATTAATATTTAAGTAACCATCTTTTACACTTGGATAGCACTCGGGGCACACCTTTCTGGTCAGATACCTTCTTTCCATTAATCCTCACACAGAATGGGCCTCCCTGGTGGCGCAGTGGTTGAGCACTGGGTTGTGAAGCTGCCTGCAGCCCCTGCAGCGCCAGTTCGACCCCCAGCCGCCGGGTGAGTGTCCCACATGGCACGCAGACCTCTCCTGCCGCGCCAGCTGCTCCTCTCAGCAGTGTATTTCATCAGTCTGCCTGTTCTGTTCCCCGCTCTGGCTCTGGTGAATTCTATCACCCTCCTGTGCTTCTGACTGTACCCAGTGCTTGTATAAATAAATAAATAAAATATTAAAAAAAAATCAGTTAACTGCTATAAGTCACATTTAAAAAAAAAAAAATCCTCACACAGGATGTTTAAGGCAAGTGTTTAACCTCATTTTACAGATGAGAAAACTGAGGGCCGGAGACATTTCATGATTTTTTGGATAAACATCCCACACATAATAAAGTGACAAGGTCAGGTGACTAATTAGAAATGTTATGCAGTGTCTACAGCCTGATACTGTTGTCGCCATACTAGCCTGAAATGAGGTCCACAGTTGAAAGAGACCCAGAACATGCCTAAAGAAACTGTCTTTAAATAGTAACAACAGAATAATAAATCTTCTATTCCACCCCTTTTTCCACTGTTCTGGGAATTGCTCTCTCTCTGACTTTTTTTTTTTAATATTTATTTATTTATGCATTACAAGAGCTGGGGTACAGGCCAGAGGTGCAGGGGGTGAGAAGATTCACCAGAGACAGAGTGGGGAATAGAACAGGCAGATCGACCAAGTACATTGCTGAGGGGAGCAGCAGGTGAGGCAGGAGAGGTCTGCCACGCCATGTGGGTAGCTCCCTGGCTGGGAATTGAACTCATGCTGCAGAGGCTGTGGATAACTTCATAGGTTGTGTCTTAACCCTTGTGCTACCAGGGAGGCCCCTTTATGACTTTTTTTTTTTAAAGATCTATTTATTTATTTATTTATACAAGCACTGGGTATAGTCAGAAGCGGGGGAGGGTGAGAGAATTCACCAGAGCCAGAGCGGGGAACAGAACAGGCAGACCAATGAAATACACTGCTGAGAGGAGCAGCGGGCGCGGCAGGAGAGGTCTGCGTGCCATGTGGGACCCTCGCCCATGACGGGGATCGAACCAGCGCTGCGGAGGCTGCCGGCAGCTTCGCAGCCCAGCGCTCAACCACTGCGCCATCAGGGGATGCCCTCCTTTTGACTCAACATTTTGCTGTGCTAAGTCACTGTGTGTTTATCTGAACTCTAACTTCTTACCTTATTTTTATCAAGTCTATAATGTGTGATTGGGTTAATTTGTCCTGTTGTGTTAGATCTAGGTGTCTCACTGCTGAAATATAATTATAATGATAGTTTCTTATTTTCTGAGAGGAGGCAAGAATAAATGACTGAATTTTCTCAGTCAATTCTAATTTTCCTTCTACATTTCCTCCAAAACCTTTAGTACTTGCAAATACTTTTACTTAATGGACATTATCAGACCACAAAGGAGCAAAATCAGCCACAAATATTATGATAAATGTGGAAATCGCTAGCTACCTTTTCTTACTTTAAGAAAAGTTATCCTTTAATTGAAGGCAGTCAGCTTTTCCTATTAAATCCCACATACTGGTTCACATTCTCTCTCTGGAACAAGAGAGAACAAGTATGCTGCCTCCTTCATAAAATAAAATTTCATAAATTTGCAGTAACTAGCTCTATCCCCTAAGTCTTTTTTTTTTTTTTAGGTTAAATGGATATTTAATCATTCTACCATCCAAGATTTTAAAATTTAATTTGCTCTCCTTTTAAAGCATGAGTGAAGTTCGGTAAATAAGAGTATTCAAATGAAAAGCTTAGAAACCATAATTAAAAATTAAAAAAAAAAAAAACAAAGTCACAAGCATTGCTGCTTAGCTCCAGCAGAAATACTTAGAGTGAAGATTTATGATATGAACCCATTTAAAGTGGACAATTGAGTACCATTCTGATTTGATATGCATTTTTTAAATCCTTGAGGATTTCTTGAATTTTAAAAAGAATATATTCACAAGCAGTTCATTTTCCTCTGAGAATTACACTATTATAAGGAGAGAATATAGCTAATAATTCCTCCAATTAAGTTATGAACTTCATTAGTGCACAGAAAAACAACCCAGTTTAAGAACTTGTCTCTTTAGCCTTAATTCCCTAGAGCTACATTTTTTTTTAAATAGTGTGGTCATAAAAGGGAAGATGTCTCCTTTAAAAAAAAAAAAAAGATTTATTTATGCATACAAGAGCTGGGGTATAGGCCAGAACTGCCCAGGAATGGGGGAGGGTAAGAGGATTCATCAGAGACAGAGTGGGGAGCAAAACAGGCAGATCTACTGAAATACACTGCTGAGGGGAACCAGTGGACAAAACAGGAGATGTCTGCTGTAACGTGGGTCAGCTCCCTGGCTGGCTGGGGATTGAACTCATACTGCAGTGGCTGCTGATAGCTTCATGGTACTGAGACTTAACCCCTTGTGTCACCAGGGAGGCCCAAGATGTCTCCTTTTTGATGAGACCTAAGGATAGTTAGACAAAATAATACATAACAAAAAAGTTAAAGCATCCTTCCCTTACTTAGCATTTGTATATGCAGTCACATCCCTTTTGCATCTGCCTCCCCACATAATGGGAAATAGAACTTCCAGAGTCACATTTTCATCCTAACTCAGTGATTGGCATCTTTGGAAGATCTTGCTGGTTTTGGTCCCTAGAGCCAAAGGTGTTTCCTGACAGATGATGAGGTCATGACCATTTGTTGATATTTAGTATAAGTTTTGCTCTATATGAATCATGGTTTCAGTTCATCTACCATATCTAAGAACAAGTGTCTTCCTGTCATGGGTTTAATAATAACCTGATCATGTAGAAAGACATGTTGATTTCATTGTAACATAAATCTGTGTTTCAATTTAGTAAGTGACTTTTCTAATTAAATATGTTTAACCAGAACTCACTGTACTGAATATAAGCACTTGGTTGCTATTTCTGCCTCGTTTTTATAGGCAGAGAAACTGCATTGAAACAAGATGAATCAATCATGGCAACGGGGAAAGGAAAATTTAAAAATTCCTTATGTTTTGGCGTATGAATTTGTTTCTGAACTTCCACATGAAAAAAAATTAATGAATGGTTATACTAGGTTTGCATATGTGATATATAAACCCCACAAACCCCAAACTAGAATATTATAAAATTGGGATAACTACTGCCCCAGCTCTTTCTTTCTCTGTGATTCATATCTGATAACTGATAATATGTTAGGGATGTACTGAGAGGACAGATGACAAAATATGAGGATCTCAAAATGATTACCTGTCTTATTTTAGAAGGAAGTATTGGCTGAGAGTCAAAAGATAGAGGTTTCTAGCTCTAATTGTGCTAATAACTCTGTGCTCAGAGCAAGCCCCCACCACTGAAGACAGTCTCCTCATTTACAAAAATTTGGTGTTACACTGGATTACTGTTTTTCAGAATTATTTTTCAAATAAAGGCCATCATGGTCAAATATATTCGCGAAATGTTCTTTGCAATATATTTCCTTCTGGAGAATCAGAATGTATATTAGCATATTAAAGGCACTAAGATGTCCTACAATAAAGAAAAATTTCCATTTTATTTAACCAGAGCTTCCAAACTTAGTCAAAAAACATCTATCATTACCCCAAAGAACTAACATTAACAGAACTCATGTGGGGTAACAAGGTCACAGCAAGCTCCAATATCATTGGCTCATTGCACTCATCATATGATATATGGAAATAGATGAAAATGTATGTGCGGGGTGTGTGTGTGTGTGTGTGCATGTTTGAACTATTTGCAGTGCTAAGAACAGATTGATTTTTTCACAGCAAGGTCTAATTTTAACTATATCATGCTTCCTATATTGTTGCTACATTGGGTGAAAAACGAGACCATCTTAGGGGAAGGCTAGCCTCAATAGGGAGAACCTTCCTTTTTTTAACTGTTGAGCTTAATTTTTGAACCTTGGGGAGCACTCTGTAGCTTACTTTGAGAATTATAGGAAATTAAGTACTGTTGTAGAATGGATAGGGATATTTTTGTTTTGTTTTTCAGCTAGAAAAATTGTAATGAAAGAGTCAGCAAAGATGTAAAATATGAAATGCCAAGTGGTACAATCTGGTGCATTTCAGAGATAAATAGAGATACTGGAAGGCTTCTATTCCCCTTAAATGGAGCTCCTCAGACTCTAATTACAGCAAGAAACTAAAAATCATATATTTAAGGGATAATAAGATTAACTAATATTTAATATAGTCTCTCTTTTTTATTTGTTTTGGATGATGTTCCTAAAACCAAAAGCTGATTTTAGTTAAATGTATGTTGCCTTTCTTTTGTTCCTTGGGTGAATTAATGAGTAACAATGAGAAGCCAGTAAAGCTAAACATAGTTTATAGCTAAGGAATATCACCTTGTCTAGGAATTGTATTGTTTTCCCAGCTGCTTTTTCTCATTTAATCCTACTAGAATATTAGGAACACAAAGCTGTTACAACATATTGGTGACATCCCTGTGTAATTATAGATCTTCCAGTGCTGTTGGGAACAGGAAACAGATGGGAGAAGGATGGGTCAAGAGATGATGGGAGAGGAGAGGCCAAGAGGCCAGTGATTTGGCAGCCTAGGAGGAGAGCTCATCTTGAACTCCTGTATTGGAATTATATCGGCAATGTGTATGCCAAATAGGCACAGTCGTGGCATTGCAAAATTATTTCTTTTAGAACTGAAAAAACTGTAACAATAATTTAATCTCACTCCCTATTTTTCAGATATGGTTACACATGGAATTTGTGTTCTTCTTATGTATCTGCTCTATCGCCCCCACCTCCTACCCCTACCTAAAACTGGGTCTGACCCATAATGGGGGTTCAGGAAATATTTATTGATGGAATGAGTGGGTGACTGTAAGATACACTTTTTGTGCATCATCTAAGTATCTACACTCTTGTCATCAGATATCTTGTGGCCTCCTTTGTGTATTACTTACACAAGACCACAAAAGGATTGGAGCTAAGGCCAATACTTTTGGTAATCCTAGTACATCTACTATGCCAGGATTTCAAAGTTTTGGCCTCCATCAGTTGTCCAACGTTTTTAGATAAAATTTACATGTCTCAGCTACCAAAGTAATATATTTATTCAGAATTTTAAAATATCATCCTATCTAGGCATACATTTTTTTTTTATTATTTGTCTGATTGGTGCTGTTAAGACCAGTAATTATGACTGTTAATCCCTTTTCTAGATGAGAAAATGTCCAAAAAAAAGAAATGAACACCTCTGCTGGCTCAAAAAATTCAAATCACAGTAGTATCCGTATGCCCCAGATTTGTCTTCAAATGATATTTATCTCTTGTATTTAGTAATGAAGGAGTTAAACACTGTATAAAAGCCATCTTACAACTTGTAATGGAGAGCTTTGAATATTGATAGTGTCAGGGTAGAGGTTGCAAAGAGTTTGAGCTAAGGAGACATGGAAAGCAGATAGTGACCTTTTATAAACCTATGTCTTTACTAAAATAAGATCTTTATACATTTTATACATATTTAAGTAGCAAAACAGGATTAAAATATTAATAGTACAAGGTGGTTATGCAGAGGAGAGAGAATCACACAACTTAATGTATGGCTCACACACAGTAGTGAAATTGTGGGTAATTTACATTTATTTGTGTTTTCCTATATTTTTTGCATTTTTTCATTGTACATGTCATCTGAATAGAATAAGTTAGTTTTAAAAATAAAATTCAATAAAGTTGCAGGATACAAAATCACTACCCCTAAATCAGTTGTGCATTATACACTTATAATAAAAAAATGTGAAAAGGAAATTAAAAAAACAAATTTCATTTGTAATCACATCAAAAAGAGTAAAACACTTAGGAATCAATTTAACAAGAAGAAAGACTTGCACACTAAAAACACTAGAACTTGGCTGAAAGAAATTGAAGAAAACGCATATAAATGAACAGAAATTTCACATTTATGGACTGGAAGATGTTGATATCAGTAACTCCCAAAACAACCTTAATCAGTACCATCTCTGTGAAAAACTCAATGACAAGTTTTATAGAAATAGAAAAAACCATTCTAAAAGCCATATGGAATCTGTAGTGATTCCAAATAACCAAAACATGATTGAAGAAAGAAGAAATTTGGAGGACTTACAGTTTTATTTGCAAAACTTACTACAAGCCTATGGTAATCAAAGCAGTGTGGCACTGGCTTAAAGATAACATCTATACCTATAGGATAAAGAATCCAGAAATGAACCTTCATATATTTAGTCAAATGATTTTCCTAAGAATGTCTACCCCAGTCTTTTCAACAAATGATGATGGGGAAACTGATGACAACATTCAGTCCATTGACACCCAGGCTCTGGCAGGACTAAAGATAAGAGTTTTCCAGCTCAACTGGAACATACACTGATAGTACAATTCTAGAAAAGAGGATTTTGATTGGAAAGGAAATTTCAAAAATATCAGGGCATGTTTTATTTCCTTTGGAAATGTCTTTTCTTCTTTTAAAGAGAAAAAAACAGAAGTGGTGTTTCTAAGGAAATATTTAAGATTCAAGAGAAGTGTTTCATAGCATGTTGCATTTTTCTGCACTCCTACCAGGATGACCAGAGCAGCTGAGAAATCTCATCCACATTTACCTCAAAAGGAATTTTCCTTGCCTAATCTCAAGACTGGCTATAGATGGGAGGAAGTAAGGATGGAAACATGCACCCTTCTTGGTTCAGAGGCCCATCTCCCGCTCACTAGAGCTACTCAAATGCCCTTTGTGCCCCACAGACCTGCCCACTTTTCTAGCTAGTGTGAGTCTGAGAAGCCAGAAGATCTGTAAGACTGGTCCCCTTCTGTGTTCCCTGGGTGACCCATTTAGAGGAAGAGAGGAAGCAAGCTGCAAAGCGTGTGGTGGTAACAACAAAGGAGACCATGGCAACCACCTTTTATACTCAGCACTATGTAAGAATGTAAAACATATAAAATCACATAACACATACCAGAAACTTACATGAAAAATAGGCCAAAGAACGTTAGACATAAACTGCAGTTGAAAAAGGTAAGGGGTCCATTTTGGAAAAGCAGGAACCCATTGATTAAGGTTATTAGTACAAGACAGAATTTTTGAAATTTTAAGAGTAATTTATGTTTATGTTCTGTTTTCCTTTCTCAAGAAAGAAGAGAATAACCAGATAGCTGAGAAATAGTGTTGTAAGCTTTATGAGACTATGGCAATTGACAAGAATTTGAAAAGTAAAAAATAAACAATTCTTTAAGAAAAATAAAAAGATTTTTAAAAATCATTTGATTGGGAATCAGATCAGGTAAATTCTGATGCCTGAGTGGTAACATGGAAAATAATTATACCCACTGTACTGCCTGCTCAAGAATTTTGAAAAATACAAACTATAGAGCAAACATTTAACTTAATTTTTTGGTGTTTACTAATTCCTAGCTGTGTACCAATTGCTGGAGGTACAGATGAAAAGTCACAGTCACTCTCATCAATTTTGCTGCCATTGGGAGGGTAGCTGAACAATTCACCAGGAAAATTACATAGCAGAGTGGTCTGGTGTACATGTTACTAAGGCAACAGAGGGGAAGAGGAGCAGGACCTCTAGGATGGGGAAACTTTCTGTAGAACTTTCTGATACTCTCATCTCCATCAAGTTTCTCTCTGAGCAATTAGCTGCAGATGCTAGGCTGAACCATACGAAATTGTTATGAATCAGTTAAAAATGGTTGAATATTGCCTAATGATTGAAAATATCTACTGCCTTATTAGTACCAGTTCACACTTAGAAAGACACATTTTCCTTCCCCTTTCCCTAGTAAAAGTATTTTCAGAGAACTTTTCACAGTAGAGCTGGTTCCATACATACAGAAATAATGAGTGAAATGTAGATATGCAAGATGGTTTGAAAACAGTGTGTTGTTAATTCAGACTGAATGACAGGCTTAATATTCAATACAAAGTTAATCCTATTGTCATTAAATATAAATGTTATTTATGGAAAACAAGAGTTCTGCAGAAGCAAAAGGATGTCTCTTAGGGTTACACATTTTATATTTGCTTAGCATTGATGAGTTTAAACCAAGAGACTTCTTTGCAATTTGGTTATTTGTTCCTTTCCTTGATATTGATTATTCTATTATGTTTTGCTACTAACAACAGCACATATGAAGATTCCAGTATTATTTTACTACCAAAATAAGATGCCAGAGGAAATTACCTACCACAGTTGAGTTTTTGACACAAACTAAAATAAGAAAATATTAAGTTGAGACATGTAGTCATTAACCAACCCTGGTATAAGTGGAGAGGCAAGACAGAGGTGGATTGAAGCAAGGCAGACCTGAGTTCAAATCCCAACTCCTCCGCTTGTTACCGATAGATTTTGGAAAAATTGCATCCTTTAAAAATCTCACTCTAAGCCCCCATGATCTGTAACATAGAATAAATGTTGCCTACGTTAATGAATTATCTTAGAGATTATTAATATAAAATGCAAGTATAGGTTAAATAGGTGGAAGTTATTATCATGGAGTCCAGAATGGTAGCTACAATTGAATATTATGACTTCAAAAGCACTGTGGTTTTGTTTTCAGTTATTTTTTGAAGTCGCACTACAATTCAGTCTTATCAATATTAAACACAGATATATTTTTTATTCTCCTAACTCCACTTTCCAATATGATGCTGCATGGAGTTTATATTTATACTAATAAATAATTCATACCATATGGTACCTTCATTAATGCTTTTATGTTATATGTCTTAATGGTTTCTTTTCTCTTTAAAAACTTCAGCAGGTTAAATTTACTGTGACCAGAATGTTAGAGTTCGCCTAGGAAGACTAAAACTGGGAATTACATAAAGAACAGAACAAGTTCAGATTTCTAAGATTGGCTCTGTAAGTCCTGGGTAAATGCAGTTATGTTATAACCCATTTCCACTGGGTCGCTGACGAGCATTTATCCTCACTGGTGATGGATGGCCTACTTTGACATTTTGCATGGATGACTCTTGAGAATGAAAACTGTACTTATAAAAGATTCATCAGTTCATCCTACAGTCCTAACATTGTCACCTTGACACAGTGACAGTATTGTAATAGCTGCTGACCCTTTTAGTCAGCAAAAAGTGGAAGAAAATGTCTCTGCATCCTGTATGACAGGAGAGAATGAGGGAGTTTTTTTTTTTCTATTAAATACAATAACTAATGTAATTTTTAGTTCTGTTTTTCCTCTGGCTTTAGGGAATCTGACTTTAAAGTCTGCAAATGCTCTGTGTGCTGGAGAAGGTCAGGGATCACCAACTTAAGAAGCACATTTAGAGGCAAATCTGTGATTTGTGAGAGAATTGAAGTAGAGGGTGAGCAGGTGAAGGAAGAAATTATGTGAGCACACTAGATTGGACAATTTAGTGACCACGATATGGTAGGAAAGGAATTATATGTTAAGAAATTATATTCAAAGACCAAGTGAGAGTAATCAATCTTTTTAAATCATCATTTTGGTTAGTAGTAGTATCTATTAAATACTGAGTGTGCCCTAATTTTATTTTTTAATTAATTAGAGTATATTGTATGAAGCGGACACCTAAAATAAGCATTTTGGTGGGTTTAGGAATAACTTCCAAGTAGTCTAACATTTAAAAATAACATGTGACTGACTTACAAGTGTCCAGGGATATTCTGATATACTTAGGATGATTTTATTGTGGAGCTGTATAGCCACATTTATATAGTATTGTAAACCAATAAACACTTTATTAAACAAAACAATCACCTTGCAAATTAAAATAAAAAGTGATCAAAACATTAGCAGAATCATGATTGCACCATGATAATAGTTGTAAGACTAATGTCACAGTTCAGATTTAAGTGGTTTGCACAAATAAAACAGTAAACTATAAAAAAATGTAAAACATATCAGAGGAGGGCTCTGTGCATTGAGATATGTGTCTTTACACTCAACTAATTAGTTGCTACTGAATGTTTTTGCTTTGCTCGGTGGCATGTGGTACATAAATCACTGCAATATGTTAAATGCAAATGGTTGTTAATAGAGGAACCATCTGCTTCGTGCTGGAGAGTTTGTTAAAAAGAATGTGGTGAGCCTACTTTGGAAAATGTTGAAAAACTCAAATACCAAATTTCTAAAATGAGCTGGCTCTGTTAACCGTAACATTACTAATACTTCCCTGGCCTTTTGAATTCTACAAATTCCTCACAGAAAACCACTGGTAACACAGTCTGTGCGGTTTTTATGCAACCCTGCTGGACACTTCTCAGAGCAGGACATCTGACAAAGACTTCACACGGCACAGAGACCTACAATGTCATAACATTGTGTTCTGGGATTTAGAACAACCAATAAATAATCAGATGATCCTCTCTAGAACATCTTTGCTAGCATGAATAAGGCAAACTTTCCATCCCTGTCCCTCCTGGAAGCTCTTCCCTTATAGCTGTAGATCACTGGCAAGTTGCAGGTTGATGATGGATTGCCCTGTGTATCATCAGTATTGCAACCTCCACCTCCCATAATCTGCAATGTGTATTTCTCCAAAAGATCATCAGTGCAAAGGGGAGCCATAATTTCTCTCCCAACATACTTTATTAGATGCTGTCACATAGCTTCCTAATAATGTCCACCAGACTCGCCAGTGACAGCATAAAACATGGGAAAATTAGTATTAGGACAGGAATCAGAGCTTCAGGTTTCCAGTGTCACGCTCCACTTCGCGGTTAAAAAGGGAATGCTCCTTAATCCTGCCCTTTCTAATCAGCTCCTAGTCAAGGTTACTATCAGTATATTTAAGAGCCAGTGGGGATCTATTACATTAATATCCATTGGAGGTGTGCTCAAATGATGCAATCCTCAAAACAGAACTTTGGCCATGAAAGAACAAGCTTAGAAATAAACTGTGTGGATGGAAATCTTCAAGCCCACAACTTCACCGAAACCAGATGAGAGAGGTATGATTATTGACCTACTGTTAACTTGGCTTTCCAGACCCTACTTGTTTTTTTCTTTATTTCCTTCCTCTCTCCCATCCCACCCCCCTTTTCTCTCTCTTGGCTTTTACAGTATCTGATTTAAGACTGTGCTTTTGGGGATTCGCCTGCGGGAGAAGAGGCTGCAGGAGAGCTCATTAGCCCAGCAGACGTTCTATCCCTGGATGAATTATACAATGAAAAGCTTGCTTCTGAGGGCCACCGAAGAGAGCCAGGGCTTTGTGGAGGTGGGCAGCCCTGCAGTGCAATACAAGCTTTTTTATTTGTTAAAAAGGGATTTTGTACTAAAAACATTTCCCTTTGTTTGTTGTCATGAAAAGAGGAGCCTCCTGAAGGCTGCATGCGTTTGATGACTCCATTTCAAAATGAACACTTGTCAGTTTCCAAACGGAGCTGCTGTGCTTGAAAGTCACACAAGACCATTTAGAGATGGAGAGACTAGCACGATCATCAGACAAGCGATACCTTCAAGGCAGAGTGTGCCGGCTGTGAATTTGAGAAGCTCGAATATTGAATTGGATTCTAACAATGATCCCGAGCCTTTACAAAACCCATGTTTTAGATTTGGAGCCTAGGAAAAAAAATTCTTAGGTTGTCTAATTACATGAGTTTATTGAGCTGTGGTACCACTTTTGTTCCCAGTACAGTACTTTAATTTAATTTAGATTTTGTTACTTCTTCCCCTCCAAAAGGAAAATTTCACCACAGAGACATATTTATTGTTTTTCATGCTTATATTTGGAAACATTCACTAATTCATTTTCCCACTTAATTACAGAGAACAGGAGGATTGATTCTTTAAACCTACAGATGATATTTACCAAAGTTTTTATGGAAATGCAAACGGAAAGTTTCTGAGATCCAAAATTAGGGTCTGATTTTCTGGGCTTTTGAGGAGAGAAAAGGGCACCCAGGGAAATATGAAAAGCCAACAAAAGCCAGCTGCAAAGACATGCATACGTCAACCTGAGTTCTTTGCAGGGAGAAGTGCATTTGGATCATTGCTGCTTTCCTTCTTGGCACTATCCTAAGGGCCCTCCCAGGACACTCTGCTGATACTCGGTGACACACACACCAGCAGGGAGGATGTTCAGACCCATTCCATCTGTTGGTGTTTTAATTTTTTTCGAACCTACTTCATGAGGTGTTTGTCAGCAAACTTGTCGCTCTGTTGTATTTTTGAGATCTGGGCTCTCTTTTTGGGTCCAAATATACCTAAGGGATGCAAAGCAGAATTTCATAACCTGCCCTTTGTACTTTTTTATACTGTGAATATCCTCAGCTCCAATGCACTATCTCACCTTTGTTCAGAAACTCCTGTGGGTCATATAGTTCAAACTGTCTCCTTCAGTGAAACAAGCATTTATTTATTCTCAGGAATAAGAATAATTTTTTAAAACTTCGGCATCTTTTGCAGTGTGATATCCTGCTTTAAAACAGTAGAAAAAGTTGATTTATGAATAAAATATCTAGTTTTCTTTAAAACAGATCAAAACAATATATTTTATTTTACTATCAGGAGAACAGTCCCACAGTATTCAAGTACTTGTATTCCTGGAGTAATTCCAAAATGTTCCTTATCATATTTTTGTCTTTCTAAGAAGGATCAGACTCAATTCCAAGAGAGAATAGGAATCACGTTGTGTTGTAGATTTGATCATGAAAATCTCCCCAAATGTTTGAATTTGTCTCATTTATTTACCTAGGAATTAAAATCTTATGTTCAAATCTATATGGAAAATCCAGGTAGTATCATTTATTCTAGCTCTACACTGCTTGATACGACAATAAGTTTTCAAACCAGAAAGAAATTTACATTTTAAAATAGGTATTAGCAAGAATGATTTCTTATTATGTAGTGTTCAGAAGAACCAACCCTTACTGTTCTTTGTGTGAACGCAGAGAGCCCAGAAGGTGATTTTCAAAGTCCCATAGATCATGCTGGAAGGCAGTGTGCTTACAGCTCTCCGGGCAGGTGTGAGATTCTGGGCACTGAAGTCACACTCCCAGCGGCCAGAGGAAGCCAGCGACTTTGGCTTTCTCCTTTGAAATGGCTTTTTGGGCTTTTCTGGAAGGTAATATCAGATGGCATTTCTTATTATTCATGATGGCAATCCTTGAACCCAGAGCTATTGTTTTAGAAAACCCACCTGCAGACGGTAACTGTCCTCATCACCAACAGCCCAAATGCTACAATCATTTAATTACCCTCAAGATTCTTTCCCCCAACCAGTCTCCATATCAAAGCACATGGCCTAACCTAGATTTTGCTCCTTTTTTTTTCTTTTAAAAAACTTTCTGAATTGAAAGCTTTTCATTCCCAGTCTTGCATCTAACATGATAAGCCACACCCTCTTCTCATTTCTAGGATGAGGAAATAGTCTTCTCAAATTTGAGAATATTCCTTGGTTGACGTAGTAGAAATCATGCAATTTACTGTTTTCTGAAGAAGGGTTTTCCCGGGGATGCTCAGACCCCAAGATATCAGAAAAAGCAACACTGTACCAACGGCAACAAACAACAGCGACTTATCCCAGCAGCCTGGATCTGGAGGAGCCGAAGTTGCTCAGCCTGGGAAGTCGATGTGATGCAGTTATTACTTGCCCAGTCATTGCATTTCCATAGGTTTCAAAAAGGAGAAATGTTGAGACAAAGAAATACTGAACTACAGCCAGCCTGGAGTGGCTGAAGGTTTGGCCATCAGTAATCCCGCTCTGGGAGGAGATTGCTCCCTGGCCACCGGCTGCACCATGAAATTGCATCTTTTTGTTCCAAGTATGAATGCAGCCTAGTGGCTGGCCAGGGGCAAAATGAGGCTTGAGTAAGCCATTCTGGTACCCTAGGGAGTTGCAGGCAGGAGAAAAAGACCACTCATTTGAGAACAACCCAGATGCCTGGTGAGAGTTTATCCTGAAAACGTGTTCTAGGCAACAGCACAGATATGACCCGTGGCCCCTGCCTTGGATGACAGCTTGACTACGTGGACGGCAATGCCTGATCTAGATCCAGAATAGATTTCTCTCAAGGTGCATTCACAAATCTGTTATATATTTAGATTCTTTATTTTTTGGCAAGTTTTTAAAAAATCTTCAGAGATGTCAAAACAAGTGAAAAATTTATATCCAAGATAAAATGTTCAGTGCCTGGTTTAAAAGGAAGCTTTGATCAGGCTTAGGGGACCAGAATAGCATTTGGACGTTGTTGCAAGGCACTCTTTATTTAACACATTGCTTCAAAATTGCTTAAATATGTCTTTAATCTTGCCCCCACGGCAGCTGGGGTTTTTTATCCCATTCCTGCCACCGTCTATTCTCTATACTGAAAAAAAAATCCTTTTCTTTCGGGGACACTGACCCTGGGAAATAGTGGTAGCTGAAGCAGCTGCAGCATATTTTAGGGAGAGAAAGCAGAGGAGAATTAGAAAAGGACAAAATTAGCAGGAAGAGCAGACTTGCAGAGTGAGGACAGAACAGTGGCCCCCTAGGTTACATTACTTACTGGCCATCGTTATGGTCAGACAGATTGGGTTCAAATGCATCTCCCCACCATCTGCAGTCTCTCTAACTTGGGCAAACATCTTCCCTCTCTGCACTGTATTTTCCACATCACCAAAGTGGAAATAATAACTGACCTTGGGGGGTTCTTGGAAGAATTAGTACACAGCTTCCCTGCCTTCCTCGTGCTATGTAATATGATATGTGACTCTTCTTATATTGGATTTCTTTCCACATAAATTTTTCACCAAATTTTTATTTTCAATGAGTTTACCTTTTAATTTTAAAGTTGTATTCAGTTTTTTTCCAAACCTGCCTGGTCATTTTTTTTGATGCTTCTTGTTCTACACTTGTGTTTTAATGTCTTTATTTATTAAAATTATATATAGCATGCTTATTTTTGTATTTGATCTGATTATTCCAATTATTGGTGATTATTCCAATTATTATTCTTGGTGGGCCTGGTTCCTTTTACTTTTTCCACTAACTCTTAACATTTGGTGGCTTGTTTCCTGTGAGCTTTGTGATTGTTTTTAATTCTTACCTATGATTGATAGTGCTCTATCTGTACCAATTCTTTAAATAATAAAATGGATTTATGCTTTTTTTTTTCTCTAAGGCATTTAGGAGAAACATAGACCCAAGTTTATTTAAAGTTATAATTTACAGCTTACAGTTTTAAGGACCATGCAAGTAGAATATGTGCACACCCTAGGGCCCAGGAGGGCTGGGCAGTGACCACAAACAATTAGAGATATTTGTTGACTTAACCACTACTTAGAGACAAGGCAAATAACTTCCCTTATTGACTGTCTCTGGAGTATTTGTAGAGAATGTGAATGTGCACATTTGCACACACATTAATTTACCCTTTCACATGCGATCCAAACCCTTCATAGGCCCCAATTTTATTTAGGATGGTCTTTGATCCACTGGCCTCCAGGTTTGTTCTAAGTACTGTTCAGCCCCACCACACCCTCAAGCCTCAGGCCAGGGAAATAGGCTTCAACATTCACCTGGTTTTATGGTTCATTCTGTACTTCAGTGGATTTTCTACTTCCTTTTGCAATCAAGTGTTTATCAAGTCACTGGGGATTTTGTGTTGTACAAAGGTTCAATATGTGCTATACTGGTGTAGTGGCAAAAACAAGTCTTCATCAATATATTGGACTGTTTCCTTCACTAAACTTTAAGTGAGTGCAGTTATCTAGTCATCCTGTTCACCTTTGTCAACTCTCTGGAAAGAGTTTCCCAGGCCTGGTTACATTTAAAACCATACCCAAGGCCTGTGCACAAGGCTGACATGGGCTTATTTTTAAAGCTCTTTAGGAAATTTAGATGAGCAGGCAGGGTGGACAAACATTAACTAGGACCTTCCTGGTAGAAAGCACAACCTCAATGAGTATTTATTGAATGACTTCGAGTCGTTAAGATGCCCCTCTTTCCCAAGGAAGAGTTGGGTTAATTTTCTGGAGGAAGCCATGGCCTTGGAAGAGGTGGTCGACTCCTTCAGGAATAGGTAGAATAGGCCAGTCCCTGGAAGGAAATTTCTCACCTCCCTCCCTCTGGGCCCCTATCAGGAATTCCTAGCCAATCAACACTTTCTGAGTCACCAATTTTGAGTTATAAATGTTTCCTGGAAGGCCCCACCCCCATCAGAATTGGACCTGACAGCTGTGTGCATAGATCCCCCCCACCCCACAATCCCGCAAAGCTACAGGGCCAAGGCCAACACTATATGGGTGTCCTGTGAGACTGTTTTTTGCTGCCAGTCAGATCCATTTTAGGAGGTTGACCTCACTGAGACATGATTTCAATGAACACATATTCCTAAGTTTGTATTTAAATGGACCAAAGGAGATAAGAACACAAGCAGTGAGCACAAGAAAGGAAAGATGTTAAAAATGTTTCAGGGTGGGGCCTCCCTGGTGGCCTATGGATTAAGCCTCAGGGCTATCACCTCATGGCCTGAGTTTGATCTCTGGCCAGGGAGCTGACCCACACGTTGCAGCAGACCTCTCCTGTCTCACCCACTGCTCCCCTCAGCAGTGTATTTCAGTAGATCAGCCTGTTCTGCTCCCCACTGTCTCTGGTGATTCCCCTCACCCCCTGCACCTCTGGCCTCCACCCCAGTTCTTCTACATGCCAAAAAAAAAAGAAAAAAGAAAATAGAAGAAATGATTCAGGATGATAACTTCTGTTCTGCATACCTCAGCCTTAATATTTGTTTGTCAAAGTCTTGGGACCCAGAATCTCCACACAGATATGAAAACAACCAGTTTTTAACTTTAAGTGATTCATTTCTTTCACAGACATTTCACAGTTCATTAAAAACATTAAGTAATTTCACCCTTTACTAGACTGATCTGATAGGAACATTTGAGAAGTGACTGGACATGCTGGAACACCAACTTAACCTTGAAAAAAAGATGGACTGGTTTTAAGAGCTAAGAAAGAAGGATGGAAACTAGAAAAAAAAAATTTTTCCTCACCCAAAAATATAAAAGTCATTTTTGTCAGTGGTATTTAACAATTTACTTTTCACAGTGACAAATTGTAGGTTATTTATAATAGACTATCTGGTCCTTAGCTCTTCAGTTATATGTGGTTATAATGGTGAGTTGATATAAAATGAAGGAAAATATTGATTAGAAACATTTGAAATATAGATGAAGTCATATAGTTAGATAGAATATTGAAGTTGCACTTTGTTTCACATATCTAAGGAACATTTAGAAACTCTAGTAGTAGAATTTATAGCATTAGAGCCACTCTGTAAGTCAAATTACTTCTTCTGAATTTCTGACTGTTCTTAAATAATGGATTATTCCATTCTAATATATGATTAAGATTTTGAAATATATTGAATTTAAAATGAACTATATTGGGAACTCCATTTTAAACACTGTGAGGAAATGTTTACATGTCCTAACAATGCAATAGAGATTTTACAATTGATAAAACATAATCAAAATCTGAAAATAAATATCAAAATTATGGATTTATTTATCTTTAAGAGGAAAATACTAGTGTCTTCCCTAAGATATCAAGTGACGCGTCTAAGTTATCTTAAAAGTTTAGTTCAATCAAATCTTTTTTATGAAGCTGATACTCTAGAGTCATGTATTGAAAAATGGCTGAGTGTGAAGAGAGAGTCCAGTTTGTTTTTCTTGATATCTGCTGTTTCCTAAAATTAACCAACAGCAACTTTGACATAGGTGTGGTCACAAGTAGGGTTTTTTTTGTTTTTGCGAATTCTAGATGAATCTGTCAAAAGTAACAGTCTTCTTTATCTCCAGATCTCCAATTTATTTGCTGCATTCCTAGTGTTCATCCAGCCCACTGAAAGCATAGCCATCTTTTCCTCAATGTAATAGCCTATGAAAAAAGCCTAAATTAGAGAAAATCTGTTTTGAAATGATTGAATTCTGAACATGATAATAATAATTAAGATAATCAAATCATTCCAGGAAAAAAAAAGGCAGAGTTTAATAATATCCACAAGATGATGTTGCTTAAAAACACACAACTTGAACTGAAATTTGAGCGTATTTAAACCTTTTAGACATTATACATTTGCCATTGCACCCTGCTGTGAGGACAGCTTTGGTGTCATAGCAATGAAAGAGTTTAGCTCTGATTAAAGGATTGAGGTCTGTGCCTTGAACTGACAGATTAGTTTTTGCTGGGCTTTCTCTCTTAATTCTAGACTTGACAGCCCAACCATAAATTAGCCTAAAGGATGGCAAACTCCTACAAAGCTGATCATTGTCTTGCAAAAAATCATAAAGTACCGTTGAAAATGCTGACATCTCAATCACAGAGTGCTATTCCAATTTAGTAGAAACAGGAAAATCAAGGCAATATAAAAAAGACAAGAAATTGCAGCTCCCAAAATGCTGGTGGATTTGGACACGAGCTAATGGAGAGAATGAGCTTGACTTGGGCCGTCAGGGCTGTGTGTTCTGGTGTTTGTCTTCTGGTAGCTCATGACGATGTAATTACATCTTGCCTGTCCAAGTTTTCTCATAACTGAAGTTGATAAATATAAGCCCCAGTTTATGATTGTGAATCACAGCCTGAAGCAACATGGCAGTGACATTGATTGCAGAGAAATATAAATAGCAGATGATAACAGATTGATTGACTCAATCTGAACCCTATCACAGACCAGTTAGGACATCAGAGAAGCGCCTAAGATCAATCTAAGCTTGCCAGGAAGAGACCTTGGATACAGAAAGGACAGGGTCAGTGATCAAATGTAGACTTTATAATCTCATTAGCCTTAATCATACTTATAAAATGAATATTCCTCTGGGAATATCCCTCTCGAAGGGCTTGAGAGGAGGTCTCAGAAGTGAGTGTGGCATTTTCTATTTCTGTCTATCCTTGGCATGTTCCCTCCCTCCCCATTTTCACGACTGACTCTACGTCCTTGAGTTTGGACATCCCATTTCTGTGATTAGAAAACCTAGAGATGTTTGCCTTTGCAGTAACTGCTCAGATCATTAGGCTGCAGAACAGTGAAGAATTGAACACACACACTGGTAATTTACTGTCAGACCTTAAGGAAACATGCTAAGTGAGAGAAGGTAGGAAAGGTGGGAGAGAAGGGGGAATATTTACTGGAAACAATTTTTTCTGCAAAACCAACAATCATATGGTAATCATACTATCTATAAATGCTAATGTTTATATAATCTCAAAACTGTCAGGCCTAGTCTGGTCCTCATTTGTATTTTATTTGATCAGCACAGTGTTCTCATTATTTTTTAAAAATTTATTTATGCATGCACGCAAGAGCTGTGGTACAGGCCAGAGATGAGGGTGTGCATGTGTATGAAAGGATTCACCAGAGACAGAGTGGGAAGCAGAACAGGCCGATTGACTGAAAGACACTGCTGTGGAGAGCAGCGGGAGAGACAGGAGAGGTCTGTTGTGCCAAGTGGGTAGCTCCCTGGCCAGGGATCATACTCATTTGAATGCCCTTTTATGATTTTTCAACTTTTCGGGTAATTGCTGCTTTGGCTACACTTAGTTGTCTTACACAAGGCCTCCTTATCTGTCTGACAGCTGAAGGCATTTCAGTTATCACCCCTTGGTCTTTACCATCCAAAGACCATATTGTAAACATTGAGTCTTTTCGGATATGTTTACTGGGATCTATTATAAGGCAGTTACTGAACTTGACACACAAAAAAATAATAAATTTTATAATTTCAGACAGTGATACATACCATGTAGAGAAATAAATTAGAGCAAGGGAAAGAGACTGAGAAGATGACTGCTTTAGACGGAATAGTCTATCAGAGTGTCAGAACAGGAATTAAGTGTTGTAAAGGAGAGTGAGACTTGCAAAGATCTGGGAAAGAACATTTTAAAAGTCATGGCAATTGTAGACACCCTGAAGAAAAAGAGGAAGTGAACCAGTGAACATGGAGTGAACATGGTGGAAAGTGATAGAAATTTAGGTAGAGGATTTGGTCATGTGCCAGATTGCTGAGGTTTTATAAACTAAGACAATGTAAAGCCATTAT
The DNA here is from genome assembly GCF_964194135.1 of Talpa europaea. NCBI lineage: Eukaryota > Metazoa > Chordata > Mammalia > Eulipotyphla > Talpidae > Talpa > Talpa europaea. The sequence goes on from NC_140076.1 coordinate 104,894,103, forward strand.
GGCATTCTTTGAGCAAGGAGATCATTACATTAAATAACATCTTCATTACCTAATGAATTGATCATTTCTAATCTATTAGTAGTGCATAAATACTTAAACTTATTTTAAATTCCTAGAGTATTTGTAAAATTAAATAATGCTCTTAAGATCATTCTTATCAGCACTCAATATACGCAGCTAATCACCATGTTAGAAAACGCTTATCGAGCACCTACTGTGTGCATAGCCCTCTGTTAAGCTCTGTTTACAGTATAAATATCACTTAATATGTGACCCCTGGCTCACTAATTCCTAACATCCAGTCACCAGTTAGTGAGTGTTTTCCTGCTACACTTCTAAAACACATGTTCATTTTTCTTCCTGGGATTATTAAAATGTGAATTTAAGAACCTTGGTTTTGTTATGGACAATATTTATGACTCATAAGTCTGCTTCTAATGGAACTCTTATGTCAGTCCTCTAATTCTTTTATTAATGACATCACTTTAAAGAAAAGTATATTGCATTAATGAAGTCCACAGCTCCAGAAAAAACAATGGCAAAATATCCTTGAAATGGGTCTGTGAACACAAATCTTTTCATCACCACCAGCACCTTCTCATCCTGCTGAGAGCTGATACCATTTTTGACACTCAGAAAATGCTTTTGTATGAAAGAAATGATAAAACAATCTGCATTCTGCCACAATAGCCCCTTGAAAGAAAGGGCTTGCTATTTCAATTCTGAGGATCACTTCAGAATCGTTGAGTCATATCAAATTAGCATCTTGACTTCTGTTGCCCTATTTTGTGAAATCTTAGAGTGTGACTGACAGGGTTGACAAAACACTCAGAAAAAGCAGGCTGGCTTAAATATGAGAGAGACAAGGACAGGGAGAGCGAGAGACCTGAACAAAGTTGCCAAAGGGTCATCTGACATGGCCAGCCCTAACTTATCTAGGGTTCTCATACAACCACCCAGAATTCCTCAGGCCCCCACAAAACCCCACTATCACTATCCACTTTCCTTCAAGCCCTGGCTGTGACAGATTTCCCCAAGTCTTTGTGCCATGATATTTCATCACAATGACATAACTGCTTTTTAAAAGGGGTGGTTGTATCTTTCTCAGAGGAATCACCTGGTGCTGGAAATTTCAGGTGTATTAGCAGGCTGCATAAAACAGTTACAGAAAAGAGGCTTGTAGGTACCCTTGGAATACATCTTTCAATGACTAATGAGCACAGGACTAGAGAGAGGTGGGCATTGGCTATGTGTTACTGTGGAATCCATGGCTGAACTTGTTAAGCTCTACTGTGTTCTTACTTTCATTACTTGAAACTAATTCATTAGCTAATTCCTCATTTTAGCCACCACTATGCTACAGCAGGATGGAAGGAGCAAAGTAAACCCATCTGTGCTTTATCCTGGCACATGGCGAAGCCAAAGCTGGCAGGCACGTGATGCAGCACAGTGGAAGGAACTTTGGCGTGGAAGCTCCGGGCTTGTGCTGTGTCTGCTGCCCGCACAAGGCGAGATGTGGGGCGGGTCCCTAGCTTCCAGTCTGACATCATCTGTACGATCCTGCAGAGTTGTGAAACTTAAACACATAATATATGTTAAAACACTTGGTAAACTGTAAAGCACAAGGCAAATGATGCTATTTTCATTCAAAGCAAAAATAGAATAAAGGCAGATGAAGATTTGAAGATATTCTTTTAGATTCTTTGTTGTTATTTCTCTACCTTTCTTAGTCTGGTTTTATCTTGGCTGATGACTTGAGGATGTGCGCAGGAGACTTTTGCGGGCACAGGTTTGAGTTTTAAAACTTGCTCACTTGTTTTCTTGTATTTATGTTTTGACTTTCGCTTATCACACGGAAGATTGGGAACAGGTGCTCTGGAGAAGCCCTTTGCGTGTCTTGTAAAATCAGCTGTCAAGGTTCCATCATTTGTCTTTCCTTTGAAAAAATTAATCAAGGAATTAGAGTTAGTTTTTCCCTTTGTTCTGTAAATATGAATTAGTCTAATTATACTTTTCAAAACAAAGAATATAGTCAATGAATTTCATGAAAGTGAAATTCAGGGCTTCAGGGGAGGGAGATTGGTTTCTGGAGAACACAGTGGGGGAAAAAATGTCCCATTTCAAGTACCAATATAGTAGAACAGCTCCCAAATATAATCCTTAGAAGGAAGGACAGTATTGCATAACTTTTATGTCAGAAAGCTGTGTGGGGTATATAATCTCAGAAACCCATCACCATAAAGGAAATAGATGTATAAACATAGCACAGATAGAGGATCATCCAGGCCAACTCAGTCATCATTCAGAATACACAGGAACGTGAGTTAATCTGTGCAGTTGCCCTGCTTTTAACGTCATGCTTAATTTGATCACTTCTTAACTGAACCATAGTTTGCACTGAATAAATAAATAACACTCATTTTACCAAATAAACAAAGTGAATAATTATCCTCCTATCCTCCCCCTTCAAAAAAAAAAGAAAGAAATTTTCTAATAGCAAGTTTTTTCTTTTTTTTTTTTTTACTTATTCCTTTCACTCCATGAAATTTTATTTTCACTTTTCCCTCTCTAGAATGTGGAATCTCTCTTGCCATTTATACAAAGATTGCCTGTCCTTCAAACTTCAGCTCAATACTATCTCTACCAAGAGGTATCCTGTATTGACCCTTCTTGCTTAAATTCAATTCAGTACTATTTATCTCTCTTATATATGTGTGTATACTTATATATCCTAAAGAATTATATACAGTGCTTCTATTATGAAATAACATAACATAAAACACACCTAATCGCACATATTTTCACTATTCTTTTGATCATACTAATTTGTTTTGTTGGTCTTTTTGGAAACAGAGGACTGTCCATTTTTTCTCTTAGAAATCTCCAGAGTGCAATGAAGGGAAAAACACAGAATAGGTCAATATTTGTGCTTGACGAAAAAATAGAATTACAAGTATTTCTGCAATAAATTGCTTACACTTACCTTATTGAAAATAACAAATACTAATATTAAATAATTAAGCCACTTCACTCTAACACTATTATTTCTATTACAAATTACCCTCTAAGACTTTTCCACATTCAAATATATGTGATGTAATTCTTATCACAGTGCACTTAGTTTGTATTCTGAATTTTTCTGTCAATTTTCCATCTTCTCTTGAGTAACCTTATATAATCTTTATGATTGTCAGCTTACTACATAATGATAGCTATCATAATAGTCTTTATATTGGGTGAAACCTACTTTTGCTAAGCTGCTAACTCATAAGTAAACTAATGACCTTTTACTCTTTCTTTCATAATTCACACTGCCAACATGATCTTCATAATAAAGTTTCTCTGTTTCCCTTGAATTATTTCATTCAGATATACTCTAGGAATGATGTGACCTGGTTAAAAGACACATTTAATTACTAACTTCACACATTGCTTCACAAAGGAATCTAACAATCATTTACAATGTGTCCAGCAGCATACAGGGGACTCTCAAATGAAATTCCTAGCAAGTGGTCACAAACACAGCCCTTGGCTTCACACTCAAGAAATCATCGCCATGATTTTCTTCCTAGAATGTACTGGGAAATTGCTCTGTGCCAGGAAATATTCTAAGTATCTTAGGTGTTTATCGTATCTGAATCAGGTATCATTCTCCTCCTTTCATAGGGTAGAGCTGCTCAGAATGTTATATTACCTGCCTAAGGTCAATTATATAGTTAAATGCAAAACCTGAAGTTCCAATCTAGAGATTTGTCTGATCAACACCTAATTGACTCTCCATCATTTCTCCTTATTTAACAAAAATATTTTCTAAAATATAACACTTATAGGAAGCAAAATAATTTTGCAAATACACAGTTATACATTCATTTTGATAAATACAAGGAAAACATTGAAACAGTATTTTGAATCAATTGGATGAAGTAACATTAAAATTATTTTAAAAAAAGAAATTAATTTTAGCTCTTATTTTGTCCGTTTTTTTGATGTGACTAGTTAGGAAATGATATATGTGGCTTGTGGCTTGCATTATATTTCTGTTACAAAGTGCTGACCTAAAAGACAGTTGAGATGCCTTGTACTGTCTGGGATAATGGAGCATAGTTCTTCTCCTGGAAGACTTCATTGACAATGATCAAAATCAACCCTAGGGTCTTGTCTTCATTCATACTCTAACTTCATAACTCCAGCCTGTAATAGTAGGTGTCCAAGAAAAACAAAGAATTGATGATCTTTACCAAGGAAAGAGACAAGGGGTCATCACCTTGGCACACATATCCTTGTGCCACTTTGAGAACCATCAGAAGCAACTGAATTCCAGCCCCATTTTTGAGAAATTAAATGATAATAAAACAAATCATCCCCATGAATATATTTATTCATTTGCATGTAGGTAAACCAATATAATTTTTATATATGCATATTTTACAGTCACTTACCATATGTGATGTAATGATGTCTATAAATATAAAAATTCAAATTCAGCCATAATACAGAATAGACAGAATCTTCAATGAAATAGAATCATATTTTTGCATATTTTTTCTATATGCCACTTGGCACGAGATATGATTTGTAAGAGCTACTTAACATAATCCCTCAGGATCCGAATTCATAAGAATTTAAAATCTGTTTTAAAGGTCTGAAACTACATTGAGATTGTTTTGCTTGGGGGAGGGCAGACTTGAAGCATACTACTGTTATGCTCAAGCATTATTTTATTTTACATTCTTTCAAAACTATATTAAACAGTATGAAATTAACCTCTCTTGTTTCTCCAGCAGCAGTAAACAATTCAACAGAAACTCAATTTTCTTTCAGTACATAAATGTACTCTATTCCCCACTGTGTCAAACTACCTTTTCTACTTTGCCTCTCCGGTAAGCTGATGACAGATAAAGATTCCGCTACCCATGTCTGTTCATGCAACAATAGCAGTTGACATAGATCTGTAACAACTCACCTGGGTAGCTCAGTTAGTGTGAGGGAAAATAAAAACGTAAGGGAGAGTTAAGTAATATTTTTGAATGGTATTGTAACCATGTCCACTCAGATGGTAATTTAATCTCCACAATTTTAGACCTCCCACACAACAAATTGTTCCTTTTCAGTGGCACAGTAGGGAGAAAAGTGCTGGATACCAGCTGGCAGTTGCTGCTATGGAATCTTACCTACAAATATAGATGGGAAGATGTGGGTCATCACTCACATCTCCGGAGGACATTTTTAGGATAGCTACTGAGCAGATGTAAGGGCACTTTTAATTAAATATAGACCCAAAAATCTGTCTCAAAGTAAAGTTTGTTGTGACACATTCTCTCCAGAGACCTGGAAATGCATAGCTAAAATTAACTTTAGCACGAAAGGGTTTGGAGTCAAAGATGATCTTCCAAGGGAGGTCACAAAATGGCGACCTGATCGGGGTTAAGATCTATAGACAAAAGCTCCTGTTTGTATAAAGCTGCTTGTGAGTGTGCTTGTGTGCACAAGTGTGTGTGTATGTTTGTTTATATTTAAAGGGTTTCAAAATGAAAGGATAAAGGCAAACTTCAAAGCCTTTCCAAGTTATTAGCATATAAGCTGCTGGGATAATATGAAATCTTCCACATTTTACATCTAGATTGAAATGATGCAGAATTAATTCATCTTGTCTATTGGGGATTGCAAATCTTCTGGTTTTTTTTTTCCTGAAAAATTTAAGAGAAATTATATGGAATAATTTTGAAATGTCATTTCAAGATGTTTCCTTTCATTTTGTCCACAAAGCTGTGGCTCTTTACATTTTTAGTCATTTAGAATCTTATTTTAGTAATCCAAGAAGCCTCGTTTTCTCTGTCAGACTTACTGTACAACATCGTCATTAAATATTTATAAATTTCTTAAAATGTATATTGCTTACTTGATCTATTGAATAAACATATATTCATTAGTCTCCTTTTACAAAGGACTGCTACGCACGAACAATGTCTTTTATCTGTTTTCTGCATGTCTAGCATACTATGTGTGCTTAATAAATGTTTAATGACATTAAAACATGATGAATCACTGCTGTCCTCCAGATATAATTGGAAAGGAGCAGTAGCTAGGATGGAGACTGGCATTGGAAACCGGTGCCTGGAAGTATGGATCTTAATATTTACCCCAATTGAATTTTTTTTTATGCAGAACACTTAAGAAATGGAATTAGGAAGCAGAAACATGCAGATTTGAAATTCCTTGAAAAGGGCATTGCATCTTCTCCCTACCTGACACCAGCATATCTGGTTCTTATCAGATAGCCAGGCAATAGTTGTTGAATGAATGATTAACATGATGACCTCATGAACTTTATTTGCAATGGTGATAAGATTTATGTTCAGGGAAATGTTTCCTGTGTCATTCTTAAATTCTGAAATGTCTTTTTGCATGCCCATCCCCTTTGCCTCACAATCAAGACTGAAACATTGACACCTTTCTTTTACAATGTCAGTTCTTCTTATTTGTAAACACAACTTTCCTACAAGATAAAAACACTCTATTACCCATATAGTAACTATTTAGATCCCCACTAACCCCTCACCTGATATAGTGAGATTTTTAAATAAAAATGGCTGGAAGCCCGCTCAAGAGATAGTAGGAAACTCTTTATTCTATTCCTATCCCCCTATTATTTCCAGGGTGGGGGGATTTTTTTTAAAAAGATTTAATTTATTTATGCATACAGGAACTGGGGTCAAGACGAGATGTGGGGGGTAAGAGGATTCAACAGAGACAGAGTGGGGAGCATAACAGGAAGATCTACTGAAATACATTGCTGAAGGGAGCAGCGGGCGAGACAGGAGAGGTCTGCTGTGTCATGTGGGTCAGCTCCCTGACCGGTAATCGAACTCAGGCCGCAGTGACTGCTGATAGTTCGATCGCACTGAGACTTAACCCCATCTGACTTTTAGTTCTCTTAACATTGTCTTTTGAAGAGAAGTTTTTTTTTTTAATTTTGATTAAGTAAAATTTACCAAATTTTTAATAAATCATACTTTTCTTGTCATATCTAAGAAATCCTTTTTCTAATCCGAGATCACAAAGATTTTCTCCTGTGTTTTCTTATGAAAAATTATAGTTTTAGGTCTTACATTTAAGCCTATTATGAGTTTTGAGTTAACTTTATATATCATGCCAGTTTTGGCAGGATACTCTATTTTCATATCCAATTATTTTAGCACCATTTGTTGAAAAGACTACCCTTTATCCATTGAAATGCCTTTGCCCCTTTTTTGAAAATTATTTCTCCATATTTGTGTGCGTGTCTCCCTAGACTTTCTTGTTCTCTAATCTGTCTTTACAGGAATGACAGCATGTCTTAATTACTGTAACTTTATAATTAGTCTTGAAATGGAGAGGGATGGTGCTAATCCCTTCACTTTACTCTCTTTTAAAATTGTTTTAGTTAATCTATGTCCTTTACATTTCAATGTGAATTTTATAATGAGCTTGTCAATTTGTCTCCCAAAATTAAAGCCTGTTACACCTTGTGTTAAGAAGAGTTATGGAGGCTAATAGAGATTGCATTAAATCCATTGATAATTTTGGGGGAAATTGACATCTTAACAATAGTCTTCTGCTCTTGAACAAGGTGTATCTTTCTACTTATTTAGGATTTTAATTTCTCTCAGCAATGCTGTGTATTTAATGCTGACCAGGTTTTGCACATACTTCGTCAGATTTAATTCTAAGTGCTTGCTATTTTTTTGTTATTATAAATGGATTTGGCTTTTTGTTTTACTTTCCGGTTGTTCATTACTAGTAGTTAGAAATAAAATTGGCATATGTAAAATCATCTTGCACACTGTAACTTTACTAAGTTCGCTTTATTCTAGTCGCCACGCAATTTTTTAACATAAACTAAAAGTCAGATGTGGTAAGAATAAACACTTTCATCTTGTTCCTGCTCTTATAAGGCAAAAAAAATAGGCTTTGACAATTAAGTAAAATATTAAATGTAGGTTATTTTGTAGATGTCCTGTGTCAGGTTAAGGAAGATGTGTTGTAGTAGTAGTTTGCTGAGAGTTGTCACTCATAAATTTTGTCATTTTTTTCTGCATCTTTTGAGATAATTACATAATATTTTTGTTATACAACATATACTATGTAATACATATAATAATATTTATATCAATACTTTCTTAAATGTTAAGATAATTCTGTTCTAGGCTGTATCTCATTTGGTTGTGGCATATTCTTCTTTTTTCACATTTTTTAATATGACTTGCTAAACATTTATTTAGAGTTTTAAAATTTATGTTCATGAGAAATAGTGGCTTGCAATTTCCTTGTCTCATAATCTCTTAGTCTGTTAGTATCAGACTATTATTGGCCTCCATCGATGAATTAGGAAGTATTCCTTGCAAGAGTTTGTATAGCATTGAAGAGTTTCTTAAATATTTCCTCAAATTTACCAGTGACTCCATTTGGACCTAGAGTTTTCTCTATGGATGATTTTTTAAACAAAAATAACATTTTTTAAATTTTTTAAATTTTATATATTTTTACACCATTTTTCATTCTTGTACAATGTGTGCATTTTGATCTTGGTTATAGTGCCCATACAATTTCTACCACCCTTGTTTTGATCCTACTCCCTTCCCTCCACACCCCCCTCCCAAATAAGCCAGAAAGAAATAGCAAAATACTGGATGGTTTCACTCATAGCAGGAATTTAGAAAACCTAAATAAGGGACCAGGAAAAAGACTAATTATAATAAAGTGAAAATCTCAACAAGCAACTATAAACCAAAAGGAAAAGTTTATTCAAGCTATTTCTTCTTCAGTAAGCTTCAATAGTTTGTGAAGGAATAGTTTCAAGGAATTTGTCTATTTCATCTGAGTTGTCAATTTTATAGGCATAACATTGTATACAATATTTCTTAATTTCCTTAATTATCTGTAGACTCTGTAGTGATGTGATCGTTCTCATTTGTTTTTTTAAAGATTTATTTTATTTTTACAAGAACCAGGGTACAGGCCAGATGCGCAGGAGGGTGAAAGGATTCAGCAGAGACAGTGGGGAACAGAATAGGCAGGCTGACAAAATACACTGCTGAGGGGAGCAGCAGGCGAGACAGGAGAGGTCTGCTCACCATGTGGGTTGCTCCAAGGCTGGCAGGATCGAACCAACACTGCAGAGACTGTGGACAGCTTCACAGTGTGGCACTTAACCACCTGTGCCACTAGGGAGGCCCCGTTCTCATATTTTACAGTGTCTTCTTTTTCTCTAGACTGGTCTAGCTAAATGTTTGCCAATTTTATTGATTTTATCTAAAAATTAGCTTTGATTTCCTTAATTTTTCTCTACTGTTTCTGTTTCCTATTTCATTGGTTTTGGCTTTGATATTTATTATGCATAATTTGGATTTGTTTTTCTGTTTTTAGTTTCTAAAGATGGAAGCTGAGCTCACTATTTAACACCTTTATTCTTTTCTAAATTAGCATTTAGTGCTATAAATTTCCTGCTCAGTTGTGTTTTACCACCCTCCCACAAAATCTGATTTGTAGTATCACTTCAAAATTTCTAATTTCAATTTCAATTTTGTTTTGATCCATGGTTTACTTGACATGTTTATCTTCTTGCCAAATATTAGGGAATGTTTCAGCTATCTTTCAGTTATATTTTTCTAACTTATTTTCAGTACGACCAGAGAACATACATTGAATGACTTTCATAATTTTAAATGTATTTAAATTTACTTTACAGTCCAGAATGTGGTATATCTTGGTAAATGTTTTATATGTAAAACAAGGAAATTAAGGCATTGAGAAGATAATTGTCCAAGATCACATGATTAGTTACAAGGGCAAAGCCCAAGAGTCCAACTCTACCCCAGAGCCCAACATCCTGCTCTGCTGTTACCTTTCTTCTGCCCAGGCTCTCAATTTTGAAATCTACATCCACCCTGCATTAAGGGGATATCCCCCTTACGTTTCTTACACACTTTACTCTTTTGATTTGTATTTTGTGGGAATTTCACAACTGCTCACTGATGTATTATTCAGAGTGAATTTCATTGGATAATTCTTGACTTTCTTGGTCCCAACCTCCCATCTTTTGTTGCTCCCCAGCTACTAACTCAAGCACATAAGTGCTTACTCTTCATATCCTTTATTCACATACCTGTTTTCTCGTAACTAATGAGCAATACCTCTTCTTAAATGATCGAAATCAGCCCACTTATTTGTTGGTTTTGCAACAGAGACTCATTTAGAATAACAGTGAGTGACTGGCTTCCCTGGTGTCACAGGGGTTAAAGTCTCAGTACTATCAAACTATCCGCAACAATTGCAGCATGAGCTCAATCCCCGTCCAGGGAGCTGACCCACATGGCGCAGCAGACCTCTCCTGTCTCACCCGCTGCTCCCCTCAGCAATGTATTTCGGTAGATCCACCTGTACTGCTCCCCACTCTGTTTCTGGTGAATCCTCTCACCGCCCCCCACCCCACACCACTGGCTTACACACCAGTTCTTATATAAAGAAATAAAAAATAAATCTTAAAAAAAATAGAATAACAGTGAGGCAGGAACAGCATGGAGACACAGCTCTGCCAAGGGAAGAAGTGTCCTGCACCTGATATATTTGGTCCCAGGGTTCCTCCAACCCTTCTCACCTGCATGCATAGGAAATATCGAGCTGTTTGCCACACACCTGTTTTCCACAGTTGTAGACACCTGCTTCCTTAAAAACAAGATTGTTAAATTTGAACTTTATGGGAGGTTTAGGAAGCACTGAAATACCACTTTGCAAGTGCATGACTAGTTTTCACGTCTCACATGCAATCTTCAGGCTCTCAACTCCAAAAAGCTGTCATGTATTGGTAAAGACGTGATCAGGGAAGGCATAAGCATCTCCATGGCCCACAGCTGGACCTGCAGCCACCATCACACCTCATAGTCTGTGTTCCCCCTCCTGGCTCCAAAGCCGACCTAACCTCCTACCTTTTGGAAGACTTTCCAGGAACATTCTAATTCCTTCTTAGGAAAAATCCTGCTTCCGCCATGAGAATATGGACAGGCCTTCTGAACTCATGAAAACAGTGATGCCGTTCACCTGTGCACTTTTTCAAGTCCCTGTGATCTTCTGTAGCATCATCCTGAAGGCACCAAAGCTCAGTCCAGGTTGTGCATGCCAAGCTCAGCCTGGTTCCTCTTCATAGTATTTTCTCCAAAAAGAGCATGAGAGGCGAGACCTGCACATTGTTCCTGTGTCATACATACTTCTAACTTTTATGAGCAAACGCTTAGGCACAAGCTACAGTGTCTCCCAGGAGCATGTGAGCTTTTTCAGGCATAAGGCAGTGTCAATTGTGACTTACCAAGGTGTCCTCTCTGTTCCTTGTATCTGTAAATGACACACCAACTTTACATCACTAACCAGAAAACCTCACCTCATGCTCAAGCATCTGCATTTGGACTATTTCACAGGATCAGGGCTTCCTCAAGGAGAGTGGGTAGGTATTTGCATTACATTATATGAATGAAATCTCACCAAAGTGTGCTTTGCAGAACAAAGGAAGATTTTTGCCACACAGATACAAACCATTATAGATGTTCCTGGCAGATCTCCCGAGTGACAGCTTTGCCAATTCAATAAATATTAACACATATTCTCTACTAAACATCCCCCATTAAGTGTAATTGCATTTTTTTAAATAAATGAAAAGTGGAATTATTTGATTGCTTGTACCTTGGAAACTAAGCTCAGAGAATTAAACAAGGTACCTAAAGCCACGCAACTTCTTCAGTGGTGGACAGTAAACACAGGGCTTCCCCAATGAAATAATGCAGGATTATGGGGTATACATGTATCAGCAACAGAAGCACATCCCCCTTCAAGTCTCTACAAATTGCCTGTGACCCTTAGGATAGTTCTGAGGAGATGAAAAACTAAGGGCAAAGCTAGGAAGGAAGATATGTCCAGAGAGGCAGCCAGGCAATTGCTGTATGAGAGAGTCCTTCTGAGGCACCTGAGTGTTGGAAGTGATCAGAATGTAAATATCAGGGTCAGCTACTCCAAATCAAACCATCAAACGCATAAGCCAGGATGGGTGACACTAATCCTGGTGAAGAGCAAAGATAAGGATCTGAGGTCCATGGTGCCAGACCTTCCATGGCTGGACAGCCTTGAAATAAAGAGTCCCGGCCCCAGGAATTGGGAACAAACTTGTTGGACTGAGCGAAAGCACCAATGCAGGCGAGCAGAGCTGGGTGCCAAGCCGATGTCAGGATCAGAAGTGGAAAGTCTGAAAGGAGAAGAGCCCCAGGCACAGGTTCATGCATCAGGACACACGAGGGACGAGAGGCTGAGAGGTTGCTCTGGCAGAGCCATGCATCTTGACAGCCTTAAATCCCTAGAGCCACCCCCAGAAGCACCTGTTCCTCCTCCTGCTGTCTGGCGGGTTGGGGACCAGCCTGCCTCCCTCCTGGCAGGGTCCTGACACCAATCAGTGGTGACCGCTCGGACCCACACAGACACTTCCATCGAACAGAGGGCATGCCGCGGGGCAGATTCACTGTCATCCTCGTATCTTACTCTCCGTCACAAAGTTCCTGTGTTTACCAGTGCATTAAGTATAACCCTGCAATAGAAAATCCTCATTTTCATGCTTGAAATATATTATCTAATGGCATATCTATTTGACTTTTACTACATGCCTTTCATTCCCCTAAGTGAGGTAATTGACCTTTACTTTGCTACCCTGTGGATTAAAAGGCTACATCACACTCTGCATTTGATATTTCCAGTCCTATAGGAGAGGCAATTTCGATTTGCTTTTGTTGCTGCACTGGTTTCCAGGCAGGCCCTCAAGTAAAGGCAAGCCTCAGGCCCCAAGACTGTGGTGTGGCAATTATTGTCACTATCATGTAGCTTTTATTAGAAAAAGCACAGGTCACTTCACTTCTCTGGCCATCTCTGTGGAATTTAAGGGCCGTGGGTGTGTGACACTTCTAGAAATTTCCACCTTGCTCCCTGCCTGCAATTGTGTTGTTTAATCATTAATAGCATCCTTCAGATTTGGTTCAAGCACCTGAAAGTTTGAAATCCTTTCCAAACTACACAATTTGTGTGAGAGAAAAACTATTAGTGGTATTGATAAGATCTTAACCTCTCTGCCAGCCAGGTATACCCAGAAACCTCTAATGTGATAATTTAGCACTAGTATTCTTACCAGGCAGGGTGAGGTGCACCCTGGGACACTAAATATCCCCACTTTAAGTAGGTTCTGTCTTCTGCCACATCAAAACAAAACATACTTTAGTGCCTAAGACCTTTAATGGAAAGGAACTTGAATGTAATCAGTGTGCAATAAAGAGAAAGAGCAAAAATTTTCAAATCAAACACCCAAAGTTAGCCATCTCTCATGGGTAAATGCCCAGCCAAACAAGTCTGGCCCAAAGTAGGACCTCTGACGTCCAAAAACCTGCCACAAGTCTAAAGCACCTTCTGGTGGGGACCCATAGGAAAGGAGCAGAAGGGGCCAGTACATCTGGGGAAAATGAGCAAAATCAAAATCAAGATAAAGACTGCCATTCTCAACCTCCCCACAGGTCTCTCACCCATGTCTGCTTCAAATGTTTCCTAGTTCCTGGTACAAGCCCAAGGCTAGAAGCAAGAGCAGATTTGTTGCATGTCTCTGTGCTCCATGTGCCTCCTCCAGGTCTCCTTCTGGCTCTATCCTGCTTCCTTCCTCAGTCTCCTCTGCAGCTTCTTCTCTCCCTGCTCAGCTGCCCCCTCCCTTGGTGGGGCAGGAAACCTGGATCCTCCCACGACCCTTTTGCAGTGTTATAGAGAACTGTGCAAGGGGGTATTTGGAAGCCTTGACATTATCTGGTCACTATTAGTGTTCCTTCCCACAACCAAAATGATGACAAGAAGCATGAAGACGAGGTTGGGGATGGTAATAATGCCAGACTCGTGTACTATGTGCCAAGCACTGTTTTGAAACACTATGAAGATAGTAGTTTGTTGTTCTTCGTAGCAACCTTTATGATTTAGACAATTTTGTTACCCAGTTTTACAGATGAGGAAATTGAGGCACATAAACATTAAGTAACCTGCCCAAGGCCACACTCACTACAAGAAAATAGTAGAGACAGAATCTAATTCGGACTTGAAACCAAGGACCAGAATGTAAGTTTGGATTCTAATGCATTTGAACAAGTTATGTCTATAATAAGGATGTTTCATTAGCTATCATCCTATTTCTGGAGAATTCTCAGGCTGGGTCAGTTAGGAGGTATAGGCGCCTCCCCAAACACCCCAGGTGGGGGGTCAGAGCAGGGTGGAGCAATCAGTGAAGCCCTTACCTGAAGCATTCGTGGTTCAGTGATCAGATTCTCATGGAAAACATTTTATATATGTGACAGCATTCATTCTTGAGTAAAGGACCAGCAGACACGGAGAGTGGGTACTGGGAGCTGCTTCTTCTTGGGAAAGTGGTTGGTTGATTGCTGTGGTCTTTGATCTAATCTCGCCTATATGATCTATCAGGATCCCTGTTTTGTTGGTGTCCTGAGTTCAATTGCAACAGGGGTGTGTGTCGGTGTCTCCACACTCACAAGCAATTCACAGACACTAGACTGGTGTCTCAGAGAATTCAACTCAAATCTGATGCTGTCTATCCAGCAATAGTGTCAGGTTTCACAGGTTAAAGTCTCCATCTCCTAAGACCTTTCTTCACTTCCAATGCCAGTCACAAGTCCTAGGCAGTTACCTGTGCTTCAGCCAGACAGCTACAGATTGGGGTTTTCCACAACCCCTTCTCAGACTTGAGTTGCCATTACAAACCCAGATTGTTATCTGTGCGTCTGACCATCTGATTATTAAATCAGAGATTCCCGGCACACCCTCAGCAGATTTGATTTGATTAATTTGCCAGAGTAGCCCACAGATATGTACAGGTTTGTGTAGGGCAGGTATAAGAAAAGGATCCAAAGCACCAATGCCTTCTCCTGGTTTGCCATTCTCCCCAAATATGTTCTAAGGAACCCCTCCTTTTCAACTTTTGGAGCCTTCATCACTTAGACTTGTTGACAGACTCATTGCAATTGAGCTCAACTTGCAGCCCCTCTCTCCTCCCTGAAGATGAAGGGCTGGACTGGAAGTTTCTACCTTCCAATCAGTGGATAGTTCTCCTGGCAACACACTCCATCCTCTGCTGCTTTCCAAAAGTTACCTTCATTAACATAATAAAAGACACCTTTATCGTTCACAGCACTTAGGAAAGTCTAAGAATTTGGGGATCAGGAACTGTGGATGAAGATGAAATATATATGAGAAATATATTTTTGTCATCTGAATGACCAAAATAACTATTTCCTGTAAATCACAAGGCTGCAGTTCCTTTCTATGGCCCACTAACTCCTTTCTGGCTCCTTCCTTTCTGCCTTCCTAGTTCTTGGTTCCCCTGAGATGAGGATTTGAATGCAAATAGTCTATTTGGGAAATAATTCCAGAAACCACAGTGAGTGAATGGGAAGTAAACAGCACTGAAGGTCCTGTTCTCAGAACCATCTCCCTAAGAGGCAGGGAAACTGGAGTATTTATCCTCACACGTCCCTCCTTCACTGCCTGAATGTTCCTCTGGGGTGTTAACTCACTGCTGGCAAATGCAACTTACTCTTCAAGAACCAAGCATGACGAGGCCAGAGACCAGGATGTTGGCTGTGGGGAGCTGTCTGTTGGGATGATGATGCTTTTACTGCAATTTCTAATTTTTCATACACAAAACCCTGACCCCTTCTCTTTTCCTTCCTATCAAATTATTTTAATAACCCCTTAACACCATCCCCAGGATATTTGGTGAAGTAAAATCAGAGTGGAAACAGCTCAGGTTTTAAACATTTGAGAGAAAAAAATATGGCTTAATTTGTTTAAAGTATTACTAACGGGATTGGGGGAGAGGGAGGCAGGGAGATGTGTAAAGAAAAGCTGTTATGTTCCCATATGAAAACAAGTGTGGTTTTATATCCTACTACATGTAAACTCTCTAGGTCCGTATTTTTCTGTTATCTGTAAAATGGGAACACTGATATACACCTCTCCTCTCTCTCTCTGTCCCTCTCCTCCCTCCAAAGTTGCTATATAGATTAACTAAACATCCTTAGGCAAATGCACTATTGCACTTGCACATTTAAGCACAAAATGAACTCAATAATGCTAGCTAATTTACTGTTATTTTTCTGATTCTGCATTTCCACAGTGAAGGGATGGGGTTGGATGGTCTTCAAATAAGTATTGATGAGTTTACTCTGTACCAGACACCCTGAAAGGCCCTTTGCATGAACTGGGGGTGGGGCTCTGTCCATCACCTGATCTCATCAAGTTCACAGTCCTGGCTCCTCTCTTCCACACCACAAGCACCAGTTTCCTCTTATCTTCCTGTTCAATATATAACAAAAACAGAAGCCCAAAAACAGACCAAAGCCATCAATTCAAAGAAATTAGCCCCACAAAGCAGGTAGAACATAAGTCAATCAGTTATCTATTGAATCAAGGTCTCTCTTATTTTTTTTCAGATTTATTTTATTTATTTATTTATTTATTTATTTATTTATTTATTTATGCATACAAGAACTGAGGTTAGGCCAGAGGTGCGGGGAGGTGAGAGGATTCACCAGAGTTAGAGAGGGGAGCAGTCAGGTGGATTGACTGAAATACACTGCTGAGGGGCACAGGGGGCGAGACAGGAGAGGTCTGCTGTGCCATGTGGGTCCACTCCCTGGCTGGGGATTGAACTCATGGTGCAGTGGCTGGTTATAGCTTCAGAGTTCTGAGACGTAACCTCTTGCACCACCAGGGAGGCCCTGAACCAAGTTCTCCTTATTATGTATCATTTGACTCTAAATGATGATCATGATCCATATTAAAGTTTTTAGTCTAGGACCTCCCTAGTGGCACAAGGGGTTAAGACACAACCTATGAAGCTATCTGTAGTCACTGCAGCAGAAGTTCGATCCCGGCCAGCCAGGGAGCATCCCACATGGTGCAGCAGACCTCTCCTGTCTCGCCCGCTGTGCCCCTCAGCAGTGTATTTCAGTCAGTCTGCCTGTTCTGTTCCCTACTCTGTCTCTGGTGAATCCTCTCACGCCCCACATCTCTGGCCTGTACCCCAGTTCTTGTATTCATAAATAAATCTCTAAAAAAATAAATTTTAGTCCACTTTAAACATCACCTCTAATTTAAATATTCTCTCCTATTTGGTACATATCCCACTGCTGAATAATTAGCCATATAGGTAGAAATACTGCATGCATTGGCTATGAATACAAGAGTGTTGCTACATCCAGGTTATGAACCCATGCTGTCTAGTTATTTTGCTCCTGTTATCTTTCCTATCTGTTAGATCCTTTCAGAATTCATTGCTGTTCTTCATTTCTATTCTTAGGGGTCTTTGTTTCTTTACATTACATCACTTTATTTCTAAAGTGGCACCATTTGGGTCATCAGTCATAGGCCACAGCAAGTAATATTAGACTCCATTTGGTGAGTGGGATTTTTCTCCTTTTTTCTCCTGTTCTCCCTTTTTTTTATTTTGGTCTTTAAACTTCAACTTTTTCAAGGCTTGTTAACAAAAGTAGGCCATCAAATAATGGCAAGAAAAACAAAGGCTTCGCCAGGTGCACCCTTCTCTGTTGGATATTATTTTATTTCTCAGAAAAGAGAGAATTAGAAGAAAGCTATTTCCCCCAATTTTCTATACCACCCAGGGGAATCTAATTCAATTTCCTCTCAAATTTTGTACTGAAAAATAAAAGCATACAATCAAGTTGCTATAGTGTATTTTTTGCCCAGGTTTGATTTTTTTAATTAATATTCCTAGTCCTAAAGCTATTTATTCTGCCTCATCTATTTTTAATGATTCTGATATAGCTATTTGAAGAACCAAGACCTTTTTTCCAAGTGGCCAGGAATATATACTTAAGTGATCAACTTGCCTAGTGATATAACCTGATCGAGGTATCCTACAGTGTCAGGCAACTCTTGGTCCAGAAGCCAGAACCTTGCTGAATCCTGGCTTTGCAGAGCACAAGAGAATAGGTTGATTTCTGCCTTCTATCCCTTTTTTTTCCACTTTCTCCTAGACAAAGGCAGAATTATATTTTAAACCAGAAAGTGCATCTGAAATTATCACGCTATGGTTTGTATCAAAATGTAAGTAAAAAAAAAAAAAGGTGAAAAATTGTTTCACTTATATGGCTCTAGAAAGAGAAAAAAAACAAGGAGTGAAATCTAACATAGTGGTTGGTTCTCATAAGCCACAGAATGAATGGGAATAAAAGTCACCTGAATATGTTAAAATCCTTATAATTGATTCTTATATCAGGAACTCCAGCTGTCTTAATCAGGATGTGGCTTGTCTTCTCAATGAGAATGCAGGGGAGGCCTTCCAAATGGGGACTCCTGCAACTGAAAAAAAAAAAACCAAACAAACCAGCATCAGACATTGGTTTCCTTCAAGCCCCCAGCTTCCCCATCATTAAATGGAACTTCCTTTCTCATGGCCTGGGAGAATGAGTGGTTTTGTTTTCCCACAGGTTTTAATTATTTATTTATTTATTTTTGCGATCTGTTTCTTTTTCTTTAATATTTTTTTTATTTCTTACATCATTGTTCATTTTTAAACAATATTTGCTTCCCTCCACCCCCTCAGGTGCAATCCCCATAGAGTTTCCTTCACCAATGCACCCGCACCATCACCTCAGTACCCTGTGCTGCTCCCTCCCTCCCTCTGATCCCTCTTCCTCCTCCTGCCCTGCAAGATGTCTCTGGTTTATAATTGTCTGCTTTTGCTTTGTTGTGTTTTGTACTGTTATTATTTTTTTACATGGATGTCTTATTGGGTTCCTCTATATTCCTGCTATAAGTGAAACCATCCGATATTTTTTTTTTCCTTCTGGCTTATTTCACTGAGCATAATTCCTTCTAGCTCCATCCACGATGCTGCAAATGGCATGAGTTTATCTTTTTTGATTGCTGAATAATATTCCATGGTGTATATATACCACATCTTCCTGATCCAGTCATCTATTTTTAGGCATTTGGGTTATTTCCAGGTTTTGTCTGTTGTAAATAGTGCTGCAATAAGCATAGGTGTACAGGTGCTCTTTTGGGTCAATGTTTTTCCCACATGTTTTACTGAGGAAGGTAAGGGCATGTGAAGGACTTTCAGATAGATACCCAACCCACAAACTTGCCCACTTTTATTGATATTTATTATCTACCAGAATCTGCAATATATACTTTATATAGGCTATTTCATCTAGTCTTGTTTTCTCTTTTGAAATACTTTACTTTAAAAAAAAAAAGGTATTATTTGTTAAATTATTTCTACTAAAGTAGCATTGGTTTATAAAAATGTGTATTTTAGGGCCTCCCCATTGGTGCAGCAGTTGAGTGCTGGGTTGCGAAGCTGCCCACAGCCTCTGCAGTGCCGGTTCGATCCCCGGCTGCTCCCCGCCCACCGAGGAGGGTCCCGCATGGCGCGCAGACCTCTCCTGCCGCCCGCTGCTACCCTCAGCAGTGTACTTCGGTCTTCTGCCTGCTCTGCTCCCCGCTCTGGCTCTGGTGAATTCTCTCACCCTCCTGCGCTTCTTTAATTATTTATAATATTTTTTTTATTTATTCCTCTTGGCTTCATGCCATTTTATTTTTTTTTAAATAATAAATTTTATTTTTATATTCCCCCATACAATTGCAATCCCCCCATTCTGACCCCAATCCTTCCCCTCCCGCCCCCCACACCCCAAAAAGTGTCTCTGGTTCATAGTTTTTTGTTGATTTTGATTTTCACTTTCTTATATTCATTTTCCTGGTCCCTTATTTAAGTTCTCTAGATTCCTGCTATGAGTGAGACCATCCGGTATTTTTCTTTTTCTTTTTGGCTTATTTCGCTGAGCATGATCCCTTCCAGCGCCATCCATGTTGCTGCAAATTGCATGTGTTTATCTTTTTTGAATGCTGAGTAATATTCCATGGTGTATATGTACCACATCTTCTTGATCCAGTCATCTATTTTTGGGCATTTGGGTTGTTTCCAAAGCTTAGCTATTGTAAACAGTGCTGCTATAAACATAGGGGTGCAGGTGCTCTTTGGAATTGATGTTTCTGTGTCCTTTGGGTAAATACCTAGGAGTGGAATTGCTGGATCCTATGGAAGCTCTATGTTTAGTAGGTCCAGAAATCTCCACACAGCTCTCCACAGTGGTTGGACCAGTTTGCACTCCCACCAACAGTGCAGAAGAGTTCCTTTTTCTCCACACCCTCGCCAACATTTGTTGTTGCTAGTTTTTTTAATATGTGCCATTCTCACTGGTGTGAGATGGTATCTCATGGGAATTATTTATAATAAATAAATTTTAAAAAATAATTAAATCTTAAAAAAAACCCTGTATTTTAGTGCTATAGCTTCACACATCTTCAAATGTATGCTATCAGTCCATGCCCATCACCAAAGCCTCATTCATTCCGTACCACAATTCACTGGGTGACCCCTATGTCCCGTCTCCCTACCCTCTTCCTCTGGTAGCCTCATTTATGCAGTCAGATTTCTAGGGTTTGTTTTGGTTTAGATTTGTCTGTTGCTTTGTTTTCTTTCTCTGTATTCCCCATATGAGTGAAACCATATAGTATTTTTCTTTCTCCTTCTGACCTATTTCATTTAGCATCATCCCCACCACTTCCACAAATCGCCAGAATTCCTCTTCTTTTGTAACTGAGCAGCATTCCATTGTGCCTATAAACCACATCTTCTTTACCCACTTATCTTCATAGCAATCCTGTACCATAGGTAAGAATCGTCCCATGCTATAAGTGAGAAAACTGAGACTCACATGGGGACATCCAGCAGGTCCACAGTAAAGTTAGGACTTGAACTCAGACCATTTGTCCCGAGAGTCCAAGCCCTTAATACTGTGCTGTCCTCTCTCTCTTATAAAATCTGATACTTGAACACTCATAATTTGTATTTCTGGGACAGGAGACCACCAAATTTTCTGTTTCCTCAAAAGGGATGAGAATGTAAAAGTTGACCATGCATATATTAAGCATCTAGGTCACCTATTAATTACCAAATGAACTTGGATTAGATTAGTTTTAATTTAACATGTTTTTTACTCCCCTCCCTATGCCCTGCCTCATTCTTCAGATTGATTGGCTGTGCAGAGACAGTGGCAGTCTGGATTGCCTTAATTATCTTGTTCTGACTTTTATCTTTCAGCACCTCTTATCTAACAGATTTCTCATGAGTGTAGTAAACGGGTCACAGAGCACCATCATATACCTGCTCCAATCTCAGACAATGCATTAGCTCAAATTTATAAGCTCCTATTTTTATTTTATATCATGGTACTCTAGACTCCCTGGCAAGCTTTAGAAATAGAAAAAGGCTATTTTTAATATTATCTAAAAGACCCAGCAGTTTAGTGAATCATGTAATCTGATGCTTCACTATGGGTAAGTTTAGGGTCTCAAGTAAGGTTTAAATGGAAACTTTTAGAGGCTTTTTAAAATGCCATCAGGATGGATGCCTAAGTCATTTATTGCTTAAATGTGTAAGGGGGGCTCCTGATCCTTGTTCTGTTAACTTTCGGAGCAAACCAATTGCCTCAAATATTTAAAAAAAAATGTAAGGTAACAGTGTCTGTGATGAACTGATCAAGATCTCAGGTTTTATTTTACACTCCAAGGGAAAATTTTCTAGCAATATATTTCTATGCTTCAAAAAATTAAAAATAAAAAATAGGTTTATGCCCATCAGTTTTCAAAAACAATTCTTTCAGGAACAGAGCTCCTGAAAGAAAGCCTCCATCAGCCATATTAGGTAGTCATTACATAGTGACAGCACGAGCTCAAGGGCCATGTAGAAATCTGCCCTCTGGATTTGCAAGGGGGCTTCCTAGAATCTTGACAGCTCTTTTTTCATGAAACTTCTCCTGTAATGTCAAATCCAAGCACAGGTTGGATTCCAGCCTTTTTGTTAGCCCGTGAATATGTGTCTGCTTTCAAATATTATCTTGTAAGCAGATAAATATTTCACATTGGCCTTTGGCTATTGCATAGTTTGGATGAAGCACATCTTCTGAAAACATTTTTTTAACTTAGCAGTAATAATTACAATTAGACTCTGAGTTTTATTAAAAAAGGAAAGAGTCATAGAAGGCTGAAAAGGTTGGAGCCCTTTCTTTCCTGTGGGATCAGGTTCAGACCAGGTCCATTTGGCATTTGAGATCTGGACTTTTAAGATTATACTAAATAATACAGGTGATATATTTATTAAGTATTTCTTTTATACCTGGTGCTATGTCCAGATAGAAATTCAGATGAATATGAGAGAGACTATCCCTTAAACAGTGTAGAAGTTTGTTTTTCTCTCCTTGCAGTGAGGAGGTGGTGACTCGCTTCACATCCTCACCTACATTCACCTTTCCCTGTCTACAGTGGTGGTTGTCTGAGGTCTTGGTTCTGCTCTCCATAGGTTTTGCCTTAGTAACTGTCCTTGTGACCCAAGATGGCGCTACACTGTGTTCATGTTCCAAATCAGAAACGGAGGGGGGGGGTGTACACCCCCTGCTCCTCAAGGACCAATAAGAATATCACAGACAACCCTTCTGCTAATAGCTCATTGGCAGAACATAGTCACATGGCCACTTACTCAAGTTGCTGCTGGGAAATGCAGCAGGAAGAAGGACTAATACATCAATGAGCAGTCCTTAACTCATTGTGTGGTGTCATTTAATGCTCCCCCTCAATCCTTAGGAGATCTTAGGGATTAGGACTGAGACCCAATTCCATGAGGCCTCTCACAGTGCTATCCACAGAACATGGAATTAGTTAAGGCTTATGGAATGAATAGGCAGTAGTAACTATAGGAATAATAATAATAACAACAACAAACATTTATTAATAAGTTTGTCAGATGCAGTTTTAAGGATAAGCATGGATTATCTTATTCAAGCCCTAAAAGCATTCATTGAAACACCTCCATGTGCTGTCTCTGGTAGCTGAGGCCCAGCCTCACCTGGGAAGACACCAGGGCCCAGTTCTGGAGGCTGGCTGCCAGCAGCTCAATCCCCTGCTCCCTCTCCTGCTAGCTGGAAGACTTGGAATTCTTAACCCCTCATTATTCAAATGCATCATCTATAATTATTAGTGCCAATTTCACAGGATTGTGTGAAGTTTGTATGAAATGATGTGTGAAATATGCAAAAATGCACTTAACACAATGCCAGGTGCTTAAAAGGATTCAGTAAAGGTTAGCTCTGTAAATTGTTAAGTCACTCATTCATGGCCTCACAGCAAGTGAGTGGCAAAGGCAGGATTTTAAACTGAGGCTCTCTGATTCCGGCATCTTTATCTCTCAGTGATATTTCTACAGTTCTCCCATTTCAGGTAGTGTATTGAGGTGGGAACCAAAAATTCATATGTCACTGCTGCAGAGGCAGAAAACTTTGATAGAGGCATGTTGTAATTTATTACTTTTGAAAAAGGTGTCGGCAAAGTTTTGCTATTTGTGCTAACTTGTTTTCTAAAACATTTGTGTAGCAACACCAATTCAAGGCCAGGGGCATAACCAGAGAATGATCCAGATTTGGTTGTGCTTGAAACTTATAACCTCTGGTCCTCATTAAAGAAAACCTTTATTAATAAAAAATTTTAAAAAGAGCATCTTATTTTTAAGGTCTTCTTCAAGGTCTTGATACTTAAACTTCATTCATTTCATGGTGAATCACCCCTAGCACAGATGTAGTCTAAACTCATCTCAAAACAGCAAGCCTGGCTTCCCATCCTGTTTAGCTTCAGAAAGAGCCAGTTTCAAACTTCTTTGTCTCGGTACCTTTATTTGAAACACTAGTGATGGTCTAAATATACAGACCTCTAACTCACAGGAAATTCTGGTAGATAATATGCTTCCCGGAATAAATATATTAAATTATATAAGAAAAAAAACAGGCAGACTGTATGTGTTTTTTGTACCTACTGGCAGGTGGCAGAGATCTAAACGGTGGAGCCTTTTTATAAGCAAGATTAAATTGACTCGTGACAGCTGGTCACTAAAATACAGGAAGTGCAGACCTGGTTGAAAGCAAGAACATACAGGTTTTCATTAAGTTTGCATCACAGAATAGAACTTGCAGGTTTTTTTCCAGTCTGTCTTAGCGACGCCTTTATGTCACAGTGCATACAGTTTGTCACTTGCACCCCACTGGATCTTGATGGTAGAAGCAAGTCAATTAGTTCCGCAGTGGTGGTGAGAGTTCTGTGTGTGTAAACAGATTCAGAGACTAGGTTCCGCCCTCCACAACATCAGATATCTGGGTGCTAGTGAAGCCTGTTAGGTCTCTACTTGCACAGTTCCTCCCCCGCCTAATATGAGGGTGGGCGTGGGAGCATGATGGCCATGGAAGTGGATAATGAATCTGTCAGAGATGAGTAGATGTCATGGAAACCTGTCCTCCACCTAGCACCAGGCCTGAGGTCATAACACTAGGAATTGAGAGCAATCACTCTGCACCGTGAAATCCATTTTTCTCCGATGGAGAAGTCACACTGGCAAGGGCTTTAAATAAAGGATTTTAGCATCTGAGGGAATGGAGTGATAAGAATACACTGAGTTGTGGAAAGTGGAATGGAGCCCTTTCCAAACACAGGCCAATGTAAAGGGAACTCAGCCCCCATGTTCACATGCTTATCCTTTGCACGCCCAGTGACACAATGACCTAGGAAAGCCAGCCAGGAAGCTGAACTAGGTCAGCAAATACACTACTGGAGAAATTAGAGTTCTGGCCAGAACCCAAGCAATGCTTCACAAATTTCAACTAAACCAGGATAGTCATCACTGCATGAGGAATTATAGCTAATGGATGCACATTCTTGAATAATCAGACTGCGCAAATTCTGTGTTTTCCCTCTCCAAGCTGTGTTCTTAAGTTCTTCAAGCATTGATTCACCATAGCCCTTGTTAGCTTTCAGGTGTCTGAAAAATCCTCTGATATTTAAACTAAATTCATCTGGTAGTACAAGGTCTCACCAACTTTGTACAGTTCCCTTTGCCCAATAAAGTGTTACTTATGAAAACCAATGATGAGGCAATGTGACAGTCTATGACACCCATCATGGAGTGTTTGATTCAGTACAATACCTATTAATTGTCTATTTTTAGCCTACTATCATGCTAGACTCAGTAGAACAGACCCATGTAGTGTTTTCTTCCAGTGAGTTTACTTGCTTTTGTTTATTCATCAAGTATTTTTTAGCACCTTTTATGGGCCAACTAACTTGAAATGTGTGAAGGATGTTACAGTCTATAAAGCAGACAAGACTGCTGCTCCCAAGAGCTTACATTCCAGTGAAGGTGACAGAGGAAAAAGCAATGACAGAGGAAAGGGTACAGGTTTTTGCCTGTGATGGTTTTGCCTAGTGTCTGAGGAGCATGTAAGGAAAGGTGTCTTAGTGGCTCTGATAGCTGATCAGCAGATACTTCTTGGATGTCAACTAGGAGCCTCAGACTGAAATTTGCAAGTTGACTTTTGAATAGTAAGAATTATCCTGGTAAAAGAGGTGAGGTAGGAAATAGATTATTCTGGGCAGAAGGAACAGCTTATAAGATTTCCTGAAAGTGAGATTTATAGAACTGAATATAGAGTGGTGTAGATGAGGCCATGGAATGAACAAGAATAGGTTTCAGAGGGAATTGTAGGTCATGTTACAGAGCTTGGACTCTATTATGAGGATAGTGGGGAATATTTCAATGGTTCTAAGTCATAAATGACCCAGATATTTTTCTGCAAATGTTTATTTTCACTGCTGTGTTGAGATGGGGCTAGAGAGGATCATGGTTTAGAGGCAGTCATGTCTGTCTAGAAGTCTTGTAATAAATCAGATCAAAAATGATGATGATCTCAACTGGGGAAGTGGCCATGGCTAGAACTGTATATATTTGGGAATATCAGGAAGGAGGAATCTCAGAACCTGAAGAAAGACAGAATGATGACAGATTAGATATGATAGGAAAGGAAGACGGAGCAGTATTCTTGGCCAAGTGGCTGGAAAGTAGTCAGTTTACTGAGAAAATACAGATGGAGAATTAAGTAGGGAAAGGAAGCCAAAGAATTCAGATTGGGATGTGTTGAGTTTAACCTGTCAGGAAGCATTTCAATTAATAAATCTGAAGCCCAGGAGAGAGATCCTTGATGGATATTTAGGTCTAGGACTTCCCAACATGTTTATCACAAAATTTTCACTTGGTGGTCATGGAGGGAGGAGGTTACATGAATCCTTATGGGTTACAGGGTCTCTGAATTTCCTAAAGTGTTTTCAAATGTTTGAGCTTACTTTGTATGTTCAGTTTTGTCTAAGGAAAAAAAATGATGCAAATTTTCTTTAAAAGGCCTATAACTCAAAGGCAGTAAAGGATCACAGAGGACATTGAAGAGATAACTTTGATAACAGTGCCCAAGGAGCCCCATTAAGGCTGACTGTGCTAAGCCAGAACCCCAAGAACACACAGAAAAGGGTTCTGAAAATGAACTTGAGAATCCAACAGTGCCAGACAGTGTCAGGGGGAGAAGGTAGTGGTCAGTTAGAAAGAGTGAGTGAGTGAGAGGTGAGGGAAACAGGAGAGTTTTAAAGAGGTAGCTGGGGAACCAGGTGTGTGTCTTCCACTGGTAAGATGGGAGCAACTTATGTAACATAAGCATCTTAAAAACACAAATATCTTTAAATAACAATAAATCAAATCAAACACAAAGACGCATTTAAGGAAATCAGAATTGTTGAACCTTGGGTGTCTCCGATACTCAAGGAGAAATTACAAATTGAGTTGAGCCCTGAATGATTAATAAGCTTTTGGACAGATGAGGATGAGTCATTAATTAGAAGAAAGCCAAGAAAAATAAGATAAACATTCTTGTCACTCAAGAATATTTTCTCAGTTGAAATAAAGTATTTATGATGGACATTGCCTGTAACTGAGACAGTGACTACATAAGAAAGAAACAGTTACATGATATAGAATCAAATTCACAATTACTTCTTGCATTCTTTGTCTTCACACATGAGACCAGCGTACTGCTCGGGTCATGTTGTTCATTTCCTCATTTAGAATTTTTAACACCAGGTAGGATGCCAAATCAGTGTAAGCTGGTGCTTCTATCACTTAGGTTTCAAACATCCTCCCTATATATAAACACACCCATAAATAAAAGTGCTAATGTTGATTCTTTAATAGGTAACTTAACACAAGTAACTCCCTGCATAGAGGAGGTTATTGCCAGACCTAGCTCATAATTAAATGTTGTATATTTCGCTGATCTGATTTATTTTTCTCATCTTTTTGAAAGATTGTACAAATGCTAAATTGTAAAAAATTATTTAACATGTCTAACTTGAATAGGTATTGTTTAAATAGTAGCCTTCTGGTGTGTTCTAATTTATAACTATCCAGAAGGCAGAGGTTATAAATTGAAGTTGACCCCTAAAAAATCTGAGAATTGGGCTTACCCAGGGAGATTGGAGTCAGGGGCCACTGCTTTAGGGACCACACCTTGCAGTTAAGAAAGCCCAGCAGCCTCAGTAATAGACTTAGCTTCTCCCTTGCATCCTTGCCGTCAGTGTGGGTCACTGGTCCTAACAGATCATCAATGTGCAAGAGAGATATTTGGGTATTGCTGTGCAGAAACCAACTTTAGTTACATCTGCCTCAAAATGTAACAAACACCACATTATCTGCTGGTCTTTATGAAACTTGACTTTCTATATTTTTGTCCTACTACCTGGAAGAGATCAGACTTATTTAAAAAAACACACACAGGGTTTCCCTGGTGGCATAGGGTTAAAGTCTCAGCACTATCAAGCTATCCACAGCCACTGTAGCATGAGTTCGATCCCTGACTAGGGAACTACCCACATGGTGACGCAGACTACTACCCTCAGCAGTGTATTTCAGTGGATCTGTCTGTTCTGCTCCCCACTCTGTCTCTGGTGAACCCTCTCACCTCTCCGCACCTCAGGCCTGCACCCAGTTATTGTATGCATAAATAGATAAAAATAAATCTTAAAAAAAAAAACACCCACAGATAGCATTTTTGGGTCTCAGTCAACTGATCTTGCTCCTTTATCCCCAGATGGGTGTTGAGTCCTTTCCTTTGTGGAAACACATCCTGCCCTGCAGACTGACCTCTGCCACAGTCCTTCTGTCAACCTGGTTTTACTTTTTCAGGGGATGCAGCCTGTGCTTGCTTTGTTGTAATTTATAACCTGCTGCCTCAACAAATATCTATCTGGCCCTTGCAATTTTATCATCAAAGACTTTGGCTATAGGAATGCATTTTTGCTCAAATTGCATATTCCATTGTTGCCTCTCATATATCACAGCTTTATCCACCAGCACCAAAGAGAAGGCCTTTGCTAATGACTTCAAACCCCTGCCACATACAGGTTTCTATTTTCTAGGATTCTAAGCATCTTTTATCTGAGTCATTTGACCCATTTCTGAGAGAGCTTTCTGGTGACCTTATTTGCTATGGGAAGGAAATCTGAAGACTATTTACGTTATTTAGAAACCATGTAGAAAAACTCTTCTGATCTGAGAAAATGTCATTTTAAAACCCAGAATGAGAACACTGATTATAACTCTTGGGATCTAGAAAAATAAGTCTGAGTAGCAAATTGTTTTAATTGTTCTCTTTCTTAAAGAAGAATTGTTTTTCTAAGGGAAAACAGAATAGAACATTGTTCTCCAAACCCAGATGAAACTGTCATGGATCCAACAATGTCACAGAAAAACCTCTCTCCAGTGGCAATGTTATGGATTCCTGTTGGGAAGCCCTTGATTTCACAACACAGTTGTCTTGTGGGCAATTCAGACCCTCACTCAACCGAATGACAGCGTGTGGAAGGAGGAGAGCTTCCATCACTACCACCCCATGCCCTCTAAGATATTTCTGAGAACAATTGTGAAGGTCTGCAAAGAGCCTGTAGGTAGCACTCCAGCCTGCAGGTGTGAGAGCCCAAGCCCAGAAAACAGACGAGCAAAACCTGGATGACTAAGACCAACTTGACTTACAATGAACTCTTGTCTCTCTCTGCCCAGGTGCAAGTGTAACCTCCATGCCACTGTGTGTGTGTATGACAACAGCAAATTGACCTGTGAATGTGAACACAACACTACAGGTCCAGACTGTGGGAAATGCAAGAAGAATTATCAGGGCCGACCTTGGAGTGCAGGCTCGTATCTCCCCATCCCCAAAGGCACTGCAAATACCTGTGAGTAACTGCTTGGTAACACCATATTTTGTGCACGATGAGCTGATAGTTCCTCTCAATTTCACTTGCAATTATGCTTTTACTCCTCTACTATTTTTCCCTTCCTCTGCAAAATGCAACTAAAGCTCTTATCCCTATTTTACCACTTCACATGTAAGCACATTTCAGCACTTGGATCAGCTGTTAACTTCAGTCTCCCAACATTCACATTAAATGTGTTGGGAAATAATGGAAATCAAGGGAGCAATTATTTCCAAGTGGGTTAAACAGGAGGTGCTGTTTTTCTCCCCCAAATTAATTTCCTATGTCAAAGGTATTCAAATTCCCAACTCTAACTTAATGTTAAGCATAAATAACATACCAAAATTCGCTAAATGTTTACCATCCCATGCCCCATACCAGGTAACTTGAGCGTTGCTTTGTCCAGAAGATTGTTCCCTCTCCAATTTTAGCTAAGGCCTAACTTTGTCCAGTGAAGTAATTGACATTTTCCAAATCATAACAGCTGAGGTCATGCCTGATGTGTCCTAACAATAGAGGCTGCCATTAGCAAGATCATAGCAGGGATGTGGGTACCATATGAAGAAGAGGGATATTTGTGTGCAGTTGAGAAGAGCACAGACATCATCTGCATTTACAGGAGGCAGGAGAGAGGCCCCATAACCACTCATGTGAGTGACCCCGGAAATCTCTGACCATCCGGAGGGAAACACCCTCTGGCATGCTGGAGAGATGGCCATTTTTAGCAGCAGTTGCCCAATTCCACAGAGGGACTGATCAACCACTTGCAAAAGCCCAGAGATCACCCTCTTTGAAAAGTAGAGAAAGGGTGAGCTTGAAAATATAACCACTCAGGTGAGAAGTAACAGAAGCAGCAGGATGGTAAACGGCAGGGAATGAGAACCTGAAAAGCCACAGGCTCCTTGCAAAGCTAAGAATGTTATCAGGAACTTCAAAGCAGCAGCTGTGAGAAACGAAAACCTGAAAAATGAATATCACAGGAACCAGGACCTTATCAAGTTAAATATAAGAGTAATGGACCAAGTAACAAGCCATGGAGTGTGGGGGTATGAAATTATGATAAAACTTCTATGAAGCAGAACAAAAATCCCTTCAAAAGGTTAAAAAAAAATCCCTCTTTGTAAGAGTATTCAGTTTCTTTCTGTGTTAAGAAAAAACTGACAGTCTAGTTCCTAAAATTAATACATTAAACTCTGTTGAGCAAAAATGTTGATTTTTCAAGGTGATTTTATTAACAGGGACTATGTGGGCTCTGTTCCATTGCTGAGGACTATAGACTCACAGATTCAGTAGGAATCTCATGAGGCTATTTGTTTTGATGCCCTGTGGCTGGCTCCCTAAGAATCCCCATTGCCACAGTTGTCAAATTTAGTTTAAAGGTTTTCCAAAATGAAAATGGATCAGATTTCACTTTCAGTGCTGGCTGCCTCTTTAGTGGAACAGGAGGGAAGATGATCTTCACAGTCCTCCCTGGCCTTCTGGCTCATTTTCAGGACACCCCAACCTGTCAAGGGTACCAGATAGGCAGCTAGGGTGGGCTGCTGTGAAGCCTGAGCTTCTATTTTAACATGACCCTGTTCTTCTACCCATAGCTGTGCTTCAAAGTCTTTTATTTATTTCCAGACATTTTCACAGGGAATCCATTCTAGTGGCAGCCACACCTTTTTACTGCCATGGATTTCTTGTTATAATTTCTATAGAAATGATCTGCCTCTCCCTAGCTTTTTACATATTGCTGATCACCAAAAAAACTCCCTGGCCAGAGGCATGCAACCTCTTCAATTTTCCTTGTAGGTTCCACTGTCCAGTCACCCTTTAATTTTTGCTGACTTTCTCTCAACTTTAGACTTCCCAACTATTAAAAGAGGGAAATGAGGGCCTTCCTGGTGGCATGAGGGGCTAAATACCACATTATGAAGCAATCCACAGCCTCTGCAGCATGAGTTCACTCCCTAGCCAGCCTGGGAGAAACCCACATGGCGAGGCAGACCTCTCCTGTCTCGCCCACTGCTCCCCTCAGCAGTGTATTTCAGTCAGTCTGCCTGTTCTGTTCCCCACTCTGTCTCTGGCAGATCCTCTCACCCCCTGCATCTCTGGCCTATACCCTAGCTCTTTGTATGCATGAATAGATAAATCTTTAAAAAAAAAAAAAAAGAAAAAAGAAAAGAGGGAAATGAGAGAGGGATACATCAGTAAAAGTTGAATTCAATGTTTCCACCCTCAGGGCTGAAATTAGTTGAACGATGTTTAGAGATAATCTGCCCACCCTGGTCCAGTTCTACAATGTAAATAAATGCCTAAACTAAGTCTCTGACATATCACACTGTGCTTTGAAACCTCCAAGTGAAGAGAATAGTTTAGAGGTTTAATATACAGGTTCCAAGATCGAATCCCAGTTTATCTGTTCACTAGCTGTCTAACCTTGAAAAAGTAAACTGATCTCTCCACTGCTCAGTTTCTCATCTGTAATGTAAGGACAATATCAGTTCCTATCTCAGGAGTTTTGAGAGAATTGACCAAATCATTGCATAAAATATGCTTCGCATAACACCTGTCACAAAATAAGTGTTCAGAAATAACCTTACTTTTAAGATTTTTCCATGAGGCCAACTTGTCCATGATTGGGCAGGTTTCATTGCTATAGAAATTATTTCTTAGTGTTCGCATTGTCTACAAATTTCCAACTATTTCTTTTTCTCTATATGTAATAAAAAACTACATTGAGCTCAGTTTCTTTTCTTCTCTGTACTAATCATCACCAACTTTACTTTTACATAGATGTTCATCTTTCTTCCCTTTTTGCTTGCCCTTGAGGTCCTCTTATTTATTAGTGTGGTACTTTATGCCCAATACAGGGCTTCTAGAGCTATTACAATTTTCATTTCATATTGACTTTCCTTCATATCCACGTGTGACTCCACCTCCCCCCACCACACACACACACACACACACACACACATACGCTCACAATTCTAATTGCCTTCCCAGTCATCCTCTTTTATTAGGTCATGGCACATCCTAAGTGTCCCTATTGAAACAGGAATGTCAAGCCTGAGAAGTAACAACAGAGTTTCTCTCACCTCTGATCTACTAACATCAACTCCTCAGTGGTTTAGAAATAACACCCTTGTGGGATAATCTCTGGATTCAGCTGAATTTCAAGCAATCATGATAATTTTGGAATAGGAAGGTGAATTTCTACGTACTCTCAGCAAGATAACCAAGAGGCCTTCATCAAGTCAGTAAATCATAAGATCCACCTCCAAAGACACTCTGAGGCACCTTGAATTGGGGCCTGGCTGGGAGTATGCACCATGGGAGGCCCTGAGCTCTGCTACAGCTCCTCAGAGGTTTCTGTGAAAGAGATTGTAGCACAGGGAGAAAAGAATGCTCTAAAAAATAGCCACCCAACCTAGGAAACACATCACAGTTCCCTATACTTTCCACTCCAACAGACTTGGCAGAGGCAGAAGTCATAATTCTTATAGTAATATTCCTGCTCATGGTGCTCTTTATTCAAGACCCAGTTTGTGTTCTTGGTATTTTTAAGTTATATAGATGTGTATCAAAATCTCATCTTTATTTTTCTACAAAGCTGATGTTTTATCTGAATACATGATTTCTTCTTCCTATGGATCATCCTTCTATCTTTGATAGAATTCTATTTTGAATGTCCTTTCAATTTCATTTCAGTCTTCCAAATAGGTAGCAAATCTCCCCAACTTCATGCTTAATCATGAATCTCTTGATTCTTATTGTCCAGTTTATGAATAAAAGCATCAAGCAATAAAAGCATCAAGCAAGTTCTTTAAATTCTGATCCCTGTGCAATACCAGGTGATATTTTTATGTGGAAAGATGCCAAAAACTTAATAATCACTCTTTAGGAGCTACAGCTCTAAGAAAGATAATATAATATCATTTTACTTCTGCTTCCTAAACTATGTTCTACAATTTTTAAGAAAAATTTCATGGTCAAATAAGTTTGGAAAATGTTATTCCCTTTACTGACTGTTAACTATTTACATTCTTTTATTTAAAACATTAGAGAATACTATTGTAAAGTTAGCCATATTTCCCAGCATTTCCCAAACTTAATTGTTTGTGGAACACTTAATAACTTTCTATAAACACTCTTTGCGGGATTTGATGCTCTAAACAATTTTTTTAACCTAGTGATAGATACATCATGGAGACCAAGAGAAAACCCAGCTAATTCACCTGTATTCAATCTTTTACTTTCCTCTTACCTACCCAGTCTAATATTCTTCAAAGAAAAAGAATTACATTGGTCTGACATTGACATTATTTGTTTGTTCAGAAATCCAACTAGAATTGTTATACCATATCAAGAACTCCTCAGAGTGATGGAAAGTAATTTGATGATTGTTCTATTATTTTTTCTCCTATTAAATTTACATTGACCCGTTTGTATTTCCCCAGGTAGACACACGTGCATGTCATTATCCAGACAATTTCCTAAGTACTTTACATGCGTTAGTTCATTCTTAATTCTCAACACTCTTGTAAGGTAGATCCAATAATGTTCACTTTGCAGACTTCGGAAGCTGATGACTATCGAGGGATGGTATCTTGTTTAGAGCTAGTGAGGATGATAGTGAGGATCGGAGCAATGCTTGGTTCCAGGCAGGTCTTAGCTCCAAGGACTGTACAAGGCTCTGTATTGCTTCTCAGATTGGAGTACAGTGACCTGTTCTGTCCTCGCGAGGGTTTGGACTCCATTTGATACCCGTTTGAACTGTCTGAATTGTCTTTTCTACACCTACTCTCTCCTACTTTTCCTGGATCTCTGTACTTCAAAGAGCCTATCATAGGCTCCCGTTAAATCCTCACAGCAGCCCCATGGGATGTGTGCTGCTTTTTTTCCCACTTTCCAGAAAGGAAACATAGGTACTCGAGTTGAATGATTAAGTTGCCCTAGGACCCCCTAGTGAGTGTATGACATCTCAGCATTTAAGACTCAGGTCTCTGACTTCAGAAGCTAAAATACTAATAGTTTAAGAATGAAGCTCTATTTTAGTCTTGGTTCTTATAAGTGTTTGTGGGATTAATGCTTTGGAGAATGAATAAGGAAACCTAAATAATCCCATAATGTACATGCAGGCACATGACCTTGACCTTGCCAGGAACGTGGCCCTTTGCAAAATAGCGGCTCTAACACCAGGGCTTTCAGTCTTCCACAGGAGGAGATGAGCCAAGCTCTTTCAGGAATACCCATGAAAAAAGATATCACTTTATTTTTTCACGAGCCCAGTAGGGATCCAGAGAGGGCATGTTAAATGGCTGGTTCTCCCAGGCCTTCCCCAGTGGCCTCACTGCCCCAATGATTTGGCCACTTTCAGGCTCCAAACACTAATCCTGCAGACTCTGAACCCTGATTCTCTCAGCCCAGTAAGAGAGGACCTGCCTCTCAAAGCCTCATGTCAAGAACCAAGCTTGCAGGACAAACATATAAAGCTAGAAACCAAATGATATTTGTGTGATCACAGTGCACTGTCTCTAGCTCATAGAGCTAGATATGATTTGTAATTCAAAAATTTTAGTAATTTATAATGTAATGCAATGCACATATAATATACTATAATATATCCACAACAGAAAATCAGGTTGCACCCCATAATGCAATATTTTAATATTTTTGCAGCAAACCTATGGAAGAGGGAAGACTGTAGTCTTTCTGATATGGTTTTGCCATCAAATTAGTTCAGATCACTTAAGTTGTATTGTCGGTACATTTTGAAAAAAAAATCTTTCCATTTTCAGAGTTGGTGTGTGTGTATATGTGTGTGTGCATACGTTCGTGTTGTGCGTTGTTTTGTTTTGGATTGGAGATCAGAGATTGGGCCTGAAAATAATTGAGAGATAGTAGAACATGATTGTTATAGGCCCAAACTCTGAAAGCTGAATTCAAATCTTAGTTTTCTTCCCATTGACTGAGACGATCTTGGCCAAGCTTCTTAGGTATTTGAATTTCTTTCCTCTGTAAAATAAACCTGAGTGCTGACCTCATAGTTTGCCATAGAATTTAAATGAATGAATACACGTAAGACATTTAGTAGAGTGGAAACACCCAGCCAGCACATAGCCGAGTGAGCTACTGTTGCTATCACTCCACTAAGATCAAGCACATGACCTGTCCCAACCTGATCAGCAAATTCTCCCTTTGAAGACAGCAGCTTGATGGAGAGATAAATTATACCCAAACGGCAGTTCATTCATCGGCAATATGAAGTAACTGTTATGCTCTTCAGAATAGTCCTTATGAACACTGTATTCTCTTCCTTGTAATTAAGTCTCCTTGTGGAGCCAGATAATAATGGGAAGGTTGCTTGGTGAGCATGAGATCAGGAAATTTAAATGACTTGAATGTTAATAACATCAGACTGAAATATCCTGACACATCCATCCCACCACATGACCAGCCTCCCTAATGCCAGCTCCCTAAGGCTTGCAAGTTTGCAGAGTACCCTTCCCTCTTCCCGGGACAAGGCTGGGTGGGCACGGCCACCCTATGCCTGAGGATGCTTCTTTTTCTAGGTTTCCACCTTCTGATCAGGCACTCTTCAGATTTGTTAATATGCTACGTCAGGTTAATGTCACCTCTGTCAAGTCAGCTATGCACACTCAGGTCCCAGAGCCATTCTTTTGCTGTAAGATGGCTTTAGCTATCTCTGCTTGGATCATTTATATGATGATTTCACAGTATAATTCTGTGAAGGCAATCTTATTTCCTTTACTTTCAAGTTCCTGGGAGACAGCTAACTGTACCTCCTATCAACAGCAGTTTAGACAGGGACCCAGCCTGGAAGGATGTTGGAATTCTTCTAGAATATAAATGTGGCTGCAGAGTGCTTCCTTACCCATCACCTACCTTGTCTTCAGTTAACTTTTAGGAGTTAGGGCCCCTAATGGCTGCAGCTTGGTTAGAACAAAATCTAGTACTCTACTGGATGGGCTTTTTCAAATTATCTTTCACGATAGTGATAATATTCCCTTTCAATTTGAAGCATTTTGAATCCTTCTCCTTCTGCTTCCTTCTTGCAGAGCTTTCCATTGAGTCTCAAAAGGGGTTATGGTTCTTTTTTGTTTCTTATATTGTTGTTCATTTTTGTACAGTAATTGGTGCCTCCCCTCAGGTGTAGCCCCCATAGTGCTCCTGCCACCATATCACCCATGAACCATCACCATAGTCTTTTGTGTTCTTCCCTCCCTGTTTTTATACCCCTCTCTTGCCTTCCCTGTATGCCTCAGATCTATGGTCAGCTGACTAGTTTTGTCTTTTTCTTGACTGTTTGTTCAATTTCTCTATATTCCACATGCAAGTAAAGCCATCTGATATTCATCTTTTACTTCTGTCTTACTTTGGCTAACATAATCCCTTCCAGCTCCATCCATGTTGCTGCAAATGGCATGCATATGTCTTTTTGATCACTAAATAATATTCCATTGTGTTGATATACCACAACTTTTTTTGTTCATTTGTCTGTTTGGGGGCATTTAGGGGTTATGCTTCTTAGAACTGCATTAATCTGCTTCAGAAGATCATGGTGTTTATTTTTGAAATGTCCTTATTGATTTCTTTAAGCTTAATTCTGGCCCCTATCATCATATACTGGGTGGGGGCCGGGGGGTTGGTAAAATTGAAAGAGAAGAAGAAGGAAATGAGAAGAAGGAGAAAGAGGAGGAGAAGACATCAACCCATTCTTTAATTCTACTAGGTTCTCATCCTCTTAGTTGAAACAGAATTCCTTTCAAATAAACCTTAAATATATGAGTGGGAAGGGCTGGCTAAGGTGGGGACAGCTGCAAGTTGGAGCACCTTCTTGCTTTTTTCATTACATGGTGCTGTTTGGTTTATTCAACACGTATGTGTGTCTCTGGCTGAAATAGCATATGTAGTCCAGAAAAAGTGATACTATGAAGATCTTATGCCATGTCTTACAGAACGTTTCTGGAGGCCTTTTGCGTAACTCTGCTTCATTTCCTCAGTGCAAGCTTAGCAATGTCTCAGTAGACAGAAAGTAAGAATTACATGCTCCCGTGTGGACAATAAAAGGGTTGACAAGGCGCTTGCTTCTCTTTCTACCTTCACTTTCCTCTTCTGTAAAAGAAAAAGACTGTGTAAGATTATTTTTTAACTCCTTTTCAGTGTTCTGTTTTTTTTCATCTGTTATCTTCCTTTCTTCCTTTCTATCTACCTATTATCTAGTTGTCTTTCCCTAGTTATTTCAGAGGTGAGTTTAAGATAATGAAACTTAAATTTCAGTGCTCATCACTAAAATCATTCCAAATACTAAAAAAATTCATTTTTAACTTTATAGTTCAATGTTAATACTATTTTTCTTCAAGAAAACTCTCAGAGTTGTATATGCATTAGTGTCCACAGAAGCTGTGTTTCTCCCCAGATCGGTTCAGGAAAAAAAAAAAAATACAGATAAGAATATCCAAATAGGAATTTAAAGGGAGTAAGAAAAAAATGAGTGAAATATGAAGTGAGTTTATGGAGCGGATCATCCAGTTGAGCTCCAAGCTTTTTTCCTGGAAGGCAAGTTTGACAAGAGGCATCTGTAAATCACATAACTCTTGCTACCAGAAGTGGAGGAAATGTTCAAAGAAAACAGAAAATGCTCATTAATACTGAACTCTGAGCAATGTCTCTGTGGAGCATTTTACAGAGCATGAGTTCATACCTTAACCAAAAGTGTATTTTCACTATGATATAGATCTTGGAAACAAGCCATACATTTCTGCTCAAGTATACATTGGGCAACACTTGTTTCTGGCATTTTCCTGGGTACTTACTAGAGAGACAGAAGGAAAAAGGCATGGTGCCTGCCCCCACAGAGCTCTCAGGCAATCCTACAACAGTCATAAAAACCAGTTGATCATCTGATACTGGAGACCTGAGGAAAGAGGTGTGTGATCCCAAAGGACAAAGTGGCTAATACGCTGCAGAAGCATGGAGAAGAAAGGAGAGAAATAACTTTTAAGCTCAACTTTAAAGATAAGGATCTCCTTTACATAATAACTGTCACTTCTGAAGGAAATGACCAACGTGTGCATAGGTGATTTTCCTGAACATAATTTGACTCTTGTTCCTGTGGTTTATAACCAATCTCGATTATAAGATGAAAACACCTTTGTCGATTAAATACCTTTCATGAAATGAATGGTACCTTCCTGTCTTACTTCCATAAGCATTTGAAAGATTTCTCATGACTTCCTCTTAATCTGTTTAATGAATATCATGGGTTTGTTAAGTTTTCTTAGTTGTCTGTAGAGAACACAAAGCTAAGTGTTTGGATATCACAATGAGAGACATTAGGGCAAAATATTTGAAAACATTCTAATGGGCATCCCTTGGCATTTGGGTATTTTCAACTTCAAAAATCTTTATTCCAATGAGCATTTTAAAATCTTTTCAAAGCAATTCCCATTCCACAGCCATGGAATCGAAAGTCACTTGGCAGCACCTCAAAAAATCTTAAGCCATGGAATGAGGAAGAGCCTGAATTTTAAGCATCCAAGTATCAGGTAATAACAAACATCTTCATGAGGAAAATAGGATCTCATAATGGCCTTGCTTGGCAAGGCTTGTATAACTGGAATGAACATCACTCCCTTGCACTGGCATCCCCAAAGGAATAGAAACATTTCTGCATCTTTCTAATGTATTCAGCTGCAGCAAGTACTGCATCAAACAGTCTTGCAGGTTGTCCTCCATTGTGTCTGGCCCAATACCCTGAGAACTTTGCCTTGCATTATGCATGGCCCTCTAACTCCCTGTAAGTTTGAAAACACATGAAAAGCCTCTCCCTGCCATCCTAACTTCCATTCTCGTTGACAGATTACAAAAGGCAAGCAGCTCCTTGCCATGGAGCAGGATTTTCAATCATGAGGAAATTGGGAGCTTCTGCAATTGATACTAAAATTATGATGCTGCCATCGTTCCTCACTCAACAGGGGATTTGCAAAGGGAAAAAAAAGATTCAGTACCAAGTCGCTGTCACGCTGCGACAAAGATAGTCTACAGAGTAGGGTCAGAAATTCAGAGGTCCTTGACAAAAATCACATTTGGCTTGAAATTCAGCTCATAGGACAAAGTTAAAACACAGAAATGGAAATTTAGGTTTCCAGTTTTGGTTGATTAGTGATCGGTAATGAAGCCAAAGCACCATAAACTCTGTGCATTTCAAATTGAGAGATTTTGAATGCATGCAATAACTGAAAATAAGATTTCATTCCTTCCAGGGTTGTTAAAAAATCATGGTAAATTTTAATTCCTCCTTCTTGCCTCCCCACTGAGAAGTAGGAACATAGCTCTGTTTTCAAGAATCAAAGCTAGAAATCTCTGAGTAAGGTGCAATGATTATTTAAAATAAGCAGAGGGCAGTTTTTTCATATTTAAATAAGAAAATAGAAATGTAATGATTCCTACATTTACCACCTGTTAGTACACTTCAGTGATGTGGAGAACAGGTCTGAACAGCTCATTAACAGCTATCATTTATTGACAACGTACCATGTGTCAGACATATTTATGGATTATCTCAGTCAATCTGCACAGCAGCCTTATGCAGGAGATATTATTAGCTCAATGAGGAAAAAGGTAGAAAGAGACAAGGGCACTAGCCTGTATCGTCCAGCTAACAATTATTAAGCAGGAGTCTCCCCCGTTCTGTCTGACTTCCATCAAATGCTCTCACCCACACTTGACAGAGGGTCTCAATCTCTGACTTCTTTGTTCTTTTAAGGCAATAATGTTAATTGAGTACCAAGAACTGTTTTGAATTTTCTATGGAGACTCTTTATATATATATATATATATATACATATACATATATATGTATATATATATATATATAACTGTGGTTTCCAACACTGTGTATGAGGTACAAGTATCTCTAACTTTTCATCAGCAATAATATTACAGTGGTGTTTGCTTGATGTACTAACTCTAACAGTGAGAGTAATCACAGCAAAGACAGAGCACATACTACCTGCTGAGAAATATTTTGAGTGCTTTATATATATTAATTTATATAATCCTCATGACACCCCAAAAAATAGAAAAACTGAGCCACTGAATACACAGCAGTGCACTCCAAACAACCAGTAGAACAGCTGACCTTTAACCTGACAGCCTGGCTCCCTGACCCGCCTCTTGGCTCAGGGTTTTCATTGGGATCCAGATGAAATGCACGGCCATGTTTATCCCAAGTCCAATCACATTCTGAAATGGTTCCACCATCTTAGCACAACCTGCAAATTAAAGGGGAAGCTTGAAAAATCGATGAAATCCATGATCAATATGAACATCCTAATGTACTTTTGAATTATTCTGCTCAATTAAATTTCTGTGGCAGAATTTAATCCACATATCTGACAAGTAAAGGGGGAATAAAAATGATGGTTTTGGAAAATTACTCAAAGTGCCAAGTGACTTTCAATAGCTAACACGCATCTTACAACACAGTGTAAGCTCTTCTACACGTGTGAATGTATTTGCACAGGTCCACATGGTGTGTATTTGATTTTCGTATGCAGAGCACAAGTCTAGCTCACTCTCTGTTTTGAACCACATACAAATATTCATTAACCTTATAGACAAGCACAAAATGTTTGATGTCTTAGAGCAGCTGTTGAAGTTGAGCATTAATTTTCCATCTTTGATGAGCTCAGGAGTTCCGGAATGAAAGCAACATGATTTTAATGGATGGATTTTTTTCTATGTCTGTTTGCTAATGATCTGAAAGTTATCAAGTACTAAGTTTCTGATATTTTTATAGTATCTTAAAGATGTCTTGCACTAATGAAAATTTCTAACAGCTTTCTTTATTGTTTTCTTTCTCTCCAGGTATCCCCAGTATTTCCAGTATCGGTAGTAAGTAAAAAAATCACCAAACCCAGTTGAGGCTAGCTTTGCTTTGTTGTTCAGTATCTCAGACCTAATTTCCCAGTGTCCATTTCTGATGTAAAAGAGTATTTTCTCTGTGAGTTGACTTGTTTGTTCTCTGCACAGATATGGTAAGAACACAGATAAAGCAGTTTTCTATGCAGAAATCCTCTGTGGTTATGGCAGAACCTGAGCTCTTAGACCACATTGCATCAATGAAGCCCACCGTTCGAGGCTCAATTACTTACTGAACTACAGATCTCTTAACAAAAATATAAACTCTCTTATTTACCCCTACTTAGTAACCAAGAAACAAATTGAACTCCCTCTGTAGGAGTGGATATGGATTCCTGCCATGATATACAAAAGCAGAGAAAGAATCTAATGCCTATGAATGCTTTAGGCATATTCAATAGAACCCCAGGAAAACACCATGAAAGTAGGGGGTGGGGGGGGGCGTGAATTTTATTCATGCACTAAACTCTAGTCTTTGTGAAGGCCTGAAAGCTGCAGGTTGGAAAGAAAAGGAAAAAAAAATTCTACGTCCATTTTTTCTCCTAAAATACAGTGATCCATGTTTTCATGACTAGTGAGGGTTAAGTTTAGTAAAGAATATGAGAAGTTGGAGTCCAAGGACTAGAAATTTCTGTAAGAAAGGATTTAGGTAAAATAATTAATTAATTAATTAATTGGAAGCGTTTGAAAGAGAAACTCTCTTGAGACCTGTGTGGACTCTGTCCCCAGGACCCCAGCTTTGAGCATTCTCAGCTCTCATGGAAGACATCAGGTGAGAGAGCGCCCTGCTCACAGGTAAAACAGTGGCAGCAAAGCACCAAGCCAAGGAGCTCGTTAAGGAGAAGTCCCATTATTTCTCAGAGCAGAACCTGGCATATATTTATATATTATGTGCTGCTTGCCTTTTTCTGTATTTCTCATTGATGGGTAACACCTTTGAACCTTGAACAACTGCTGAATAACAGATTAGATGCTAAAGACTCAGAAGGAAGAGGTTATCACAGTTGTGTGCAGAGAAGAATTTTCACTGTGGCCTCAGCCCTCCAGCCTCTGTGGTAGGTACCATGCAGAGTGATGACTGCAAATAGTTACAATGGAAGCTTTGCAATACCCAACATCCATCGCAAAAAAAGCAATACTCGGATAATTTGGATAAAAAACTTCCTGCTTCTTATAAATGCACAGTCAGGTCTTCCAATTTATAAATCAACCCGGTTTACTTAAGCTTGTGAATAGGCCCAGGCACAAATTTGTTAAGCACTAGACATGTTAAATGCCGTGAAATTGGCTGCTTTGTGAATAGTAGTGTTCACATCCGTTAAGATACCAGCCTGATGCCACAGCCTCCTCCTTGTGATCTTGTTGAAATGGCATCTGTGCTACACACTTGCAAATGACACCTTCAGCAATGATTCATCTGATTTTCCTGCCTTAGTGCCCCCTTGGCATTTGTCTAACTGTGTGTATTCCCCTCAATGTGCTCCTTTCAGGCCTTGACAATGGCATTTGCGCATGCATTTTAGTGCAAAAGGGAACCCAATAAAAGCAAACTGAGATAGGCTGTGCGCTGCTACAGTGATCTGTCACAAGTGTCAGAAATGGATGGCTGGAAACTAGCTCTTTGGTGCTGGGGTGTGTTTCTGTTTGGAGTGTCAGTTGTGTGTTGCATGGGATCTCTGACTCCATGTGGTCTCACTGCCCATCTCATCCAGACACCTCCACCCCATACCCCATCTCTGAGCATCAGCAGATGTTAACCTTTTACACACTGAATTGGGAAATACCAGTCTTGTTTTGCTTTGTTTTATTTTGAAATCAGTGGTGACCTGAAAGGATGCTTTGTTATGCCTTTGGAAAATGTATGAACCTTTATTATCAGGGACCTAGGAAAATTTGACTCTTTAATACTTACCCAACTCCTTGCATAAATAATGTAACTGATCGCTCCCTGCCTTCTCTGTGCCTCTGGCTCTTCTGCTAGGAGTGCAATGGGTGTTTCCTTAGATTTTTTCAGCGAACAGGTGGCAAGAGTTTCCAGGAGTCAGCCAATATCACACACAGCTAGCTTGCCTATTGCCTGGCTTCAAGGTCAAGAGATTTATGATAAAACCATCAAGCATGATTGTATCTTCTGAGCTGCTTTAATGGCATTTACACATTCCTTCTTTGTGGGCTCATAAGGTGCTCATGGAGTATACTGGTGGATTCCTTTCCTTTCCAACGGGCAAGAATTCACTCATAGATGATTCACTGCCCATTCTAGAGGGCACAGGAATGATGTTTCCAAGGTATAAGCCATAAAAGAGGGGGCTTCTTGGATTTTTAACTAAGCTTGGGTCTTTGCAGGGCTTTTCCCTTTATTCAAAGATGGAAGCAATAAACATAATCCTGCTAGATGCCTAGGAAGATGCCATTATAACATGCAACACCCATGAGACTCCAATGAACAAAGCATATCTCAAGGAAAATGAATGATGCATGTTATCTGCATAAATTATTGATGTATGTTACTATAAGTTGACATACATATGTTATATACACAATGACTAAAGACTCCAGAGCCCTAATAGATTTCAGTATAGATCTCAAGCTGTCAATGCCCGTATTAAGGTTCAAATGCATGGACAGAGTGGTCATCCTTTCCGATCATCTGCTAAAAATGTTTTGGAAACCAATTTCCCATTAAGGTCATTTGTACATGCTGTTGTCTCTCTATTAGCAAATAGGTTTCCCAGTTATCCTAAAGGTAGTTGACATAAAACTTAGCCATTTTGATGTGCTTTGGCCATGCTGAAAAAATACTGGTGATACTGTCAGCAATTAATGAATCCCAAAATAGATCTGTAGCCATTTGAGCTTTATGATCTCTGTTTCACTTTACCTGATGTGGTAACAATTCATTAGGTTTCATTTATTTAATCAAATGTATCAGGTACTTTTAAGTAAACATTTACAATTTTATCCAAGTGAACATTTGTTGATGCTGATGATCCAAATTGATAGTTGGTTGGATGCGGGTGTTTTCGTTAAAGTGATAAACTAATCATTACTGTCTAACATATATTATCCCAGCCTTAGGCCTGAAAAGCAAGCGATTTTACTAATTATGTTAAACAGCATGATATAAAGAACATAATTAGACAAATAATAATTGGCCTAATGTGCAAATGGCTTTGTGTGGGTGACCATCACTTAAAAAGCAGATGACAGATAAGAGTCAGAGGTGATAGGTAGATCATCCAGTGATAAGAAAGATCACAACACAAAAGACCATTCTTTAAAACTTGGAATTCTTAAGTCAATAAATTTTTCTTAGAATAGCAACGAGAGAGATGAAAACATTTTGTGAACCTGACTATACAATTCTGCCTTAAGTTACTTTCAGATGACTGACATGACTATATATAAAGCATAAAATATTGATGAAGGTGTGGGACTGCTCCCTTCTCTCTGATTTATTTAATGTGAAATAATAGTTCACTTAAGAAAAATACTGTTTTCCTGCATTCTCGTATAATGAGCATTGTCTTTAGCACAGAGTTAAAAATTCATCTCTAATTTGATTTAATTGCAAGACTATTAAACAAGGCAAGTGCTACCTGCAGGGGTCCATCAGTCTGTTGAGAAAGCCCAGAGATGTTTTCATACTTGAAAACATTTGATGCCAGTTGGAGACCTTGTAAAAGTTGCTTTCCATGCAGCATCCAAATATTTTTGTTTCAG
Organism: Talpa europaea; assembly: GCF_964194135.1. Classification (NCBI taxonomy): domain Eukaryota; kingdom Metazoa; phylum Chordata; class Mammalia; order Eulipotyphla; family Talpidae; genus Talpa; species Talpa europaea. Next base: position 104,939,067 of record NC_140076.1, read on the forward strand.
TACCGATTGACTGTAGAAACCTGGATCGTGAGGAAAATAACAAGGTTAATCATTTCCCACCCAAGGGTTATTAGTAATCGCGTGCATGCTATCCAGAGAACTGCAGGGTTTGTTTATTTTTCCCCTTTGCTTTAATACTTCTAAATCCTCAAAATAAAAGTTTCATTTAAATTGCCCTTTAACTAATTAGGTTTTCTAGAATGAGTGGGAAAAAAAAAATGATCAGACTAGCGTAGCTATATAGCAATTGCATGGTGCGCTACATTAATTTTGTACTGTTTGCTGATGTTCTTGAAGGAAAGCTCAGGCCCCAGGTGAAATGCCTTCAGGACTTTGTTCTTCATGTATCCAGATCCTCATCACAGATCCATTTCATATTCGTGTAACTAGCATTTCACATTCATGAAACCTCTGTGGTTATCCTAAAATTGAATGAACATTAGGACATAGCTGCTTCTTTAATCCTGAAGACTAAATCCAGCATTCGCATGAAGGAAGGGAAAAGGAGGTTTAGCAATCTTGATTGACAAAATTTCCCACCTTACGTAAATTGATTTTATATATATATGGTAAACTTTTTATATATGTGGTAAACTCTTCCCAGACTAATATCTAAATTCTGAAAGTGTAAAACCAGTTTTTAAGTGTGAGCTAATATCTGTGATTTTGTTAATTATTCTCTACATGGGGCATCTGGAAATTCCTTGCACAAACAAAGATTTGCCAAGATCTCCAAAATGTCCTCTGATGAATTTTCAAATTGTGTGGATTTCAATTGAAGACTTCTTGGAGTGTGAATACAGTCAACTAACTGTTGTACTTCCTGAGAAGAATTAGACAGAACTTTTGCTTGGGACTGAAGGGAGATGTGCCCAAATGTCTACAGAACTACAATTTGCAAATGGTGAATCACAGGATCGGGATGGCTGAGTTACTTGCTCAGGAAGGCCCATCTAAGTCCAAAGGCTACACATCTAATATTAACCCCAAGTTACACACGTGGAAAGAGGAAAACTCTAGACTTGCCACCTTCTGTTCCTTCCAATCCACTTTGCTTCCCCTTAGGCCTTTTGGATCCATTTCTAGGTTGGGAACTTTTGTGTCGATTTCCTGGTACTTCACTATGCTGTCCACAGACTTCCCAGCATGGTGTACAGGGAGAGGAGGTAGGAAACTAGGAACTTTGCCCACATCAAATATGCCCTCCCGCTATACCAAACATCCCTGATGTGCTGAGGAAGAGGGTCAGTATATATTGATGTATATAGGGTCAGTATACAGTTGATGTCAGACATATTAAGAAACATGGGACAGTTTGTGAAATTAGCTATGCAAGAGATGAAATGACATGTAAAAATCCACATTTTTAATAAGTAATCACTTATAGTGAAATCAAATTCTATGTGTCATCTCAAGGACAGACTTGCCACTATCATATCATTAAACTGTCCCTTCCCCATCTGGTAATGGTGCTGTATTTCTGAGAGTAGGCAGCCCACTGCGAAGATGGTAGGATTACCTCCAAAGCCCTAGGGATTTCTTTTGGGAAGTGTTAGAGTTTCTATTGATTCCTTTTCAGTCATCAATTATGTTGTTTCCAGATTCCCTGAGGAACAACAGTGGTAACTAAATAAACCCAAGGGAACCCTGTGACTTTGACTCCACCCGATATTCTCCTTATACATCCCAGGAAGAAGGACTTAATGAGGACTCACTAACATCTGTCAGCAGTGGCTTTTCTTATCCATGGCGGTGCCCTGTTCCCCAATATATTTGAAAACTCCAAAATAGATGTAATATTTATTAAAGAACATGAACAATTCACCCAACTTCACCACTCTACAGACAAAGCACCTAAAACTTAACTGAATTGTCCAAGTTATCATCAGATAATCACCAAGGCAGGATTTCAGCTCAATATCCAGTTTCCCAGCTAGGTTTCTACATTTGCAGTGATGTAGAAATTCTGCTTGTCATTTAATCCAATTGCTAAATCATGAAATATTTGAAATGTGGCAGAACACCTTAGAAAGCAATGGATGGCATTTCTAGTAATTTCTGAACTCCCATTTGGTTTTCACTCGGACAGTTGAAAGGTGCATAGTCCAAACATCCAGCGATGTACTTTTCCTTATGTAGTGAAGTCGTAACCCCTAGATTCCCCAAAGGGCATGTGCCTCAGCCCAACTGGTTTCATCCTGTGAACTTTAGTTTGGGCCTGCTGGGACATGACAGGGTCCCTGGAGAGATGGAGCCTAACAGTTGAGAGAAACCTTAGCCCTCTTTTAGCTCAGCGCCTTTACCTCACAGATAGGGAAGCTGAATGCTAGAGAAATTAACAGCCTGGCCTAGATCCCTCATCTTCTGCCTCTAATACCCTTTGCCTGTAACAAACCACTACTCTAAGACCTTCGTATCAACCCAGAGATATCCCTTAGTTGATTGTGAAAAAAATGACATTAATAGGTTTTGCAATAGTTCATTTAAAAAGGCAATGCAGGGCCTCCCCGGTGGCGCAGCGGTTGAGCGCTGGGTTGCGAAGCTGCCTGCAGCCTCTGCAGCGCCGGTTCGATCCCCGGCTGCTCCCCAGCTACCAGAGGAGGGTCCCACATGGCGTGCAGACCTCTCCTGCCGCCCGCTGCTCCCCTCAGCAGTGTACTTTGGTCCTTCTGCCTGCTCTGCTCCCCGCTCTGGCTCTGGTGAATTCTCTCACCCTCCCGCGCTTCTGACTGTACCCAGTGCTTGTATGCATGTATGTATCAATCAATCAATCAATCTTTAAAAAAAAATTTAAGATGAGATATTTAATTTTTTTTTAAAGATTTATTTATTTATTTATTTATTTATACAAGCACTGGGTACAGTCAGAAGTACGGGAGGGTGAGAGAATCCACCAGAGCCAGAGCAGGGAGCAGAACAGGCAGATGGATCAAAGTCACTGCTGAGGGGAGCAGCAGGCGCGGCAGGAGAGGTCTGCGCGCCATGTGGGACCCTCACTGGCAGCCAGGGATCAAACCGGCACTGCAGAGGCTGCTGACAGATTTGCAGCCCAGTGCTCAAACACTGCGCCTCCAGGGGAGGCCCTGAGATACTAAATTTTAAAAATCTCATAACAACCAAATTTTAAAATGTGTATGCACTGACAGTAATGTACTGTAAGAGTCCTACAGGGACCACAAATGTCCATATCTAATTTTCAGGATACTTTTTTTTTCCTCCCAAGGGAAAGACATAACACATAAAATTTTGTTTCACTGGAAGTATATAAATAATATTAAGATTTTTTTTACATGGTGATTACCTGTAGTTCTGACTTTTAATTGTTCAGGAAGGTTAGCTATCCCACATAATGAAATTATTTGGGAATAAAAATGTCTAATCATATTCCTAGGCAAATTCCTATATTAATTTTTTAAAAGATTTATTTATTTATTTATACAAGCACTGGGCACAGTCAGAAGCACAGGAGGGTGAAAGAATTCACCAGAGCCAGAGCAGGGAACAGAACAGGCAGACTGATGAAGTACACTGCTGAGGGGGAGGCAGGAGAGGTCTGTGCGCCATGTGGGACCCTCACCTGGTGGTGGGGGATCGAACCAGTGCTGCAAAGGCTGCGGGCAGCTTTGCAACCCAGCGCTCAACCGCTGCGCCACAGGGGAGGCCCCCTATATTAATTTTTTATATATAGGAAGATCCTTATAATGGATCCTCAGCATCCTGAGGGGGAAAAAAAACACTAGAAAAGAGCTCTACTAAAATATAGGGACAAATAAATATTTAATATATTAGAATATAGAGTAAAATTTAATTTATGAAGTCAGTTTTCAGATCAAACTTCTAAATTGATCTGTTATAAAATATTTGTCTTCACTTAAATTTCTTGGCAAAGTTTACTTACCAAACAGTAAATATGCTATTTCTTTCACTTCATCAAAACACCTCTCTTTTATCTTTAAACTTAACAAACGTCACCCCCACTGATGCCCTGTCCTTCTCTGCTACAGGAAAAAGATGGAGAGAACCATTTCAACAAAATAAGATTGTCTTAATTTAGTGCTAATCAGCATATATTTTATATAAAACCGTGCCGATGGCTTGAATTTTTTCTAAATAAACAATTTAGAATATGAATTAAATGCAAATTCAGTTTTTCAAAACTTATTGTCACAGTTCAGATAGGTTTATTTTGTTAATTTAATATCTACTCAGTACAAAATGCTCAAGTGAAAATAGTCAATAACTTGCATATTTGCCTACATAGTACTCAGTATCTATTTACATAGTAGCAACTGGCGGCAGATATTAAAAAAATGCTATATTTTTATTCATAAACTTTGACAGATACAGTAATACCAATATTAAGATTTCCTTTGCTCTGATGCATATATGTACATGTGTGTAAACAAACACACAGAATAACGGTGGGTCAGCTTTTCTAACATATATTAAAAAGCCATAGCGATAGTGAAAATTCCATGTCATGTAAAAATGTTTTCACTATAATTGAATTATGGAGGAAAAAATCTGATCATAACTGTTGACACTAACTTAGCCACTTGATATCAATTATTTAATTATTAGGTATTTACTGAGGCCTTCTGCAAGTCTTTGCCCTTCCACCAAGAGATCTAACTTAATTAGGAAGACAAGAAATAAAACTATGATATTTAAACTAGCAATGTTCCAGTTCAGGCCTATTCACACATATATCAGTGGGAAATCAGGGACTTGGGGAGGCAGTGGATGGTCCCCGAAGTACATAAAAAAGATGTGTTTCTGGGGGGCCTCCCTGGTGGCACAAGGGGTTAAGAAGACTTAATCTATGAAGCAATCTTCAGCCACTGCAGTGCGAGTTCTATCCCCGGCCAGGGAGCTACCCACATGGAGCAGCAGACCTCTCCTGACTGATCCACTGCTCCCCTCAGCAGTGTATTTCAGTAGATCCAGCTGTTCTGTTTCCCACTCCGTCTCTGGTGAATCGTCTCACTTCCCACACCTCTGGCCTGTACCCCTAGTTATTGTATGCATAAATAAATAAATCTGAAAAAAAAAAGTTGTGGTTCTGAACTGATATCCATGGATGGTAGGGTTTGGGCCATAAAGTGACTTCTGCATCAAATCCTAAATCTGGCTGTTCTGCTCTTCCAGCTTTGTATTTTACACTAGTGTATAAGAGATAGAATCAATTCTTAAGTTAATGATGCTTTTAATTATTCCTAGACTAGAAACAATAACTCTAGCAATCGCTATTGAACTGAAAACATATACTCCTCTCTACATCCAAGCCTTAGATTTGATAGGAAGTACTTTGGACTAGACTCCTGAAACCAGCACTGCCAGTAACCCCTCTGTTTCTTCCCTGAGTAATCGCATACCTGAAAATTGGAGATAAATTCACTTCTTTTCAGAGATAATGGCTCACACTTAAACCATACCCCAAAGAATCTCTCACAAAAGACTAATGCAACTAGTTCATATCTGTATATATAAATTGTGGAGAATGGAATCCTCAAGTGAGAAATTATTTCTTTTGTGTTATCTTCTAGTTTCAGGCACCATTTTATGTAACTTTATGCACCATTTTAACAGTTTTATGAATTGCTGAAGTCCCTATTTGGTTATTTGTAAGAACTCTCTATTGCAAAAGTGGATATATGACTTTGTTAGGGAAGGGGCTGTACATTTAATGTCCATTCAATGTTTTGGGAGTCATCAATTGCTTGCTCTTGAGTCATGTTTTGTTAAGTACATCACAGCCAAGTTAAAGACCAGTTTTGTGGTTCGTGTCTTTGTCCATATAATTTTCTGTTTAGACCAAATGACATTATAGCTGAAAATAACATACCCTGATTTCTCCTGATGAATGCAGATCCTTCAAAGTTTAATAGGATATGGCCGAATAATTCTTCCCTTGAGGGTTCTAACCCAAAACAAGGTAGGAGCATGTAATTCCTACTGACATGAAAACCTACATGTTTAGGGGAAAAAGTCCATATACTATTTTGAGCACTAAATAAGAGCATTATCATGAATGCCATGTCTTTGAAAGAATCATAATTCAAATCCTTTCTTCTAATATGAGAAGTGTCCCAGAAAATATTACAGTAAATAAAAGGTGTAGGAAAAAATTAGATGGTGTTGAAATTATAAGCACAGTAGAAGCCCAGAAGTCTATTGTTATCACAGTGCGGAGTAGAAATGTCTTAAAATCTTGCAAGGGGCACAACACCTTCTACTGTGTTCCTTTCACCTTTTCTCAACTAGACAAACTGGTATATCCACTGTATTGAGGTCAAGAAAAAAACTTGAAGGCAGTATCACAACCCTAACAGATCTGCTTTCTTTCACTGTGGCTGCATATTGACTAGAGGATTTGGAGCGCCCTCTCTCTCTTCTCTCTCTCTCTCTCCCTCCTTCTCTCTTCCCTCTCCTCCCCCCCCCCCCATATTTGGTCTGCTGGGATTGCCTCCCTTTCAATCCTTTATCAATTAATTAAAATTCACTTCTACCAGCATTAAGAGTAACCTGTTTCTGTCTGTCCTTAAAGAAGTAATTAATTTCTGACTTATAATGTCAAAAATTAAGACAGACAGCAGTGTGATTATACAAGAAGAAATAGAAATTCTCGAAACTGGGCAATAAAATTCATAAGGTACAGTGTCATATTAAATTCACATTAACATCGAGCCTATAGACGTGTATAAATAGGAATTTATTTTAATATAAAATGGTATTCTTTTGCCTCTTCTTCCTAAAAGAGAAAAGGCTCTTCTTTGGCTTCCACCTTCCTTAGTTATATACAGGATGTTCCTTTGAAACTCTAATGAATACAGATGGAGGAGGAAATGAGCAAAAGAAGGAACCAGGAAATAGCTGCTAAGCAAAACAAAATATATTAGCAATTTGTTGAGGAGTCAAATTGGAAGGGCTGCATTTGCAGTCCTTGATCAGAGTGATGAAATCGAGACTGTCCTAGATACATATATTACTAGCAAATAGAATTATCTTAATCATCTGCTCCAAATGAATTTTTTCAAGTTTCTGCATACGTATGTGGAAGGAGAAATCCAGATCAAACTTACGACCCTATTAGTGTAATTCTAGGAGGATTCAGAGGAGGGTTAGTGGCTTTATTCCTTGGTAAGTTCAATGACTGCATCTTCAGTGAAATGTCACTCAATATTTCCCACTGAATTTCATAGCTCAACAAATTATGCAAGACAGGATCTAGGACTTAATGCTTCTGCACAGTGAGTTTTGAGCTGAACAACATTATGCATTGTACAAAACCTGAAACAGACCCATTTAATTATTTTGCTCTGTTTTCTATGTCATGAGACTGAAAGATTTCAGAAATATCTTTAGTTAATGTCAGTGGTACTCTTTTAGAATGTGGCCAATGAGTTCAAATGAATTTACTTGGGAAGCAGCACAGTTGAATAAAGTACTTGAACTTGAAATTCTAGCTACAGGGTGTGGTTTCTAACAGAGGCCAGTTCTGGGCAGTTACATCTGCAACAAACATCAGCCTCTATTTTGTTTTTGCTATTTTCACAAGCAACTCTTCATGAATAATTGGAAAAAATTGCAGGCAAACTTAGAGGTAACATCTGCTAATAAAAACTTAGAGATTGATATCACTAAGGTAATAAATGCTGAGAAGACTTTTTTTTTTTTTAATGTAGACAGATCAAGGTGTCACTGATTGGCTAACCACTGTGACTATGAAGTGTGATGTGTAGTCAGTTCAACAAAATTAGCCCAACTTGGTTATGTGTCGCCAAGTTCATGGTTACACAGGTAGAATCACATGGTGAGTTGACACAATGATGTTGCTAGTTAGCTCAACATCACAACCACTATTTTAAGAGAGGTACGATAGTGGATCTTAATTTCTCTATTGTTACTGGAATAATCCTTGCATCAAGATATAAACGGTCTATTTTTTTGCCTCTGAAAATAAAGCTTCTACACTTTATTACTGATAATGTTAAACCATTTTCAGCTAAATACAAGACTTCCTTTGTAATTGAAACAAACTCACAGGAACAAGAGATAGAAATAATTTCTTCACTTAGGGTTTCTTTTCAAGTGGGTTGATTATGTTATTACAGTTTGAACGTTTCACTATTGTTTCTAATGTGCTGTTCATTCTTTTAAATCTATCCAGTTGCTCCCAAATTAGCTTTGTCAACAGTTTCTTCTGTTCAAGTTGCAAACCACAAGAGAGGTAGGAATTCTTGGATTCATACAGTGATTTCATGGTGTTATGTGTTGTGAAACATTGCACTGTATGAATCTGGAATATCTGTGAAGTGTACCCATCAGCTTATTGGTGAGGTATGTTGACTGATACCAATTGATGCATCAAATAATACTGAGAATGTCATCTGTAAGGAAAGAAACAATGCTTCACTCAGAAATTTGACTGCTGCAAATTAAAAATGCTGCAACATTTGTTTTCTGAAAGATTAATGTGTGAATATGAAATATAGCAGGTTAGGTTCCTGTTTAGAACAGGAATGTTAGAGTATTAACATTGTTACTCATTTGCATTGAAAAGAAGGAAACCACTTACAGTGGTTTCAAGGATGCTTTTCAGGAGAAAGTTGAGTTTCCTGATGGTTCCCATTTGACTATATAACAAATGAAACACCATAGAAATTCTACATGCAAATGTCATTTGGAATGAATTTCAACAAATACCAGTGAACATATACACTGGATTAAGTATTGGTTATAACCCTCGAATAAGTCATATTCCTTTCTTGAAATGAAAGTGAGCAGTATCTCATCGGTGACTCATGAATGACCCTTTCTTACTAGCATCTGTCATTGCAGAATGAAGATTTTTCAGGAAACATAAAGACCCCTGCTTCTATTTTCCCATTTTCCTTTCAATGTCCTATGTGACAGGTGTGTCTTGTCTTCTCCCCTTGACTGTTGGGCATATGTCATGTTTTTGTTTTTGTTTTTCTCATGAAATACCTCTTCCGAAGAAAAATATTTATAAACAAAATCTGAATTCAGCTTGAGCCACTTGGTGAAAACGACCATAATAGCTTCTCTATTCTTTATTGAATTTGGTCAAATCATTTCCAGATCTTAATCACCATTAAGTTGGTCTTTCTGGTTAGAAGATGGGATAAAAAGAAACTATTGGTATTTAAACCACATCTTTAACTTACCTCACAAGATGTTTATGTGTGTGTGTATATATATACATATATATATATTTATGTATGTATATATATATGCACATGGAACATTCAAGGTGCTTCTTAGAGGGGAATCTATTTGTAATGTGGGGAAGTAATTTCTTTATGAACAGGTAATATACCTACCTGTTTGGGTGCATGTGCATATTATAAGGCAGTGAGTAAGGTTAAGTAGGGATGCTGTTCCTCACCTGTGATAGGCAGGTCTGCACAAGAAAAGCAAGGGGGTGAAATGGAAGGAAGCAATAGGGAGTTGCACACATTGCCTGTCTTTCATGTCATGTCAAGGACACTGGCTGCACAAGAGGTCCTCTGACCTGGACTTTGAGGCTGCCTCTGACTCTCCAGGTGCTTAAGTTTCCAGCATTAATGAGGTCAGACACATCACTGGAGGTGGGAAGTCCCCAAATGAGTAGGCATCACAGAAAGGCTACGCTGTCATCAAATGACATGTATGGAAGAACCCAAAAGTTACGTAAGATTGAAAACAGAATTGGAGGTAGGATAAGGAGCAAAAAGATCCTATAGTTCCTCACACCCTTAGGGAGCCCCTCTGAGTCATGGTGACTCTGTTAATGTAGTAAAGGGAGAATAAATTTTAGGGTTCAAATTGATTCACCTTCTGTCTAGCAAAAGTCTTTCCCCCAAATCCTTTCATTGTGAGAGATTAAAATGAATTTTCACCTATTCTGGTTTTGAATGAGCTTTCCTCCTTTGGCAAAAAAATAACAATAATTTTCTTTTAAATCTACCTGTGCCACATTCAGAGTGCTTCATCTTATTTTCTATTTACACAGGTAATGGAATAATGTAATTAGAGGAAATATGGGAACAGTAAGAAAAAATATATCCAGGGGATATTTAACCCCTTCTCTGCTTACCACTAATTTTTCTTCCATTCTCTTCCTCTCTTACCTTTGACTACCCAGTTATTCTTCCCTGCCCAAGTCTTGTCCAGCCAGTCAGTCTCAGTCAGAAAGAGCTTCTAAACCGTAGAGAAAGGTTTGGGTCTATCCTGATCTAGAAGGCTGACTTTGTGTTCTCCCTCTTCTAAAGCAAGCCTGGCCCTTGATGCACTCAGTGATGCCAAGTGTCGTTATCCTAATGGCTTTGTAAGATGCCAGATGAGGGATTTTGTCCCCCACAATACTTCTGGTTGTCACATTTGGGTATTTCTGCTGCATCTAGTAGGTAGAGGCCAGGGATGCCTCTAAATATCCTGCAAAATACAGGCCAACAAAGAATTATTTGGCCCAAAATGTCAATAGTGCCAGGTTGAGAAACCTGACTTTAGATTTTGCTTGTCGTGGCCTCATTCAAGTTGCTTTCCTGGTACAGCTTTGTTCTCAGCTTTGTTCTCATTGCCAAGGCTGGCTGTGCCACACCATGAGGTGTATCTTAGAGACCCATTAGCTTTGTTTGCCCATCAGTAATTCATTAAAACTTGTTTGAAAAGACACAGATAGTCTAAATGTAATTTGAGATCAAATAACCATAAATCCATTGCAATTTTTAGAAGTCTGCTTTTTCTTTCTCAACTGATATGCATACACATAAAATTAATTCTCAGCTAAAAATAATCAGTTATTTCTTGTTGTGCGCCTGTTGTTTTTCTTGATGCTTGAATCTATAGGAGAGAACCAGATTTGTGGAATGTGAATGGTGGACCAGTTAATTTAAACATAACTTTCCTCTGCTAAAAAAAAAAAAAAAAAAAAAAAGTACCTCAGGATCATCATTAACATATCCATTCATTCGTCAACATTTTTGGAGGATTTAGTGTTATGCCAGGTGATTTTTTAAATTCTGTAGTTATAGCTATGAACAAAAAACAGTCTGGATTCATATATTTACACCCAGAGTATGGGAGAGAAATTTTTTTAAATATGCTTTTCAGATACAATAAACTCTACAAAAAATATAAACAGCATTTAAAAAGTGGGAGATATTATTTCGGATAGTGTGGTCACAGACTTTTCTTTGGGCAAAGACATAAAAATGAAATAAGGAAGAAAGTTTTGGGGAGGAGTATTCCAGACAGGGAATGGCCAGCGCAAATGCTTTGAAAGTGGTAGGCATGTTTTCAGAATAGCATGGAGATACTGTACAGAGAGTGATAGCAGCAAGCACCCAGGGAAGGCTAGGGCCACATCCACTGGGAATGAATACACTCAAACCTGACTTTTATTCTGAAGAAGATGGAAAGCCATTGGGATTATGACCAGAGGGTGCCATGACTTACTTTAGTCTTCAAAGATTTGCTCTATGTGTGGAGAAGAGACCAGGAGAGCAGTTTGGGATCAACAGGTCAATGTAGGTGATGCAATTTTTAACTACGGGTAAGTAATTAGAGGTGATGAGATTTGGAATTTATTTTAAAAGCATAGTCAAAAGGATCTGCTTATGGATTGATTGTTGGTGGTGAAAAAAAGAGGTGTCACGAGAACTCCAGGAATTTTGCGCTGAGCCATTGGAAAAAAGGAGTTGTTGTTTATAGAGATGAGGCTGCTTGGATGAGTTGCAGGTTTAAGAAGGTAACTTAAGAGCTCAGTTTTGAACATATTAAAATTGACTGTGTTAGAAATCCAAGTGGAGACATGAAAAGGGCAGTTGATATATGAATGTGGATGAAGTTTCATTGCCTATCAGGAGATTTGGTCCAGGCTGGAAATAACCTTTGGAAAAGGCAATGTATAGATGGTTTGAAAGCTAGGAGGTTGGAGCCTCCCTGGTGGTGCAAAAGATTAAGTCTCAGCACTATGAAACTATCACCAGCCACTGTGGCATGAGTTCAGTCCCTAGCTGGGGAGCAGACCTCTCCTGTCTCATCTGCTGCTACTCTCAGCAGTGTATTTCAGTAGATCCACCTGTTCTGCTCCCCACTCTGTCTCTGGTGAATCCTCTCACCCTCCCACACCTCTGGTCTATATACCAGTTCTATATGCATAAGTAAATAAAATAAATCTTTAAAATTATGAGGCTGGTTAAAAAAATCCTGGCTTTTGGGTGAGACTAAAGAGCAAAGAGGTTCAAGGACTAAGCCCTGAGATTTGAGGAGTTAGGATAAAAAGCAAAACAGAGAACAAAAAATGATGGCTGAGGAAAAAGGATAACCTAAGAGAGTTGTGATATAGAAGATCCTTTCCCACAGGGGAAGGATGTCCAGGCAGCCAAGGGGCCTACTGAGGCCCATTGTCTTGAACTTAAGGTGAGACTGTTTTATAAATGGTTGGAGATAAACCCCTACCGCATTTTTTTCCTGGGGTGTAGGCATAGAGAGGTAGAAGGTTGGATAGAACCGTGATCACAGTTTTTCAGTAAATTATTATTAAGAATGGGTGTTAAGTGAATAAGGAGATGAGAGTATATAAAAGGGAATGATTTTAAAGATGGACTATGGTCTCTATACTTGTAAGAAAAGAAGGGAGGGCATAGCAGACAAGTAAAATGGAGGATCAAAAAAACTATTGAACTATTAATATTATCCCTTCAGGGGCTTAATATGATAATGCAGCTCAAACTATATTATCAATGATCATTGATGGATTTTGTGCCTAAATGGAAAGACTGGTTATTAAAGAGTGGTAAATTAATAGAACATCGAAAAATAATACCACAGTCTAATAATTATATTTGAAATGTCTTGCATTAATATAGTGTGCTCATGTTTTTTCAGATAACTTTGAAACATCTTCTTCTCATTTTATTTCAATGTATCACGGCCAGAGAAGACAGCTTTATCAAAGTTTCAAAAGAGTCTTAGAAGTCTTACAGAAGCAAGTTACTATCAGCCTATTTTCTAGATTTTAAGGCATTTCAAATATCTTTTGAAATAAGTTGATAATATTGTGTGTTTATTTAAGCAGAGTTTCTCATAAAAGTATGTAATTACTTATATAATTATGTAGTGATATCATTTGTTATTTAATGTTCCCTATCAGAATTAATAAATTGATTTTCAAATGAGATCCTGAAACAAATAATTCATATCATTACAGAAATGTATGCTACTCACTAAATTCAAAGAATGGTAGGTGATAGTGAGATATCTGACATGCCTGGCCATTCATGGAATGGTTCTAGAAAGCGTTGAGCTTGGATATCAACAGATACCTCTTTGTTTTGGCTTAAGTCTTGTCAGATGCCTCATGTAGTTCTAACTATTGGGCAAACTCAACAGACTCCTTTAGTTACCCACAAGGAACCATGTAAGAGATCTTCTCCACCCTTACCCTCTACATTTCCCAACTTTAGGTCTTTGCACACCCTATTTCTTTCATTTGAAATAATCATTCCTTCCTCATTAAAAATAAACCCTACCTGCCCTCACAGAAGATTCAGTGTTAAATCACGGTTAAGTTAGTTTTTCCTAATTCCCCTCAAGTGAATGAACTTCTCCTTGGATCACTTTCATTCACTCCTTGGTTTTCTTAGTATCATCTGTGTTGTTTTCTTGTTATCTGAGCACATTTGTCTTATCTAAACAAGCTCATTGACAACAAGGGTTTCTATGTGGTTCCAAAGGCTCCTAGAATGAATTGATGCAGATAAAAGATGCTTTTAGGAAAAGTTGGGTTAATCATGTTAGGTGCACTTGGAGGGGAGGGGGGAGCTAAGATGATAACCACTCAGGGATCTCTTCCAGATGTGGGAGAGTCTGGGAAGAACTGTTCCCACTTCCCAGGAATTCCAAGGAACTTCAAAGTCCTTGTGCAGCAATTAGATTTGGAGACTTAGGTTTCCCCCCTTGCAACAATACTCTGGGGTGGCTTCAGGCCAGAAGGATTCTCCGGTTTCAGACTCTCAACCAAGGAGGGTTCTAGAAAAATTTTAGGTTTCCTAAGGAGTTGGGAATGCTGTGACTCAAGAAGATGTGATATATTTCAGTGAAATGCTTTTTTGTCTTCTAAGAGAATTTAATTTGGTCATCTATAATTGTATTACTTTTTGTCATTGTATTGTTATAAATTTGGCATGCCTTAATTACTAAATTTATGCAGGTAATTTCCTTGCTCCGTATTTCACATTGGAGTCCCAGAACAACATCCTTCTCCCAGAGTTCTCCCTCTGGTTTCACCCTGTCCCCATCCCGGTCTCTACCACTAGAGCACGTATGCACAGAGACACACCTAGCCTCCCATAGGAACGTGGCAGGCCGGCAGGAGCCTCCTCCTCCTCTTTGAAGCATCTGAGGTCCCCAGGGTACTGAAGACATTCCTGGATATCTCCCACTCTTCACTATTTCTACTGTTCTCATCTGCTATCCAAATTTAATTTCATCGTGGTAGGACCTTGAGCTCTGCTCTCTACAGTAGTAGCCTGCTGGCCAATAAGTGACTCCACGATGGGCAGTAATATGTTCATAAAACTAAAAAGGCTAATACCCCTTTCTTATTCTTTCTTTGTCATATTGACAATGCTTATTCTTTTTTGCCCCTGTTATCAAGTGTAATTCCTCCAAAACTTTCATCTAGGTTAAAAGAGTAATGCAGGGCCTTGCAAGGTACCTGGCATGTCGTAGACCATCTTCATAAATTCCTTACTGAATGAATGAATGAACTCAAAGAGTGACAATATGACTTCCTAGTGGGACAGAATAAAAGCCAAACTCAAAGAAGAAAACCATTGTTAGTGTGTATAGTAGCATGGTTGACCTTTTAGCTGGGCCTCCTCCCAGTCTTTGAGAAGACAAAGTTAATTCCCCAACCTAGTCGCTTCTCAGACTTTATTTTTTTTGTCCTATTTGATCATTATTGCTATCAATCAGGGTTTTATCTTTACAGCAATTTTTTTAAGGTTGAGTTGGGTTAATGACTCCTTGCTTTGGTTGAGATGCAGCTGGGAAGACATCTAGTCATTTCCACCCTCTCGTAGCTCTGTTTACTTTTCTTCATCTCCTTGTCCAGTTCTTATCACCATCATCACTAAAGCGAAAAGGTAACTCCCATATTTGAGGGAGACAAAGGAAAAGAAGTCTAGGGATACAGTAGCTACCTAATACAGTAGCAGATTCAGTTTGAAACTTGAAAGAAAAGGAAATCTTAAGTGCACATTTTTTCTACAATATCTCCCTGTTGCTTTTTTTTTTCCTCATAGATAAACAGACATGATTTAACTTAATGAAAGTCTTCAAAAAGTCATTTTTTCCTCTTAGCACTTGGAAAAAACAAAAGTAATTATTGAGTTGTTTATTAAATTTGCCATAATATCTGTGAAATTCTGACAAAGTTACTTTCTTGATATAAATGATAATGAGTCTAAACAAAGCAACCATGGGTGATGGCAGACTGAGGCTCCAGATGATCACATACTTCCCTCTCTTTTTAAGACTACAGATATGAAGAGAAAATGGGGGAAGATGTATAAAGACAGTGCAAAAATTAGACTTTTGCCTCAATGGAAACCAAGCCTTCCCCAAATTTTAAAAGGTGTACACCTGCAAATGCTTCTGTTCATCTTGTCTGCCAAGAGCTAACAATTTCAGTCATGTTCTGAATGTCCAACCTTTCGATCCTGCCTGAAACAGATGCTACTGCCAGTTATGACCACCTGTTACTGCCATTTGTCATGTTGAATCCCATATATGTAATGCCATTCTGCCATCTTTTCTCCACTCATCATTTCATCTGAGCATGTAGTGTGCTATTACTCTGCTACTGTATACACTTGGTATACATTTCTGTTCTTCCTTGCAAGATTGTGAATGCTTCGGCCACTCCAATCGATGCAGTTATATCGATCTGCTAAATACAGTCATTTGCGTGAGCTGTAAGCACAACACTAGAGGGCAGCACTGTGAGTTATGCAGGCTGGGCTACTTCAGAAATGCTTCTGCACAGCTGGACGATGAGAATGTATGCATAGGTCAGTTCCATTATACTTTCAGCTATTGTTCTCTGCCTCTTGAGCTATGGGGAGCTATTTAGGGTGGAAAGATGTGATTTGCACTCAACTGAGACAGAATGAACTTTCTCAATGGAGAAAACATCCTTGTGGTAGATTTAAAATTCACTTGTGCTGGTTGAAATCCTAGTGGGAGGTATATTTTGAATCTGTGTGTTATTGATGCTTTCGAGATGATGATCTGAAAAATCATGTTTAGCAAATGAAAAGTTTTCCTTCTCTTTTCTCCCTTTTTTTCATTTGTTGTTTTTATTTGCATGAAATCTCAACGTCTGATAATTTTAACCTGATCTTAAAGCCTCAAGTTGTACATTCAGCTTTCAAAATGAAAATTTATTATGTGAGTTTTTTATATAAGTGAAATTAGAATACAAACTCATATATCATTGGTAATCAACAAATAATTGATTGGTTAAAAATATTGACATTTATAATTGAAAGCCATTAGCAATTGGTAATGTTTGCCTCACCTTTCCATCCATTGTAATGAAATTCCATTTATTGAATTTTTGTTGCCCCCCAAAGAGAAGCAATTTCTCAAAACTATTCTAGGAAATTAATTTTCCTAACTTCCAAGATACATGGGCACTGGAAAACTGGTGGCACAGGGATCCATAGAAGAATATCCCCACTCCCCAAGACAACTGCTCATGTCAATTAGAGAAAACCAGATGTCCTTACATCCAGAAGGGTTTCTTCTATCTTTTTGCAGTGGAATCTATCTTTAAGAAAGGGAGCTGATGGAAAAATAGAAAACAATAAATGGAATTTCACTTTATAATTTAATTTGAAGAAATGCATATCTATACAACATGGTAAAGAATTCACACTCTGTTACCACACCAGTAGGTAACTATGTAGGAAACCATTTTTTAAAGCGAATTTTAAAGGTAGAATTTTCACAGAGACTAATTTAAACAGAATACACAGGCTGAAAAATGACAGGTGATCTCTCATCAAAAATGGAATCCAATCAATCTGCAATTCTGAGATTATTGTTCTCTGATTGGATTGTCAAGGTTTTATAGGTACTTGGCATATGTCTCATAAAATAACTGTGCAAGTTGTTTTGAATTCAGTTGGGCCAAGTATATATAATACCATTTTTGTCTACAGAGTGTTTTATTTTTCAAAGCACTTCCTTACTTATTATTTGTGAATTAGTGGAGAGATCACTGGCTGGAGAACTGGGTTCAATTGCCAGCTAGTTATTTACCAGCTGTGTGACTTAGGTAAGTTATTTGAACCTCTTGATCAAATTGGAATTATATGGGATGCACAGGAAATACTTTGTAAATTGTGAACTGATTTATAATTGTTTTTATTTAATCCTCATTAACAAAACCATAGGGTAAGTATTCAATTAATAATTTTCTCTATTTTCTAGTTGAGAAAAGTAAGGCAAATTAACATAGATCATTCAATTTTTGCAAAGAGTTTCCTAACTTCTCCCAGCCTCCCTGAAACAATTAGCAAAGTTTAGCATATCATGCTTTTTGGATGACTTCAGCAATTCTACCATGAGTTTAGGAGAAGTTCAATTGCCTTCATAACAATTTGTTACAATTACTTGAGGATATAAATGATAATATTTCACTGAGTGTCATTTGTCAAAATAATATATAAGTGTCATACTATAAACTTGGAAACAGCAAAGAAGTTAAAATAAATAAAAACACAGGAATAAAACTTACTGATTTTTGTAAAATACCTGTGATTGAAATATTTTCCAATATTAATTTCATATTATTTTAAATCTAAAAAAAAGCCTTAAAGGATTTTTTTTCCCATAGTTAATCTTAAGCAGGTAATTTTACAATCATCCAGTGTTTTACACGTAGTATATTCTATTCTTATGAAGTTCGACCTTTTTCAAGACCCAAAGTAATCTATGAACTACAAATTCTAAGAACCTAAAAGGTTGTGTTGTAAATTCATGTTTGATTATCCACAAACAAGAAGTCGGTCCATTCAGCTTTTGTCTTTTATAGCACATAAACTACTGAAGAAATACAGAAAACTTAATACACACCTTTATATATTTATTTCTATTTAAAAATCAAGAACCGTTGTTTTCTCCATTTCTGGAAAGTTTATTAATTAAAATGATAAATCTTTGAGGAATTTATTTTATTGTGGCAAACATCTTTCTGTTCAGTATTTCATACTCTTCAAACCAGTTAAAGTCTTTGGTAGCACAAACATGAATATGTGAGGTATCATTAAAATTCGCTACCATATCACCCCCTTCCATACCAAAATGTCCTAAATTGTTATTCTTTTCCTAAGAGGTAAAATTGTTTTCAAAGAATGAACTCCAGCATTTGGCTAGCTAGTTTAGACTATGGTCGGTCTTTGATCGTTGCTTTGAAACTGCCTATGTAGGAGGCTAAGGCTGGAGATTGCTTTCTCAGAGCTATTGGAGAGTCTTTGGCTCCAAGGAAAAAATTCCCCTATGGGACAACAGAAACTATCCACTGTTTCCCACATTTAAGCTCCCCAAAGGACTTGAAGCAGGACTGAAAATTAGCTTTAAGTGAATAAACAACTAGTAACTGAGTTAATTTGAATACCATATTCTATAAAAAGCACTAATGAATGGAATAGATATTAAGCCAACTCACTTTCATGGAATTGGACACTCATCTCAGAAAATTTGAACTTCGCCTAAGTCTAAGCTAAATTAAAAAAAAAAAAAAAGACATTGTCCAATATTTTAACAATTGGCAATCAAGTTCATCACACCAACTCTGGGAAACAGCTAAATCTTTGACAAAACATGGACTCTGTATTGAAACAGATGTCTTAAACTATTTGCATCATTTTATATTATGACAAATATAAAATGCAGGCTCTTCTATGTTGCCTCAGTGATTGCTGCCTTGTGATTACTGGTGAATTTACCATTTTCATACAAATTCCAAGCATAGCCATGTCTCCAAAGATGCATGTAATTATCCTGTATGACGCAGCAATTACATGAAAAGTACATCCTTGCATGCTTCTGTTTCATAGAAACTCGATCATTAAGCAGGAAGCTGGAGGATGCGTGGCTCGTGACCTTGGGTAATCACTGCTAATAATCCCTGATAACAAGCTTGACATTGGAATGAAACACAGAGCTCATCAGTTGCTACTAAACCTGTCTCAAATTATGATGTATATATTTTTTATTCCCCTTGAAACCCAACATCAGGTCATCAGAGTTTCCTTCTATAAACAAAGCAAGCAGGCATTTCAAATATCTACAAATCAATTGTAGTATAACTTTTTAATCAAAATTCCTAGTTTTTCTTGTTTTCAGCTGAACAGTCCTATTATTATTCCTGCTTGCATGAAATAAAATATAATGGTCCAAAGCCATCCTTATCATTCCAACATTTGCCATTGACCATAGTCTTATAAATAATATTTTTTAAACTAACTTATCTGTATGTAAAGTGGGGAATAGGTCACATCTCTCCTTATCAATTATTTTGATGACTGCTTGAGTAACATTACACTGCTTGAGTAACATTACACTACTTTTCTTATGACAACTGCTGAGATGCACTGTGGTTTAGATATTCCATCCACAGTTTTTTTTTTTTAATTTGATTACTTAATTTTTGCATCTAAAGCTTTTTATTAATTAAACATTATGGGCTAAGCTGTTAAAATAATATGTGAATTCATGTTGGCCAGATCTAACTTCACTGCTTGATTACAAAATACTGGTGATTCACCCTCAACTTAAACACATTTGGTAGTAAGAAATGTATTGCAGTTTTGGTATAGGTACATACTTATAGTACACATATGTACAAACTTTTTAAAAGTCATTTTAAAAAATGGCTATAAAAATACTTTCAACAGTCCTCATATTACATGCATAGGCCAATTTAAAATAAAACTGTAGTTATTAAGGACAAATGAAGTCAGCAAGGAGGGAATATATTAGAGTGTAATTAGTTTTATTTTTACCTATCTTAACATTTGTACATACAAAGGTTGAACTCAAAAATTGACTTACCAGAAATAAATCATTTTTGATATTTAAAGAAATTATCTCCTTAGCCTCTATGACAAATACAGAGCCAAAATCTCTGAATTTCTAAAACTTAAAATTCTGAATTTCCATTTCTGATCTAAGTTGATAAGTTTGATGATGTTAAGCTGAATTTCTCAGGATTTCTTTAGTTGATTGGTTAGTTGATTTTATTTGTTTTTCAACAAGGAAACCTCTTAGTGGGACCATTTTAAGATAAATGAAACTGAGCAACAGAGAAGCATAATAACTTGCCCAATCTTGTAGTGTGCGGTGACAAAGAAACTTTAACCACAAGTTTCAAAACCGACAAAGTTACCTTTTAAATGTAAGGAATTCCCATTTGTGGTTCAGCCTTTAAGTAAAATAGAGTTTCAGAAGTAAAATGTCCTATACCAGAATATGTGAGCAATCAAGAAAATAATTCTGTTTACATTTATTACACAAAATTGTATTGTCTTGCCAGTAGACATCATAATGAAAAATCAGTGTCTCAAACCATACCCATGTTGAAATTTATTTAGAAGTACAAAAATTCTTTTTCTTTCATGACTGTTATAGGTTTCATAAAGGTGGTATCAACATGCTTGGCAGATATAAAACCTAAAGGCTCATCATACAAGAGTATATTATATATACACTGTGTGTATTACATATATATGTATTTATTAAGATGCTCTCTCAAATCATAAAATAAAATGGCCTTTGAGTGAGCAAAGTGCATTCATATTTTACTTTAAAAATGTTTAGCAGTTCTCAAATATTCAGTGTAACAGATAAGCCCATTTGAATAATTTAAAATAGATTTTGCACTGATGGCATATTGATTTATCCTTGATATACAAACTTCTCATGGTGTTCATTAAACCATCTAAAAATGTCCTAACGAATGGAATCTCCATTATAGTCTGTTAGCAGTGAAAAGCATGATGTCTTATTTCCTTGGGCGTTTTCAGTTGATTTCCTTCCATATCATAAAAGTGATACTATGAAAGGCTGAGCAAATAAATAAATGGACCTGAAGTATTTGCCAAAGCATTTCATTAGTGGACATCTTTCTTTAAGTAAGTGATGCATTAAGTAAGTGACAATCCTGTGTTGATAACCTATAAACCATGCAGACTTGTCTCCAGCCTGTGTGTTGTCTTGTTTCTACAGAGTGTTATTGTGACCCTTTGGGCTCAGTCCATGGTCGTTGTAATGGCTCAGGATTTTGTGAGTGTAAGACTGGAACAACAGGGCCTAAGTGTAATAAGTGTCTGCCGGGAAATTCCTGGCACTACGGCTGTCAACGTAAGTACCTCTGGGAGCTGCCCTCTGCCTGCTGCAGCATGGCTAATTCTGCTTGTTTAGGCTGGTGTGTGCAGCTTCTCAGAGCAGAAAAAGACCCAAACCGCTGACAAGCTTTAAAAGCTACTTAATGCCCCGGCCTAAGTCTAAGAGAGTGAGCAATCCATCAACTGTCCAGCTGGCTTCTTCAAAGCCCATCTTCAGACCCTCTGATGGCTGAAGCAACTTACGTTGAAATATTGTACGCAGATCCACGTACCTGGCCAGACCATAAATTAAGTGGCACAATAGGGACCCAGCTTGGAAGTCCGCACCGCAAAATGAAGGGTGATGTGCATGTGGTTAATATATTTCTTGAACTGAAAGTTACCCTGAAGCTGCAGAGTTCATAAATTAAATGATATCTACATAACTTATGACCATCCTTGCTCTCATAGCCATCCCTGAATCTTAACCAAAAACCTAAAGATAATAAATCTGAGGGATATTTAAATGCCAGGGTAAAATAAATGACAAAAATCAATATTGATTTGAAGCCTCTAAGGTTAGGCGCCATGCAGGGGGCCTTGGAGGATGCCATTTGGTTCAGTTTTATGTCTCCGAGGATTAGCAGACCTTCTTAAAAGCTTGTCACTGCAGGTGTATTCAGAGAACAGAAATTTAAAAATCTGAGCAGATGCTTCCTTCTGTCATTCATAACCTTTTCTGCTTTTTAATTCCACACTAACTTTCCATTCGAGGGATACACAGTCAGCTTACTAATATTTAAAGCACCACAGGGCAAAGCCTCTGGAACAGTGCAGTCCACATATAGAATTTTAAATGTTTTATGATCCACATTTCCAAAGTCAAAATAACTACAATTTGATTGAACTTAAAATATCTAGACTATTATTTCAACTTATAATTGGCATCAAAAGCATGAAGGATATATTTTACAATTTTTAAAGTATGAAGTGTGTATTTTACAATTTTTAGTCTTAGAAATCAGATGTGTGTCTTATAAAACATCTCAATTAGAACTAGCCACATTGCAAGGTGTGGTCAACGCATGTCTGCTATATTTGGACAGGATGCTCGAGAGGTTTTTTTGCCTGTATTTCACTTGGAAATAATGTTAGCAGCAGGAATTATCTAAAAATGGTTTCTGTTAGGGCGACAGAGACTATCTTACCTGATCCTTGTGGAACTTCTGGTTATATAGATGCTACTCTTCTACATAATATAAAGCCAAAGTGAAATTTACTGCCTTACTGATGTCATGGGCAGCAACACACTGTGAAAATAAGTTGAGAAATCTGGCACTGAACAGGCCAAGGTTAGAATGAGGTCCGGGAGCTAGAGGGGCAACGCCTCCAGCCAGGCTGGAGAGAGGCATTAAAAGACAGATTAAGAAGAAGTGAGGCAGCATAGCCACAGGAAGCTCCAGAGAAGGCCATGGATAAAAAGGCTTGCAAACCTAGCTTCCAGAAAGCACCCTAGGACATCTGGATGAGCTGGTGGATCCCAGAAGCCATGAGTGCATCCAGGACTCAGCAGATAGTCATCAGTCCTGGGACATCTAGATGCTAAGAAGGACAAACAGCAGGGAGGAAAACAAACAAAGGATGGGTGGGCTGAAACTCCCAGACTAAAGGGATAAAGTAGCAGGACACACAGTTCTCAGCTGGCTCAGGTAAGCTTCCTGATGCAGCAGGACCTGATAGGTAGATTCCTGGATCATAGTCAGGGAAAGACAAGGGGAGGGAAAATAAATGAATCTAGCCTTCAGGGAAAACATCCAAAAAAGACCTACCTTGATTTTTCTGTATTAATCTTGGAGTATTAGAAAAAGATATCACTAAATAGTTCCTTCTGGAATTGGAGGGGACATAAGCATGGTCCTATCACATAAGGGATGTGTGGCACAGCTCAGCCCCTGACATGCTGACAGGTAATCAGTGAGATGCTAGAAGTGAGCACTTTACGCTCCTGAGTGCCTAAGTGTTTCCTGAGTGCCTGCAATGGGCTCGGCTCTGTGCTAGTGGGGGCAGCTGCAAGGTGAAGAGACTGCTCCTGTGCACATGGGGTCCATACTCTGAAGGGAGAGGCTGGCATGCAACCCAACAATGAGGACAGAGGTGATCAGAACTAAGGGAAAGCTAGATGTCAGGGCAGCCAGGAGGGGCTAAGACTGTACCTGAGGTGACGTTTAGTTGAGTTCTGAAGGAATGGATGATCTTCAGGATGGGACTTTTTAGGCAAAGTTACTTGAGCTAACACACTGTGTTCCAGAAATATCAACTAGTTTTGATATGACTCGGGGGTATGGGGTGTGTATGTATGTGTGCGTCAAAGGAAGGGTAGGAAGGAGGGAAGATGTTGAAAAAAATAAGCAGAGACCAGATCACGTGGCACCAACATATGGAGGACATATGGGATCCAACAGTTTTCAGCAGAAGAATGAAAAGATCAGAATTTTGAATGAGAAAGATGACTGCAGTTGCTCTGTGAAGGAAGGACAGGAACAAAACGAAACTGGATTTGCCACATAAATTGAACTTTTCAAATACCCCTTTGTACTCATGAGAGTTATCTCGCCATGAAATCTTCTTTTCTTCTCTCAGACCCGTCTTCACAGGACTGACATTCTATGCAAAACAGAAATATTTCTGTTAGTTGGCAAATCACTCCTGCAACAAGATCTATGTCTTTCCCTGGAATGTCTTACATGGTCCCCAAGATCCAGCAACTAATGGGGTAACATCTCATTGGAGGGTGCCACCAATATCAGCTTTAGTGGTGTAAATTTAGTATTTAGCAGGTATCCATTCTAATTAGTTGGTGCTTATAAGTTGTTAATTATTTCTCATATCACCCCTGAGTCTGCCCAGCCATGAATGCACTCAAAAATATCCCAAGTCAACCTTTTTCTTCCTCTCTTACTGTCCTCACCCCTACAGTTCTGTTTGCCCTACATTAACCATCCTTGGGTTAGCTGGCCACATTATCAGTGGCAGAAATATTAACCAGGCAACCAGAAACGCAAACCAGCAAGAAATAGAATGATACAGTAGAGCTGACTGTGGCATTGGCAACGGTGATCTAGAGGAAGTGGCTCTGCCAGGGAGAGGCTGTAGTAGGTATCAAAACAGATCCTAGAAATTCTGACTCAGGACTCCAGTCCCCCAGAGCACTGGTAAGAGTGCATGTGGAAATGCAGTCCAAAAAACATGCATTGGGGAATAGAAAATAAATAAAGGGATTCAGTTATGTCATGGTCACTTACACACTCTGAGTAGAACAAAGTGAGGACACACTTAGGTTCTGAAGTCACATAGACTTGAGTTTGAATTTCATTTTCAGCTCTTACTATCTGCAAGACTTAGAGAAAATTTCCTGACTTTTTAAGCCTAGTTTTTCATCAACAATGGAGGTAATCCTAGGACCTAATATATCCAATAATTGTGAAGATTCAAGAAAAGTAGTGAGTGTGGAATTCCTGAAACATTGAAAGCACTCAGTATCACCTAGTTCCAGATGCATGTTAATGTGTCAAAGAACTAGGCAAGAATTTTTGTTCCAAACATATGGTCCAAAGTTAGTATAGAACATGCAGCAAGATTAGCCACTGCTGAGTGTCAAACTGTTGACTAGGGTCTTCTAAAAAGTCTTTGATTAGATTGATTCAAGAGACTAACCCAGAGTCAAGCCCAAAAAGTAATTGTGTAACTCCAGGCTCATCAAACCTTCTGCCTGAGGGGACCGCCAATTAGATGTCCCATGAATGTAAACTTGTCTCTCTGACATCAAAGGTGAACCACTTGAAAACTATCAGAATAAATGGTCTTTAGCCAGCATGAAGCACACAACCCAGGAAAGAAAACAAAATGAAGAGATTTCAAGAAGGTGTCAAAATTAGTGCTGAGATTACCGTTAGGAGAATGAGATGTTGGAGGAGAAAGATTTTTTTTTAATTTTTTTTATTTTAATATTTATCTTTTTTTTTTTTACATTTTTTAGACAATATTTGCTTCCACCCACCCCCTCAGATTGAGTCCCCATAGAATTTCCTTCCCCAAGCCACCCATGCACCATCACCACAGTCCCCTGTGCTGGAGGAGAAAGATCTTTTTAATGTGCCTTTGGAAATCAGAGAAAAGGAATGAACCATATCCCAGAGAATACAATTAAACTTTCTAGAGAGAAAGCCACACTCTATGTGTGTCACATAAAACATGTTTTTGAAGTCATGAAACACTTGTTCCAACACCAACAAGACTCTGGAAGTAGGAGAGGTTTGTGATTTTGGGGGGTTGGAAAAAGGAATGGAACCAGGGTGGCTGATGGGGCATGTTGTCATTCTGGAAGATGTATAAGATACAATGTTTATTAAAGCCACAATTGTGGCTAATATATATGAACACTAATGGTGTCTTAGAAGAATTTATGGTTGGATTATTTAGGTTAAGGTCAAAAGCTTTGGTGACATAATTAAATATGTCTTTGGAAAATAAGAGTATGTAAGAAATTGAGAACTAAGCAGCTCCAGTTGGTGGACCGTGGCCTGCAATGTCAGAATATTGGTTCTTGAGAGAGATTAGTACATGTGTTATCAAGAACAGGGGAAAACCTGTGTGTTTAGTTGGAAGCTCAATGGCTGAATTGAGAAGATTTTTATTAAATTTTAGTGTAATATAATGATAATACCCTCATAAAACTATAAAAGCAGACATTGCAGCAAATCATGGACTTTAAAAAGACAAGAGTTGTTCTCAGGAGAAGAATAAGAGAAAGTTTGTGGAACAGAATTTCACGCTTTAGATATATCCCTTCCCAGAGAATGCCCAATAACTATATTCATTTTCTACTGCTGCTGTAGGATACTGCCACCAATTACTACTAACCAAGTGGTTCAAAATAACACAAACTCAGCATCTTACAGCTCCACAGTTACAAGATCAGCAAGGACCTCGCTGAATAAGAGCAAGGGGTTGGCAGACTGTGTTTTGCTAACTGTGCTCCCTTCTGGAGCCTCCTTAGAAGAATCTGTTTCCTTCCCTTTTCTGGCTTCTGGAAGTCACCTGCTTTGCATTGTTCATGCACCCCTCCCTCCATCTTGAAAACTGGGAACTTTCTATCTTTCTGTGCCTTTCTTCCACGATCACATCTTTCTTTGACCACAGTCGGGAAAGACAGGGCCCATGTGATTAGATTGGGCACACCTAGCTCATCAGGAAAATCTCTCCTTCCTTAGGACTTTTAATCACACCTGTTGTCCTTTAGATTACATAAGGGGACAGGTCAAGGGAATAAGATGAAGACATCTTTGGGGAGGTATTTTGCACTCTTTACCATAATAATCGAGAATGTCAACTTTTAATGTTAGGGATAAATAGAAAAGTATCATGAAATGGAGTATAACTCATACTTTAAAGACACATGAGGGTAAAATTTATTTGAAAGAAATATGTAATAGGATTAGAAAAGATCAGTGCTTGTCAGGAAAGTATAGACTCACATTGTGAATTAGGAGGTAGAGACAGTAAAACATTTTTTAGTCAAGACCAAAGATCTCATAGAAAAGGTATTAGGAGGATATATTATAGATCATACAACTATTGAGAGGATACAGAGATGGCTCAAAATCACATTCGAAAATCTAAGTACGCTATCATCTTCCAAAATGGGGAAATTCAGATATCAAGATAGCTGCTGAAAAAATGTGTTGTGCCAACTATTGACTTGCACTAATGATAATTTCTTTATCCAAGACAATGGAAGAAGCTGTGCAGGAACTATTCATACCACTCATTGGTAGTGTGGAGATAGCAGTGTTATAAGAGAGAACAATTGCTGTTGAAAATCCTAAGAAAATTTCAAAATAATCTTGGAAAAAATAGGTAAAATCTTAGACCCTCTTTAAAACACATACACACGCACAGAGTTTGTTGTGTGTGTGGTTTGGTTTTTTGTTTTTTGTTTTTTTTTTTTATAAAGTACAAGTTGTTTCCAATATACTATACTTCCTAGAGAAAATATATGACTTAAAAAAACAAACAAAAAATAAAACCATGGCTATAACAGGTCTTTTCATAATTACATGGTTTTGATGAATACATTTAGTGCCTCCTGTGTACTAGATACTTGTGCTACAAGTTAAGAAACAAACTATAAAAGCGCAAAATAGTGCACAGTTGCATAAGTCATAAACAACTGTTCAAGGATAAAGCGGCGGAGATCTTCACTTACATTCAAACTCAATTCTAGACAACAGTGTGTTGTGAGTGGCAAAGAAGTTGCCACAATTGCAGGCTGAATAAAGACAGAGGAGGATAGAGTCCCCCTAAGTGCAATGTCACCCCCATCAGGAGTCCAGTCCTTAGAAACTTTAACACTGCAGTGAGGTAGAAGAACTCCATCTCTGATGAAGTGCTTTTCAGTGAGTTGAAGCTGCTTGATAAGTGTATGATTCGACAAGTTACAGATCTCAACCTGTGTTTGGAGAACCATTACATAAAAAGTAGTCTTGTGGGTGCAGGAAGATAGAATGGGCACCAGAGGGTACAAAGATGAAGGTGGCTTTCAGCTTAGTACTTTGCAACATATATTTTCTCCAGCCATCTCAGAATATAATAGGATCCCTTGGGTAATGGATAAATCCCTCAAGTTTGGAAAAGTTCAACCAGAAGCTGAATCACGGGCTCATGTGAGTGATGCTTTCTGGAGCACTTTGACTTAAATGAAGCCCAGTGAAAAGGCCTCCAGAGTCACCCCAATCTTCTGGCTCTGATTTTCAGACCAAGTCCATGGGGCAAGTAAAGTTTCGGTGAGATGTTCCACTCAGTTTGTGTTAAGAAGCACAGCTGAGCTACTCACCTGTCCTCATATTCCAACAAGTTGGAATCTTTTTACCAACAAGTTGACTCTTCTCCTTCCCACGTGTCATCAGTCCTCACTTCTGGGTTTCCAAGAGTCAGAATTCAGGCTTATATATGATACCTCCCCCCAGCCCTGCCAGAGATTGATAGTTCCTCATCATAGCTTTTCTGCTACTACAATTTCTTTGCCTTTATTTTTTTTTTCTTTCTGGTTTAAGACTAACTTCCACACAGCTAACAATTTGTGATCACTAAGAAGATGCTTCCAATTGCTTATCTGAGGTAAAGATTATATCCCCCTTGTCAACTACCTTGCGCCTAACTTGTAATTTTTCAATTGCTTCTAGTTGCAGTCTCCTGCTCCTTGCTGTTTTACATTGAAACATCCATTTCATATTCACCAGTTGACCTCACATGTCGGAGTCATTGACAGGCAACATGTCACTTAAACGAGGATGTCTGTGATGCTTCGAGCATCTGCGGACCTACACGTAGGATTTCACGTTTGACTCTTCCATCTCTATTGCTGCAAATGAATGGCATCATTGAATCCAAGTTTTTAATTTCCTTGCTAGCAACTGGAACATCAGTTTCATTTCCCTTACTGAGCACCACATACATAGCAGTGATGGAAAGTAAATACTTGGAAGGTCACTTAATGTAACTGTTGTTCAACTCCTAAGGGTGGGAAGAACATGCTTTTTAAACAGAACTAGGAGGGGCCTCCCCGAAGTCATTTAAAATGGGAAATATTAGGAAGACAGAAGATAGAAAGTGGAAATTTGTGGATGTTTCAAATATGCTGGGGAGTCCTTGTGGGGAAAAATCTCATTTTGTCAGAAGAGTGAACCCAGGGTGGCTCCCAGTCGTGAAATTTCCTGATTCAGCAGTATCCTGCCACATCACTCAGTTATGCTAACAGCCATCACTTTTGAGATCCCGTTCCTGTTTGCCTTCCATTCTTTTTTTTTTTTTGTTTAAGATTTATTTATTTATGCATACAAGAGCTGGGGTGCAGGCCAGAGATGTGGGGGTGAGAGGATTCACCAGAGACAGAGTGGGGAACAGAACAGGCAGACTGACTGAAATACACTGCTGAGGGGAGCAGCAGGCAAGACAGGCGAGGTCTGCTGTGCCATGTGGGAAGCTCCCTGGCCAGCCGGGGATAGAACCCATGCTGCTGAGGCTGTGGATTGCTTCACAGTGTGGTGCCTTAATCCCTTGCACCACCAGGGAGGCCCCTGCCTTCCATTCTTAACATAATTTTAATTTGGGGTGGATAGAAAAAGGCCGCCTACCTATTATACATCAGGGACTTGAGGCCACCCATGAACAGGGGTTCAGGGATTACACTTTAGATGTGAAAAGTGCTTTAATTCTTCACACCACTGAGGACCCCATTTGGAGCAATCATGTAAAGCAAAGGCTGAGGGAGCATCTTGAAAAAAGCAAGTTGTTCAGATCGACCTTCCTAGGAGGTCACATCTTAAACGTGCTCAAAACCTGAGTCTGAAAAATCATCCAGACTTGCCAGTAGACAGACACAGAGAGTAGAAGGATAGACAGCAATTCCAGGCACCCTCCTGACTTTCTGAGATATGCTACTTGGTCGTTCAGTGCTCAGCACAGAATGGAATCTCGGCTCTAACTAAGATGAGCATCTCTCCATATTAGGTTGGCAATCCAGGCTACTTTTCCCCTTTATTTAAAAATAACATTAAAAGTTACAAGTGTGCACACATTCAACCATTTTACACCATAAGGCCATCCAAGTTTAACAGTGAAAGGGGTGTCAAATCCCAGTGTTCATGGAGAAATGCAGGCGCAGCTTTATTTATAGTATCCCAGGATCAAAGCAACCTCCTGGCCCCACCTAAGAGGGAGACGGTCAGGAGGACAAGGACAAGTACCAGCCACTAAGTTCTTTCCTTCCTTTAGACAGTACATGAGGGGGCTTTTACCCTGAGCTATTCTTTACATGCTAATGTGTATGTGTATTTGGCAGGGGAGGGGAGGAAACAAAGACAGAAGCAGAGAATCTCAAAGTCTTACAAAGCTGAATACATCAAGATAATGTCTAAGTATGAAAATCAACCCACTGGCAAAAGGGCCGCTGTCTCTGAAACTTGTAGAACATTTTTTGTTTAAATGAAGGGCCAGTCCTCAGCCACCATCAGAACAGAATTCCAGGGTAGAGGTACCATAGAAAGACGAGGGTTAAAGGGTTTCTGGTAAGTCCTGGGAGTCGGTATGGTGAGGCCAAGGGTGTTGATTCAGGATGTGATCATCACCTCCCCAAGCAGTATCTGTTCACCCACCCTGGCTGTCTCTGTGCCGCACCTGCTGGGAGATCCTTGAGAGGGCTTAGAAAATCATCCCAGTGCTGTCTTGGTCTGAAATTCTGTGATACTGAAATCTCACAGGTGATCTGACCTGTATGCATATGGACCAATTTCTGAGGAATTATCATTACTTAAAATAATAAGTATTATTTGTGGTGTACTATATGTCAGGACGATACCTGTATTATCTCATTCCACAAGGCATATAAAATTATTTTTCTCATTTTATAGAGATGACAAAACTGAAATTGAAACTGGGTAATTCTCCCAACTCAAACAGCTGATAAGTGGCAAACTTGTTATCAGTGAATATTATTGTACATTAAGTTTGCTGCAGCATTTTATAGAATTTTATCATTTCTATTTTGCAGATAGAGACAACAGCTTAGGTGATTTATTACAGAAATCAAGAAACTTTTTCTGTAAAGGGTCAGACAGTAATTATTTTAGACTTTATGGTCCACACGTTTCTATTTTCACTACTTAACTATTCTTGTTGCATAAAATCAGCCATAGATGACATAAATGAAGGACTATGTCTGTGTTCCAATAACATTTTATTTATAGACAATGGAATTAATAATTTCATTATTTTTTCACATGCCATGAAATATTATTCTTATTTTGATTTTGTTTCAATTGCTTAAAAATGTAAAAACCATTGTGAGTTCATAGGTCAGAGTAAACAGAAGGTGAGTTGCATTTAGCCTCCAGACCAGAGTTTGATTGACTCCAAACTCACACAGCAGTTAGAAATGAAGAAACGGGGTGGGGGTGGTGCTCGCTGGTGGCCTAGGGGTTAAGTCTCAGCACTACCACTGTGTGGGTCTGAGTTCAATCTCCAGCCAGGGAGCAACCCACATGGCTCAGCAGACCTCTCCTGACTCGCCCCCTGCTCCCCTTAGCAGTGTATTTTGGTCAGTCTGTTATGTTCCCCACTCTGTCTCTGGTGAATCCTCTCATCCCCTGCACCTCTGGCCTACACCCCAGCTCTTCTACACAAAAATAAATAAATTAAATATTAAAAAAAGAGAGGGAGAGAGTAAACTTGTAAAGTAAAATGAGAATATGAAGGAGGGGCCAGGAGAGAACCTTACACACACACGCACACACACACACTCACACACTCACCCATGTATGTTTTAAGTATGTCCTCTATTCTGACATGAGTGTCACAGGCAGTTGATCCAACAGGTTGATATTGACCAGATCCCAACTGACCTTAAGAAAAATGTTAGGATTTCCAGAAGCAAGAAGGATTTGATTCTATGATTTCCAGAACAAGATCACAGATACAGTCAGTGCCAGCTACTTAAAGGCTTCTGAGCCAGCCATGACAATCTAGCATCCATTCAGAACAATCAGAAACCAATGAAAGAGAGGTCAGAATGGCCATAATATGATCAGGATTGTTCACTTGTGTGTGGGGACTCATTCTATTGCATTCTGCAGGAACAACCAGTCACCTTGAATATCAGCAAAAAGCTCAACTGCAAGAGAATTACAGTAACAACACCAGGCAACAACACCATGGGCACAGGGGGAGAAATAAATACAGAATCTATTGAGAATTTATTTTTTTACCCCCTACTTTGATATCAGAGGTAACTATTCTGAGTAAAGTGCATGTCAATGCTGTGAATTCCTGCCTTTTCTATTCCAATGCTCTTTTGAGTGTGACTGAGTCTTGGATCTCATAGTTCTCCCTAAAGGAATGAAATAACGTCATGCCTCAACTATATTTAAGTGCTATATGCATTTTGTCCCATCTTTTCAAATTTTCTGTTTCTAAAAATTGTAGTCAACCTTCAGTTATCCATTGCTGCAAGATAGGGAGAAGAGACCAGGATAGAACACAGCAATTGATTATCTTGATGTGCATTCCAATAAAGTTGGGTTTCACCCAAAACAGGCTCACACGAAAATTCACACCACACACAGGTCTGCTCTGCAAGCCTCATCTCTGACTCATTCTTGCAGTTAGCAATCAAGATCACCCAGCAGTGGCTGGATATTTTAAATCAGATTTAATGTTTACCATATTCATTCACATATTCCTCAGAAGTGTAGGATTAATATTATATGTTGCAGATACATAAACTACAACTGTTTGGGGAAAACAGGCATACGTCTGAGACAAAACACTGCAAAAATAATGAAATATTGATGTAATTATTTTTAAGAATCACATCAGACCTCGTTTTAATTAGTGTTATTGACCCTTTGGACTTAGTCTTATATTAATCTGTATTCTTTAGCATGCAAATCAATAATATGGACAACTACATTGTTCACTTGGATTTTGAGTGCAAAAAGACAAAACCTGGGAGTTTATAGGAGGGGTTGTTTCCAGGGTAATTTGGCAGTTTATTCATGATGTAATGTCAAAGACAACAATCACTGTTTTTCCACTGATTTTGTTGACCAGCTTTTACTAGTGCCCACTTGGAAGATATTTGGATGTATTAGAAGGTCTTTTCTGAAACATCATACCCCTGTCCTTTCTTATTCAAATAAAACTTAATGATCCTTGATTTTGCATCAAGTATACTAAGCTGCATATAGACATAATGTATAATTCTATCTGATTATACCAGGCCTTGATTATAAGCTGCAATTTTACCAGACTATCCAGAGTCTTGAGATGGAGGAGTTTGGGCTTCACCTATTGATAAGCCCCATCTAAAAAAATATAATTAAATTAATCATGCGATATGATCCTCATGTACAACAAAGGAGATCAGATCATATGATATTCTCTCTGAAAGCTAGGCCCTTCATTTCATCTTCCATTACTAAATTTAACTTAACCAAGGTGATAGAAGAGCATCTTCACAGTCTTGCTCAATCTTTTGAATTCTTCTCACCAGCAAATTGGGCTGGCTATAAGGTTGCCTGATTCACTTGTTCATGAAATCATTCATTCACTTGTTCATTCATTTATTCCTACACACAATACTTAAGTGAATATTCATTCATTTAAAAGAAATCTCAACGCAGGAATTGTGCTAAATGTTAGCACCAGAAGACAAGTAATATATGATCCCTGCCTCTAAGTATTGAAGGATTTCAGCTCTTTTGGTACCTCATTCTTGTTGGAATCTGAGCAGACTGACTTCAATACCAGTTTCCTAATTTGCTTTCCTGATCTTAGCAATCTCTGCACTGGCCTATTACCCTAGAATCATATCTGAGTTGGAATCTTAAAGCCATTCTAGTTTAGCCCTCATTTTAAATTATTTATTAAAATTGTTTCATCTTTAAAATTGTTTAGAACTTTAATAAGCTCTTTATTGCACTGAATAGTGATGACAATGGTCACTATTAAGTGCTCACCATGTGTCGGGGACTAAGTTAAGCCATTTTTACTCCCTTGCTTAATCTGCATAAAACCCATTAGCAGTTATCCCCACTTTACAGATAAATGAATTGAGGCTAAGAGAAGCTAAGTAACCTGCACATTGTCATCCAGATCCTCACAACTTGAAAGTGTGATCCTTCAACTAGTAGTATCAGCACAACTTGGTTATTTGCTAGAAATGCAGAATCTCAGGCCCCATTCCAGAATTAGTCATTGGCATTTTAATAAGTTATCTTGTTGATTTACATGTACATTAGTTTCAGAATCAGAGGATGTGAATTTTAATAGCAGACAGGTTGACTTCAGAGCCCAAGTTCTTTCTTTGGTTTTATTAAGTTTCATG
The DNA here is from genome assembly GCF_964194135.1 of Talpa europaea. Lineage (NCBI taxonomy): Eukaryota > Metazoa > Chordata > Mammalia > Eulipotyphla > Talpidae > Talpa > Talpa europaea. The sequence continues at coordinate 104,973,411 of NC_140076.1, forward strand.
GAATAATGGTGACTGGAAATCAAGGTTATGAATATGCCTTGGAAAATTTTATATAAGGGGCAGAAACTCAATAGTATCGCATGTCATCAGTTTTCAGTGGCATGTATTCTACAAATCCAGATCACATTAAAATAAGGAGAATCATGAAAACTTAAACAAGTAGCCTATTTGTTTTCTTTCATCCATATAATTTTAAAGTGGTTAATATTTGATAGGTTAATAATAAATATTTTAATATAGTATATTGCATTTGGTTATGAATATATCAAAAGGAAATACGAAGTGAGTTCCAAAAGATAAACTTTTATTGGGCACATGAAATAGAACATAAAATTTGATGGCAATTACCATTTAATCTATTCATGTTTGGAAACGTATTGAAAGAGAAACTCATAACTCAGTTAATTGTTATGAATTATTAATTGCTCATTTGAAAAGCGATGAGCAGAACTGCACTTGTTGAAAAACTTTTCTTTCTCAGTGGCTTTAACCTTTGTGTCATTGGTTTTATGAGTACAAAAGGGAAAGAATGACAGCAAGATTCTAATCATCCAAAACTAGAAAGTGACAAGACTGTGAACATCTCAGTGACTATATAAAGGTTAATTGAGATTGAAATGAAATAGTGATCGCAGGACTCATTCCAGCATACTCAAGTGTGATTCTCTGGGGGCAAACCCAGGTGTCTGTATTTTACAAAACTCCCTGCAATAGGCAACCAGGATCAAGGGCTGTATTTCCAGTAATTATATATCACTAGAGAGTTTTAATCCAATCATGAATTTGACCCAGGATACTGTGAACCTCAAGTGCAAGTGGTACTCCTTGGCCACCTCTGGCTCCAGTTTGAGGTAGAAAGACACATAATTAATGCCAGGAGCATTATGGACCATGGCCAACTCTGTATAGACATATTCTGTAGATGACTAGTGATTCTGATCCAAAGAAGCTAAGATCAAGAATGTGTGTGGAATTAAAAACACCTGATGTAAACAGTCCCTTCTTTCTCAAAAATCAATGTTATGAGTTTCTTCTGTTTGGTGGAAAAAAAAAAAACCTTCAAAAAGTGGAAGCTTTTTTATTAACTAAATCCAGGGATTTATTGTTTAATGTCAGCAGTGTAACTGCTTTATAATTGATTCTTCTGAAGAGAACTGAAAACTTAAGCCGCCTTAATTTCCTTTATCTTGACACACATGATTAGCGTTACTCTGAAATATATTTCACCAGGTTCCCAATTACCATTTTTAAAAATCAGCTTTCTCGCTGCATACTCGTCTTGATAAAATACTTCTAAGACAGAGAGAAAGCAAGTGTCTTAAGATTAAAACTTGGCTGTTTTATTCCTGTTGATAGCTTTATCTTCTTCAAAAATTTCTCCTTATATTGTTATATTTTCTAAGACGAATGGAATTATTAACATATTAACATCTTTTTTTAAATCTTGGAGCAAAGAATTAAAAATAGTATGGGCAATGACAGAAATTTAAAGATAATAACGTGCCTAAATCCTTACAGAGTCGATCAACTCTTTAGTATGCAACAATTGCTGACCTGTACCATTAGTTACCCTTGCTTAGTCTCAATTTATTCATGTAAAATGAAACAAGAATTGGACCACCTCACTCTCTGTGAGAATTAGATAATACAGTGGTATTTAACCCAGTTTCTATCACACTAGTAAGAGATATATAAATACATTGAGATAATAAAACTGTAAGTGATGGTACCTGCCTTCAAAATTGAAAATGCTGGGGATTGCATCAAATTTGAGAAAGCAATAAGTTACAAACAAATGATATAACAAAATGAAAGCTATAATCATCATAACTCCTTCATGGAAAAAAAGAAAGCTAAAAAAATGAAAGAGGATTAACACTATTTGGTTTCTTTCTGTGATTATTTCAAGTTGTAACTGCCTTTCCCTTTGCCATCTGCAAATGCAAAAATTTAGTTTAGGTTTTGTCTAAAATCAGTGTCTTTTAGCTTTGTAGCTTCCAAACAGAAAAATAAAGCTCTTATGATAAGCTTTTATCCATTAAATTCACCCTAACCTCAGCAGTACTTCTTCATCAATTTTAGGATCATCCTAAATCCTGGCAATTACCCCATAATTGCTGTCTAGCTGGGTCTTGAATTATAGTGATCTCTAAACAAACCAGAAACTAGATAGGGTCCAGGACTTGGACATAAACCCATTTCCCAGGGGTGATGATTTGACAGTTAAAGTCCATTGAGTCACCATCACACCTTCTAGATGTTTGAGTATTTTCTGCTTAGTGTCTATTGGCACCCTTAGGGATTTGTATGTCAGAAAAGCATTCAACTCCCTGTTTTTGCTTTCTGTTTTATTTCTCTCTGGAAAAAAAAACTCAGGAAACTTCGCAGAGGGTTGTTTGGCTATTCTAGCAAGTTCACATTTGCTATTTCTCAGCAAAAGCTAAGATTTCTCTTCTTATACTAAAAACTCTTATACTCAAATTGAAATTCTCACTTTGAAGGAAATAGAGTTTATTCCTGCAGAAGATTTAAAAAAAAATCCATCATAGTGCTCTTAAAGAAGTAAGGCTGAATTTTTATAGTAAATCAAGGGGTGTTGAGGAACAGAGCACAAGTTAACACTCTTGCAACCTAGCAATATCACTACAAAATGTGGAAATGAGAAGGAAACGTAATCTCCAAAGACTAAGAAGAGTGTGAGGGAAGTGTAACAGTCACTAGCAATAGACTTACACACAAGTCACTGTTAGGGTCTGCCATCTGATCTGGGTTTAATCTGCGAGTTTGAAATGTAACGTCCCTCTATATACTATATTGACATATTATTTTGTACTTTAACATGAATGCATTAGTGGTTGCACATTCATACGGAGTGAAAAGTCATCAGGGAAAGGAAAAGGGCCTAAGAAAATTCACCCTGAAAACAGCCGACAGTACGAACTTGCTAGAATAGCCAAATAACCCTAGCTACCTGAAGGAGCATGGCAGGAGAAGAAACCATTGTTCGAGGGATTTGCTAATAAATTTCAAAACATTAATTATCCATTTGCTATGAAGTCTGCACACCAATAGGTCAAAACATGGATGGAGCTGTCAAGTTTTATGCAAAGCAAAATAAGGTAGAATCGGAGGAAAGTAAAGACCAGATGTTGTCACTTATATGTGGAATGTAGAAAAAACAAAGGGTCAGACAAGGACAAACTTTAAAACCAACCCTTGAAAGCTGCTCATAGAACTGAAGCATCCATAGGGAGAATGAAAGGGGTGACAACAGGGTAGGGAGAGATCACAGTGGACCATGATGGGGGACTAGGGGTGCTTTGATGGTGTGTGACTACAGTGACTCTATCTGAATGGCAGGATCCTTTACTTCCTAAAAACTAACAATGAGGCAAGCCAACGGCACTTTAATAATTCAAAACAAAAGTTTACAGAGCTTGTGTCCTAAAGGAATTGTCAAACTTAAGCATATTAAAGTAAAGCATGTTAAGTCATAGAAACAGAAGATTCCCGTCCATGGCATTTGGGATCTGCCTAAAGACTCAGGTTGTACAAAGCAACCAAAACATATTTTAGATCTACTCTTGTATAGTGGTTGGAATCCTTGCTCTGCCTCTTACTATGTGTCTTATTGAGTAAATTATTTCACCTCTCTGACCCACGACTTCATTTCTCTTAAAATAAGATACTTCCACTGCTTAGGGTTGGTAAGAAAGTCAATGAAATGCTTGTAAACTAATGAACACAGTTCCTGGGGTATAGTACATCCTCTACATGATCACTGTTAGTGGTGTTGCTTTACTCTAAGTAAGCTTAGTAGGTAACAGAGAACCTTGAGCAAGAGTGGAGGGATTTATAACTATCAATGAGTCTTTAACACTGTCAATGGAGATCCCAATCACAAATGTTGGCTTTCAAGAAGAATTTCACAACACAATTAACTGTGTGCCCAGAAGACAGTGGGAGATCTTTGGTGATACGCGGAGACCTTAAAATGAATTCTCTGATGTTCTGAAAGTCAGTAGGGATGGAAGCTAAGGAAAGATGAGGTATTGAAAGTCCTTCCTATAGCAGAAGGACTTATTTGACATCATAGGTCTGCTCCCAGGGTTCTAGGGAGGCGAGTAAGCCCTGGAGAGTACCTGAGTCCATAGACTTGCAAAGGATTCTTGAACTTGACTCTGGATCCTCTGAGGGAACTGTTGGAGCTTCCCTTCACTGTGGCTCACTTTTTGACATTAGTGTTTCAGAACAATGGTCAACAGTAACCATCTATATAGTAGAACAGTGTTCTCTTGTGTCCAATCTAATTGGAATTTTTTTGTTTTGTAAAATAGCACAGTCAACTTCAAGTTTGCTAAGAACTCTGGAGGCAAAGGTAGCCTTTTATTTCTTTTTAATGAAGAAGGTAAGACAGAACTTGTTCCTAACCCCAAATTTAACATTAGCACAGAAAATAATGTTTTTTAGAGCATGAATTCTGGTAAAACTTCATCCAGAAACTGACGGTCATAAAGGACACTGCAAACACATTTCTTTTCAAGAGAAGACAGGCATTCACTGGGGAGCTTTTCTTTCCCTCAGCAGGTACCTAGTTTCCAACTACAAGAATATGCATTACCCACAGAAAAATGTGTTTGAAAACACAACAAGAGATCATGACAAACCCAACCCTGGGTGGTCCCTTCAGTTCAGTATAAGTCCAATTCTTTTCCTCCAATGTACTTCAGCTTTTCCTACTGACTCCCTTTGGCTTTTCAAATGCCATGACTTTAGTGAATAGGAAAGAAGAAAGTTGTATCGGGAAATATAAGAGAGTCTTAAAAATAAATATACTCATTATGAGCACTTCATAAATTAAATTGCATTAAACATATGTGCCCTCAACATACTTGGACATTTCACACATTTTAGCCCATTCATTCTTGCCACTAATCCTGCAGGAAGTGTTAACATACCTTCTTACAGAGGAGGTAACCGAGTCTCAGAGAATTTCATTTGTTTGCAGCAAACAACTAATAGGCAATAAAGTTGCTATAAAATCGAGATGTACATCTGCTTTTTTGTCCCATCTGCTGTACAGGCTGACTCACAGGGTCCGAAGTGGGTCCACTTTAATTTCCATCCTCCTGTAGAGTCAGAAGGTAACAGGAGCTGCAATGTGCCAGTCTTGGCCCACGGCCCAGCCACAGGATCAGTCTGCTTACAGAAAGTTGGAAATAAGCCCCAACACTCACTAATAGGAGTGTCATGAACAAAAACACCAGCCAGCATCAGAGAAAGACCTTCAGGACACAAACAAGCATCCACTCTCTTCACTTTCACTTTATCATCTACCAACAGGAGCAAATGTTTATTCACTGTCTTCTATGTGCAGAGAATTTACTTCTTAGATTCGACAACTACTTCCACTAGCAAGTCATGCTCTCAGATCCCCGGCTCACAAGGTCAGTGCTTCGACAGGCACACAGAAATCCTGTCTGACACCAGACTCCAGGACACCGCATCTCACAAAGGCCTAGGAGGTTACCAGAAAGATGGCACTGTCGTATGAGGATGCAGGTCATGCACATCAAGCCAGGAATCCTGTGTCTTTGTGCACAAAAATCCCCCAAACTAGTCATGAAATTATTTTCTGACCAATTACTCAAGTTTGTCAAAAAATCAAATAAACAGATTTTAAACTGTGGCTCAATTAGCAAACCCTACGTCACTTCACAAATTGATAACCCAAAATGGAAATGACACGCATCCACAGCTGCCAGGTGTTTAGTCACTGGATCACACATGACAAAGGAAATCACTGTACGCTGACATCACCACCTCAGCAGGCTCCCTGGATCTTCTCTTTCTTCTTCACAATTTCCCCGTTATGGAAATAACACTTTATGCATTTGCAAGTGAAGAAACTAAGTCATGGAGGAGTAAGACAAATTACCTTAGGTCACAAAAAATAGAAAAGAATAAGGCTAAAACCCAGCTCTCTTGCTCTCCAAGCTCAGACCCTACTGGCTCTTTGTCCGGGTTTGTGGGTCCAGCACCAAAAATGGGGGCTCTGGCAAGTCTGAGGTTCTCAGGAAGCAGAGGGGAGGAAGAGGTGTGGTAAGGTAGACTTGAGCAGCAGACATTTGTGGGAGGATTTGAGAACCAGTAAAATGTCATTTTTCATGATGTTACTCCTCAGCCTAGTGAAGCGCTCCTCAGGATGAAAACAGGCAGCATGTGGGGTGCTGGGAATAGGATGGAGGTGCCTATCTCCCCTCAAACAGCAGACTCATTCTGATTAGTGCTTGTGTTAAGTGATAAGTGCCCAATTCACTGTGAGGACCCCACATCCTCAGATGGGCAGGGGAGCTACAAAGTGGCTGTATTCTGCACCTCTGTGGTGAATTGGGGTGATCTGTGGGGAATCGAAGTGACTGCTGCTGATGGCAGCCATTCCTGTAAAATGAGGCACCAGCGTGGGAGAGTTGGTGAGGGCACTAAGCAGATAAGACTTTATTGTGGTAGCGACGTTCATGATGCCCTGTCAGTACGACATGGTCAGGTCGCTCTGTTGCCCTGGAGACAAGGATGCAAGAATTCTCTTCATCATCAAGTCATTAGCTGCTGTTGGCAGACACACTGTCTCAGCTGTCGGTCCCGCGCCAGTCAGTCTCTGGACGGGGGTGTGCAGAGAAGTGGGATGACTTGATATAGTGGCTGCAAATGGTATCAACAGGATCTTTTGAAAACATTGGTAGGTGTCATGGAATAGTCCTTGAAGAAGTTTGGGGAGGTGCACCCATTACTAGAAGTTATAAGAATTTTCCCCAGGCCATAACACAGCAACCCATTGTGATGGGAGATTGGTCATTTCCCCTTCAAAACTGAAAACGATCTGGTATGAAGGGAGAGGACCACTGAAGGAGAAAGGAAAGGAAATAAGAGTGTGTAAGGCATCCTGGAACCAGTTGAGGCTCTCAATAGAATAAATGGCTCTGCTTACAGTAAATAGTAAGATACTGAGAAGCATCCATGGGCTGGTCTGATAAGCCACAGTGCACTTGGCTGTAAGCAACTGGGTTTAATAAATGAAAGTCCCATACACACCAGGCAGATGTCTCCACTCCTGCTTTCAAACCTTGGGAGAGAGAAGGATTTGAACATCGTGGGCACAATCACATTTTCTTATGGCACTCTCATTTGGGGTCTGTTATAGGCTCATGTTCAACCTAAAGGACCCTGGTATTATAGGATCAGTCTCAGTCCAAGAATCAACCAAGCTTCTCTAAGAGCTCCCACCCAAAGCAAATGGACCACCAAAGTACCCAGCCTGCTTGCTATTAGGATGCCAGGCTGGATTTTAGATAAGCCTTTGATGTGGCTGCAAGATACCACACTGTTCTTCATTAGTCCTTTACTCCCAAAGTTGATTAAGGAATCTGGCCCCAACATGGGACCCTTATAACCCAGGATTAGAGGTTCCATTTGGTTTCATATTGATCTGCAACTTCCTTTGTCTGATTATGCTTTGTCTTACATAACATGATACAGACTTTAATCTCCCAGTTGGATGACACGTATTTCAATGTACCATTGGCTATTAAGTCCTCACCCTGAAGCCATTCTCCATAGAGCCATTCTGGAATGCTAGGTTGTAGGTCCATAGAATTATGTATTTGGAGTCTTGCATGTCATCTAACTCAATGCACCAATGAATTAATAACCCTTCTGCAGAAATTCTACATACAACATCATCCATACATTTAAGAAATAGTTTTCTTTTTATTCTATCATGAATCTAATTACTGGCATCCATATTGTGTAGTTGATGAAAATACAAATTTCAAGCCTCAAGCTTGCATGGCTAACACAATTCTTTTTGTGATGCTTTAGGTGTGTGCCATGCAATCTCTCATTCATTAGGAAAGATTTTTAGTGACAAAGGAAAAGCCATGCATATTTTGTAGTAAGAATCTCTGGTTCTTTTGACACCAAACCCCCAATCCAATACTTTATCTAGAAAGAGCAACACATATTTAGAACATTCCAGAAGCAATACACCTGAATCTCTTTTGCACCTTTCTTATTTACCTATCTACATTGCACTCTGCTCAGTACTGTAGATATACATGGATATGAGCATCATGTTATACTGAGGGAGTTATTATGCTCAATTAATGGAGAATTTTGGAATATTGTTGAATATCATGCTTAATTATAACATGCATGTGTCTATCAGATATTCATATAATGTTCTAAGGGGCAAATAGATATTTTGCTTTGGAGTTTATCTAACAATAAGTTATGTTTTATTAAGTTTTTTTTGTAACAAGAAAATTGCAACATTCCTTTATAAATATTACAGTTTGAATCATACATAAGCTGCCAGAATAAATTATTTATATCAGTAGACTTATGATTTGGCAGTGTGAGGATATGTTCTCTCCTAAAGTATTAGAAAATTATGAAGCTAATACTTTTCCATAATATCTAAGGAGAAGAACATTAATTTCTTGGTGTTTTGTGTAGTGAGTGCTGTAAGGAAATTTTTCTCAAGACTAATTTTTTTCATTATATATCCCAGTCTCCATAGTTATAGAAATGTTAGGAAATTACCCATCCTCAAGATGGCATGTTTTTAATCCATAATATTAGAAGAAAAGACTCCATTTCCCATTAAACAATGATCTCATTTGCTCTAATGGCCCAACTGCAAATATACTCAATTTCAACATTCTCTCATCTGAAAGTCTGGGAGTATTATTTACCATATGTCCAAAGTCAAATATTAAAAAGCAGAGTACAATAAAGCTAGCTCAAAACACCCGTACTTTTCAATCTATTAGTCAGATTAATGGGGTGACAGATTAGTTGCACTGTTACACCGCTCCAATGGCAATCTTCTAAAATTGGGAACTGCCAATCTGGGGAAAGCAAAAATTTAACTTCAGCCCACTCTGAAGCCATTAGAGACGATTAAAGGAGATCTGTAGCCATTATATTCAGCCCAGTAGTCTTAAAGTTCAAAAGGTGAAAAGCACTTTTCACCATAAATAAACTGAGGGACAAAATTATTTTCAATGAAGTTTCAATTTCAGTGAAAATAAAGTAGGTAATTACATTGGCTATTACTGAGGTCACTGCCTTCATTGACCATCTGGCTTAAAACTAAAAAATAGGTATCATTTGCAACATGGACAGAAATTAGAAAACTGTCCACAGTTTCCTTCTTAAAGATCTGCAAATTCAGTTAATTCACATATTAACAGTCTTCATAAAACAATTACTGGAAAAAAATAACCCTGTGGTCTTTTTGAAGCTGAGTAAGTGTGGGGCAGAAAGGAAACTTACAATTTCTTGCTATGACCGGCATTATAGTTACTGATTCCCATCTGGTAGATCCTTCCATAACATTTCTGCATGCTACATGCATTGGGCCAAATTTACCCCCCCAAAAAAAATTTCTATAAGTTTTCCTATAGATGGACTCCTATTTGCCAGATTTACATTTCATTTTCAACTTGGAAATGTTATTCCCTCATAAGGAATATGATTTAATGTTTTGCCTCATTTTATTCTGCTTTCTACAATCTCAGAAGGCATCAGAAGCATGTAGGAAGTAGGATATTTTAAAGTCATATTTCAATACATATTTTTTATTTTATTTATTTTTATTAATCTCTCTTAACCTCTAGAAAAAAAATGCCATTATTGGATCTTACATAGCACTGGTTCACTTTTTATCTGAAGTGTGGCAAAGAGAAAAAAGATAGAACAGTGTGCTTTTTTCACTTACAACTTTGCAGACTTATAAACATATTGTTCAAGAGGAGAGAGAGATTGCATTAATTTCATTTGAGTCTCAGACCTAGGATACCTTTATTCCCATATCCTTTGTAAAACCCAGGTTCTGTTGTGTTTTGTTTTGTTTTCTTAACACAGAGGCCACTAGCTTCAGGTTATGCTATTCATTCAGTCTCCAAATAGAACACATACTTTCTGAAGATCCCATTCTCTACATTCATTGCTGTTAGAGAGTCTTTGAAAATACCCTTGCCAGCATACATCGATGTCAGCCTAAAAAAAAAAAAAAAAAAGGAAAGAAAAGGTAGGGGCAGGAGCAAGGCAAGAATAGAAAATAAGAAGTTGCCAAGAGGAAAACTGTATTTTTCAATTTGAGCTTATTTCTATTCAGTCAAGTCTTTCGAAATTATTCACAGTCAAGATTAATGATTCCTTACAGGTAAGGGTAGGCTTTACCGTCCCCACTAGTCTCTCCTGACAAAATCCATTATGCAGTGATGTTAGCAGGAAGCCAGCATGGGCAAAGTTTGTTAAAGCACCTTGGAAATGGAGCCTTTGAACCTAGAACCTAGCACAAAGGAGCCGTTCCAGTACATGGTGCTGGGATGTTGAAGGCAAGTGTTCGCAGCAGCATTTGCAGACATAGCCAACCGCGTCCTTGCAGAGTGAATTATTTGCTTGTGGATTTACCAGTGGGAGATCTGAAATCACAAATCAGTATCCCTCCCCCCTCACTAGCCAGATGCACACCCAGGGAATACAAATGAGTTTATGAGTTAAAGTGCAATCGTGGCTCTTTTTTGATTTCTCTCTTTGTTCTTTTCTGTCTCTTTCGAACATTGAGAGTAGAAAACAATTTGCTTTGCCAGGAAAGGAAAATCCTCAAAACAGTTCTCAGCACAAGGAATGTGCAGGCAGTGGCCCTTGGTAGAGTCGCAGATGGCCAGCCCTGCTTCTCAGAGTGCCCGCGTGCCAGGCGACTGAGCCCGCCTCGCACCGTGCCAGGCTGCCCGTCCCCAGGAGCATGCTCTTGGGTCATTAGCAGCCTCTTAGACCATGACATTGGTCCTCCTTTCTTTTACTTTGAAAGAGGTGAGCTGATAATACTTGATCAGGCAGGACCGAGTTTATGGTTTGGAGTCACTTTGGCAATTAAACCTCACAAAGAAATCCAATAGCTCCTGTTTGGGAGATGAAATTATTTCCTTGATGGCGCGTGGTTTTATGTTGAGTTCTTACAAATATTTATATGCTTAGCGTGTGAGCTGCACTGCTAGGGAAAAGGGCAGTTGTGCTGAAATAATAGCTGTAATTACTTGATAGGTTCTTTTTGTCTTTTTTTATGGCAGTACATCAGCTTTTACTTTTATGCCAAATGAGAAATTAGCAGGTAGCCTAACTGTGGAGGCCAGGGTTGGAACCCCTGCATTCATCTTGAGGAATGATCCTTTCTCCAGGGGGGGGATTTTCTGCTGGATTACCAACTACGTAACATTCCCCTGGGCCAGGCTGCATAAAACCGTAGCTCTCTGACACCTCCATGATATTTAACTCTGGGGAGTCTGGCAGCCCAGTGCACCAGGGTGTTAATTGTGTTCTCTGCACCTCATTGAGTCTCATATCCCCCCAAACAGAATAGTTCAACTATTCCTGAGGTAGAAGGCCAATTAAAATCCATCCCTGCCCTATTTTTAGACACTTAGAGGAAAGATACGGGGTGAAACATGCCATAACTTCCTTCAATGTGTACTGAACAGGAATTCTGCATCATGTGCCAACCTGTGGTTAAAAAGATGGACTCTGCTCTCTGCTCTCGAGTGCTCACATGCTGGAAGGAGGCAGATGGAAACAGATAAAGGAGTAGCCAGGTGCAGAGATCACTTAAGGAGTCAAGAAGACCCTCCTGACAAGATAACACTTTGACTGAGACCCAACCATCATGGAACAGAGCCCACTGTAGAAAGTTCTAGAAGACTATTTCAGGCAGAGGAAATATCTCCTGCAAAAAGCAGAAGGCAGGGCCTCCCTGGTGGCACGAGGGGTTAAGTCTCAGCACTATGAAACTATCAAAAGCCACTTCAGCACGAGTTCGATCCCCTGCCAGGGACCTGACCCACATGGCACAGCAGACGTCTCCTGTCTCGCCCACTGCTCCCCTCAGCAGTATATTTCAGTCAGTCTGCCTGTTCTGCTCCCCACTCTGTCTTCGGTGAATCCTCTCACCCTCTCCCACACCTCTGGCCTACAGCCCAGCTCTTGTATGCATAAATAAATCTTTAAAAAAAAAAAAACCCAGGAGGCAGAGAGTGGCTCAGCCAATTGTTCAAATGGAGAGAAGCAAGTGTGGCTGGGGCATGGTGCTGAGAGCAGGTAGTTAAGATGAGGAAGCAGACGGAGGAAGGCACCAGATCTCTGGTCCCTAAAGGCTAGGATGAGAGGTTTGGATTTTAAACCCAGTGGATATTAAGCCAATGAGTGGCCTGATACAAGGGCTTTTATTTAAAAATAATGATTCTGAGTATTCTGTGGACAATGGATTGTAAAGGTAGCAGGAGGGGAGAGCAGGATTAGCACTAACCAGACTGCATGTGGGAGGTATCAGTGGCTTGGAGTAGGTTGGGAGCAAAGCAGGTAAGGAAAATGGGTAGATTCAGTGGGACCTGTTATAACTGTGCCCGCTTCGCTGAGAAACCCAGGGTTACATCTAAATTTCAAGATGACCTGCAACAGAGATGTGGATTTTTCTTTCTGTTTTTTAATGTCCTAACCACACAGACCTGTAGTTGGCCTGTGCTTGTTCCTGTTTAGTAAAGGAGACAAAAGACAAAAGTGGTCGTGTTTCCAGCATTTCAGTGTATGGGTGTGTTTATGGATCAGTCAGAGTGAAAAGGGGTTAAATCCACAGATAGCTCTGCCATCTCTCAACTGGTGCCCTTAGCCAGTGCCTTCCCTGAGACTGTCTTTGTTAAGCTATAAAACTATTAGGACGAGAATACCTACCTTAGAATGATTTGAGAGAACTAAATAATTAATACATGAGAGGCACTTCAAGCAATGCTGATCCCATTATTATTGTCATTATTATTACGGTTTGAATGAAATCACTCCCCCTTAACAGTGATACATATAAGGACACGTATTTGTCCTCTCAGTCACCAAACACAAAGAGGGGCTGTAGTGAGTTGTTTTAATCTCTCCTAAGCAATGAAGAACTAACTGTTAAGAATATCTGTTGGGCTTCCCTGGTGGTGCAATGGGTTAAGCACAGCACTGTGAAACTATCTGCAGCCTCTGTAGCATTTAAAAGATTTATTTATTTATGCATACAAGAACTAGGGTACAGGCCGGAGATGCAGGGGGTGAGAGGATTCACCAGAGACAGAGTGGGGAGCAGAACAGACAGATCGACTGAAATACACTGCTGAGGGGAGCAGCAGGTGAGACAGGAGAGGTCTGCTGCACCCATATGTGTAGATCCTTGGCTAGGGATCGAAATCATGCTTCAGTGGCTTCGGATAGCTTCATAGGTTGCATCTTAACCCCTTGCACCACCAGGGAGGCCCCTGTTGTAAACTTTTTATATGTAGTATCTCTTTTCACTTCAAAAACATACTGTGCCTATTTTATGGATGTGGAGAGTAAGGGAGGTTGCCTGTCCTGTGTTCCTTCAATGGGTAAACCGAAGAGACACAAAGTGGCCCATGATTTCATGGCCTTTGCTGTTTCTACTAAGGAGTGGGTAAGCAACAAAGTCTTTCAGGCTCTTCTAGTTGTCTCTTTGATCCTTCATCAAGCAAACCAGGGAATTAGATGTCTCCCCTCCCTTTCCAGCATGCCTGCTCAGGTCTGCATTTGTGCTGTGACTGGTCCCCAATCAAGAATGAGCTGAGCTAGACTCCTAGCCTAGTTAGCATGTATTGATCCTGCAGTCTGATGTCATTAGGCAAGCACCCATCATCAACGTGAATTTGTTATGTGCTTCTTAAGAAATAAACTGAAGAAGGTTGGAAATCACTGAAAATCCTTTACTTTTTCATGAGGTCATTTAATCTTTTTCCATTATTCTCACATTATTGCTCTTGGCAATATAGTTAAAGATCTATTGATATTAACATTATAAAATAAATATTTCCTGCCGTTTAAAACTGGTCTTACAAATTCGTTTATTTTGAATTTTTGGCATATTTCTTCTTTACTGACTGAGTTTTTTATCAGAAATTTACATGTTATTAGTGATGAAATGCTAGAAAAAATAGGTGATTTTACCTCATGATGATTTTATGTTTATACTTGTTCCCACAAAAGTAAAAGTGGTGGATTTGAAATAGCAAATGAATATACAGAACATTAATTAAAATATGTTTAGGCATGTAAGCATTAGATCAGAAGAAAGTCAAAGAGTTCTCATCAGAAAATTGTCAAAAGACTTCTGTTGCCCACCCCTTATATTTATCTTTTCTTTCTTTACAGTCTCTCAATGATTTATCCTGCTTTATGTTGTTAAAGCCAACCTAGCCTTTAGACTAGAGCATTTAAACACTGGCAGTATATTTGACAAGCATAAAGGTTTATAACCAGTAACTTCATTAGTGCAACAGAATTGCCTGATCGAATAGGCTAGAGACCTGCCTGAAACCTGTCCTAATAGGCTGGAGTGATATTCACAAGATTTGACCAGTTAGGGGCACCTGTTTAAAAACCAAGGCCTGAATGGAAATGAGCTACTTGGGGACAGATGAATGGTGGAATGTGGGAGTGAAAGGTAGCAGGAGCCCAGAGAAAGTAGTATGAATGGGAGTTAAGAACTTGAGATTATCCTCAGAGGCCTACATGGAACAATTGTTACAAAACAATTAGAAGACTGGAAGATAAAACCAGATAAAGTGGTTTTAGCTGTGTGCCTGGGATCACACTGCATGGGCTCACACAGAATGCCAAGCAGCACATCTAGTGACAAGAAATGGATTTGTTGGAGTCAGGGTCTAAGATTTGCTCTCAGGACAAGTCCAAATGAGAATTTGCAGAATGCAATAGGCTGCTCGCCCTGTTGCACTTTTTTTTTTCTTTTTTTGTGGGACCCAGGGAACGAACCGGTGCTGCAGAGGCTGCAGGCAGCCTCGCAGCCCAGCACTCAACCGCTGTGCCACCAGGGGAGGCCCCCTGTTGTACTTTTTTGTGGGAGGCTTATGAAATTCATTCTTCCTTCTGATCCTTGGAATAAAATAACCAGGTAGAGCTAAATGCATGATCCAGTTGTAAAAGTTTTAAACTTTAAATGTGATCCATATCTCTAAGCAGAGCTGAAACCACCCACCCACAAGGTCAGCTACCATTCCTCTGGATAATAAGTTTTCCGAGTATTTCTGTCCTATCAGCCTGACCCCAGGTTTCTCCTCCTACCCTTTCCTCGTTGCCTCTCTCTCCCTGCTGCTGTCCTCTCCTCACAAAAGAAACAGAAATAAAAGTTATTAAAGGAGATTTTCTGAAACCACTACCTGGCATTAGTAATGAAAATCAGATTAACTTCAATTATAGTCTCTGGAATATATTTAATTTAATTCTTACAAGATCTTAGGAATGCAGAAGTCACTTGGAAAATATATCATGGATAATCTCTTGTTGTGTACCAGAAAACAGAGTAGATGCTTAGGATGCAGAGATAGAAGAGATGTCTCAGGATACCAAGATGAGAGGCACCTGCCCCACAGATACTGCTATGAAGCGCACACCGTGCAGACAGCACAGGGGTGTGAGACAGCAGCCTGTTCTCAAGTTGCTTATGTTGGAGTTGGGGATACCAGAAATTCACATGGAAAAAGAGTGTTTGTCTTAGGTTGCATAGAGCCCAGTAAAACTAAACATAAACTGAAGGAATTTTTGTATGGAAGGCTTTGTAATTGTCTTTTATGCATTAACTCCTTTAATCCTTGTAACAGTCCCATGAGGTGAATACCTAGGATCGAATTACCTCTATTTTATGAATGAACAAAAGTAGGTTCCATGATTTGCTTGAAATCAACCAGCTAGCATTTGGTGGAACCAAGGATTAAATCCAGGCTGTTAAAATGATGTCTACATTGATATGTGTGTCGAGATCCAGATCTAGATAGTGTACGGCTGCCAGGGCAGGAGCGGTATCTGAATGCTGGAAAAATCAGAACTCTTTGGTGGGTGTTGTCCATAACCTGGACCTTCAAGGATGGGTGGGGAGTTGAGGGAAGGCACCAATTCAGGGGCTGACATGCAGCAGTCTAGGGTCAAGAGGACTGTGCTTGAGGCCAGGGAAGTCTGAGTTCTAGCCCTGCCTCTGTTACTTGGTGACTGTTGGTGTTGGGGTATGTGTGTAGGGTCCCCAAGTTTTCCATTCAATTGAAATCATAATGATGTCTCAATACCTTCCAGGTTACCAGACATACCTGGCAAGATGGAGTGCGTGGAAGTGTCTACGCTTATCTTTTAATTTGTGTTCACACATGTTTAAGACAGTGCATAGATTAACCAGGAGTAGAAAACTTATTTTGGTGAATGAAAGCAGATGACAGGGAGCTCCTGCTCCTATTATGGTGAATCCTGACAGCAGAATTATCCAATTAGCAGTGGGAGCCATTGAAAACTGTGTGTGAGAGATGCGTGAAAAGTATTATAAAAGTGTGTGGGAAATCCAATTTGGCTGTAGCCCTTCTGTGCAGTTTGATATAGTGGAGAGGGAATTGGCACAGTTGGGAGGATATTTTTAAAGTAGAAAGGAAGCAATGGAAATGGAATGCATTTTTTTTTCTATTGATAAAATTCATTCATTCATTCATTCATTCAACTATACTCAGCTACTCAATGAATCGGATTTGTTTTCAGGTGCTGTTCTAGGCATTACAACACTGCAAGGAACAAAATCACCACAATCCTTATCTTCACAGAGTCTGTCTTCTAGAATAACTCCTTATTAATCCAAAAGTAGGTATATTCAAATATAAGGATAAGAAATGTCAAAGAAAGTGAGATGTGTTCGAACAAGATATTTTCAAAGTAATTCATGTGATTCCCCTGTAAGTGACCCACCCAAATCTTACCCATCCTTACTCAATATAACCTTGCTGTGCCTTAGTTGACTTCAGGAGAAATGCTAACATCTTTTCACCATGTTTTAAATAATGTTCACAGCCTCCCAATTTTATCCAAACCAATTCATAATTTGTTTCCTTTCTGTGGCTGGGTCTGAAAGTCCAGAATTCACAGCTTCCACACACCTTGCCAACCTCTGATCTTTGTCTAACTAGCTTCCTTTCCTGAGACACGACCACCTTGCTTTTCTTGGGAGATGCCTTCACACCTTTCTTTAGACCTGCAATGTCTTAACTCTCTTCTTGCAGGTACCCTCAGTGTGCATTTGTTCTTATTCTTATGCCTTTCCCTTAACCAACAAAGAAGGGGTTCTTTGGGGTGGTAAGAAAGAAATCTGAGTACCTCTTCCCTCTGCCTTGTATACCAGAAGCTTAGTTCTGGTAAAAGTTATGCTGTGTGAAATTACTTCACGTTACTCATGAGCAGAGCAAAGCTAGCATCCTGACTCAAACCTTTTCTTCAATGAGTGCTTTCGTCTGTTTTTCTCTTCATTAAAGAAAAAGGAACAAATAGATCTTTTCCAGAGGTAAGCAGTTGTTGTTTTTTTTTTTTTTTTGTATCGTGGGAGTGAAAGATTATTTTTTTCCAAATCACAAGTATTTATTAAGTGCCAAAGAAGCTAAAAATTATTCATGATGTAAGTGAACGAGACACAGGAGCATACACTGTGTGAAGTGCATTAGCTAAGGAGGCATAAATACATGATCCTATAAAAATAAACACCATTTCTGTGGTTCATCTGGTTTCTCTGTCACAGGATTGTGAGCAATGCCTGGAGCTTACGAAACAATAATAATCACTGAGTTAGATGATCTCTCATGCTCACCACAGCCCTGTGCAGTGACCTCTGTTACAGATGAAGAAATACAGGGTCAGAAATCCAGATTAGAGAACCACAAGTGGTGATGTCTGTATTTGAACCCACACCTTTGGACACCCACCCAATAAGCAAGTAATTAACTTTGCAGTTCAGATTTGGCGCGTCTCAGAATTTATCAATGGGTAAGAAGGATGTAAGTTACAATGATGAGCACTGATTTTATTGAGAAGATTTCTCTGTGATTCCTCTGTAGCTATTGCCCCTTTGTCCTTTCTGAACCATGTTAATGTATCGTAGAACACTTAAATGCAGTAACAAATACATTTTTGAAAATTAGCAGTCATAGTCACTTGCATTTCGGCATCCCTAAATGACTCGTGTCATCATTTTGCACATTCTCTTGACTCCACAATGTTGTTTTCTTCACCTTGAATTTATTGACACCAATTCATTTTGTCTTGACATTGGCATTAACAGGAAAATGGTTTTGTTTCATCCTGACATTATAAAAGCACCTCCCAAGACTTGGTTTGACATTGTCAGGAGGTGGCTATGATGACAGCAAGGCCACAGCAGACAAGAGTGAATTACAGTGATTCCCAGGGAAAAAAAAAATCATTAAGAAAAGTTACTGCTGTGTGATTTCAGTAGCTATTTTTCATACTTAAATATCCCTGCTGTTTAAAAATCCTAAGAGGGCTTAGGCCATATTTAGAACACTCCTGCCAAGTATATATAGGAAAAATTAAGTCTCTAAGGAGACATTTGGCTACACTTTGACAAACAGGAAACTCAAATTATATTTTAGCTTTACAAAGTGCTCAAAAGCATTGAAATTCTGTCTCCAAAAAAATGCATGCATGTGAATTAATGACACAATTATCTCCTTTTAGCCACAGAGACTTGATTTCTTAACACTGGGTATCAAAGGCTAGTAGTATTGCTTCGCCTCTTCCTGAAAAAGTGGAATGGTTCACAGATATGTCTCCAGCTCTGAATGGGGTGGATGGATGGTCTCTTACAATTCCCACATTATTGCAAAGAACACCAAACCCTTTGACCTGCGATCTTCTGTGTGACGACAGTGGTCCCCATACTCCATCCCAGTGCCTTTTATTTTTAAAAAAAGATTTATTTATTTATGCATACAAGAACTGGAGTACAGGCCAGAGGTGAGGGGGGTGAGAGGATTCACCAGAGACAGAGTGGGGAACAGAACAGGCAGATTGACTGAAATACACCACTGAGGGAAGCAGTGGGCGAGACAGAAGAGATCTGCTGCACCATGTGGGTAGCTCCCTGTCCTGGGATCAAACTCGTGCTGCAGTGGCTATTGATAGCATCATAGTGTTGAGACTTAGCCCACCACCAGGGAGGCCCTTCCTCTCCTATTCTTGCCAAATATTTCGCCCCTTCTTTCAAAATCACATCTTACTCTACCTCCTCATGCTTAGCAATTATATTTACCTCTTTCTTCCCCGAAACAAAAATGAAGCTATCAAGGAAAATTAACTTCCTTCTGCCTGCTGCTCTCAACCTACATGGTTCATATCCTCTCTCTCTCTCTCTCTCTCTCTCTCTCCTCCTATCTGTCTACCTGTCTGTCTATATACCTGTTTAAAGAGACATACCCACACCATTCAAAAAGAGACTGAGAACAAAAGACAGATTTTATTTACTTGTCTAGTTATCATTTACTGAGCATCTATTCAGTGCTGAGAACAGTGCTAATTACTAAGGACATAACCACAATGAATAGGTCACAGGTATGGAACACACCTGTGCATGTAGAACGGGTATGTATCTCCCCAGACTCTAGTTACATGGGATGTATTGATGTTAAATGTGACCATGAGCCCCTGTGCAAAAAGGTGGTGAGAAATTTAATCATGGACATTGTGTGGTTTGATCTTCACCTGTAAAAATGTCCACCATTTTGCGTCAGTCTACACGGCTTGACAAGATGGCCCATAAACTGCAGATCCTTTAGGTCGGAGGCTCTGCTTGTTCAGTGATCAACCTGCAGCCTCTGTACAGATGAGCAGTCCCAGCGTTGGGACCCTCTTTATTGTGGGGTCCCAGCGGGACTCCTCTGCCTCACCTGAGATCATTTTTCTAGACATTTAAGTTCATTGCTACTTACATTAGAAGTAATAACACAGATACTGAAATATAGCAAAATTTGATTACATTGAATGAATTATAATTCATTTCTTAAATGAATTATCTTTATCATCTTAGTAAAAGTTACTGTCATTGTCTCAAGTAACAACAATTCACTTTATTACTATGTTTAATAACTTCAAAGGACTCTGTCTAGTCTCAGCAATTTGAAGTGAGTGAAAAGTGTAAAGATAAAAATTAAAATTACTAAAATCATCTGTACTCCTACCAGCTAGAGGTAAACACTGGCCAAAAATTGGTGCAATTTTTCCCAGCACTTTTACTCAGGTTTTTATCCTATATGGGGCAGGTGCTCCATCATGGACTTTGAAACAATGGTGTGGGCCATTGAATGTACCATGCCTCCTAAGGATCTCTGTCTTTGACCTTGGGCAAAAGAGTAGGGGTTGCACCTTTTTCTTAAAGTAGACAAGTGCATGTTCTGATACCAGATGAGAAACCCTGTGATTTCTCAGCCCCATTTTTATGATCACTAGCCTGTGTCTCTGTCTGAAGGGGTTGACCTAACTAGGACTTCAGTACATCGTTGACGATCCCGTTGGGAAAGGTGCCCAGCCTTTGACTTGTGGGATTCCCAGTGAATCAATTCTTTCTCCATCTCAGCAGAGGGACTTTTTTTCAGGATGCAAAAGCCAAAAGTTCAGGAGTGTTTGGGAGGGGCCTCTCACTCCAGCATTGGGGTTACCTCCTTCCCGATAACTGGGTTACTGCAGACACAGGCTCCTGCAAAATGAACGTGGCTTTTTTATGATGTTTTGAGCCGTGTTTTCTTGGATTGGACAAGAGCAAGTGTCACTTCCATCATTGTTGCTTTCATATTAAAGGAATAAGAACAGAATGATTGCTCCCTAATGTCAGCACCTGCCGGACTTGGTTACCCAAGCGTGTCTAATCTCCCAGCGGACAGCATCCACGTTGCTCCCTAAGCCCCTTGTCTCTGTTCCTTGGCCTCATTACACTAAAGCCAAGTAGACTGAAGGCTGTCACACAACACCACTGTCCCCAGATGGATGTAGACAAGGACAGGAGTGCAGGAAAGGACAGATGCTTCCACTGCTGGCCTCAGGCTTCCAGTCTAGATGCTGTCCCTACCCTGGAAATCACCATTGCAGAGGCCACAAGTGAGCTATGATGCAGTGGAAGCAGATTGAGGGTCAGGCCAGGTGCTCTGAGCTTATGTGCTCAGGTCACTACAGGAGGATGCACATTGAATGACAGCGTACAAGTCACCTTTGAGGAAGCAGGCACTGCCAGGTCAGGCTGACATTGCAAAGTAACATAGAGAAAATGGCTCTGGGTTCAAATATTCAAAACTGCATGTGCTGACTCTATATGACTCTGACAAGAGTCACACCCGCAGGGGACATATACAAATGCTGTCTTTGAGGGAAGACATTTGCTTCCTTTTTTATCTCAAGTACCTTGAATTGGATGGGAGCAGTGAACTGATTATTCTGGAAGAGATAGGAATAGCATTTTGCTCTCCCACCCTGTTCTTCTAGTACTGGGGGGATTAAGGGAGGTATTAAACATTAACAAAGTATACTTTGGTTGTGTTTTATATTTTTTAAACTACCTTCGCATAATTCATCTTGAGGCTCCCAACAACTGTGAGGGTGAATAGGACAAGTGTTATTATCTTTTCCTTAAAAGTGAGGCAAGAGAGGCACAAGGAGGTTAAATGATTTCCCCAAGTTCACCCAGCCCATTAACCACAGAGACCAGACTTGAATCACAAGTTCTTCACCTCATTCTCTTTTACGCCTTCATCCTTTTAGTACATGTGAGGGGAAAAACTGTCCCTGTTTCACAGGACTCAGATCAGGCTTGCAGGTAAAACCGATCAAGCGAAAATAGCCACTGAGCCCTCACTGGGGCTGGGGATGGTGGAGAAGCCACAGAGCACAACACATAGTTGATCCAACAAGAGGAAGGTGTCTCTTATGATGCTAGGCTTTAAAATATACACACAAAGGGGGCCTCTCTGGTGGCACAAGGGGCTAAGACACAGCACTATGAAGCTACCCACAGCCACTGCAGCACAAGTTCGATCCCCAGCCGGGGAGCTGATCCATATGGCGCAGCAGACTTCTGTCTTGCCTGTTGCTCCCCTCAGCAGTGTACTTCAGTCAGTCTTTCTGTTCTGTTCCCCACTCTGTCTCTGGTGGGTCTTCTCACCCCCACACCTCTGGCCTGTACCCCAGTTCTTGTATGCATAAATAAATAAATCTTTTAAAAAATATATACACACAAATCATAAAGTTCAAGAGAAGTTTAGAAACACCTACTTCATACCCCTTCCCTAACTTTAGAGCTGACACCAGACTATACATTCTACAAAAATCATGGCATTATTGAACTGGCATTCACAGTGTGCCCACCATCTAGAACAATGCCTGGTGGATGGAGGTGGGTGAGTGGAGGGGTGTACCCCATGATTTCATGGTGTGCCCAAGGTCTTACAACAAAGAGATGACCGGTCAGAACTACAGTTCAGGTGCCATAATTCTTAACAATATTTTTCCCATTGTCCCATATCACCAACCACAGCAAGACATTAGTGAAAAAGGCAGAGGGAAATGCAGTTAGTGTATCTAGAATTTCCTCACCAAAGGCCATTAGACAACAGTCTGTAAAGTTTCTTCTGTCCCCCAGGAGCTAACCCTTAGGTTATTTCATAGCTCACATTTCACAACTTAGTAACAGCCGTCAAGGTTGAATAAAATGGGTCATAATCACAGCTCTTCATCTCCCTGCCATAAACTTTCAAATGCCTAAATCAGGGCTAAATGTTGCACATATGCCTTTGTGATTAGCCTGTTTGGTGGAGGTTATTCACTCTTTGACGCTTCTTTGAAAGGGACAGGAACAATTTGGAGCATCTTTCCCTTAGCCGTCCTGGGCTTGTTTCAGGTACTGAAGGTAGAGGTCACTTTATTAATACAACCATCAGGGAAGGCTGTCATGGTAACACATTGCATCGATTCCTTGAAGTGCAGGAGACAAAGCCAAAAAGAGAAACTTTCAAGTCTATAAATACAGACCCAGCATTGCTCAAGCATAGCAGCTCACTGACAGGGTGAACCTAAATGCATAGCTTTGAACAAGACACAAACAGGGAAAAGAAAACTTCCCTTTGGGAGCGTAATGGATCATCATGACCACAACGGGAGTAAGTGACCCTTAGGGTCGCAAAAGAAAAGAAGAATAAAACAAGAAGCAAACATGGGATCCCTTTCTAGGTCTGCTTTTCCATGCCTTCTAGAAAGCACTGATAGAAAAGGGATCAAGTTCCCATAATTCACATTTTGACAAGAAATTGCACTTGGAAATAGGAAATGTGTGTGACAATAAAGAAACCTACTAAAAAAGAAGTTAAAGAATAATTTTCTTACATCACTTGTGCCTGTCATTATCCAAGCAACAAGGAAAATAAAAGAAGTGAAAGAGGTAGAAAGACATACTGCTCATTCCTATTGTTTCACTGTGATAAATCAGTGTGGTTTTTATAAACCCCTGGCTACGGGGGAAGCTTATTTATCTCCTATTGTGGGTTGTTTTCTGAAGCTGTGATGAGACTATTGTAACAGTTTGCTGATGTCAGCCTTTCCACCAGGATTCCACACTTCATCTTTGAGCCACATAGCTTTGATTCTAACATTAATACTATATGACCTATCAAAAGGCACAGATTCTCTTGGTCACTTCATTTGAACGCTGGTCACTTCGTTGGTCACTTCATTCCTAACATTGAAGTATCAGAGGGTGATTGGTTATTTGGTGTGCTATTGGACACACCTTAAATGAATTTTTTTCAACAGTAAAATGATTCTTTAGAAAATTGTCAAGCTATTACCAATGTGGTCGTAGTTTTCCCTGTATCTAAGAATCCTACTTTATCATAAGAAAAAGAATTGTGTCCAGCAAATAACTATTTATATCCAAACTGAATCAAGTGTTGTATAAGAGGTTTAAAAATGAACCTTTCTTTTTTAAAGAGATAGCACTCTTAGATTGTCAATAACAATGAAGAAAGAATTGGGAAATGTTTAACAGACACTTCACAAAATGTCAGAGTTTTCCATTTGTATCAAATGGACGTAAAAGGTCAGCAAGAAAGAGAGCAGTAACTGCAAGGTACATGTTGTATAGAAATTCCTAGTTGGATTTTGAATCTGCAACAGCATAGGAGGTGAATTGGAGATAATCCCAGGATTGCAAATGGGTATATCCTTATGCCAGTTTTATCACCTTCTTCTGGATGCCCAAAAGCTATGTGGAGAGGAATTCACTGTGTGAGAATGCCATTTTTAAACAACCATCTTCCATGTACAGGGGAAGAGGAAATAAGAGCATATACAATATATTTCCCATTCCCAACCTAGACCTTCAATATTTGGGGTATATTTTATGTATGAGCTGATTTGCAATTGGAGGTCTACCAAAACTCTAGATGTGATATTTAACTCTATCAACAAAGACCTCTGCCTTGTCACAGTGTGGTCTGAAAGCAGAGCAGCTGGTCACTGCAACTGAAAACCTACTGAGGATTTACAGAAGTGCCACTTACGGTGTCTTGAGGAGCACAGAATGCAGCAGTGGCATTTATTGCACTTCTGATTGTTCTTTTCTACATGAAGAGCAGCAATCTGGAAATCAGGAGACCTGAGTTCCCATTCTAGTTGTACTCTGTTTTCAGTCTCCTCAATTAGAGCTTGCCTAGACAGTTTCTCAAATTTCCTCAAGCTCTGTTTTTACTATGTCTCTCAGAGCAGAACACCACAAATGACACAACAGGAGGGATTTGGATTTCTCTTATCCTTAAATTGTGAGCAGCCCTAAAAGGTCTGTCTTAGACCACAAACTTCTGTATTTACTCTCCCAGGATCATCACTCCTCTGTTTCAACTTCAAGTACTTACACTCAATCTAATTTCCATGACTCTGTACCAGAAAATTCCCTGTCTCTCTGATCTAGAATGGTCGAAGCATCTTCCTTCTTCTTTTACAATATGTATGTATAAGAAACAACTACTCATCTTAATCACTATGGTAATCTGGATTTCATCATTCCACCTCCCACGTTAATTGAGAAGTAACCATTGCGGGGTCCTCCCCTGTGCATTGCAGGATATTTAATAGCATCTTTGACCTCAACCCACTAGAAGCCAGTAGCATGCCCTCCTCCAAGTGTGACAACCAAAAATGTCTCCGGACATTGTCAAATGTCCCCTGGGAGGCAAAGTCATGCCCTGATGAGAACCACTAGTGTGGAGTGACAATCAAAGACCTCCTTTCAGTAAATGTCAATTCCTCAAATTTTTCAATTCTTTCTTCTAATTACCCCTCAGATTTAATCAAGAACATGCAACACTCATTTTGCATATTTCCTTTACCCAACTCAAAGTGCCCTTTCTCTCACACTTTCCCAATCTATTTGTTCCTAGACACAATCAACTGCAGCAGAAAGAAGTTCTTTAACTTTATGGCCTCATTTGATCCTTTGTCTTCTCAACATCTTTTCTTTTCTGCATCCTTCTTGGTCTTTCTTTCTGTTTCTATGGCTGATATGCAGATACACTTTGGTGTTCTATATGCTGTCTTCATTTATACTTACCCTGTAGTCTACCAGAATAAGGTTCTTCTTCTGTTCCTTTCTTTTCGCCCTTTGTCACAATTACCACCATCACACCAGCTCCAAATCTGAAACTCCAGGATGAGCTTCCTCTTGAAGCTGTAACCAGCTTTTCCAGCTAATAACAGGACTCTTGCAGAAGAGCCTACACCCCTCCCCAGCAAAGTCAGTAACTCCCAAAAATATTTATTTTTTTCTTCCCTGAACAAATTCTTCTTGCAATCCCCTTGTCTTCATAAACTACATCGTAATGCATCCAATTACCCAAAATGGAAAGCTCAAAATCTCTTAGCCACTTCATACGATGGCTCTGGATCTGTCCCTTCTTCTCTAGAACTCTCCATTGCTCTGACCTAGCCCAGGCCCGCGCTATTGAACAGCTTCAATATTGAATGACTTTTTAGGGCTTCTTGTCTGTAGCCTGTCTATTCCTTGGTCTATCACCTCCCGTTTTTCCCCTTAAAGCCCCTCCCTGCTGTTTAGAACCTTCACAGCCAGGCCACCCTCTACCTCCCCAGCCTCTGCTTTCCCGAGGCTCACGTAACACTGTAGCCCCATCTATCTATTCAACATTCCCTGGCACAATCCATGCATCTTTCACTCACGCTCCAGTCAAAAATCTGAAACCACATTAGATTTTCAACAGGAAGAATTTATAAATAAAATGCTTAGACTGGTGTTTCATTGTTTAAAAATGAGAAGAGGATGCTGAAGTAGCTCTGAGACAGTCACCGTGTAAGCAGGAAGCAACTCTCTTGCTTGGGCTAAAGGCTCAAAGGGAAGAAGGTAGGGCGATTAGAAATGCAGTTTCGGGGAGAGACCCCACAGACTGGGACCTCTGCCTCTGAAGACAGGTAATGTCTGACTGCTGCCAGTACCTCCAAAATGCTGTCACTTGGAGCTGGGCTCAAACATCTAAGGAAGGAATGTCCCCAGGTTGATGGAAAGTCTCAGGGAGATTCTACTAAAGCGGATTCTACTAAAGCTTCTCTCCCTGTTGAGACAACTTACAGGGTTCCAGCTTTAACCTCCAAAGGAAAAGTGGATTTAGAATGGCGATAACCAGCTCAATAACCAGCTCGATAACCAGCACAATGCATTTACATATTTTCCTTGTCCTTATCCATACAGATTGTCCATCCATAAAGCTCTCCTACCAATATATGTCTGATGCACGTCCTTATATAAATACAGTCTCCTTTCTATAATCTTCTCTAATCTTCCCCCAAACTATTTACACCAATATCTGAGTTACCCTAACAATGTCCTTTATCATCTTTGTAGATTACTTCATAGTTATTTCTGTATTTTTGTATTGCTTTCCACCAAAATGTGTGCTCCTTTAGGGCAGGGAGAGATACAACCATAAAATCTAGCAGGTACCTGCTGCATGGCAGAGGTTACTTGCGTCAGAACGAACTAATAAGGATGTTTTCATGAAATTACTAGTCAGTCATTCCCCACATGTGTATATTTATCCGCCCCCCAAGCCAGACCTGAAATCCATAAGAGCAGAGATTAGATTTTTATTTCTTTTATTCTCTTTGTGGTTTTTTGAAGAAGGTTTCATATGCTTAAGCAAGAGCTCAATGGTTTTTGTTAACCACCTAGATTATTCTTAAGCATCACAGTTTTGGTTCAAAATGACTTGAAGATGGAGCTTAAGTTTATGAATAGCAGGTAAGAGCTATTTTTAGGTTTAGGTGTGCTTTTAGCACATGATTCTGACAGAGAATTCTGTGCTTATGGCAAAGTTCTTTATTTGCTGAAGCTGTAGGACAACTATGAAACCAAATGTGTCTTATTGTGAATTGTAAAGTAATGAAGTATATTCTAAGATTTTTTTCTGTTTATCTTTTACAGAAAATATATTCCCCTAATCCATGAGATTATTAATCCCAGGCTACATCTGTTCCCTGTATATTTATTAAATTTCATCAACATTTACTAGTAAATTATTTAAATGTGGGGAAGTTATTGAATTTTAACTTAATCACCAGTTTCTGGGAAAATAGAAACCTCTCTTCAACAACTGATTTACATTCAGGTCCAAGAAGAAGAAAAATCACTTTTTTAAAAAAAGAGGAGTGATATTTAATTAACTATTGATTTCTTCTCAATTATTCAAGGCAAGCAATTATCGATATTGATGGAACAGATATTTCTTTACATCTAGAGTCCAAATGAAAGGAAATATCCCATTCAGCAATCTGCTTCCTGAAACAAGAAATGCTAAGAATCTTTAACTTTAAATGGAAACAGTTATTTGGATCTGTTTATTCCATGTTGCCCCAATTAAACAGATATTTCCTGAAGTGTAAGCAAAACAAAATCCTGAAAACCTATGTATGCTTTCCAAATTAACAACCAAAAAAAAAGGGGGGGGGCTTTTGTCAGTTTTGACCTTGAATCTAACTATTCTTGTAGATTTTGCATAAAACACTGAGTTTGGGTCTAATCCTCATGATTTCTCATCAACCCAGTGAGAGAGAGTCTATATCATTATTAGAATCCCAAAAGACTACCTTGTAAAAAAAAAAAAAGACTACCTTGTAAATCAATATGTTGAGACTGCAGCATTTAGTTGGTCCTCATAATTTATTTCTAATATTTACAGGTAGCAAGTAGGGGTGCATTGGAAAAGTATGCCAAAACATTATATAGACAGTGCTAGAGATTTCCAAAGAATTGTTGTAGAAGGTGGTAACACAGGGTCCTGTTTAGAGCACTTGGTTATTAACTCTGTGACCATCCCCCACCATTTTTTTTCAGCTCATTTACACATAGATCATTAGCATGTTTGTGTCTAAGAAGCTTCTTTTGAAGATGACATGACTACTGAACATGATTAATGGACAAGGCAACATTCTCTATTGAGTTGCTGAATTATTCGGGAGGGTGATTTTTTTTTTAATACTTTATACTTGGTAATAATTGTGTGTATATGTGTGTGTGTGTGTGTGTGTGTGTGTGATTCACGTGGTCCTCCAGAGGAAATTTGAGCACAACATTTTTTTAAAATGAAAAATGTTATTATTTATAAAAAGCTACTTTTTCTGCTCTGCCCCTCCTCCCATGATAGAGTGATTCCTTATATTAAATGCTTAAGCAGCATATGTTGCTGGGAAGTGTTCTTGGCTCTTTTACTCTTTGTTGTTGTTTTAATTTCCCTAGGTTCTATTTAACATTCTGCTAAATCAGTGAAACCTTGATTAACTAAAAGAATAGGAGACATGAAATTAATGGGGATAAACAGAATTTTGAAGAAATTATCAGAGATGAAAGTTCCATGACAGGGACCGTGAACGCATCCTGGTCTCTGCACTTGTTTGATTTATTAAAACCAATTCTATTAATTAATGGACAGTGTGAAATTTTGGTAATCAGGGTTTCACCATTGCATTTATTACTATTCCCAGAAATCAAGGTAACCTTGGATTCTACTTCCCATCTTACAAATATAAATATCCTAATAGGCTGTGGGGAGCAAATGGGACTGCTCTTCCTCACATTCCTCCTGTGAAACAGCTTTCTCTCTTCCAATCTGGCTGGCACCCGCCTGGAGCATGCTACCTTCCTGGTCTGGTCTGTCCTCCCTCCTCCCTCCTTGTGCTTCCCTCTGGCTCCTGTCCCCCTGCATGCAGCGCTGGAATCACCTGTGGGGGAGAATGGCCCACCCCTTAGAGGTTCTTGGTCATTTTTGCAATGCTGCTTTGCATTTTAATTACCACTCATCTGGCTCCTAAACTCTGCATTCTTGTATCAGGCAATTGTCCTTTAAAAACCCTGGAGGTCACAACAGGTCCCAGTTGCATGAGGAGAAGATACTGCCACACATGGAGTATTACATTACCCTATATTTGATAGCCCGAAATGGACAATGTTAATATCCAAGATTGCAGCAGAAATCTATATGAAATGGACTAATATAATCAAAACAAAGGCAGCAAACTACGTTTGTTTGGAAATTGAGGTCACATGCCTAGTTTGTGGAAGGGAGGGGTCACCAGATCGATAGAGATCTTTTTAAAGCTGCAAACATGATGTACCAGATGAACTTAAATTGATTCTGCTTCTCCTCCCTGCGTCCCCCCACCCTACCCCCCTCGTTCTGCAGCGAATGTCTGTGACAACGAGCTTCTGCACTGCCAGAACGGAGGCACCTGCCATAACAACCTGCGCTGCCTGTGCCCAGCCGCGTACACTGGCATCCTGTGCGAGAAGCTTCGCTGTGAGGAGGCTGGCAGCTGCGGCAAGTCGGGCCAGGCCGCGCCCCCGAGGGGCCCCTGGGCGCTGCTGCTGCTGAGCGCCCTGCTGGGGACCTCCAGCCCCCTGGTGTTCTAGGCCCGCATCCCGCCACCGGACCGGCCCGTGCCATGGGGAAGCCAGCACCACCCAAGCATTTGCTACTAACCTAGGAAACACACATAGACACCCCCACTCAGACACAGTGTATAAACTAAGAAGGCCTAACTGAACTAAGCCATATTTATCAGCCGTCGACAGCACATCCGAGTCAAGACTGTTAATTTCTGACTCCAGAGGAGTTGGCAGCTGTTGATATTATCACTGCAAATCACATGGCCAGCTGCAGAGCTTATTGCTGATGGGAAAGGCTGTGGCAGCCCCCCACCCACAGGAAAGACAAAAGCGAACAAACAAATCAACCAACCTAAAAAAAAAAAAATTGCTACTCCACGTGGTGCGCCCCCCAGCACCGTGGCCCAGTGTGTGGACCCACCAAATAGAAGCATCCTTTGCTGGCCGTGCGTTGTGGGTATAAGGAAATCTGTTACAAGCTGCCATATTGGCCTGCTTCAGTCCCTGAATCCCTTCCAACCTGTGCTTTAGTGAACGTTGCTCTGTAACCCTTGTTGGTTGAAAGATTTCTTTGTCTGATGTTAGTAATGCACATGTGTAACAGCCCCCTCCAGAAGCTCCAGCCAGTCATACCCCCGTATATCTTAGCAGCACAGAGTCATCCCGGTGGAGCAAACATCCACTGTCCAGAGTGGCTATAGGAAAAAAAAAAAAAGAAAAAAAAAAAGAAAGTGTATCTATCCTTTTGTATTCAAATGAAGTTATTTTTCTTGAAATACTGTAAGATGTAGATTTTTTGTATTCTTGCCAATTTGTGTTACCAGACAATCTGTTGATGTATCTAATTCAAATCAGCAAAGACTGACATTTTCTTTTGTCCTTTTTCGTTCTGTTTTGTTTTCATTGTGCAGAGATTTCTCTGTAAGGGCAACGAACGTGCTGGCATCAAAGAATATCAGTTTACATATATAACAAGTGTAATAAGATTCCACCAAAGGACATTCTAAGTGTTTTCTTGTTGCTTTAACACTGGAAGATTTAAAGAATAAAAATTCCTGCGTAAACGATTTCAGGAATTTGTATTGCAATTTCTTAAGATGAAAGGAGCAGCCACCAAGCAGTTTCACACTCACTTAACTGATTTCTGTGTGGACCGAATACATTCAGCTGATGAATTTAGTATCCAGGAAGATGGATTGATGCTCACTAGCTTGGACAACTTCTGCAAAATATAAGACTATTTCCACTTGGGAAAAATTATAACAGCAAAAAAAAAAAAAAAATCTAAGTGATTGCCAAGATTATGCCAAAGCCTGTTGGCAGAGTACTAAGAGACTTTTATTTTTAAGTCATGCTATTTTCACAGATTGATGTGATCATGTGACTCTAGGGGTGCCGATCTATGTATCTTTCCCATTACAGTGTTTACATGGAGCATCATAAGAGGCAACCTGGGCAACCAGGGGAGAAGCAGGGAAATTGAGTGATTAGCAATTTGACTTTGAATATATTCAGACTAAGTATTTAGAGGAAATATCAAAATATACAGCAGCAAGTAGACATAACTGCTGTTCCTGAGAATAAAGTTTGTTTTAAGTATCGCCCAAGGTGTAATAAATTCTTATTTCTGCCTTTTATTAGGCCAATTACTGTGCAAGATGCAAGGGGAGGAGAATGGGGGAGAATCATTGCAAAGTACAAAGTGGCTAAAACAGTGTGTATTCCATTCCCAGCACACTGTTTTCCTACAGGTTACAAATGTATTATTGGCAGCACCTCCTGGAATCAAAAATAATTATCAGCTCCAGCCAGAGTCCTAAGGACAGTGAAATCCTACATGATAATAACCAATGACGGCGCTAGGTCAGAAACCTACATCCAGCCTGAATTCCTTGCCCTCTGCCACCCCTTGCTGAAACAGGGGGGAAATGTCCTCTGATAAATAACCTGGGTAAAAACTAGATGAAGGAACAGCATGTCTTATTGGTTTTGTTCCCAGAAAAGCCAATTCAAAGAAGGCAATAACAGGTAAACAGGTAATGCTTGTGCTGCCTGCCACCCCACGTCCAAGTCGATTGAATGTTTGTTATTCAGACCAACAATCTCTTTTGATATAAGAAATAAGAAAAGATGGAGATAAATTAGAGTGCTGGCTTAGTGCCAGAGTGGTCAAGCAGAAATTGGAGATTTACATTAGAAGCATAAACAAGCAAATTATATTTCGGGTGCACCAAAGAATACGTATGAAAATACCAATAACATACAGAGTTTGAGATTATTTATAATGAGGTGGATTTCTAATATTAAAATTGGAATTTAAGTTGTCTTATAGTTTATTAACACAAACCAAAGGCAGACTGTGTTATTTCTAGCAACGATGCACTTTATCATTTTCCACTCATGGCTTTGTTACAATGCTCAGGAATCAGACTCTGCACATTTCAATATGTGGGATTCCAAAAGCTAATTCTCAAATTTAATGAAGGCCTGATCTAAATCAATTCATCTGCATTTTATCTTTATGACGCTATAAGAATCTAAATTGATGAGGAATATCTTGCGTTCAGTGTATTTAGATAAGTTTTCTGAATTTCCTGGAGTGATGTGATCTGCTTTTAATAAAAATTCACTTTTAGGTATATAACAAATGGAAATGAAATGGTCTTTTTAATCTAGATTCACAAGTTCTTCTAAAGGGTTTATTCCTTTAAGAAAGGCCCAACTCAGTGGATTTTATTTGTCTGCTCTTTTCCATCTTCTT
Organism: Talpa europaea; assembly: GCF_964194135.1. Classification (NCBI taxonomy): domain Eukaryota; kingdom Metazoa; phylum Chordata; class Mammalia; order Eulipotyphla; family Talpidae; genus Talpa; species Talpa europaea. Next base: position 105,006,038 of record NC_140076.1, read on the forward strand.
GCAAAGCTGACTCCATCTATGATTCTATGTTTTAAGAGCAGGACTTGAGTGAAAGGTGGGTACTAAATTGTTCACATACTTAAGGCTCTAAATCTTGCTCAGTCTCTACCTGGAGTAACCCTTAAGGTGGGTTAATATAGTCCTGCATATGAGTTTATCGACTTCACCATTGAGCAAAATATGATCCCTTCTAGCAAAATCATTGATGAACATAAAACTTCAAAGAAATCTTTGTCCAAAGAATCCTAGGAAAGCAATTAGGGTGCCTTGTATTGACGTCGGGGAGATTCATCTCAGACCCTGTATAGAGCCTGGACCAGGGTGTGTGGGGGATCTTTAGCCTCAGCAAAGAGGAGCACTGGGTAAGGGCCCCTTATTCTGACCCTCTTCCTGCTTTGTCTCAATAATCAAGAACCTAGAATTCTCTACCTAGAGATCATCCATCCACTTTTAGGGTGTTTGTGCCTCTTCGGGCTTCTAACTCCTGAAGGCAGACAACATCTGAGTGCACATCCCTGGGTCCAAGGAGTGACAAGTGGTGAGTATATGTGGGGGATATTAGTGACCTTGGGTGGGGAGTGACCACAGGAATCTGAGAGCAAGAAGAGTCCTCTTGCAGTGAAAACCAGAGGTTGGGGATGGTAAAGGGGGGGGGGCGGGGGAGGTATCGGGCTGGAGGAAGACAGACTAGGAATGGCCCAGGGCCAGGGGCCAGCACTGACAGTCTAGGGATTCTAACCCATGCCCGCGTTTCCAGTTATCATTTGAACACTTATGCCCAGGTGGCAAGATGGGCCATATTTTATTTCACATTATGTGTGTTTGTTTTATGACTTTTAAATATTTAGACATATTGCCTATAGGCTTACTTTTGCCCTGGACCTTACCTGCAGGTTAATACTGCATGAGATGTCCTTGAATCAAATCTCTGAACTGGCACAAATCTCTGAACTGGCACAAATCTCTCCCCCAGGCAACATAAAGAAAGGTTGGCAGTAAGCAAATGGTGTACAGTTCAATGTTACCTGCAGTTAATGCTCCACCTCACCTTTTCTCTGACCTGTGACCTTAGTGGAATGTAAGAGGTTGTGGATGGGTTGGAACAGGTGTGAGAAAACCCTGAAATCAGGTCTTTCGTCCCTTTGCCTTTACTCTCCACCATCAATAATAGTATTTGGGGGTTGGACAGACCCCATGTTCTGAAATGGGATGCTCAGTGCTGTGTGGGAAATAGGTTGTGGCACTTTACCTTTTGTTAAATACTAAATACTTGCTTAATGATATCTCTGCTCACAGGATTGTATAGAATATGTAGGAAACTGAACTACACATTCTATCCGTTTGCTGTGTATGGGACTCAATATCTGTTTATGATCTGGTGTGATGTAAAGCTGCAATTTCAGAAATCTAAGCCAGAATTCATTATCTACCATTTTTGTTTCCAGTCTTTACCAGCATGGATGGCAATGATGGTAGCAACCAAGCTGTACCTTAGAGCAATATGAATTACCAGGTAAAATGTTCAGATTTTTTAAGGAAATCAGATTGGACAGAGTTAATGATAGATACAAATTAAAAATATAGCTAAGGAACAACGCTAGAGTTTTTATCCAAAGGTCTGATTGAGAAAAATAAGATCTTTGGATCAGAGCATCAGGACTACATTCTAATCAATCAATTTTCTTTCTAGGAAATGTCAAGTAATTATCTGGGACAAATATTCTGACTGTTCCAGTCTACTCCATATAGAATTCTTACTTTTATCTAACTATCCTTCACCTTTTTACATTCAAAGTAGTTCCCTCCTTTTGGTTATCTACCGTATATGCTAACAGATTCCCAGTGTAAACTGCACAGAAACATAATATGATGTCAGAAGTAATTAAGAATGCCACTAGCATATGTTTAACTTTCACCAAAAATCTTGGGACTATAGAGAAATTTCACTCTTCACAATACCTGATCAGGGGTGACTTATGAGTGACCCTCTTCATTTTGCATCTGAAGAGTCAAGCAACTAAGAAACAGATATATCCCATGTATAAGTCGTATTATTGCATTTAACTAAGAAAAGAGAAAATAACATCTGTGAAAATTTTATGTTAATATTGAAAAAATACAGTTATTGCAGATCTGTTACACCTCTGTGCTACCTGAACCTCCATTCTATCCTGCAGAAAAATTCTGAGACATTTTTAGAACTGGTCCTGAAACAAGTCTCCCAAAAAGACATAAATGATTTCAGGTGGTGTTGTGTTGATTTAAATGGCTGAGCATTTAATAAATGCTGGAATCCATTCCCCAACCCCCCTTCATGTTCTCCCATCACCCAAAAGCTCCTTTAGAATGATGGATAAATTAAAGTGGAGTAGTAACATTTAAAATTATGTGATGTTTTTATTAACCTGAAATGATAGCTGGTAAAATGGGCCATTATTCTGTGAGACCTAATTATGTTAACACTCAAGATGTAGCTAGGCTGGCTGGAGCAAACTGCAGAGAATTGGAAGTAAAAAAAAATAATACCCCTTTTCTTAACCTAGTCCCATTTTAACAGAGGCGTCACTTTTAACTATTATTTAATTAGTGAAGTTTGACTTCTATGGGGAAAAAAAATCTGACTGGAAAAGTGAAAAACTAATTACTCCTCTCCTATGTCTGCCTGAATAGACTGAAATTCCTGTGTAGCAAGAATGTGTCAACTTAAGTTACAGGCATTCTGCACCTCCATCCTCTCTGCAGCCCCCGTGCCCCAGTGGCACCACATTATCGCTTTGCTCTTACAAGGGACAGTCATTCTAATCTAATAAAGGAAGGAAAATGGCAGCAAATCACACACCTGAAGTCCTGTTAAGAATAGGTGATTCTTTCTGCCCCAGGCAGGCAAGAACATAATGTCATTTTTTGTTCGTTTGTATTTGTGCTCTGAAGGAGGGCGGCTTCTGGGGAGGAATGGTTTTCACTCTGTCGGTGTGAAACTCGGCAAGAAAACATTCTCCAAGGAAATAGCATTTTGCTATTTACCAGTCATGCCCACCCCAGGAAGCCCTGAGTAATTGTTTGGCTTTCATGGTGCGATAAACACCTAAAGGCAAAGAGATTAGTATCATCGCTCTCAGTCTCTTTTTTCTCTCCTTTTGGGGAAAAAAATGGGTCCAAAGACAGGAGGAAGACGTTGTGAGAATCTTTCAGTCAGATGATGCCTAATTATGTACACCCCAGTTAAATATTTAGTTTACTAAATTAATAGTGTGACAAGTGTTGAAAGAGTTTTACAACCACTTAAGCTCAAGTTTACATCTTGTGTAATTACAATTCATAATTGGGAAAGAAATCAAATCTAAATGCATTCTGATCAATGGTTCTCATTCTGCCAAACAGACCAGTGAGCTCAACATTCCAGTAAGTGACTCTTAAATACAGGATTGCAATACCTCAACTTCAGGCCAGATTTGGGGCGGGCAATGGAGGGAGCTATCAGTGACGTGTTTTCAATTAAATGTAAGATTTTGTGTACATGTGATTTTTCTTTACGGTCGAGGGTTTTTATATGCTCTTTTTTAAATTACATATAAAAGGCTAAACATAAATGGCAGGTCTCAAACCTAAAACAAAGATGCACCTTAACTGTGGAAGGTCTTCAACAAATGAATTGTTGCCCAGCACAATGATATAAGCACATGTTCCAGTAATCTGATCTTTTTTCATTTCATTCTGAGTTTCTCTCTCCTTAGCATCTAAGGGTATCTATACTTCCCCTGTCATAAATAAATATTTTCATGTGTTCACGGTTGTTCTGGAAGTCAGGCAGGAAGGAAAAGTGGAAGGCTCTGAGCAGGATGGGAGGCTGAGCATGGGTGGATGGCAATGACTGGCAGCTGGGTACGTTGCTCATGCGCCAGGGGGCGCTCTTGCACCCCCCCACATCCTCGGGACTCCTGCATCAACCTTCCTTCAGCATTGCAAAGATACTGGTTCCAGGTCCCAAATAAAACTCTTGGGAGAATCTCTGTTTCTGGATAATTGAAATATTAACATTAATATTTTGATAATACCTCATACTTCATTATCAGTTTCAAGTTAAAGTTAGCTAAGTGCTGGCAATTGGAGATATAGCATAGCTCATCCAATGCTACAAATGTACATATGTCCGTGTATAGTCTCATTGTAGCACACACATATCTGCATCTGTAATTGCACACCTGTCGTATGGACAGTGAGTGAGGGCTACCTCTAATTAATGACAGACATTTGATGTAAGACTCACTTATTAGAGGATATGACTGCATAGATTTAAGTCCCTTCTCATTCACCAGATTCTGTCATTTGAAATATGATCACACTCTGAAAAAGCCTGAAAAATGTGGATTCTGATTCAGTTCTCAGAATTGTGAGAAGCACAACCCATGCTGATGTCTCTATTACAGACATTTTGCTAGAAAGGGCTCAAACTGTTTGTTGTCCACACTTTCGTAATATTTAAAAAAAAAAAAAATATGTTTGACAGTGGAACTCTCTTAGCTTGAGTGGCACAAAATCATTTTCTGTTTATTTGGTTTGTTTCATTTTTATGGTTATTCTAGGTTGCAAGCATTAGATCAGGAGCAAAGGTCTTTCTAATTGTCTTTATGGTTCCCTGTTCTGACTACCTGGGGCACATATGCTCCCACTCCTGTAGAATGTGTAGACCTGCAGATCTACATCATTCAAATCGCTAACCACCAGCCACTGTGGCCACTGAGCACTCGATTGTGGTTAGGCCAGATGGACCTGTCCTGTGAATGTGAGTTCTCACTGGATTTCAAAGTGTTAGTACAAAACAAATGAGGAAAGAATGTGAACTATCTCTTTAATAATTTTCATATTTATTACATGTTGGAATGAGTTTTTGAATATACTGGATTAAATAAAATATATTATTAGAATTGATCTTAACTGTTTCTTTTGACTTTTCTAATACGACTACCAGAGGTTTTGAAATTACAGACTGGGCTCACTTGCTATTTCTGTCAGACAACACTATTTTAGACACCTCATTTGCTCGTTTATAAAACATGGCTGAGCTCCCTAGCCCCTCCCTGGCCTGGTTCCACCGGCCTGGGAGGTCCACTTTACTTTTGTTCCTTTTCTCCTCAATGAATTTTTTTTTCTTTGTCTAAACAAAACAAAACAAAATAAAATAAAATGGGGCTAATAGTATTCTCCAGAGTTAATGTGAAAGTCAATAGGAGCTTATGAACATGAAATTGTTTGGTAAATTGTAACGTATAGGACATCCAAAGTACTAATGACTATGATGGTGATAATCAGAAAGATACTTTCAAGCTCCACTTCCACATTCCAGATCTTGCTAGAAATTTTCAGGCTGAAGTCTTGCTGTAACTTCCTGTGAAAATGCTACACGGCAGTGACTACAAACCTTTTGAAGTGTTGAATATAACTCATGATCTGAACATGGGACTCACATTAGCAGTGATGCCGACAAGGAGAACACTGCTAGTGATAAAAATAATAGTAATAACAGCATACAATTAGTCTTTACTAAGAGACTTAAACCGGTTATTATTTTTATCAATTTTATTATAAATAATACACCCTACTTCTATGACTGCAGCTTATGAGCACATTGTTGACTCATTTTTCTTTCTGTAAACTTAATTGCTTCTAATAAATTATATATGTATACAATGGATGGAAGGTGGAAAAATGTGATACTTTAATGTTTTAATTTATAATAGTTTAATTATGCAATTTAAGTAAACTACTATATTAAATAATATAAATAAAAACTAAAATAAACTGAATTCCTGGACAGAAAATGTATACCCATTAAATACTTGCATTAAATTAAATATAAGTGCATGATAGGAATATTCCTAATTAAGCTTGTTGGGCAAACTGCATAGAAATCACACAGCCCTTTCTAATATCATCAGTGTATGGCAATTTACTTTTTCTAATTTCAGATTTTGATCTATACAGCTCCTTGTCTTAAAATGGGAACACCTGTATTTCTCCATCTTTATTGTGCTTTGCCCTGGAGCTAGTCATTCTCATCAGAATCACCTGGAGGGCTTTAGTGAACGTTGGCTGGAGAAACCCCCAGAGTTCCTGACTCGGTAGGTTTGGGGTGGAGCCTCTGGGTTTGATTTGTAACAAGTTCCCAGGCGAGGTTGATGCTGCTTGCTGGTGGAGGCATCACCTCCGAGAACCACTGATTTAAGCTCATTAAACACCTCACTGCAATTTAATGAGAAGCCCCTTCCCTGAGGCTCAGCTGCCTAACTTTAAAAAAGGGCATCATGATCCCTTCACCACAAGAATGTGAGAAGAGTTAAATGAGATACTTGAACCACTAACATGTGGTTCACATCTAGGAAATGCGAGTTGAAACCACATGCATTCAATTTACCCATAAAGCAAGGCAAAAGCCTTTATTTTGATAGATTCTCCCACTCAAGCAGTTCCCTCTACTAGAAATCCTGGCCTCCAAATTCAACTGATTTCACCAACAAAATGATAAAATAATAGAATTGTAGAGTTGACAAAGACCTTAGAGATTTTCTGGAATGAGCAGTCAGACATGTTGGGCCAGGTAAATCATTGAACCATTTTTGTCCGCTTTCTTGATTCAAAAAGGCTATCAAAACAATTGAACTGGTTGCGTGTATCATTCTTCAACTTGAATATTTGGTTTTTCCTAAATTGAATTATTTGACCAAAACAAACTGCAGCCCAACTAAAAGGAAAAATAGAAATGAGGTTCTGGTTTTTCTTGTCAGCTCATGGTCATAGCTTCTATGCGGACACTCAGAGGTCCTGCGCGATGCCACTTAATTAAAGCCCAGTTCTTCCTGACTCCAGCTTGCCGACTACCTCACTCTCCAGCCTTGCTCTGTGATGTTTCTCTGCTCACTTGAAGGGCTCAGAGGGCTGTTAATGCAAGGAATCAATGATCAAAAATTAATTTTAAAGCCCGTGGTAAGAGCACATTAACATGAGCAGCGCAGCTTGCCTAGCAGAGCCACTGAGCGCACAGCTGAGATCTTCCAAAGGATTTGAGAACAAAATTTTGCAGATAGAATGTGTCTTGAGAATAATGATGCATGTCACTAATAACCTAGTGCTAAGTTATGAGCCTAAATTGGAGACTTTGCAGAGAAATACACAGCCTCTATAATTTCCAGTTTGGTGTAATAATATGGAAATGGCTTTTGGTGCAGGGATTGGATCAGCCTAAATGAGCTGGAATTGATAGCTGCCTGTAATACTAGGGCCAGGAGAGAGTGATCACGTCTGTGTCCTTGCTGACTTATCTAGGGCTCTCCAGACGTGACAATTTTAAGGAGTGAGCCTTTAAATGTGTTATGGAAACGCACTATAACATCCTGCAGCACAGAGCGAAGTACTTCTAAAATTGCTTCAACAAGAATACAGAATGGGGAGTCTCCTTTCTTGGGAGGGAAAGGGCTTTTGTTCCTGTGAAAAGTGAAAGGAGATGCTACATTCAGAAGAAAAGTGGACCCAAGCCCCAGTCCCCCAAAAGTTATAACATTACAAATGGCAGACACCTGTACCCTTTCTTTGGGACAGCATAGTGACATGTGAGGCTAGGATAATTACACTTGCGTTTAAAATGTTAAAACAAAAATTCAAAACCTGTGGTCAGAGACACAGGAAACAGCTTCATTGATTTATTATAGATCGCATCAAGGCAAGTCTTATGCAACAATTAATTTGACTAATAAATCATCATGGCATAAATAAATCATCAGGAATTCTAGAACAGTGGCCAGTTTAAATTAGCCCAAATAGCAAAGCATGTAAACTTCATATTATCTGGTCTCTGTAATTCTTCAGCTTCATCTTCTTGCCAGCCTGTTCTCCGGCAGAATTCCCCGAAGACAACACACTCGATGTTCTTTAAGCCTTTGCATTTTTTGTCTCTTCTGCCTGATACATGCTTTGGGTAAACTCCTCCCTTAAGGTCAAATTAAAGTGCTCCTTCTTGTTACCCTGCACTAGTTACTATTTATGCATGAAACCCCCCCAAAACAGTGGACTAAAACAAGCAAGGGCAATTCTCCCTCCTCTGTGATGCCTGGCACCTCAACTGGGGTTGACTCAAGTGACAGAGGACTAGCAGCTAAGACTGGAAGATCCATTCTTCAAGATGGCTTCTCCACTCACACATCTGGCCATTGGTGGAAGTCATTAAAGGCTGAAGGATTGTCCGACAGTGTGCTACCACATGGCCTCTCTGGTGTAACAGCCATTGGGTAGACAGATATCTTCTATAGACGCTCAGTATTCCATCAAACAAGATGGAAGACACATGCCCTTTAATACCTACCTATAGAATGAACACTCACTACCCAAGATAGTCACAAGCTAGCCCAGATTTATGGGAGGGAGATCTAAACTCTGCCATTCACTGGGAGGAGAGTCAAAGAATTTGGTACTTTGTCCCCACTTTGGCTACCCCAGGTATCTCCTTTGCCAACCTACATACCTGTGATTGCGATCAAACCCTCTTCAGGCTGGGATGTGTGACCATTTAAACCACCACTCATGTACCACTCATACAGGTAAAGGTCTAGTGAGACCTTTACCTCCTTGTGACATTGTATCTGCAGCATCTGGCAGTGCTCACACAAGATATTGGGCAAGAAGTACATAAGGGAGACTATACTGATCACTTCTCAAATGGAGGGTCTGTTTTGCATTTATATTCCAGACAGAAGCTCTTCCATCAAAGGATATGTATCCCCCACCCAAGCACAGCTGTGCAGTATGGAAGAGCATTGTTTATGAGCAGAGGGCGTGGTGGCCGCGAGAATGCAGACTCATACTTCTCATACTGTCCTCATACTGAACAAGGACATCAGTGGTCAGAGTTCACAACTTTTACAGGGGCAAGTAGTCAAACACAAAGACCAGCAGTGATCAAGCCACCAGTGCTAGGTAAGGTGACCCCCCACTGCACAGACAGCCAGGGGCGGGAATAACAGGAGACCCAGGGAAGAGGATTCATGCAAGCCAGGCATTACAGAAACTCCCCATTAGCCACAGCCTTACCTGGTTTCAAAAGGAAAATCAAATCACTATCCTAGAAAACGATTCTCATCACAGAGGCCAGCGTAAAGAGCATCATTCTAAGCCACAGAATTTTTTCCTTCCATTATGAACTGAATTGTGTTTCATCAAAATTCATATCTTGAAGGCCCAATATCCAATATGATGATATTTGAGAGAGAGAAGGACTTAAAAGAGGTGGTTAAGTTTTAGGTGAGATCCTAAGTAGGGTCCTAATCCAGCAGGACTTATTAGAAAGAGATGCTAGTACAAAGTACAGAGAAAAGGCCTCAGTACAGAGAAAAGGCCATGTGAGTACACAGCAACGAGATGGCCCTCTGCAGCCTCAGGAGAAAGCCCTCGGGAATTCCACCTGCTGGCTTAGTGCCCATGAACTTCCAGCATCCCAAACTGTGAGGAAATGAATGTCTTTTAAGCCACACAGTCTGTGGTATTTTTGTTGTGGCAGTATAGGCAACTAAAACACCATCTAATATCCTGATTTTTTATTTTAAAGGGGGAAAAAACTTCTACTTAGTGAATTCCTTCACCCTCCGACTATTTATTGAGGATCTATTATACGTCAGGTTACAGATACAAAATGGTGCCATTGTCATGGAGATGGCATTGTAGTGGCAGGTGATTGATAAGTACACAGAAAGATGGGATAACCCTGAGGACCTTCCTGGATAGTGTGCGGAGGTTGATGCCACCTGCGATAGAGCAGAGATGGGTTATGTTGACAAAATGACATTAGTTAGCAGGATCCTAAATGAAGTGTGGGAATGGGCATTGGGGAAGAACATGGCCGAGGAGGGCACAGCACAGGAAAATACTGTGAAGCGAAGGTATGTTTGAGGAGCCACAAGACTGAAGTAAGGCTGAGTAGATTGAGCAAAGGAGAGAGAGGTAAATGAGGTGAGAAATGGAGAACTGGGATCCATAGAATGCTTCAAATTGGTACATAAGCTAAATGCAGATATTTAGTTGCATTCGAAGTAAAGTTGCTGGGGCCTCCCTGGTAGCGCGAGGGGTTAAGCATCAGCACTATGAAGCTACCCGCAGCCACTGCAGCGCTAGTTCGATCCCTGGCCAGGGAGGTGACCCACATGGCAGCAGACCTCTCCTGTCTCCCTACTGCTCCCCTCAGCAGTGTATTTCAGTAGATCCACCTATTCTGCTCCCCACTCAGTATCTGGCAAATTCTCTCACCCCTGCACATCTCTGGCCTGCACCCCAGCTCTTGTATGCATAAATAAATAAATCTTTAAAAAAATAAATAAATAAAATAAAATTGCCCCCTTATAGAATTCTGACCTAGTCTTAGATTTCTTGCTGTTGTAAGTTATTCCACAAAGTAGCAAACCCTGTAAGAATCGTTTAGCACATGCTTGTGGAATGAATGAATGAATACATGAACATGTGAATTAATTCAGTACTAATACATCCAGGCTTTCAGTCTCAGTTTTGAACTGTGAATATTTATTGGAACGCTGATGGTAGGCTTTGATCAGAAAATTCAATAATTTTAACAGGATTGCTTCTCTTCCACATTCAAAGGAGAAACAAGCAACGACCTAAATGTCACCCACCTGGGCTGTCCTAGAATCCAGCCTCTTGTGCCGCGTGGCCTGTGGAAGATCCATCTGGATACCTAGCTGGAGTGCCCAGTCAACACGACCAGAATACCCAGCTCTCTCGTGTCCTCCTCCTCAGAACCCTGTCGGCTGCTTCCCAGCTTTCCAATCTCAGGACACGGCTCCGCATTCCTCAAATGCCCAAGTGTGAAATCTTTCTAGCCAGATTACACCCAGTCAGCAAGCTCTTCCAGCTCTACCTCCAAACTAGATCCTCGTCCACTGGCCCACTGTAGCCGGGTCTTCACTGGCCCCCTTTCAGCCAGCCTCCACCCTCTTTACCTCCCCTCCAGGGGAAAATACGGCTGTGCACCTCCTCTGCTCAGACCATCCCAAGGCTTCTCCTCACATGTAGATTAATGTCCAGGGGAGCATGGGCCTCACAAAGCCCTACTCAAAAGGCCTTCAGCCTCACGCATCTCCCACTCATTTCCTGTCTCACTGCCCCTCATTGACCCCCTTCAGATATGCTCTGCCTCTCCCTCAAGTACCCTCTAGCTGAAGCCTCTCTCCTTGCTGTTGCCTCTGTCTGGAATCTTCTTCCCTAGACAGTCTTCAAAACTTGTTCAGTCAGGGCCTGGCTCAAATGTCACCTCATCAGAGGAGGCCGTTTTCCTCATCAGAAACTTTCTGTTCCTTTGTCCTGCTCTGTGTTGCTTCTTGCCACTTATCACCACTGGCATCAGTCTTGTCTGTTGTCCATCTTGGCCCCCTAGAATGTTGCTGCATTGACTGCTGCACCCCAAGCATCCAGAACAGTGTTTGGCATTCTGGAAAGCACTAAATGAATACCTGGAATGAATGAGTAACTGGACGGAGGCTCCTGGAAGACTTTGAGCCTGTGTTCCTGCCTGCAGACCCCAAGGGAGGCCTTGGGATGCTCTGCTCAGGGCTCCAGTGAGCACTATCTATAAGGATTTCAGTTCAAGAAATGAAAATGCTCTGCTACCCCGGCATTGTGGAATGCTTTCGTTTTTGCTTTGTTTTACAAGGACTGTTGTGTCTCTTTAGTTCCAGGACCTAACAGTGCCTGGTACTTGACAGGTGCTTGCTGAACTCCTGCTTGGTAGACAGACATGAGGAAGGTGGTGACTCAGCAGGGGTAAGAATGAACGGATGTCAGGGCTGCCCCGCTCTAATCCTGCAAATATTTCATTGGCACGCAACGTTTGCCAAGCCCTGTACCCCAAGCACCAGGATCCTCCCCATCTCCCTTGGGGCTCATTAGAGGGGTGGGAGGAAGAAGCAGGGGTTCTCACCACTTACCTGTTAGCTCCTGAGGAAAGCGCACCTGAATCCTCATCACACAGCCCCCTCCCCTGGCGAGGACCAGAGTGAGGGGCTGAACACTCTGGGTGCATCTCTCCCTGGACAGCATGGAGGTGAGAAATGGCGCTGCCTTTATCCCGGCTTTACACGTAACTTTCATGGAAATAATTGTTGAGTCTGCTCCCTTGTTTACCCTTGATGTTGCCTGTTTTCAGAGGTTAACTCCAAGGCCCTCAGCTGGCATGGTCGTGCCAAGAGACTGAGGCATCTGCATTATGTCATGACAGCATGGCTCGCTGGTGATGGGAGCTGGAGAAGGCAGACGTGAGACAGGGCAGGCTTCTCTGACATCGCAAAACTTTCAGTCAAGGCTCTCCAAGCATGCTACAAACATTAAGAGAAATTACTCTCCCCACTTTACATAAAGAGGAGAAAATATTTCATTTCTCTAGTAACAACCTCTTATAACAGTTTCCAAATGTAATTACATTGGTTGGAAATGCCAATGTGTGCAATGAAATTATCAGCACATTACATGAGACAAATAAAAAGAAACTATTGCATAGACCATATTAAGTACAAGAGGTGGTTCTTCTAGACCAGGACTCCACCTCTTACTGGGGCTAAAACATGAGCTTCACCGTTTCTGAGGAAATTTGACTGGTCTTTGTGGACCATGATAGAATGTTCTAACATTTTCCTTTGAATATCCAAGATAAGAGGTTCCCCTGGGGGTAAGGAACAGACCTGCCTGCCCATGGGCATTCATCCTCTGAGTAAGATGGTAAATGAATAAACTTTTACCAAACTCCAGTTATATATACCTGGCATCATGGATATTTATAGAAATAATCTCTTTCAGGACCTATCTGGTAGCCTAAGGGTTAAGTCACTATGGCCTGAGTTCGATCCCTGGCCAGGGAGCTGACCCACATGGCACAGCAGACCTCTCCTGACTCACCCGCTGCTCCCCTTAGCAGTGCATTTCAGTAGATCCACCTGTTCTGCTCCCCACTCTGTGTCTGGTGAATCCTCCCATACCTCTGGCCTATACCCCAGTTCTTGTATGCATAAATAAATATAAGTAAATCTTTCTAAAAAAAGATTGGTAAAAATAAAAGAATCTCCTTCAATCCCCAACACATTTCATTTTATAGATGAGCAAACTATGGCTTAAAGAAGCAGAGGGGCTCAGTTTTGGATTCCAGCCTTAATGTCCTTTCGGTCACCCACAGCTTGCAACACTCAGGCAGGAGCAGGACTCACCCTGCTCCCCTCAGCAACTCCAACCACCTGCTTCTCCAGCATCCCCCAGCCCTCCAGGACTGCAGGGGGCTGCAGGGAGCAAGCCTGGGTCACTGGAGAGCTATGATCACAGAAGCAGCCTGCGGGGAGCTGGATGTTGTAGAAGCCTCCTCACTGCCAACAGGCCCTGATACCCATCGGGATTCTGAGCGCTTCTGTGCCCAACAGAATGGTTGGGAATGATTATGAGGCCCAATTGCCTGGGTTTGAAACCTAGTTTCTCCGCTTGTAAGCTATGCCGTCTCAGGCACTGATTGAATCATAACGTGCCTCAGTTTCTTTACTGGTAAATGGTTTTAATAATATCTATGTCATATCATTATAGCAATGGAATGTGTTACTACATATTTCAAGCTTAGAATGTAATAAGTACTTAGTAAATCCTGAGTATTTTCATTATCATCTTTATTATGGCTTTGTTAGTGTTGCATATCTGTGCAACCCAAAATTCATATATCGAAGCCCTAACCCCGAATGGGATATTTTAGGAGGATGGGTCTTTGGGAGAAAAATTAGGTCATCAGGCTAAATTTCCCAAGAATGGGATAAGCATCCTTATGAGAAGAGAAATGAGGCTCTCTCTCTATGTGCAGGAATGTGGCCAACTCCAGACCAGGAAGGTGGCAATTATGAAACCAAATTGACCAACATCTGGGCTTTGAACTCTGGTATCCGCAACTGTGAGAATTGAAATTTCTCTTGTTTTAAGCCTCTGGTCTCTGCTATTTTGCTGTAGCAGTTCAAGCTGTCTAAGACGATTGCTATTAAATTTCTTTAATGGTGTCATCTACTCCCATTTTTTTAACCTCTGCTTTTATATGTGCACTCCTCAATTTCTCCCGCTATTTTCTCCCCTCCTCAGAGTTACCAGGAAGGCTCTGATGGAAAGTTGAGCTGGCGGCCAGTGCTGACTGTGTCCTGCAGAAACCAGCTCACGCAGGGTGATCCTGACATACTCTTGAGCACAAATGGCCGGAAAGTATTCATCAAACTTGTCATACAGTGTTCTCAGGAGCAAAAATCGCACTGAAAATTTTTTCCTTTTTGAGTTTAAATGGGTGGTCAAAGCAAATACCAATGAAAATGCAAGAAACTCTGCAGCTAAGTAAAGGGTGTGATGGTGGATGGGGCAGCGAGGAGGGGAGAGAGTGGTAAAGTGAGAACTATCTGTTTCTCTGCATCAACCAGGCTCCACAGCTTGTGGTCTTATCTGCTACTTCCCTCTCTCTCTCCTTTCTTTAATCAACACAAATTACTGATTCTATTGTACCAGGTATTTTGGGTTTGGTGTCCTTTCATTCTCACACCCTCCTCATTCCATTTCACACCTTTTTCACCTGCCACCAGATCAATACAACAGCCAGTCCCCAGAGTTCACAGGCAGTTCATCCCACTACCTGTTACTGAGTGGTTCTGCATAAAAAGCACAATGGAATACTACTCACTCATCAAAAATGATAAACTCATGCCATTTGAGGCAACATGAATTAAACTGAAAGTGATTATGAGAAATGAAAAAAGTCAGAAGAGAAAGACACATACCAGGTGGTGTTACTTGTATGTGAAACATAGAGAAACCAAATAAAGGGGAGGAAAAGCCAAATCCAAAAGCTGGTTCTTGAAAGCTGACTATAGAACTGAGATACTCACAGGGAAATGGGAAGGGAGAGGGATAAGCACAAAGTAAGGGAGGCAGCACCATAGATTATGGTGGTGGCCTCTGGGTGCTCTGGTGGTGGGAGGCTATGGTAACAGCATGGGGGGAGGGGAGATCCTATACTTCCAAAACACAAACAACAATGTAAACCAATATTACTTCAAAATAAATTTTAAGATCTCCGCGGTGGCGCAGCGGTTGAACACTGGGTTGTGAAGCTGCCCACAGCCTCTGCAGCGCCGGTTCGATCCCAGGCTGCTCCCAGGCCACCGGAGGAGGGTCCCACATGGCGCACAGACCTCTCCTGCCGCCCGCTGCTCCCCTCAGCAGTGTGCTTCGGTCCTTCTGCCTGCTCTGCTCCCCGCTCTGGCTCTGGTGAATTCTCTCACCCTCCTGCTTCTGACTGTACCCAGTGCTTGTATAAATAAATAAATAAATAAATCTTTAAAATTAATAAATTTTTAAAAATACACTATGAGAATCCTAATTCTACCTTTAAATAAACCCTTTACATATGTCCACTTGAGCACTTGAGCATTTAATAAAATCCATGTGCCTTAACATTTTTTTAGACTGCACTAGCAAAACTGGCTCACTCTCCCCAAAGAAAATATATCCGATATTTTTATTAAGCAAAGTTCATTGCTTGCCCTCTGTATTTCAGTGCCACTGCAGGTACCAGGGATACAAGGACAGTCCTTGAACACCAGGCAGTCACAGAACAGCAGGGGGATATGCAAAGGCCAATGGAAATGTGTGTCAGGAAGAGGAAAACAGGGTCTAATGCCTCTGATGAGCAGTGCTCACTTAGAGGAGAATCCACATTTAAAAGGTTGCCAGTGTTGAGTTATTTCACTGATTGCTCAGTCAGTTTTTACGTAAGTGAACAAATCTAAAAGAGGATGGAGCGCAACTGGGTCAAGCATAGGATGATAAAGAGAACCAGGCAAGAGCCAACGCCCCCAGTCATCATGCAGCCATGGCGGGGATTACGTCACACCTCAACACACTCTCATTCCATTGCTTTCAATTCTGGGATAAGCCAAATACCTGCAGGACATAATCCTCTCACCCCCCCCCCACACCTCTGACCTCTACCCCAGTTCTTGCATGCATAAATAAATAAATCTTTAAAAAAATATGGTGTCATAGGTAATGACATCTTGTTGGGTTGCTTCCCAAGCCTTCCCCCGTTTTCTCCACACTCCTTTCTTCTTGCTATAGCTGCCTACAGATAACACCAACCCAGGGTCCAGACAACTCCATCCCTGACCCTCTCCTGCTTCTGTGAGAAGGAACTTGTTCTCTGAAGACAAAAATGTGCTTATATGAGTGCACAGACACATTGTCATCCCCTTTGGCAATAAATCCTTAGGGGGGAAAAAAATGTCTTTTTCAAGATGTGACCATAAAACTTATAATCTCAAGGCCGAAGAGTGCTAGTGGGGGGAGAACTAGCACAAACAGGGAAATTTCCACCAATGTTACAGAACCACAGGAGTAAAGAAGCTATTTCCTGAACAACATAATCGCTAAGCCACGTGACCTTTGCTGCCATGTGAAGAGCGAGAAATTCTCTAAATTAAATCAGTCAGAATGGCGAACCCGAGAGGCGCCTTCTGACTGAGACCTCTGGCAGTGGGGCAGAAGGCCAGACTGAGAAATCAAGCAGAATTGAAGTTCCCCTGAGAGCAGTTAAGAGCGGAATGGGTAGGTGTTTATAAGTTTTGCCAAGTCTTCTCTTGCTGACAGACTGGGGCTTCTCGATTGAGTATTCTGCTTCTGTTTTGTTTCACTTTCTCCCATGGCCTTGCAAATACCCTAGTGTGGTCATGGCTGCTTGTGTTCCCTGATCCTGCACTCAGAAGGTAACTCCCAGCTCTGCGTGTATGTCAGGACCAAAGAAAACAGGCCCATAGTTTCATGCTGCGTGTCTTTCGAAACAGGACATTTGGGCTGAGCAGACCCAGGTCTCAGATGTACCTGGGGAGAAAGGGGTGTCTTCTGACCCCATTTTCATCTGAGTGAGTTCATTTCACCTGAGCGTGCTGGTCACAGGTGCTGGTCACAATAGTGTGGAGGCACCTTGCTCACTCAGCCAGGCTGTCTGGGGCTCAGGTGCTAACAGGCAGAGGAGTAAGGCAATGTCCTCCATCCTTGGCCCTCTGTGCCCCTATGAACCTATTTGAGTCTTTAATTTGGTAGCAACACTGCAATGATAAAGAAAAGAAACAGGAATCATGAAGCAGGCTGGAGGAGGCAGGATACTGCTCAAAAGCAGATCCTGGCCTTTTTATTGACAAAGGGTAGGTAACACTGAATAATGGATTTGGGCTTCAGGGAGGGTGAGTCCAATGATATACACCCAACTCCCACCCATGGCCCCAATCTCATTAACAAGGCGTTCCACTGATCAGTCCCTGGGGCCCAAAGCTCAGCAGGCAACAAGCCTCAGGCATTCCCGGTCTTAACCTCAGGATGTGTAACTATTGCCCCAGGGTGATCAAGCGTCCTGCTCTTGTCTAACTTGAAAGGAGCCTTGTACGCTACACCTACAAGAAAGCAGATTTTAAGAACGTCAAATTTTAAGAAGGGGCATCAGGGGCCATAAAAGGAAAATGACTTTGGAGTCAGTGCCACAGCTTAAAAAACAGGGGAAAGTTCCTGCCCAGTCATGCCCCTGATAAGGGACTTCCTTGGAGAAGTTATTGGGTGCTGTCAGAGTTCCAGGAGGGAATGGATGGGCAGTTGGTGGGGCAACACTCAGAAAGGGGCAAATGAGAAAAATTTAATGATTTCAAGTGATTTTACATTCCAAAATGTGGACAGTTGTAGTAACAGGCATGGCGAAGTATCTGGCAGTCCTGCCAACCTGTGCCTTGCATGAGGAGCTCCTGGAGAGTGAACCCCCATTCTCCTCTGCCCTTATGTCTCTTGCCAGTGCCTCCCCTTGGCCTAACCCTATAGGAATCAAGACTATGTGACCCATGTGATCCTTGAGGACCCAGCAAGGATCACACAGAGCAGATGGGGAAGAGCAGAGGCTGGGTCTGCAGGATCAAATGGAGAAAGTGCAGTGTATTCTCCTCACTCCCAAGGGCCCTGGCCAACTGGGGTAATCAGAATCTTCACTGAAGCCAACCAAGCGACTTGATTAGGCATAGTTTCAAGAAGCTGACAGCCCCCACCATTGTCCCCCTACCCACCAAGGTTGACAAGTTTCAGCTCTGCCAACAGCAACCAGGACATTTTGTAACATGGTAGCCAGTGCAGAAAGGTCGGGGGAAGTTATGGCATGGATGTTCAAGCAAGAATGGATGATCCTGTGGCAGGGGCACCTCTGTGGGCAATGTGGAGGCCAGCAGTTTCTGAGTCCTCCTTCAGAGGACACATACAAGCGTCCATTTCCCTGAAAAGGGATATCCTCCAAGCAATGACCAGATTGACATATAAGCACCTTGGGAGACCCACAAATATTCTGGAAGCACAGATATAGGGTGCAGCATGCTTTTTCAGTAACATGCTAAATAGGCTTTCTGGGCTATAATATGTTCTCTTTTGAAACTACTCTATTCTATCATGGTAGTGCACAGTCACAGACAAGTAAACAAATGCACATGGCTGGGATCCAGTCAAACTAAACAAATAGAGAGTTGAGTAGTAGTTTGCTGACTGCTGACATAGAACATTGAGATTTAGGGTATCACAATCCAAATTTGTTTGTTTGATTGGTTGGTTTTGCATAGAAGAACTGGGGTGTTGGCCAAAGGTGCTGGGGGATGGGAGGATTCACCAGAAAGTGGGGAGCAGAACAAGCGGATTGACTGAAATACACTGCTGAGGGGAACAGCAGATGAGACAGGGGAACAGATGCGCCATGTGTGAGTTAGGTTCTTGGCCAGGAATCAAAATCAGGTTGTTGCAGCGATAATGCTGAGACTTAACCTCTAGGCCAGTAGGAAGGCCCCCGCTCTGGTCCTCATTTGTACCCACAAGATGGTGAGACCGAAGACATCTTTTTTATGTGATGACATGCCTGATTCCTGCTAGACTGTAAGCCACATGGAAACAGGAGCCACGTCATGTTGTTCTGGGCATCCTCAATACCCCGAGTTCCATGAGCGAATGAATGCATGAATATCCACAAAAAGGATACAATCATTTGCAGTTCTCTTTGAAGCTCCTGCTAAATGAAATCTTATGCCTTGTTCAAATATTGAAAATATTGAATGATCCAAAGATATGAAGAGAAATCAAAAAGCAGTTAAATTTCTTTTAAAATTGAAACACCTTTTCATGCATTGACTGGTGCTGCTTTTCTTAATGAAGGTAGAATAGGTTAGTTCCAACAAACAACTGTTGACAGTAGAAAAGCAAACAGGCTCTTAATTAATGTGTTTGCTAATGAAACTCCCTGGATGGGTGTTTAGCCATAACACATGAATTAGGTGTTTATGCCTAGCATATGCTCAAGTGATGGGGTTGGGTATTCAGTGGTTTATTTATCATACATTGCCTTCACAACTCCAGAAAAAAAATGCTTGCAACTGTTTTTATGATCTTGAGTAAGGTCCCTTTCTAGCTTCCATCTCTCCCACACCTAGGCAATTTGTAATGCACCTGCTATCATTAGTGCTCAAAAAAGATAACTTCCAAACTGTCTTGCAGACACAGGTCTTAGCACACCAACCATTAAGACCAATGCAAAGACTCACAAGACTATGCACGCTCATTTGCATTGAACAGATTGATGGGTGAAACACTACCAGTCACTGTTCGTATAAATTTCACCACCACCTCACTTTCACTTGAAAAGCAAGAGGAAAAGGCAGCTCTCCCGTCCGCATAGCCTGATTCTGGTTTGTGATGAATGGAATAAGGCCAAGGAAGCCCTAGAACTGTGCTTCTGCTTTTTCTTTAAGTAAACAGTAGTCTGAGTTATTTGACCAGAAAATCTTGAAATAAGGGAGTTCTCAGCTTTCCTGCAGCAGAAACAAACTTGTGGGTACAGTGGAGTTTAGGGGGCACAAAGATTCTAGTAAATGTGTTTCAGCATGAGTGACCAGAAATACCTATGATCAAGCATCAAGAAAGGGATATGACCTCCATTTCTAGGTCGCTGAATTCATTCAATAAATATTTATTGAGCATTTGCCAAGTACTCAGCAGAGATGAATCCAAATCTAGATGCAGTAAGTTCCTCCAGTCCACTGTGGAGCCCACATACAATTTTACAAGACTTTCAGAAGGTCTGCATTTGATATTTGCTTTATAGACACCACAGAATCAGAAGCAAATTGTCTGGACACTCACACTCTTCTGTCTGTGTTTGTGCTAACTTTGCTACACCCTACCTTCACACACCTAGCCCAGAGAATCTGAAAAATATTGACAGGCAGGAAACAAAATCTTGCTCTTATATTTTGGTGAAAACAGAAAATTTTGCTGGATTTTTTTTTCAATCTCAAGTACAATGTCAATGTTTTTATTTTTTATTTTCTAAGGGGCAATGCTTAGTTCTTCATAAAGCCTATGGTCCCAGTATTCCTATTTTGATCCATTAGAAAATGACTTACTCTCCTCTGGCCTTTTCCTGCTGAGGCCCAGCTCTTCCCACATCTTGCCATCTGCCCTTTGAACCTGTGGCTTAGGTCTGCCTCTCAGTGCATCAAGCAGAAATCAACAAGTTACTGAAATAGACCAGACAAAGGAAAGAAATCCTTATTGCTTCTCAATGCATGTTGTCCCCAAAGCATGGTGATTTGTTTTATTTGAGGGGACAAGTTCTTGCATGTCAGCCTATGTCAGGGTAATACATATAATAAGTAAATCAGGCTAGTAGAAATATTAAATTGTTTAAGTGCAATATATTTAAAGCTTTATGAAATAAAAAGGTGCAAGCCTCCTGCTTCCACCTCAAGGCATTCTGCTACAAGTCATTCTTATGAACAGTATGACCTGAATACAGATCATGAAAAATACTGAGATTTTAGAATAACAATGTAATTAGAGTGGATGGGTGGCACATAGTTACATATTGAGCCATATATAAACTTAATCACTTTCATGCTGTTTCTGAATCTCATT
Organism: Talpa europaea; assembly: GCF_964194135.1. Lineage (NCBI taxonomy): Eukaryota > Metazoa > Chordata > Mammalia > Eulipotyphla > Talpidae > Talpa > Talpa europaea. The sequence continues at coordinate 105,027,068 of NC_140076.1, forward strand.
TACCTTGAAAAATAAATGTTTAGTTCTCAAAGAGCTGTAAACAAACAGCAAAAGAAGGCTCTCCCTGTTGGCGCAAAGGGATAAGATACAACCTATGAAGCCATCTGCAGCCACTGCAGCATCATTTCGATCCCCGGCCAGGGAGCTGACCCACATGGCACAGCAGACCTCTCCTGACTAACCTGCTGCTCCTCTCAGCAGTGTATTTCAATCTGTCTGCCTGTTCTGTTCCCCACTCTGTCTCTGGTGAATCCTCTCACCCCCCCACACCTCTAGCCTGTACCCCAGTTCTTAAAAAAAAATAGCAAAAGAAGACATACTCAGTTGTAGGTCTGAAGTAGTATTGACACCATCAGCCAATGAATTAAAAGCTCTGTTAGTAAGAAAACTGGCATCTTTTCAATTCAGACTGACACTCTTCAAGATACAGGCATAACTGACATCTCCTCAGTCATACTGTATTAAGATATATCCGAGGATCTGAGAAAGTGTCTGAGACTTAGAGTAAGCATATAGTCAAACACTGGGGAAAAACACTCTCCAGACTGTCACAGATGTTCTCTGCAAAGTGTGTGGGACGTTCAGCTGATGGAAAATTTAACACTAAGAGATGGTTTAATGAGTTAAATAATGTTCTATCAAAAAAGGGGCGGGGAAAAGACTAGTCAAGTTACTTTGCTTTAAATAAGAGATAAGATATGTCAGTCCATATTGGTTCTTTAAATTTCATTGGCTCATCTTTAAGAGAATTAGGGGGCAGGAGGGATTTTTAAATACTATTTAAAATCTCTTTGGGGGATTTAGGCAGTGGGTTCTAGATAGGGATTTGACAAAAGTGAGAATTAAAGGGCCCAAAAATCTGATTCTATAACTGCACCAGTACATTTTATGGGGGAGGGGCAGTGGTAAACAGTAATTAGAAATACTGAATAATAAATTCACACCGCACAGAAATGGTTTTATTTGGGAGGCAGAGAGGACGCTAAAATAGACACCTGTGCCCAGGTCCTCAGTGAAAGGGCGAAGATCAAATATACATCCTTAGCACATGAAATGTGACTCCTACTTGCCAAAGAGTGACTCCTACTTGCCAAAACACTAAATTAGAACAACTGAAAGAACATTGATGAGACAATATCTCCATTCTCCTTATCCTAGCTCCATTATTTTACAGAAAAAGAAACCAAGGTCCTCAAGGCAGAGAAATGATTTTTCTGGTCATCTTTTCATCCATTCATTCATTCAATAGGTATTTAATCATCACCTATGATAATCCAGATGCCAAGGTAAATAGTAGGCAGGAGTGGAACCAGGTTTGTGGGTCTTGATCCTTGTATAATTTTAAGAAAAGAATGTAAAATTCTTTGTGGAATAATGGAAAAACACAAATAAAAATGTAAAAACCACAAGCATCACAAAATCCGGAAAAATAGCATACATTTTTATCAATTATCTGTCTATCACACCCCTATCATATCTTTTTCTGATCATTCTGACTGCAATTCTATCACCTACTCAATAATAGTGGTTTTATAATATCATTTTCTAGAGAGAGAAACAAGACAATTTAATCTTTCCTTCAGGGTGATTGATCAAAATTTGTTTCTGATAATTGGCAGATTGAAATGTTTTCTTTACACATTCACAACTCTTTATTGGTAATATAATAGAAAATTTCAGAAAATCCGCAAATTGGGGGAACCACTCATCAAGGAGGGAACTTCTCTTTTGATTTGGTTCCAGCAAACCCTCTATGATTTTATACAGCTGAGGTTTGGGTGATTTTGTCCTGAACTCACCTCTGGCACCATATAGTTCAAACCTCGTTTCTCTTGTGCTGCCCCTCTACCTCCCCTGCTTGGGACCATGGGCACACACTCATTTCAAAGTACATGGGGCCTCCCTGGTGCACAAGTTGGACCCCCAGCCAGGGAGGTGACCCACATGGCGCAGCAGACCTCTCCTGTCTCACCCGCTGCTCCCCTCAGCTGTGTATTTCAGTCATTTTGCCTGTTCTGCTCCCCACTCTGTCTCTGGCAAATCCTCTCACCACCCACACCTCTAGCCTGCACCCCAGCTCTTGTATGCATAAATAAATAAATCTTTAAAATAAATAAAGTACAACTTCTGGCGCTTCATTCTATCCCCAAACCAGATGAGTCAGGACCGGAGGCAGAAGAATTATATCTAGAAGCTGCTCTGGGACTAAGACAGTAAGTAATAAGGTAGCGCTCCCAAAAATGGGAAGTGAATCACATGACTACATCTCATTAAACTAAAATTAGATCCATCTGTATCTCAACATTCCCTTAGCTGAACTCAAAAAGCACTCATGATCACATCAAGCCCGCTCGGTATAAGGGATAGTGTGGCAGAGAGGAAAGACTTGTAAGTTTATATGACAGGGTGTGTATTATTTTGCTTATGCCAATTTAACCAAAAGTAAATGTCTATGTGAAATTTTGATTAAGATCCCTTTCTCTCCCCCGCCCTCAACAGAGGAGCAATACCAGTTAGGAACTTGACCCCTAAAGTGCACTAGCTTTATGGCAAATGAAACTCACCTGGCGGAGATTTAATAATGAACATGAAATAACTATCCAGCAACTTGGGGTCAAAACAAGGAAACCAGGGCCTCCCCTGGTGGCGCAGCGGTTGAGCGCTGGGCTGCAAGGCTGCCCGTAGCCTCTGCAGCGCTGGTTCGTTCCCCGGCCACCGGCGAGGGGGGTCCCACCAAAAAATAAATAAAAACACAAGGAAACCAGCAATTACCACAATGCGTTATTTCCTGACCTGGAGAATAAACCCGTAGACACTGGTGAAAATACATAGACGACATACCTCTCCCTCTTACCTCTCAGGGAGCAAGCGAAACTGCTTATCATCGAAAGTGGGACCCAGTTAGTCCCAGTCCAATCTCTCCAGCAATTTTCGGCCAGATAAAAGAGCTTTCCAGGGCCTCCTTGGTGGGGCAGGGGTGAAGTCTAAGCACTACCAAGCAATCTGCAGCCACTGCAGCATGAGTTCAATCCCCAGCCAGGGAGCTGACCCACATGGTGCTGCAGACCTCTCCTGTCTCGCCCGTTGCTCCCTTCAGCAGTGTATTTCAGTAGATTCACTTGTTCTGCTTCCCACTCTGTCTCTGGTGAATCCTCTCAACTCCCCCCAACACCTCTGGCCTGGACCCCAGTTCTTATATGCATAAATAAATAAAAATAAATCTTTTTTTTAAAAGAGCTTTCTAAAGGTTATATCTGGACTGAGGTGTCTTTCAGTTTATAATTTATCTGATAATTACTAACAAGGGTGACAGGGAAACTAGTAAAGGGTTCTTGGAAGATTTTTAAGAAGTAAATATGTATATAAAGAGCAAGCCCAGATTTTCCAAGTATTACATGTTAGAGATGAGTTTCTTTTGCCTTAGGCAGTGCATGTGTTCACTGGAGCCCTGTCACCTGTCTAGAACCCACCTTCACCCACTACCAATTGAACACCTACCATTACAGGCCCAGGGCTTCCCATGCGGATTGCGTTTAATCCATTTGACCACCTTCATGTTTTGGATCCCTAGCACCCTATGCCAACAGGCAACTGAGCCTCGCAGTGTTCTTTTTTTAATTTTTTTTTGAAGATTTATTTATTTTATTTATACAAGCACTGGGTACAGTCAGAAGTGCGGGAGGGTGAGAGAATTCACCAAAGCCAGAGAGGGGAGCAGAACAGGCAGGACCGAAGTACACTGCTGAGGGGAGCAGCAGGCGAGACAGGAGAGGTCTGTAGAGCCATGTGGGACCCTCGCCGATGGCCGGGGATCGAACCGGTGCTGCAGAGGCTGCGGGCAGCTTCGCAACCCAGCGCTCAACAGCTGCGCCACCAGGGGAGGCCCCCTCGCAGTGTTTAAATGCCTCCTGGGCAATGCAGATAGGAACTAGCTGTGTGAAAGACAATCTGACTGCAAACCCTATTTTGGACCTACTACGTGTCAGGAAGAGTTACCAGCACAGGAGATGAGAGGAAAGGATTACAAAGTTCTTGTTCAGTATATCCTTCCTCTGTTTTATTTTCCTTCCTATCTCTTAGCACTCCTGGTCGGTGTGTTTGGTACATATTCTCATTTATCTATCATTGATTCCTCCATCAGAATTTAAACTTCGTGAGATTGGGGCTGTGTTTCTCTGTCTGTTCAATCTCCAGTGCTCGGAACAATGTTCAATGTGCTTTTAGGTGGCTGGTAAGTATCTGCGAATAAATGGATGCGCCTCCTGGGTGGCCTGATGTTACAGATGGTGAATGAGATAGGTCATGCCTGAGAAAAAATGAAAATGAAACACAGATGTCCCTCTAGACCTGTTTTTTCACTAAAGCTGTGGCTCTCTAGTCCGAGCTGTCACAGTTCCCAGAAACATCAACATTCCTTTTCTTTATCGGGGACCGTTCGCTGTAGGAGGGCCGCTGTGCTGAAGGCTAAGGGTGGGATTCTGAGTAGCACGTTCATCCTCTCGCGGACATTCGGTTCACTGCCATGAGCCACACATCTTCCTTGCCATCAAGCCGACTTTAAGATACACTTACCATGTTTTTCTGGAAGGACATTGTCATGTTTAGGGTACAACTTTATCATCCCTACTTTATTTATTTATTTATTTATTTATTTTTTGAAGATTTATTTATTCATGCATACAAGTACTGGGGTACAGGCCATAGGTGCGGGAGGGTGAGAGGATTCACCAAAGACAGAGCAGGGAGCAGAACAGGCAGACGGACTGAAAACACTGCTGAGAGGAGCAGTGGGTGAGACAAGAGAGGTCTGCTGCGCCATGTGGGCAGCTCCCTGGCTGGCCGGGGATCGAACTCGTGCTGCAGAGACTGTGTATAGTTTCACAGTGCTGTGCTTAACCCCTTGCACCACCAGGGAGGCCCTATCATCCCTACTTTAAGGTGATACAGACACACACTCTATAAAAAGTGGTTGAAGTTAGTCTTTCATACCTAGGAGAAGTGGTAACAACAATTTACTTGGCTAAAAAGCTGGCTCTGAAACTATTGTTCCTTCAGCTCTGTAATGACCAATGACCACCTCCTGGTCATTTAATTTCATTAAAGAGGATATAGCCCAATGAAACACTCACGTGTGAACAATTTCTCAGAGATGTGCTCCAACCTGAACACCCATTAGGTTGCTACCATTTTCCCACATTGCCTGAGAACAGAGTGGATTCAGAGAGGCCAGTGTGTATATATCATCACTGCAGACCCATTTTCCGGTGTAGACCTCAAGCTCATCCCCTGCAACATTTTTGTTACAAAAATACCTTGAGGTTTTTGAATAACAGTGCACTTTGTAGATTCTGGAATCCTTTAGAAGAACAATACATTTCATAGATTCTGGATGCTCCTGAAATCTTTACTGGTAAAATCTCATTTCTTGCCATTTGGCCCCACCCTGGATCCATAGTGTGCTGGAGACCAGCTCCAGTGAACGGGGTTGAGGAGAGTAATCCAAAAATGAAGAATAAATGAAGAAATGACAGGGGCCTCCCTGGTGGCGCAAGGGTTTAAGCACAGCACTATGAAGCAATCCACAGCCTCTGCAGCACGAGTTCTATCCCTGGGCAGCCAGGTAGCAACCCACATGGCGCAGCAGACCTCTCCTGCCTCGCCCGCTGCTCCCCTCAGCAGTGTACTTGGGTCTGTCTGCCTGTTCTGTTCCCCAATCTGTCTCTGGTGAATCCTCTCAACCCCCACACTCCTGCATCTCTGGCCTGTACTCCAGCTCTTGTATGCATAAATAAATAAATCTAAAAAAAATAAATTAAGAAATGACAGATGCAAAATAGAGTTTTGAGAGAAGCGGGACCCAGGGAATACAAGGCTTCTCCGTTCAAGCGCACACATCCCAAGTGTCAGGTGCAACTCATTTTGATTGATACATTTGCCCTCTCCCCTCTATGTTAGTTATTATATAATGAATCATTTTCTTAGCATTTAGCCTTGTCTGGGCACACATTTACTGCCCAGGTTCTGCGTTATCAGGTATATTCCACTCCCTTTTTAATCTTTTTTTAAAATTTTTAAAGATTTATTTATGCATGCATGCAAGAGCTGGGGTATAGACCAGAGGCACAGGAGGTGAGAGGATCCACCAGAGACAGAGCGGGGAACAGAACAGGCAGACTGACTGAAATACACTGCTGATGGGAGCAGCGGGCAAGGCAGGAGAGGTCTGCAGCACTATGTGGGTTGCTCCCTGGCTAGCCAGCCGGGGATCTAACTCATGCTGCAGAGGCTGCAGATAGCTTCCTAGGTTGTGTCTTAACCCTTGCACCACCAAGGAGGTCCTCCCTTTTTAATCTTACCTGTTTCTCAGGCTTAGTTTTGCTGACACAAGAAAGGACATCTTGGTCTGGACACAGGCCAGTCTTCCAGCCCATGTTGACCAGTCTTCTAGTCACGACCTTGACATTCTCCTTGTCTCAGCATCTCAAGCCTTAGGGGTTTCCAACAATAGTGTAGTGGGAAATGCATTCACAATCACAGGCATAGATTGACTTAGAGGGTTAATTTTGGGGAAATGTTGCTCCATCCAGTGTTGCTACACAGCAATGTAAGAGCCCCTCCATGCACTGCAGGGGCCAGGCACTCCCTGTGTGTGCTCACAGGGAGAACTGAAGAGATAAGGGAGATTTGTCACTTTACCCTCTTGGCAGCACATCTAATCACGGGGTTGGGAACAGCATGTGGCCCCTTGCTGTGTTCACTCTATCCTAGTGACCTGGCAAAGACCTACCTTTTCCTGAGCCAGGCCAGCCCTAAAACCTGTTCTTGAGATAAGCTCCCTGCACCCTTGGGGAATGGTTGCCTTGGCACCATCACCTCAAAGCCTAGACATCAACTGAAATTGAATATTCAACAAGTTCTTTGAAGTCTGAGAACAGAAGAATTCTGTAAACCTATTCCAAAATTCAGGTCTAAGAATCTTTGCATCTAATGGGTTGTCACTAGCTCTGATTTATTGAGCATTTACTATGTACCAGTGTGGTTGGAAGCCTTAGTTGGAAGCTAAGGGCAAAAATGTATGAGGTGAAATCAAATAGACAAGGACCAGATCAAAAGGAAACTTGTTTATAAGGATCTGGAATACCTATGAGGTCCTCTTGCACGAAATTTGTTATTGACAAAGCTGGGGTTCAAATCCAGACCTGTCTGACCCCACACTTTAAAGTCTTAACAGTTATGGTATGTCCCTAACTTCAGCAATGACCATTAAAAATCAGCTTTCTATACACATGTCAACATTTTATCTATATTATATTCTTAGTGTTTTTCAGTCTAATGCCACAAATTTTTACATTCCTTAATTGACAAATTTGTTAAACTATTTCTCAATAACCACAGCTCCCAAACCTCATCACTCTTGCCCTCTGTCTGTTAAAATCTATTCTCCACTCTAAAAAGTCTATCATGAAACTTCTCAAAGAGTTCCAGTAGTTTCCTGAACTTCAGTTCCAGTGGGGTTTTTTTTTAGTCTGCATTTCTCTTAATATTTTTGCAGATTTTGCTGTGATTTTCTTTCAAAAAGTCTCTTTTCCTTTGGCCTCTATGGCACAGCAATCTAGCTTCCTCTGTAACAGGGTGGTCCCCAGGAAAGGGGGAGGTTCCCTGCCCCACCCAAGGGAGGGTGGAGCTGAGCAGGAAGAGGAGAAGCTGAAGAAGAGACTGAGGAAGGAAGGAAGCAGGATGGAGCCAGGAGACCTGGAGGAGGCGCATGGAGCCTAGAGACACGTAAAGATACTGCGCTTGTCTTTTGGTCGTGGACTGGGTGACACAGATGTGGGTGAGACCCGTGGGGAGGTGACAATGGCAGCTTTTATCTTGATGTTGATTTTGCTCTTTTCCTTCCGGGCTTGTCTGGTTGTTTGTGACCCTTTGCTGTGGGTCCCCACTGGAAGATGCTTTAGACTTGTGGCAGGCTTTGGGGCCTTGTTCTGGGCCGATCCCATATGGATGGACTTTTACCCACGAGGGGACGGGTAACTTTGGGTGCTTCATTTAGAAATTAGACTCTTTGCCTTACCTGTATTGTTTCCTAGTTTTATTAAAGATCCTTCCCATTAGTCTCATGTGTTTTGTGTTGATGCGGCGGATGGCAGAACCCATTTAGAATAGGCAGGTTTGCGGGGTTTGGGCTGCCCCTCTCCCTGTCCTATAACAGATTTGGCGTCCAACGTGATTTAGGACAGAGCCATCCGTGGTTAGTCAGCCCCATGGGGAAATTGGGCTTCCCTATGGCACTGGCTACCATAAGCGCAAATGTGATTTTTGGTTTCTCTAGTGTGTTTGTTTCATATGTCGATTTGCTGTTGAAAAACTGGCTTGGGCTTTGTGAAGATCTGTGTGTCTGTATGTAATTTGTTTGTAGTGACTTGCTAAGACATTTGATTTTGTGGAAATTGTTCTGTGCCAGTTTTACTCAAAAGATTAGGCAGTACGTAGGACCATGTGGCCAGATCATTATGGTTTGATTGTCAACATTGTGCTACTGAACTAAGCCGGTGCCTTCATAGACATTGAATATTGTTGTTTCTGTTACTTTTCTGATATTTATGGCAAAGCTTCCCACAAATCTAAATTCAAGTACAAATTTGGTGGCCTGTCATTTGACTGATGCAAGCAAATTTTGTGGAACCTCAGTAGAGCTCCTGAGACACTCCACGAAGTTTCTCCTTTTCCTCCTGGGAAAGCATTACATGAATTTGTTCTATTTGGCTTTTACCTAATGAAGTAAAACTAAAAGGGAAGCATTGTCACTTGGGAAAATGGTAAAACTTTGGTATGTACAATATGTTAACAGTAGTATCGGGTATGTATGTAAATTGCCAATGGTGATTGTCACCTTGTAATATTGTATAATTCAATTGTTTCACATCTATACAAATTGTTTCTGTAAATATAGGGAGAAAAGGTCTCAACAGATTCCTATTGATGGAACTGTTGAGAGTAAAAAAACTTTCCTACAAAGGACTCAATAGACCTGGAAATACACCTGACATTTACTTAGGTTTCTTTGACATACTGGAACTTTTTTTATGCATTCTGTCCTGAATCCACGAAGTTTTTGTTTTGTTTTGTTTTGTTTTGAGTAACCAGGATCTGCAAAAAGGTTGTAATTTTTTTTTCCAGCAAAACTAACTTGTCACATTTTCTCTCCCCTTGATACCAACACAGCATACAAATAGTGGTAGTAATTTTTGCTACTTATCTTAGAGTCTGTTTTTGCATAACTTCCATAGGGATTTTGTCTGTTTTAACAAAAATTGGATGTGAGTTTGATTGTGTGGCTTTGTGTGGAGTTCTTCCAGAAAGTTGAAAAAGAGCTGAACCAAGAAGAGGAGAACCTGTTTCCCTTGGTTGTAGGGTTCCAGAGACCTCCAAAGAAGGTGAGGAAGCTTGCCTCCATTGGCAGGACTGGACAACCCGGCCAACAAAAATGCCCTGGTACCCTCGAGAAGAGGAAAGCCCAGGTGGAGTCTGATGAGACCAACTTTATACCTGAAGCATACATCGACTGGATGCCACCGGTTCGCTCTGATCCTGTATGGAATATTTCAACAAAGCCAGCTAAAATTGCTGTTAGTTATTTCTACCCTGTGATTTTATGCAAAAATAGGAAAAATGGTTTAAAAGTAGATTTAGTTTGTAAACTTTTGCTTTGCTGTTAAAAGTTTGGGATCAAGGTTGATAAAATTTGTGTTTTTACATCAGTTGAACCATTTTAAGATTTTTTTTCCTGAAATTTTTATATATCTGCTGACTTGTTTTGGCTAACGCCTCCAGATTTTTTTTTTTGGCTTAAACTGATGAACTATTTTTCCTGGAGTGGAGGACTTTTGCTTTCCACAATGGACAAATACCTGGAGAGACTGGTTTTCTTTCACACTGGAAGCTGACAAAACGTTCATCTGAGACTGCATCCCAACCTCCATATATTTGATCTTCATCACCATGGAAATGGTGGCAAAAAGTGAAAGGGCGGAATTGTTAGGGGGAAAAGGTGGTCCCAAAGCAAATTCCATACAGGCTTTGTGGACTCCACCCCCACCCCAGGTCAAAGCCAAAGACACTGGGAACTCCAAATCCCATCACCACCAAAGGGAAGGTGGCTGGGACCTGAGGGTGGGGTTAAGCAGCCAGGTGGATACAAAAGGCAGACACGTGGGCTTTGGGGGCTCTCCATTTTTGGGCTCTCGGCCAGCACGGAGCGTCCGGCCAGCTCTGGGAGTGACTTTGGGTTTCCAGGTCGTCGGATCGGGTAGGACGCATTAAAGACTTTATTTCCCTATTTTCTCCCTGAGTTGTACATTTTCCTTATTTCCTTTCCTCTTGTAAATAAACCTTTTATTAACCCTTTTGTGTGTGTCTGTAGTAGAGTATTCATAAGTCCCTTTAAAGCGCGCGGGTGAGGACCCACAGCCAGAAACCCGTTTAATATCGGGGTTGCTCTATAACACCTCTGTGTCTGTGCTTTCCACTCATCCTTTGCCAAACTAAACATGTTATGGAATTTCTGTTCTCAATTTTCTTCTCTAGCTAGTCATTTTCTTCACTTCAGCTAGTCCCTGGATATAAGTGACTCCTAATCCCTGAAGTCTGTATTATATTCTCCTATTATAGTTGATCATGGGCTGAATCCATCTTTCCTTCCCAAGTCATTTGTCCAATTACATTTCTTATTTCTAGGAAAGACAATCTAATTCTTCTAGCACCTTAGGCTGGAAAACTTGGTGATCCTCTCGTCTACACTCATTCCTCATAGCTAATCACTCAACACACCCTGCAGATTCAATCATTCTATTTCTGTGTAGCATAGCAATTCCATATCACTGACAGTATCCTAATCTCAGCTCTCATCTTCTCATGTCTAGATTATTGAACATATTTTTCTGATTTTTTTATAAAATGATATGAGGAATGTCTTCAAAAATTTAAGTGTTCCTGCCTTACTATTAAAAAAGAATTCCAAGTAGTACTCATAAAAAATTTCAAACACTTAATGATGGATTTTTTTATTAGATTTTATTTATTTTTGTGTAGAAGAATTGGGGTGCAGGCCAGAGGTGAGGGATTGAGAGATTCATCAGAGACAGAGTGGGGAGTAGAGCAGGTGGATTGACTGAAATACACTGCTGAGGGGAGCAGTAGTGCAAGACAGGAAAAGTCTGCTGCTCTATGTGGGTCAGCTCCATGGCCAGGAATCGAACTCAGGCCTCTAAGGTGGGCCATCTCGGTGATAATCACTAAGACTTAACCCCTAGGATTAAGGGGTTAAATTAAATCAACAAAGGATTTTGTATCAATCAAGATAGGTTAGGAGGGCCTCCCCTGGTGGCGCAGTGGTTGAGCGCTGGGCTGCGAAGCTGCCTGCAGCCTCTGCAGCGCTGGTTCGATCCCCAGCCGCCAACGAGAGTCCTACGTGGTGCGCAGACCTCTCCTGCCATGCCCGCTGCTCCCCTCAGCAGTGTACTTCATCAGTCTGCCTGTTCTGTTCCCCACTCTGGCTCTGGTGAATTCTCTCACCCTCCCACGCTTCTGACTGTACTGAGTGCTTGCATAAATAAATAAATCTTAAAAAAAAAAAAAAGATAGGTTAGGATTTGCTGAAATAACAAACAGCCCCCTACATGTCAGGGTCTTAAAAAAATGTATTTTTTATTCTCTCAAGTCTGAAAGGGCTCAAAGATCCCTGCAGGGCAATCATCTTGCATGCAGCGTCAGGTAAGATCCATGTCAGCAGAACCAGATACAGAGTCTAGCACCAGCAATTAAATGTTTCTTCACACACACATTCCTTTAACAAAAGGAAATTGCATGGGCATGTCTGATCTAAAAGGGCATGGAAATACTGCTCCCACGTGCCCAGTGAAAGAGGACAACCAGACTTCAGCTGACAGTGGTAAATTTTGCCAGTTTGCAAACCTTGCAAACCATGGGTCTGTTCCTTGCTTATTTCAGTAAGTTCATGTTTGGCTGCTCTCATCTCTCCCAGTCCATGCTCCAACCTTCCTTAGATAATCCCAGTGTTCCCAAACACAGCAAAATTGTGCTGCGCACTTGTTCTGAGTGCTTTGTTTCCCAAACAAAAAGCTCTGTGGAGGACCTCCCCTGGTGGCACAGGGGGTTAAGCGCAGTGCTGTGAAGCTGTCCGCAGCCTCTGCAGCGCCGGTTCAATCCTGGCTGGCCGGGGAGATACCCACATGGCGCGGAAGACCTTTCCTGTCTCGCCCGCTGCTCCCCTCAGCAGTGTATTTCGGTCCATCTGCCTGTTCTGCTCCCCACTCTGTCTCTGGTGAATCCTCTCACCCTTCCGCACCTCTGGCCTGAACCCTGGTTCTTGTATGCATGAATAAGTAGGATTCCTTCACAGCAGGAGTCAGTGATCACCAACTATCATTTACATTTAGCAGAGACTCCAAAGAAAATCAGGCTGAGGGGAAGGCAGGGCTGGCTATCAGAAGGGTGGCCTTGCTGAGGTGAAAGTGACCTTTATTATCTTCTTGTCTTTGGACCCCAAGTTAAGGGTTGGGGGAGGGCCAGGGCGCGTCAAGCTGGAGACTAAATAAGGAACCTAAAGCTGCAGAGGTGTTTCTGAGAGCACTGAGCACCCACAATTTGCTGATCCCCGTGGAGGCCCGCTACACGTACAGGTACTGTCTGGTGTGATGTACACCCTCTCCTGGGGTGGGCTTCTCTGGGGTCAGTTGCCTTACAACACTGGACACCCACCTCATGGTGCCGATCTCTGCCACTGCAGATCTGGGGATCTGGACCCCACTTCCTTTTGAAAAGCTGAGGGCAACAGAGGTTATGGCCTATCCCTTCCAAATGGCATTCTCCCATCTCTGACCCCTCTTCAATTGCTGCTCATACGGAAACCTTCTCCACTTTGGCCTTCAAAGCTCTGGTTTGTCATCGACATTCTCTTATTTACATTCTGAGTTAATGTCATCAGTATAACAAACACTTCTGACCTCCCAAGAATTTATCGAATGCCTTCGTAATGTGTCTGCATAGACCTCACATTAGCATGGATTACCATACATGTTTCATCTGCATTGAGCTTACATTTTGCATTGGGAGTGATCCCCAGGACCAGAAATCTCCATTAGAATGATCGACATATCTTATTCCTACTGCGTACCCCATCTAGTCAGTACTCAGTAAAAATTGGTTGCATAGCAGCAGTAGCCTATGCCAGTCTGGGGGCTTACCTACAACCTGGACTTGCTTCCCTTCCATCACACGCCCTCACATCTCCTTTTAATCACACAATTGGGTTACTAGTTTCTCTTCAGGTCTCACCTGTGCCCATCCCTTGCCTTTGTTCACAATGCCTCTTTATTCTGGCAGCTCTAGTAACCACATTTTTGTACTTTTAAAATCCTACAGATATTGCAAAAGTCAGTTCTTAAAACAATTCTCTTTTCAGCTTGAAATCACGTCTCCCTCCTCTGAACGCTCACCAAGTTTTACCCGAAGCCTGTAATGCCACTTTATCATACAAAGTGCTCAATAAAGGTTTGTAGGATAAATGTTGAATGTTTTACAAAGTGTAAAATCATTTCCATTCACCCTCACCTCAAAAATAAGGAGTGGACATCTAAAAATCTATAAAATATTCAACACTTTATTCAGTCCCGCTTAACAAGCTGCTGAAACAGTGACCCCAGAGTGCAAAACTATCTGTGTAACTTTAAATGAATTATCAACAATCAACATTTTGCCAAGGAAAACCAATAGGTGTGTCTTATTTGTCGTTTTGCCTTACTCTTTCTTCCTGTTGGATTTATTAATGCCCATATCATCAGAGCTATAATAAGCCTTAAAATTAATGTCCAATGTCTTTTGTAGCTTAAGACTTAATTTATTCCCCAAGCCTGAGACTCTGGCACAATTAGGTTTTGATACATGGAAGTTTCTGCTTACTCGGGACTTTATAGGAAAGGACTCCACATTTTGAATGGCCTCATAAATATATATTGAATTTAATTTTCTAACATGCAAAACCCATTTTCCTATTGTTTGGAGGCTTTTCCGGCTGAGGGTCAAGTAAGTTTCTATAAGTATTTTTGTTATGTGCCATTAATTAGTTCATAAATCAACGTGTCTTAGAATTGCACAGATTACCCTAAAGCCAATACACTTAGCATCAGAACATACAACTGCATTCTTCAGTCTCACCTAGGTCTCCCAAAGATTTTGTTCCAAGCAATTAAGATTGCTGGGGTTTCTTGGACATTAATAAGTTAGTGCTACTTCAACAGTTTTCACAGATTCCTTTTTGGGAAAATAAAAGCTACTAATTTAATTACACGATTATATAGTTTTTTTTTTTAAAATCGCTGGAGAAAAGAGGTAAAAATACTGATGAACTAAAAGAAAAATAATTGAAGTCTCCCAAGATTCCTCTATCCAGAAACAACCATGGTTACTATATATCTTTTTATTCCTGACATGTGCACGCTTGCACACACACATGTGTGTGTGTATGTGTGTGTGTGTGTTAATTTTCTTTCTCATTCCCAGTCAAAAAAACCTCCTGTGCTTTGTTTCCCCCCTTCTCCAGTTGGTCATTATGCATGTTTTAATGAGGGTGTGAAGTCTCTCACTAGTACAATAGAGAGATTTAAGAGCAAGAAACTCATGAAAAGAGCTCTGAACTGGCTCTACTTCCAGGCTTCTGGTTTCACTGCAGCCACAAATGGGTCAGGCTCGATTCCATCCTCCCCTGCCAGGATAACTACTCTACCCTCTCCAAGGACATGGGCGAAGTATAGGGAACATACACAGAAGACACGTCCCTCTTCCTTTCCTGGCTGGATTTTAATTTCTGACTTTGGAGACGACAGCTTAAATAAGGAAGCAAAGACTCACATCAAAAGAAAATGACAAAAGATTGAGATATGACTTTGAGAGCAGGTTGCTCTGGAGACCCACGAATTTTTCTTAGTCTCCAGTTCCCAAGTTCCCATAGTTTTACATAGATCAAAATAAACATCACTGATAACGACGATAAAATAGTGAGTGAGCCTGATAAATAGAGGTGCCATCTCCACAACCCACTCCCACCCACCCACTCCCCGCACCCCTGGAGCACAGCTGCTCACAGAGTTTTTAGGTGGGACTGAAAACCTCAATAATTCACCTCCTTTTATCTAGAAGATCAAAAATTACACCCATTCTCATATCAGATTGTTTCAAAAAGATAGCCCCAAATTTTCTTGACATCTGGATCCACATAAACTTGGCTTTTTAATGTGTAAATTACAAAACTTGTATTTGTTATTTTCTAGAGACAGTAAGACTAATTTCTTTTCCTCAATTATCCACTAAAATAAATTCAGCATTTTTGTGAAAGATTAAAAATAAAAGGAGGCAGAAATAAAGATTTACCCAAATCATGAGCCAATGGGAAATTCTTTGGCAGAGATCTTGGGACAGTGGTGTGACTGCAATAGGGGATGGGGTAAGAGATGAAACATGCAAAAATGAACAGGGGAATAAGAATGGAGAAGTATTGACATGGAGCAGAGAAAGAATAAATATATGGGAATCTTCAGGAAAACAAAATAAGGTGATACATGGCATAGGGGGCAAGCAAGATAGCAAGAGACACACAAGACAAAAACTAAGAGAAGAAAGTGACTGAAGAAGAAGGGAAGAAAAAAACAAGTAGAAATTCCATAGACTGTATACTCCCCCCCATGTGGTAAGGTTCTTTGTGCTGCCTTCCAGTCTTACCATGGCTTTGAGAGATGAACTTCAGAGAGAGGAAAGGCTGGACCATGTCTTTAGTTCTACTTGACATCCAGCTTTCCACGTGGCCTCTTACTACTTCTTTCCATATATATTCATCACCTATTTTTTCGTAATTCTCATTCTTTATGTAAAAATTCTCATTCTTTAAGCCTGAGCTTTCTTTTTTTTTTTTTAAAGATTTATTTATTTATACAAGCACTGGGTACAGTCAGAAGTGCAGGAGGGTGAGAGAATTCACCAGAGCCAGAGCGGGGAACAGAACAGGCAGACTGACGAAGTACACTGCTGAGGGGAGTAGCAGGCAGCAGGAGAGGTCTGTTGCGCCATGTGGGACCCTCACCCAGCCGCTGGGGATAAAACCGGTGCTGCAGAGGCTACGGGCAGCTTTGCAACCCAGCGCTCAACTGCTGCGCCACTGGGGAGACCCACCTGGAGTTCTTCTTAAGGGACAAAGTCATATAAAACTAACAAAGCTGTGACCCTTTGAGAATCATGGATTTCAGTTCATCATCCACCTCTCCCCTAAGTCTTTATCTACTTCATTGTCTACTCATAATTTCTTTATCTATTCTTCTTCTTATTTTTTTTTTATTTATGTATACAAGAATGGGGGTACAGGCCAGAGGTGTGGGGGTGGGGTGTGTGTGAGAGGATTCACCAGAGACAGAGTGGGGAACAGAACAGGCAGATTGACTGAAATGCATTGCTGAGGGGAGCAGCGGGCGAGTCGGGAGAGAGCTGATGCACCTAGTGGGCAGCTCCCTGGCTGGGGATCGAACTTGTGCTGTAGAGGCTGCGGATAGCTTCACAGGTTGTATCTCAACCCCTTGCGCTACCAGGGAGGCCCTATAAATTCCTCATTTTTGCCTTAATCCTCAGTTCCTTTTTCCTAGATTTGGATCATGGTCTCTAAATGTCTTTCTTTCACACACACACAAAGCTCTCTTCAGAGCGATGGCCTAATTATTTTTGTCTACCTAAAGAAAAAAAATGCTTATATCTGCAGTAGAGCTTCAGCATTCCATAGGTTGTTTTATTTTTTACTAGAAAAAATGGCCCATGTCCACTCCCAGCCCGGTACCTGGCATGCAGCAAATGGCTGACAAGTCGTTTCTCTTCCTCTTCCTGCCTTAAGATTTTCACATCCAGCCACTCAGTGAGGTCACCTGAGCAGGCTGATCACACTCATTATCACTTGAGGAAAAGCAAAATCTAAGATAATGACAGTACCAGATTTGGCAAATGGTCCAGGACTTCTGATTCCTCATCTGGGATTCCTTCCACTCAACATTATCACCAGGACAAATATGGAGGAAAAACATCAAATGCAAAAGAAACAGAAGCTGTGGCATCACAGTGATTTTTCAAAACCCACTTAAAGACACCACTGACTACTGTGGGCTCACACACTCTGTGCTCTCTGTACAGATTACCAAGCCCTCGGCTGTGGAATCGGCAAGAGCTTTGGTCTGCAGGTCTCACAAATCCTACGTCAGATGGAAGAGAGCAGTTTCTAGGCGACAACCCCCGCCATTTTCTCCTAATGCCATCAGCAAAGAAACCAAAGCCCTCATGGTGGGTTTAAAGTGAGATGCGCCAAGTCTTCCACCCCCTGCACCTCCAACCCTGCTCTCTTTGCACCCTTCTTGGAGACCCCTCCATTGATCTTCAGAATAGGCTGGATCCACTTCAGGGCCTTTGCTCTACCTGTATCGTCTGCTGGGAACACTCTTCTCAATTACCCTTATAGCTATTTCCCCCTGCCTTTAAGTCTTTGCTTCTGCAGTAACTTTGTGAGGAGTCATCCTGTCTCCCATACTTAAAATTCAACTTCCCCCACCCCACCTCTCTCCAATTGGTCTACTCTATTTTTAATGTTTTTTTTTTCCCCCCCATCGTGCTGGTCATCTAAACTTTACACTTATTTTTTATCTGTCATCTGTCCCCACCTCCTTGGCCTACCTTACTTGAAGATACATCTCAAGTGGCACATGGGAGCTGTTGAGTGAATGGAGTCAGGAGCTGATTAAGGTGGATGTATAGTAGATATTCCTATACTGACATTCATGAAGGATCTAAGTCTTTCAAACTGTTAACTGTTATATCTACTGTGTTACTTAAATAACTTTTGATTTTTTTCCCTCATAGACAAAATTCCCAAAGGGATCCAGGGCCCCCTTAATCCTGCATTGTCTCCCCACAGCAGCTATTTCTCCTAGAGCTGCCTGCTCCACCAAGCAGCAAAGACATTGCAGCAATCAGAGCTCGGTCACGCCCTTCCTAACACAGCAAAAACCTTTGTCCATCTAAAGAGAGATCACCTGGCAGATGCCATTTCAATGCCCCACCAGAGCTGCTTACACCCCAGTTTTCCTGGCTAGCGGCAGGTGTTCCTGTTTAACACGTTAGTAGTCCAATCCGGGTTCTCCTAACAGGCCATACTACCCTGCCTGATATGCTCAAGCATCTTCCTTCCCTTCCCACTTCTTTTTTTTTAAGCTTTATTTATTTATGCATACAAGAGCTGGAGTACAGGCCAGAGGTGTGTGTGTGTGTGTGTGTGTGTGTGTGTGGGGAGGATTTACCAGAGACAGAGTGGGGAGCAGAACAGGTGAGACAGAAGAGAGCAGTGGGCAAGACAGGAGAGGTCTGCTGTGCCACGTGGGTCAGCTCCCTGGCCAGGGATTGAACTTGTGCTGCAGTGGCTTGCGATCGTTTCATAGTGCTGAGATTTAACCCCTGCGCCACCAGGGAGGCCCACCTTTTCCCACTTCTGTCTTCTTTTCTCTTATAGAAACATTATGTATGTGTAACATGTTGTGACAGACAACTATACAGCCAAAAAGGAAGCGTGAGTTTTCCTACCAATACCCTCCTATCATATTATGATCTTCAACTTGCAAGCTCAGGGCAAGGAAAGCAGCGTAGTATTGACAGGTCGAGAGCTGGGTGGAGTGGAGATAGAGGCCCTAGGAAGCCCCCGGCATCAGGGGGTGTTGCTGAACCATCTCCTTGAGGAGCTCATTCAATGTGCTTCAGCTTTAAAAGCACTCAAAGTGCTTCCTCCTTAATGTGACGGTGATGTATATTCGGAAGTTGAAAATGCTGATCCCTCTGATCTGTTTGAATGGGCCGTACAGCACAGGATGCATCTTGCAGGGGGACAGAGTAAGAAGAGCCTTTAATTTGCTTTAATTTGTCATGGTTTTCATTTCCATTTGAATGCTATGTGTCAGAAGACCTCTGTGTGGTGAAATGTCTTACCCTTGTCATCATTTCCTCTTCACAGCCAGCGCCATGCTCATGAACTACACCTTGGAGTCATTTCAGGCAGAATCCATCCCTTCTTGAACTGCCTAGAGATCACCTCCTAATCCAACTTCATTAGCATTAAAACAAAGCTGATGTGTAGCCATTTTTTTTAAAGATTTATTTATTTTATTTATACAAGAACTGGGGTACAGGCCAGATGAACATGAGGGTGAGAGGATTCACCAGAGACAGAGCGGGGAACAGAACAGGCAGACTGATGAAATACACTGCTGAGGGGAGCAGCGGGCGCGACAGGAGAGGTCTACAGCGTCATGTGGGACCCTCGCCCCCCCCTCCCCTGGCCAGGATCGAACCAGCACTGCAGAAGCTGCGGACAGCTTCACAGCGCCACGCTCAACCACCTGCACCACCAGGGGAGGCCCTGATGTGTAGCCATTTTTAAGGAAGGGACATGTGCTTTTGGGACCATGTTTTGCTAGGCACACAATTAATAATTATTGACCAACTGCTTAACCACCTAAGTAAGACATTTGTAATCTTGCCATAATGTTGCACAACTTCTAGAAGGTACACCATCCATTACCAAAGAGAATCCAACCTTACTCTTAGCTGATCACAAATGTGCTTCAGAGCCACAGGATGGTGCAAAGAGTATTTTTATTGCTCTCCCCTTGGTTCAGAGGGAGGTTCTGCTATTCTTCCTCCCCCCTTTTTCCTTTAGTTCTCATTGCCCCCCCACCTCCACCCCAGGTCCTCATTCTAGTTGTAGCCCTTGTGGTTGAAATCTGTGGGTGCATTCCTGGCTCCATTTACAGAAAAGGATGAGGTAGCTAATTATATTCTTCATTATAAAATATCTGGAAGACCACAGCTTCTCATTTGCTAATACCTATCAGCTTTTAAGCATATTATTAAGAGCTAAACTCTATGGAGTTCTGGCTGTTGTAGGCACCAAGCACCTTACATGTATCTTCTCATTTAAAGTTCGTGAAAACAAGGTGTTACGTGTGATACTAGGAAGGTGAGACATAGAGTCACATAGATCACTCATAGAGACTTCAGAACCCAGATCCAAGCTCCCAAGCTATCTCATGCTAGAGCTGGTAGGGTGTGGAGTGGTGGAGAGATTAAGGGAGTAAGGGAAAGACTTAGAATGTGCACAGTTGCTGGTAAGACCCACTATAAAGGGGCTGGGCCAAACCAGGGTAATCATGGCAAACCATAGTAACTATGGCAAACATGAAACCCAACAGGAAAAAAGAAGAGGAAGACTTATTGTTTGGAAAATGTACATAAAGTATGAATGTAGAAAAAAAAGTTGCATTAGGAAGTTGCCTTATCAAATATTTATAAAGTGAACTATTAAGGGCCAGGCCTTATGCAGGGTGGAACGATTCAATTTAATTGTTGCCACAAAAGAGACAGAAAGAGATTTAGGAATGGATAAACCCATAAAGAACCATAAGCCTTATTAGCTGAAGATTTACAGAAAAGAGGAAGTAGTTTATTCCAACAGGGATGGGGCTTGGGGTCAGGAAGGATTTCACAGGAGTGTCATTGGCTGGAATGAGAACCTCAATTTCTAGTACAATTGCAGTAACAACAAGGGACATTAGAATCAGCATTTTCCTTAATTCTTTCAGCGAAGCCTGGCAGTACCTAGAAGCCACTCACAGACATCTGAGTGATATTCCTGGTCACACCCCCCTCATCAGTACAGTGGGAGCACACTGTTCACTACCAATGCTTAATGAAGTGTAGAGATTAAATCCACACACAGTCACATAAACCTGCCTCAGATTCAATAACTAAATAACATCTATTCTTTGTTCCAGAAAGGTCAAGTTGTCATAGATATAAAGAGGATGTTTGACAGAGAATTGGGTTTACATTTCAGTTTTGTTTTCTTTTTAGAGTCTCAGATCCTAATATACACATTACTACTATACACATATTACCAGACTTCCCCCTCTCTGAACTTGATCATCACAGAGTTAGAATAAACTGAGGAAAATGTGATGGAGTAGAAAGGACACTGGAACTAGAGCTCGTTGATTTGCATCCAGTTTTGACTCTGCCGTTTGCTGGCATTACTTTAACACACTCATCTGTAAAAATGGGTTTCATTATATATACAAAATAAGTTGCTACTCTAAAACTGGAAAAGAAGCAGGGTTGGCTTCCTGTGATGGGCCCAACAAGGATCTAAAGTAGCAAACCAAGACATTTTCTATGACTTATATCATTTGAAACATGCCAAATTTCAATCAGGCTGGTCTGGGTGCAAACTTCGGGAAGGTATAACGTGAACATAATTAAGATTCAGTTAGTAGGGGAAAAAATAATAGTATTGAATTCTCCTTGGAGAATGATTTTGTGAACAAAGAGATCATATAGGACAGGCGGAGGGGGGTGATCAACCAACTATGGTCCATAGACTAAGGTCAAGGTTTATTGTCTGCTTTTGAACATAAATTTTTGCTAGAACATTTGATTGCCTATTTTCTATGACTGTTACTATTCTGTAATTACAGCATAGAGTAGCTATGGTAGACATCTTATGGTCCACAATACCAAAAACATTTACTCCCTGGCCTTTTACTGAGTTTGCTAATCCCTCATGCAGAAGATCAATCTTTAATTTCTCAGTCTTTGACTTATTCTACCATATTTTCAGAATAAAATATTCCCATTAGCTATCAAATTGGGACTATGGGAGCTCTGATTCTTATCAGAGTATCCATGTGTGGGCTGTAACTATAAATGTCTCTCAATGTAAATGTAGCAACAGAAACTCGAGTTTCCAAGTTTCGAAATGTCTAGGATGAAATACCTGATAAATCCAACACGTTAGTGCTCTGGTGCATACTTGGAGAAGAACACATCAGGCTATCAGAGATTTCCACCACTTAATATTAAAATATATAATTCCCCTCTTCAATCCTATACTTCTAAAGTAATCTTTGGGTAATTTGACTTGTCACGTGTTCCCCAGAGAACTGGTGTCCCCCAGAGAAGTGGACAAGTTGACATCTGTCTGTTTGCCAGTTGTGTTTCTTATTCCTGATAACTGAATTTGTGTCTGGTTTATCTCTGTCAGTCTCTCTGAACCTGCTTTATAAGCCTCAGTTCCCGAGTGGCAGATACGCTTTCTATGTACCAACATGTCAGGTTCCAAACCCGCAGGTGGTCCTCAGAATTACGTGAGCAATGAACACGACTGGAACCTGGTAAGCCACAAAAGCCCACTACTCTGTTTTGATTTCCAGAATGTGTGTGCATTTTTAATCAGCTGAGGGAGAAGGAGGGATTATTCTCTGTGGAAGAGGTTTGTTAATAGAGGAAATACTGTCAAGATGATTTGTCGATTCTTTACAATTGAGGTGGCTGGTAGAAACTTATCTGCCAGTTTCTGTTTAATTCTTGCTTCAATGTCTCTTAAACCTACTCTACCCTTTTCTGTGCTCCCCTACCCTGAGCAGAGCCCTCATCACCTCCCACTTAAGTTTACAATCTAACCCTTCCAAATGATCTCTCAGCATCCTGATAATGGAATGATCTACCCAATAGCAAAGCTAAGCAGTAATTTTTTTCATCAATGTAGCATTTAAACTCCCACATCCTGGGCCTCCCTGGTGATGCAGCGGTTCAGCGCTGGGCTGAGAAGCTGCCCACAGCCTCTACAGCACCGGTTCAATCCCCGGCCCCCGGCAAGGGTCCCACATGGCACGCAGACCTCTCCTGCCGTGCCCACGGTTCCCCTCAGCAGTGTACCTCGTCAGTCTGCCTGTTCTGTTCCCCACTCTGGCTCTGGTGAATTCTCTCACCCTCCTGTGCTTCTGACTGTACCCAGTGCTTGTATAAATAAATAAATAAATCTTAAAAAAATGAATAAAAAAATAAACTCCCACATCCTGCCCCACTGCACCTGACAATTACCAACCACACAGCTCAGACTGGCTCCACCCCACGCTAGTTCCACACACAGCATCTTTATCATCTACCCCTGCAGAGGCATGCACTTGCTCATCCCCCACAACTCCTTCCCTTTTCCATCTTTTTGGAAGTCTGTTTTCCTGCCCCTCTACTCTTTCCCTCTTCTCAGCAGCTAGACGCAGCCAAGTGCCTACTCTCAACACCAACGAAGCCCAGGAGAGAAAGAAAGGTGTGATTTCTCTCACTTGACTAAATGAAACAGCTTGCCCCGGACCTTCTATCTCCACCCCTCCTGTGACTGGAACTTGTTATCAGCAGCCAGCTGGTACTCCCCGATCCTAGAGGATTGGCAAGGTGGAAAGATCTTGGTCACTGAATGACTTCATGGGGCAAATTCGCTCCACTCAACAGACTGCCTGATTCCAGACTGTTATATGAGACAGATTTCTTTCAAGTCACTCTTTTGCAGTTTTTTGTACAGCAGTTTGGCCTTTACCTGAATACACTGGCCTTCATTCCCATGTGCTAATTTTTCAGGCTGTTCCAGCTCTGTTCACTTGGCCAGCTCCAGTTTACCTGTGCCCTTAGGACCAGCCAGAACTAACCCCTCATTGCATGTGCACCTCACAGAACACTGACCTGATTATATCACCAACATCAGACCTCATTCGATGTGGGGCTTGTCTGCGCCATAGCTACACCTCATCAGAAAGGTGATAACTATTTTTTAATTTGGCTTTGAATTCTCAAGAAGCCAAATTTTAGCATGTAGGGCTGATGTGTTTTGAAAGGTAAATGAATAAAGGTACATTCCCTTATGTTCTAGCTTAACAGGTAAGGATATTTGAAGACTTAAGAAGCAGAAAACAGAAAACTAGAGAAAGAGGATAAATGAAAAGGAAGGAAGGAAGGAAGAAGGGATAGGTGGAGGGAGGCATAGACCATGCCCTGAAGGTCTTCTGCATTCTCTCCAGCACCTGGCCTGCTGTAGGAACTCAATATCCACTTATTGATTACGCCAAACCTTTGCTTGTCATTATTGCTTCCTTCTGTCAGAGCCCAAGAAAATGCTATAGAAAGCCACTCAGGAGACTAAAAGAATAGTCAGGGTGGGTGTCATATTGACTGTTAATTAACACCTACCATTCAGATCATTGATTGAAAATTTCTCCATTAGATGTATGCTTTGTTTCATTTCATGTATCTTAGCTTATAAAATGTCTCGGGATGATATGAGAATTGCTATTTCTTTATTTCATCTGATTTTCAAACAGAAATGTCAAAGGAGATTGCTTCTCCACCTGATCCTATTTATTTCCTATAGTCCTGCCCATCCACAAGGCTCTGCAAATATAGTACATGTTGCTTATGGTAACACACATTAGAGGAAGAGCTGGGGAACTCAGTGGCCTTTAATTATTCAGGATTTAATTGTACATGCATGGGCAATCAATATTTGTTCATCTTAATCTGATTACCAGCTAGTGGTGTTCGGTACCTATCAACAGGATAACAATATGACACATTTCATAGACTTCCCCTAGAGTCCTCTAGCAAGCTTACTGGAAGGATTCTAATCAGCTAATGAACTTATCAGTGGCATTTTCAGGAACCGAGACACCTTCCTGCACCTGCATCCCTTGACCATATTTGTCTGACATCTTGTGGCGGCAAGGAACATGACAGTCTAGAAGCCCAACATCTGCACCCGGTGCAGACAGCATCTCTGCATGCTAATGTCAGCATTACAGTTAGAGCAAACACAAAACTGCTTAGAAGATGTGTGACATGTAATTATTTCATCTAATTAAAATGGAAACTAGCCTTTTCTTTTTATATTTATGAGGCGAGTTGGAACATGTGGTTCAATTCTTCTCAGAAAGGAAAGGGGCCTCTATGTGGGCTGAACAATATCTGGCTTGATGTCAATTGCCTTAGCTACAAAACACTTCTGTGGAAATTCCACCAAAAATGAGCATGGTTCATTGGAAAGAGTAAAGAAAGAGTATCTGGGGTCAGCTCCTCTGGGAGAGGGGATTTCGAGAAGGAACTGTTGGAACAAAAAGTAAAGAAACCTCTGAGTACTGAACAGGGGAATGAATAAAAGGTTTCATTTTCGACACTGATTTGGTATAAGGGCTGTGGCTCATGAAATTTTTTTCTTAGCATTAGAAACATTTCTTCAAAACCAAAGTTAGTGTGGAATCATATAAATGTAAAACAGACAAAGCGATACAGATATTTGGAGGAAAAGAGGCGTCTGAGCCCCACTGTCTTAACTTCCCTTACTCCTTACCCCAGGACACCTCCCCAAACCTAGGTCTTTGGGGGAAAAAAGCTTGAAAACCATTGTCTGGATGGAAATAGTATTAGATTTGAAATAGAAGTCTTAGCTTTGTATCCCAACTTTTCCTAGAAGCTGAGCATCATTTAATAAGTCATTAACCTTTCTAAACCTCGGGTTCTTCATCTATAAAATAAGGGAAATAATATTTATTCCACAGGGCTATTGGGAACATTAAGAAGCAATAAAATGAAAGTGCCTTGTAATTACTAGACAAATGATCGTGTTGTCATCACTAGACATCCACAATGGGCAGTCACGTAACCAAGAGGAACAGCCCCAGACAGCTCCTGCCCTGTCTTCTTGCCAAGTTTCAAGGAAATCCAGAAGAATTCTTTGGAAGTCTTGAGGAATAAATATGTCTCAGAGTAGCTTAGAATAGCTAAGACCCAGGAGATGACGCCAAACCTTGGCATGTCAGACCTCTGGATGCATTTTGGTTCATAATCATCACTGGCTTACGAAAGACAGTGTCCCTGAATCTGCTAACCGCACCCTCCCTATATCTCAGCCAATCAGAAGATCAATATTTGTACTTCTTAAAAGAAGTTGTTATAGGTACAGAGGCACAGAGAGGTTGTAACTTATCCCTGAGTACAAAAGTCCATGGCGCACCTATCACCTGAATTCATTTCTCTTGGGACTCCAGGGATCCCCCCACCTGCCCAGGACAGCCTGCCTCAGAAAGGATGACAATGCATTGGGGGGCAAACTCCTCTATTAATGAAATCCCCTGCAGGTAATTTAGTAAGGCAACGCCAGAGTCCCTCCTGGGAGCTGGGAGCTGGGATAGAACAGCACAGAAACAGCGTTTGCTTCCCTTGAGAATTTAATGAGTGGGGAATGGAATGTGTTTTTTCCTTTGGCAAATAGGATTGGGTGATATTTCTAGGTGTTTCCAAGAAAGCAAAAATCTTGACATCCTGATTGATCAGTAACAGGATGCTCCCTGCCCCACCCAGAGGCCTCTGACTCTGAAGTGCAGCCCCTGAGGGTGTGATACCAGGTCAAGAGGTGAAGCAGGCCAAGCCCCATGATGCCAGCTGGGTGTTGTCAGGGAGCTGGATGGCAGACAGTCACACACAGAAGACCGGCTTATCCCACTGCACACCTTTAACACATTAGAACAAATTCTCCACAGAAGATAGAGCATCTCCGGGGGGGGGGGGGGGACTTAACAAATAAGCTGTCAGATATGTGGTCCTGACCCCAGAAAGAGGCTATAGCCCAGATCAGATCAGATCCCACCAAGCCTTCATTCTAGGCTGAAAATGATATGGTGGTATTATGCCATTAAAGGTAATTTAAAAGAAAATGGATATTTAATTTAAAGATTAGTTCTGGCAAGACGAAGCCCTGTCTTTACCAGCATCGAAGCTATTATATAAACCACCAAAATCAGAACCATGGGCAATCTTGTCTATTAATGGTCCAGACATGTGTGCCTTTTCTTTCCTGCTCTTTAATATTTGCTATTTCCTTTATTTGAACCAAAAGGAAAAAAAGCTCCGCAGAAATAGAACATGTTGCACTTGAATTCAGTAAGGTGTTTTTTTTTTTTTTTGGTTTTTTTTTTTTTTTTTTTAAGAGGGAGCCTTCTGAGGCAAGATGATAAATGGCTAATAAGAAATGGCTGCCTAGGGGCAGCGAGGAGGGGCTACCCAAGCACAGGAGAATTGGGGACTCAATAATGGATAGCAAAGAGGAAGCAACTGATTCATTTTTAAGGAGAACAAGCTGGATCCTGGGGACTGTGGAAGGTAGTGCATGGCTTCTCCGTGCCTGCCATGATGCATGAGCCTTGGCTAGGACCCTAGCAAGAACAACACAGAGGCAACTCTCCTAAATTAGTCACTGGGGCTGTTTGATTTGCTTCTGTGCCAGATGTTCTCTGGTTGATCCCTGCCTGGCCCATATGTCCTCTGGAACAGGAGAACGCACAGGGCCGGGGGCCATCACTTCAGAGGCCAGAGTGGCTAATGGCGTCGTCGGCAGGAGGTGTCGCCTGGCTGGGTTTTCACTGCTTCCCTTGGAGATCAAGGGTGTTATGTAAACAGCACACCTGACTATTCCCAGGGCAGGTTCAGGGCAGCCAGGCAGCCTTGATACCCACCGAGCTCTGGGGAGCTCCACAAAGCCCCTCACCCTCCCCTCATTGTTATTTGCCCTCCCTTTCTTTTTATCCCCTTCATAAGTAGCCCCCATGGAATTTTATGTTCAAAGCGGGGCCCAATCTGGCCTGTTCCCACTAGCTATATTTTCCTGCTGTCTACTGAGCTGAGGGCTGGGGGGCTCTGCTGTCTCCTGAGTGAGGGGTGGAGGGGATCGCCATTCTAAGCTGGCAGTGGAGATAAGAGAGGGGGTCTCTTGGGCCTCGCCAGTGGCACAGCGGGTTCAGCTCAGCGCTGTGAAGCTGTCTGCAGCCTCTGCAGCATGGGTTCGGTTCCCAGCCGGCTGGGAGATTTCCACATGGCAGGCAGACCTCTCCTGTCTCGCCTGCTGCTCCCTGGGCATCTTTCCCCTGCTGGCCAATCAGAGGAATTCTCTGCAATTTTGAGGTCAAAAGTAGGGACAGAGGGGCCTCTCCAGTGGCTTAGTGGGTTGAGTGCAGCGCTGTGAAGCTGTCCGCAGTCTCTGCAGCACGGGTTCAATTCCTGGCCAGCCAGGGAGAAACCCACATGGCATAGCAGACCTCTCCTGTCTAGCCTGCTGCTCCCCTCAGCAGTGCTTTTGGTCAGTCTGCCTGTTCTGCTTCCCACTCTGTCTCTGGTGAATCCTCTCACCCTCCCGTAACTCTGACCTGTACCCCAGCTCTGGTATAGATGAATAAATCTTAAAAAAAAAAAAAGTGGGGACAGAGTCATTGGACTCCAGGTGTGGGATGTGACCCGGGGTCTAGCAGAGGCAGAAAGCAGAGAACCATGGTGGAGGCTGGGCAGGCTCTGCTTCTAAGGACCCCAGCCCTTCCTGTTCAGCTGCTGATACTGCTTCAATTACATAGGATACTCCCACATCCTTCTAGTAAATTACTGTTTTTGCCAAAGCCATTTTGAGTTTCCTTCCTTGAATCTGAGTCCTGTCAAATAAATGGATCACATCAAATGGAAACAGGACAGTGCCCTAAATCACCATGTTTTTGAAAGCTACCCTTTGATTAACTAATTTGCCAAAAAATCAATTTCTCAAATAATCTTTTTGCTGAGAGACCTATGCATGACTTGAGTATTTCCCCAGGTTCTGGCTGAGCCATGGCTTCTCTGAGGCTTATATTTTAGCACTTGGCTCTGATGTCACTCAGACTCTTATGAGTTGAATGTCAACTTCTTACAGATTTCACATCTTCCATGCTCAGGACATTTTGAAGGGTAGAAGTCTTATATGCAAATTAAATGTATTTCCCTTAAATACAGACTTTGCACCTTCTAATTTGGGAACTTATACCCCTGCTTCTGTTTTTACCTCTTCATTTTCTACTGCTTCTGCCTTGTGCCCCACTTTCGTCCATACTCACAAACTGACAGACCGTTTGACAGCTGACAGACTATTCCAGAGCCCACTAAAGAATCCATCTGAGCCATGTCAGTGATTTAATCATTTGGCAACTTAGTCTTCAGGTGAACCATCAACAATTAATTTTCAATGACTGGACCAAGGTCCCTTCACCATCAAGAACGAGTTGAAAAAATGAAATCCAAGAGGGACCTACACAATTTCCCTTTTTTCTCTTACTTCTCTTTCCCTGTTCATTGGACCCACCTCTGAATCTCCTACTTGTGAATCTCCTGGACTCCCAAGGCAAATTCTGAGCCTTTGATCTGAATCAGGGGTCTGAGCTCTACTAGCTTAGTTTCCCTGCACCCTCCTCCCCCAAATTCTCAAAGCCAGGCCTTTGAGAAGGCATGTACTGCTGCTGGGAAGGAGTGTGGCTCCCCCTTGGGATACGCCTTGTTGATTGCATTATCCCTGCCCTTGTTAGAGATGGAAGGTCTCCTTCACAACCTACCAATCGCCTAATTAATGGTACTGGTTATTTTTTAGTTAATTATCTGTTTACTATGTTCTTCCCCACTAAAGGAGTCCCCTCTAATTTGCAGGAACCATTTAGCCTGGTGTCATTTCTGTCACCGGGTGCCTGGCCAGTGCACAGCATCTTTTGGGGACCCTCCTGCTTACACTGACCTGGCACTGCCTCACTTAAGCCCTCGGAGTCTTCAGCAGCAGGGGACCGGGCAGGCTCTTGGCACCGACGCCCTTCCAGTGTCTCTGGCTCTTCTGCAGGCTGGAGAACTCAGGAGAGCCCATCTTGCCTGCCAGACTCCTGCTTTCAATTTTTTAATGACAGCACCTTTTACCTTATATCCTTGTTCCCTGTCTCTGGATAAATCTTTGCCATTTCCGGGAGGGAAATGAAACGCAGGACACAGTCATCTGACTTGACAGGAGAAGGGGACTAAGTGGAAGGCTTCAAAAGGAGCAGTTGGATAGAACCAGGGGGACCAAGGACTGTGGAACTTGGCCGTGTTGGGGTCAATTTCAGTGTCTGTTATTGATGCATCACGTGATATAAAGACCAGCTAACGGCACACTAATTGTGAGCGCAGCGTCACTCAGAATGAAAGGAAAACCCAGGCCTCCCTGGTGGTACAAGGGGTTAAACACAGCATTGTGAAACTATCAGCAGCCTCTGCAGCATGAGTTCGATCTCTGACCAGCCCGGGAGCTACCCACATGGCACAGCAGACCTCTCCTGTCTCATTCGCTGATCCCTCGGCAGTGTATTTCAGTCAATCTGCCTGTTCTGTTCCCCACTCTGTCTCTGGTGAATCCTCTCACCCTCCACATCTCTGGCCTGTCCCCCAGTTCTTGTTTTCATGAATAAATAAATCTTTAAAAAAAGAAAAAGAAAAACCAAGCTTGAGATAAATTATAAAGGCAAGTTTCTACCAGGCCAGTTGTCAGAAGAAGAGCTGTCTCTCGCCTTCCCTGCTTCTCTCTCCCACACTCACCTGCGCCTTCTCTGCTCTGACTGTCTTGCACCAGCCAGTCTGGTCGCTGAGATGGCTGACCATTCTTCTGAGCCCACCTGGACTTTCTAACTTTTCTTCCCATGATTAAGGGGCTCAGTCTCTGCATCCAGTTCTGAGGCTACAGGGGATTCCTTTTGGTTCATTTTAGACGGGGTTCACATGGAAACTGGCACTTCCAAGTCCAGGTAGGGGGTGTCAGGGAAAGAAAAGTGAGACCAATCCTGTAAGGACTGGGGTGCTAATGACACTCCCCTAAATCCCACGGGAAAATGGGTGATGTCCAGCCCAGAGCAGGGTCTCACTAATTTCTTCCTCCCCTGTGGGGTCACACACAGTCACTCAGAGATTCCACACTTGGAGTCTCTGCCTGAGGTCACAGTCCTGGCCTCTGGGGCTGCCACCTTCTATTGCTCTCAGAGACAAAAATGTCCTAGAAAAGTATGAAGAGACTTCTCATTACTGTTCATCCTCAGGTCATACCAGAGTCTGGCTGGACACAAGAGTCCTCTCCACAGCTTCCCCCTTGGACCTGGTGAAAGCAAACCTCCAATTCCTACACAGACAAAGTGGACTCCACAGCACCCCACAGCACCCCACTCCTGAGCACAGCCTATGTCTGCTGTGCCCACCTGCTTTCTCAGACCTTGGTCCCCTCAACTTAGATTTGAGTTGTCGAATTTAACAGTAAAAATATAAGGCACAAAGGGGCTCCCTGGTGGTGCAAGGGGTTAAGCGCTGCACTATGAAGCAATCCTCAGCCTCTGCAGCACGAGTTCGATCCCTGGCCAGCCAGGGAGCAACCCACATGGCGCAGCAGACCTCTCCTGTCTCCCGCTGCTCCCCTCAGCAGTGTATTTCATCAGTCTGCCTGTTCTGTTCCCCACTCTGTCTCTGGTGAGTCCTCTCACCCCCCCCCCATCTCTGGCCTGTATCCCAGCTCTTGTTTGCATAAATAAATAAATTTAAAAAAAATATATAAGGCACCCAGTTAAGCTTCAGAAAAGCAGCACACACTTTTAAGTGTGCATCCCAAATATCTACTGTTTACCTGAAATTCAAATTTAATTAGGTGGCCTCATTTTGTCCAGCAACACGCCATTTCTGTTTTCATTCTCTGAAGGGGTGTCTCTTCCCCTCACCGATTCTCCTAACCCAAGCAAGCCTGGGCCCGTGGCAGGGGTGGGGGTGGGGGGTGGATGTTTAAGAAAGTGAATCCTGCCCAGCCTCTGAGGCAGACAGGTGGTTTTAACCACAGTCCTGTCCTTACTTGTCTGACCAACTTCCTGCATCGGCTTTACCTGCCTAATCATTCACTCGGGGCACTAGCCCAGCCCGGTCCACAGCAAACCATGTGCTTGGCCCCAAACCAGCTGTTTCTGTTGCCAAAACAGGCACCAAGCTGGCATATGCATGAATAGGTAAAGATAATAATTCAGTCCTTTTGATTTCGAGCCCCTGTTTATATCTCCTTCTAGAAGAGTGATGATTCTGGAAACAAAGACTCAGTCAATGTCTTGTACTATTTCATTTCCTCTCTTCTTTCCTAGGCAGCAGTGATAAATTCCAGAAAATCTCATTGGCCCTCATTTTCTATCTTTGTCATCAGATTATTTATACTGTTTTCTTAAGGTCCTTCTGGGGTTGGTTTGTTTTGTGTCCCCAAAGCTACAGAGTGCCTCACTGGGGTAAGAACGAGGAGGGGCAGAGCGTGTTTGGAATTCTCAAGTTGGAGAAAGCATAAAGGACTTGGTTCACATTCCTGAAGAAGGCCACAGTCGGGAGGCCAGTAAATCATCACTTAACATCATAATTAATTCTTACAAACTGCACCTTTAAGAAAAATGATATATTGGAAGTAGATCCTAGAATAACACGATCTCACTCAACATCATTTTGTTATGAGCTTGAGGAGAAAAAAGAAATCCCAGCCGATGTCGAAGAAAATGGCATTATTTGTGGACCTACTGTATATCCTAAATAATTTCATTAGACTTTATGGCTTCTAGAAGCCACCTATTTTCATCTAAGACTTACAGAGTTGTAATTTAAATCATCAGAGGAGGCCTCCCTGGTGGAGCAGGTGGTTGAGCACAGCACTGTGAGGCTGTCCTCAGCCTCTGCAGTGCCGGTTCGAGCCCCACCAGCCTAGCAGCAATACACATGGTGCAGCAGACCTCTCCTGTCTCGCCCGCTGCTCCCTCAGCAGTGTATTTTGTCAGTCTGCCTGTTCTGTTCCCCGCTCTGTCTTTAGTGAATCCTCTTATCCTCCCATGCATCTGGCCTGTACCCTGGCTCTTGTATAAATAAAATAAATCTTTAAAAAAAAATCATCAGAGGGCCCTAAAACACAAGGCAAATCCCACGCACCTAATAATTTGAACAGGTATGAGGTAGGAAAAGATCAGGAAACTGAGCCAGCACAGCTTGCCAGTTGCCAGAGGAACACCTGCTCCAGCCACTATTGAAAACGGAACATCTCTCCAATTAGAGAAAGAAGGAAAATCCTCTGTCATCACAAATGAAATATTTGGTGATTGAATGATCTTTTGCATCAAGCTCATTTTGGTGGGAGTTACAAATACAAACATCAAAAGATTTTTTTTCATCGCTCCCAAGAGGGAGCAGATGTTAATTAGAATGAAATTGTAGCAAGGCAGACTAGATTCCTTTCCGTTCTGGTGTTGCATTATTAGTTCATCACATCCACTTGGTCAGCACTGCAATCTGTGCAGAAAATAATCTACACAAATAGCTAGGTCTCTGCTCAAAGTGTGGCCCTGGTCCAACAGCATCAGCTTAACCCAGGGACTTGGGAAAAAATAGCACTTCTTGGGTCCTGGCCCTGGACCATGGAATCAGTAGCCTGAGGTTTAACGTGCCCAGCAGGTAATGGTGAGGTATTACTGTGACCACCTGCATGATCTTGTAGATGAAGCTGACACTCATTCACTCTTAAGCTTTTTGACATTTTAATCAAAGCATTTTTTTTTAACATGTCAGGAGACGAATTTGGTCCTTTGCTTTAGTTGTAGTGAACTTGGAAGTCCAAGTGGGATTAACTCAGGACCCAATGGACCCAGAAAGTTGTTTAGTTATTTATTTGCAAACCTCTTCAACAACAAAAGCACTATCCTCTCACTCCCTACCCTTATTTGGAGTTCCAGGGGGAGGGGATGGGAAGAGAGGGGGAGGGAGGGAGGGAGGAAGAGAAAGAGAGAGAGAGAGAGAGAGAGAGAGATTTCTGGAAACCAATATGGAGCAACAGCGAAAGAAAGCAGATCTGTCAGGGGCTGTGGTACTACCTTCAGGTACTTTTCCTGACCTCAATACAGCAGATATGTCAGTCAGCTTACCTGAGAAAAGGTGAAAAGAGGCATCCCTGGTGGCGCAGGGGTTAAAGTCTCAGCTCTATGGAGCTATCACTAGTCACTGCAGCATGAGTTTGATCCTCAGCCAGAGAGTTACCCACATGACCTAGCAGACCTCTCCTGTCTCGCCCACTGCTCCCCTCGGCAATGTATTTCAGTAGATTCACCTGCTCCCCACTCTGTCTCTGTGAATCTTTTCACCCCTCACACCTCTGGTCTACACCCCAGTTCTTGTATGCATAAATAAATAAATAAATAAAATCTTTTAAAAAAGAGAGAAAAGAAAAGGTAAAAGTGAGATGGTGGAAAGACATCTGTGTTCCTCACAAGATTTTAAGACATCTATACTCTGTGTGAACAACAGGATTGGAGGCTTCTCTTGGGACTGAGAGGACTGCCAATGTTAATTTGATCAAATGTTTATAACTTCTGCATCATCTAGCATTTTCTTCATCTTTCACTGTAATATTTTATGGACACTCTTGACATTAGAAGAGAAGATTCACACTCTGATTTTTTCCCTAGACATGGCATTATGAAATGAGTCCTAAATGTTACCAGGTGGGGAGTTCCCCACCCCCACTCCATGAGAGGAGATTTCCTAAAATGATGAGGAAGGCATTCAATTTTTTTTTTTTTACTCAGTGAAACTCAAACACTTTCGAATGAGATCTCAGCTGCGTTCTAGAATGTGTAAATGTCTTGGTTTTCGTGGTGTAAGACTAGGGTTTGGATTCTGCCTCAGAGGTCCAGAGGCATGAAGGAGGCTGTCCGGTCCGGGACCCAGGCCATTATCACTCACTGAATCCCGCCTTGTAAAAACCAACCTCAATCTCCATTATTTTTGCCCTGTTCTATGGCTGCTAATTAGAAACGCATCTATTTTTGAACCTCTGGTAATTGGTATTGATCTTAACTACCCTTTCTTGGTTGGGGTTACAATACTGTCTTGAGGTATGACTGGGTGTGGGTTGGAAAATGAATGCGTCATATCATACTTTCTGGTATTCCCAAATACACCTTTGCATTAAATTGTGTTCACAACTTCCTAAGCTTAAGAAGTCAATTACCAAATAGCAGACACACATCACACACACACAGAGTGCTTTGAGATTTTGAGTTTTTGTCTGTAAGACTGAAATTTTCTACTTTCTACTTTTGTCATCAGAAAAAAAGAAAATTATTTTGTAGGTAATAAAATGATTTAGTTTCGAAATGACCCACCCATATATTTATTAATTATGGCTATAGTTTTAGCACATATCCAGAAATTCTTGCTACTTCCTCCTCCAAGAGGTGGAACTTGATTTCCTCCCATGAGTGTGGGCTGCTCTTTCCATCTCTCTTCTGGGAAAAAGAAGAACAGTATCTTCACAGTAGGGCAAGCTGGAAGGTACCAGCTTAACCAATCACGTCTCCAGGGTCAGTCATGTTGACATTACATGGATACCTTTTGCTAAGAAGACTACTTCACCTCAGTGGCAATCTTTCCCAGAATCCATAACTCCAGTTTGATCACGAGAAAACATCTGGCAAATTCAGAGTGAAATTCCACAGAATACTCTGTAAAATACCAAGGTTGTAAAAAGAAAAAGAGACTATGATAGATTAGAAGGGATTAAGGGGGCCAAACTCCTGAAATCAATGGGGTGTCCTGAACTGTGTTCTGCAAGAGAAAATGGATCTTAGTGGAAAACAGGGTGAAATCTAAATAAAGCCTGTACCAATGTGAATTTCTGTTTAAAAAAAGTGCACTAAGCTAAATAGATGTTAGCATCAGGAGAGGGTACATGGGAACACTGTAGACTATTTTTGCAACTCATCTGTGAATTTCAAATGATTTCAAAATAAAAAAGGTAAAACTATAATATGGTTATTGGACATGTATCAAAACACTAAACCAACCCTTTATCCATTGTAAATCATATACCCAGGCAGCTATTATATGAGGGCATTGCAGTCAATCCTAACAGATATAAGAGCTCTCAAAACTTCAAGTATTGTTGTGAAGACCCCATGGGACCAGCTCATCCTAGGAAGACTTGTGAAACCACCTCTCTGGGGGAAGAACTGTTGGAACAGGAATTCTGCTTGCAGCAATGCCCTGCCCAGCTCCATTGTTGAGCTCCCTCTCTCCTGACCGCCCCACTGTGGCATTCATCACACCTTTCTTGTCGGCTGCCCTAGAGAAGAAAGCATCTAAATATTCAGCCATTTTCTCTCTTCCAAGGGAACCCGCCCAGCCAATCTGCTTTATTCTCCATTTGTCATAAACACAGGACAAGGACATTTAAAATCCATTTTGCTTGGTTTTGTTTTTTCCTCCCAGAATGAAAAGAGCTCTTTACCTCTGAGGGTTTATGTTCCATTATTTCATTGGCATTGATTTCTTTGCCACATAGCCCAGCTTCTTTCAAAAGCGTGAAATCTGTCCTC
Source organism: Talpa europaea (assembly GCF_964194135.1). NCBI lineage: Eukaryota > Metazoa > Chordata > Mammalia > Eulipotyphla > Talpidae > Talpa > Talpa europaea. The sequence continues at coordinate 105,063,265 of NC_140076.1, forward strand.
ACTATCCATTGCCACTGGAGTTCATTTTCTATACTAGTTCCCAGGCATACTTTCTCTTTTTTTTTTTTTTGAAAAACAAAGGATCCTACCCATACAGCAATCTTGCTCACAACCTATTTCAGGATGACATCTGACCCAGGAGTCTTGCATCCCGGCTCAGTTGTTACTTGTACAGTCATCACCAAGATTCCCCTGTGAGCAAAGAACCACACGTCCCCCGTGGGTTGCAAAAGGCATAATTGAATAGACAGGAATGGTAACAGGTATTCAGTATCTACAGAGCACCTCTCCTTTGGCAGCTGTTGGCACTTCATCTTTATGATAGCAGAGGAAGGGGAAGATAAAAATACTGAAAAAAACAGAGGAGAATGTCTTGGACATGAGGCCATTAATTCTTACAAGGTGCACAGGCAAGTCAGGAACAGAGGGTGAGAACGAGAAGAGACCAATCACATGGCCAGTTGCCCCATCTTCAGAGAATGGAAAGTGAATGGGAAGAAAGAAAATCTGGACCCAAAGCTTGGAGCCCGCAGAAATCTGGAGATTGGGGACCAATCTGTGCTCCCAAGGGTTCTGACATTATTTTTTGTTTTGTTTTGTTTTGTTCAAAGATTTATTTATTTATGCATATTAGAGCTGGGGTATAGGCCAGAGATACAGGGGGTGAGAGGATTCACCAGAGACAGAGTGGGGAGCAGAACAGGCAGACTGACTGAAATACACTGCTGAGGGGAGCATCGGGCAAGTCAGGAGAGGTCTTCCATGCCGTGTGGGTAGCTCCATGGCCGGCCGGGGATCTAACTCAGACTGCAGAGGCTGAGAATTACTTCATAGTGTGGTGCTTAACCCCTCGCCACCAGGGAGGCCCTGACATTATCATTTCGGTGGAGAAACTGGGTTGTGTTCAGAAATAAGTCTCCTGAGTAATTGTGAGCTGAGCTGGGAGACGAGATCATTGTTGACAGAGTACACAAAGCCAATGTCTAGCTACTGAACTCCATGCCTCCAGCTCATCAAGATAGTGCCCACTTCAACTAAAATGGAAACTCATTTGCTTCAAAAATAAAAAAAACAAACCAGAAGCAAAACCGTATTGATCTTACTTGTTTAGCATGTTTGCTTTACAGAAAACATTTTAACAGATTGAAAAAAAATCATCATTCCTTCCCTTAGCAAATCAATTATTTAAGTGACCTTCCAGGAGTTTCCGGTATTTGACCATTTTTAAAAAGTTATAATCATAGCCCCCTCAAAAAAGATTTTTGAATTTTGTTCTTTTTTTAAAAATTATGTTCTTTAGCCTTAAATTACAAAGCATTTGCTAAGCTGATATAAAATATCCATAATTATTGCACTGAATAACTGTACAACATTCAATTTTGTTAGTATACTCTCATTTACATAACTGCCACCACTGCTGGCTATGAACATGGTTTCTGAATTTTTGCTGTTATAAACCAGACTTCAATGCATATAACTCTTCTCTTTCTCTGGATAATTTATTTGGGATAATTTCTCAGAGGTTGAATTTGAAGTTTAAAAGTCATGTTTTACAACAATTTTACAACTCATAAGTAATTTTCCAGAGGCATTACCTATCATATGTTTCTTTGTTTAAATGGTCAAGAAAAATGGAGCTAAATGTGAAATAGATATGCAGCTTTGCTTCGGTTGAACACTAGAGCTATTTATCAAACTGTCTGCTGGACACCTCTATTTGGATGTTCATAAGTATTTTAAATGCAACATTTCTATAGCTCAATTTGTATTCTCCCCAACTCCTCACCCTGTTCCTGGCATTCACCCCAGTGTTTAAGTCAGGCACCAAGGAGCCATCCTTGGCTCCTTCTTTGTCCTCACTTCTCATGGAGTCAATCATTACGTGCTATGGCTTCTATCTCCCATGCATGTCAAACCTGACTATTCTCTAGACACTCGCACCTTCTGCTCTGGTGCAAACCCCCACCGTCTCTCACTGAGACCACAGTACTAACCACCTAACTGGACACCTGTTCTCCTCCTATATTTTTCTAATCATTCTTGCTGCTCCCAGACAGATCCTTCTAATGTCTTGCCTTCTTGTACTAAGAATGCCTTCTTTTCCCACTTGCCTTTGCGTTAAGTGTAAACATCCCACCATTATTTACAGAGCTACCTGGGAGCTGACCCCTCCCTGTTGCTCCAGTGTCATCTCCTTCCTTTCTCTGCACCAGCAATTCTTATCTTAGTTCAGTTCCCAAAATGTCCCCTATTCTTTCTTGCTCTGGGACATACCTGGGACATACGTGCATTTCTCTTTCACCCCCACCCAACTTGCCTCCATTTATCTAATCCTATTCACTCTTTGCATCTTAAATCTCTCTTTCTCAGAAAGAGCCCCCACATCACCTTTACTACAAAGTGTCATAGTAAGGGAGATGTGCTCTCACCTGATTACTTGATAGCATCTATCTGCTCTGCCATATGATGAGCTCCGTGAAGGTAAGAATTGGTTTTTGTCTTGGTCACACTCTGGTCTCGTGTCCGCAATGTGCTTGGAACCTAAGGTACCCAACATCTATTTGAACAATGAATGAATAAATGAATGACTTAACCATCCCCCAGACCCTATTTTAAGATGGTCCCCATAAGATTAAATAGGATATTCCAAAAATCCACACTCAAAGGTCTTGCTTATGGCTGCCAGCTTCATGCGCGATATTACATATGCACTAAATGGCAAAAGGAATATTTTAACAGTTATTTTCCTCCCTGAGCTGGATAGATGGTTAGTACTTTAGCAGACCAGTGACTAAAGGTAAAGCTAATCCTACATATTTTCTTCTCTCCTCTGCCTCTCAGACTTGTCCTTTTGGAAAGCAGTGATAAAGCAGATGGATTTAGTTTTTATGTCAGTCATCATCAGCTGAGTGGAGGTTTTTGTGTGAGCGAAAAGGCTAGCATTAAATTGATTGATGGTTCATTTTTCCTATTTGCTCCTTGGTCATTGGAGTGACACCGGAGGGCTGTCTAGTTAGAGGTGTGTGAAACAATTGCTATGACAAAGGCTATTACAGACACAGAACTCATTGCTTGTAATTGATCCTTGGAAATGAGCATATTCACACTTGGTCACCAATAAACTTGTGTGCTGAATTGCTTGGGAAAATCTATCTGGCGCTTATTCCAGGACTAAAAGAAAATCACATCAGTGTATAATCTCAGGGGGCAATTTATAATGGTGTTTTCCCACCTTTCATTACAAATGGGAAATAACAAATAATCCACATGTATATGAACAGTTTCAGCTTTGCATTGTCTCCATGTCTGGTCCCACATTGGGTCCTGCAAGATATGCAAATCTGTGATTTCCACACGCCACCTTGGCACAGGTGTGTGTCCTATCAGCCCTAATTCTTATATCCTATTGCTGTTAGCACTTCTTTTATTAAAACGTCTAAGGTTTTTGCCCCTGAAGATGAAGTTCCAGGAAGGAAGAAATAATTCTGCAAGCAGATCCAATATTGTCTGTTCGCATTTTACTTTCCCCTTGGGACTGGCTCACAGAAAATTCCTCTGCCACCAAGCTGCCCCCAGAAATGACTGCACCCCCCAAATGCTTCAGACAAGTGGGGACAAAATCTTCTGTTTCTGGCTTTCCTAAGCCTGGTTGTGCTTATAGAAAGAAAAAAAAAGTACGAAGGGAGCACGAAGAAGAGATAAAGACAGAGAAGGTGAGAATCAAAAAGCAGCCCGCTTACAAAGTGCAGATTTCTGAGCCTGCCTAAGCCACCAGCCAGAGCTGGAGGTTCCAGCTCCTTCTAGTTTTTTCCAGAGGCTGTTGTATTTTCAGCTTAAAGGCACACAACACACCTGACTTCCTGGCTTCTCAGCAATGGCACATTGAATCCCAGAGGAACCTCCATGTAAAGTTCACTTTTATATTTTCCTGCTATTCCTTCCATGCAGACAGTGTCAGAGCATTTCACCTTCTGTTCCCAAGTAGGAAAAGTGAGTCTGAACCAAACTACCATGGGCTTCTGTATCTAGGTCCAGCACTATGAAAAGAGAAGTTGCTTAGGGCCATGGGGCAGGATTCAGAGGAAAGAGCAAGTTCACAAAAGATGGAACATTTCCTGGGGTCTTGTTAAGCAGATCTCTTATTGCTCTTCCTTCTGCTCCTGCACTGCTGATGGGAATGGATACAGATGTGAAATGTGGAGATTAGTTCAAGTCATACCTACCGGCCTACTGGTTGGAAACATCTTCAAGACTCCCGCTGCCTGATTGCAGCATCCATGATGGTGGACAGATGATGGAGCTGGTCATGCTGCCCACGATGGAGGCCACTGACCACTCATGGCTGGTGAGCATTTGCAATGCGCCTAAATCACACTTGATTTGTGTGACTAAGAAAGTGGATTTTATTTTTTGTTTAATTTTAATTAATTTAAAGTTAAAGAGGGGCCTCGCCTGGTGGCACAGGCGGTTGAACGCAGCGCTGTGAAGCTGTCCGCAGCCTCTGTGGCGCCAGTTTGATCCCGGCCCACAGGCGAGAATCCCACATGGTGAAGTAGACCTCTCCTGTCTCACCCGCTGCTCCCCTCAGCAGTGTATTTCATCAGTCTGCCTGTTCTGTTCCCCGCTCTGTCTCCGGTGAATCCTCTCACCTTCCTGCGCATCTGGCCTGTACCCCAGTCCTTGTATAAATAAATAAATAATTCTTTAAAAAAATAAAGTTAAAGAGGCTAATATATCGGACAATATAGCTGGGGAAACTAAGTGTGGCCAGGACCCAAGGCCCAGCATCTCTGCAACCAGCAGGCTGCTTCTCAAACCACCCAACCCAATGACAGAGACATGCCAGGACCCGTGGCTTCTATGGCCATGAACTTGGCTATGAGCTCTCACAGCATCCTGAAATTTCTCCTATGAGGGACATTTTTGCAACTGTAATTTAGAAATCATTTGTCCTGTTCACTTGTTATTTGTTTTATTGAAAAGGCAATTCTTTCTGAGCATTTGCCTGTCTGTTCCAGGCAGCTAGGAATTCACCATGAACGAAGAGGCAAACCCCCTCTTCTAGGGGCTTGCCTTCTGGTGGCAGAACTAGACCATCAACAAATAAAGAAATAAATATACAGTTGACCCTTGAGCAACATGAGAGTGAGCATGCTGACCCTATGCAGTTGAAAATCCAAGAATAACTCGACAAAAACATAACCACTGGTAGCCTACTGTTGACGGAAGCCTCACCGATATCACAGTCAATTAACACATATTTTGTACGTTCTACTGTATAGTATATTCTGATAACGAGGTAAGCTAGAGGAAAGAAAATGTTGCTAAGGTGATCACAAAAAAAAAAAAACAGAAAATACATTTACAGTACTGTACTGTATTTATTGGGAAAAAAAATCCATAAAGTATGAACCTGTGCTGTTCAAGGGTCAAACTGTATGATATAATAGGGAGCTATAAGAGCTCAGTAGGAAAAAAATAAACAGTATCAGGATGTGGAGAGTAACCCCATGCTTTTTTAGATGGGTGGGTCAGGGAAGATGACTTTGAAAAGCTATTGTTGGAGCAGAGACCTGGAGAAAAGAGAAGAAGCAGGGAGAGCATCCTCTGGGTGGTCTGCTGAGAAATGCAAAACATTTATAAACAAACACAATGCCCAGAGGGGGCAGCTGGGGAAACGCTCTGAGACAGGGTCTGAGAGAACCACTGTTAGCTTGCTTGGTTCCTCCATTAACTCTAAAGACCTGTGAGCACAGAGACCAGGCCTGCCTTGTTCACTGTTTAATGAACTGTTCTCTGCTACCAACACTTTTAACACCAAAGGTGTGGGGTTTTCACACAAGAAATTCTCCTATTCTTTGCAGACACCAGCATAACGGCCTACAAGCCAAGTCAATACTGACACTCAGTTCCCTGAGTTAGTGCAGAAACACCCCCCCGACCCACCCCACCCCCAGCTGAAAAGCTTACTGTACAAGGCTTCCTCCCCACCTCCAATTCAGACACCAATCACGAGGCTCGCTGGCTCCCTGCACCTTCTGTCACATTTGGCTACAAATTGGGGGCTACAAGCCCCCTCCCCAGGTTTGACATTTTGCAATAACAGCTCACAGAACACAGGGAAATCTTTTATTTACTGTCCTCCACTTATTATAAAGGCTACATATGAACAGAGGGGCAGACGGGACTTCTCACGGGGCCAAGGTGGATGTGAGACTATGGAAGACCAGCCTGACCCTGGGAAGGGACCACTGGGACCCTACTCGGCCCTGGGCCCTTCAGCCTAAAGCTGATCTCAGGGACAACAAGGGAGATGGTTCCCATAGCTGCAGCACAGGGAGGGGAAGAGGAGACAGGCCACTGGGATTTCCACTGGGAAATAACAGAGGGGCCTGCTTTGCTCTGCTGGGAAGGTCTCTCTGTCCTGAAAAAGGAAAAAAGCTCCATCAGGACCCTCAGGGAAAGCCCCTCCCTGTAGCTCCCCCTCCTTCACTGTTCCTGACCCACCCCTGCACTTTGAGCAGACCACCCACTGTGTGGCTCGCCAGGACTTTAGGGACCCCAGGGGGGTTTGTCTTTCCTTCCCTGTGTTCCTAGAAGCTGCTTAGTCATCATGGCCGAAGCCGGGGCGGTAGATTGGGAGGAAAGTGTGGAGAACTGAGAACAGAGCCCCAGGGACCCCAGTACGTACAATGTTCCCTCTTGCAGGTGCTGAAACAGGTGTGAAGGGGGAAGGTGGCGGGACACAGGTGCTCTTCAAGCGTCCATACAGGCTTGGCCACTCTCCATCTCTGGAGAATGGACCTGTCCTGTTCCCCTGCCCGCCACTCTCAGAGATCCAGTCCTTGGCTTCAAGCCCCGCAAGGTCACAGAGAGGGGAAGCACCTCCTTGGGGGAAGGAAGGGGTGCAGAGAGGAGCTGGGAGGAGAGAGAGACTCAGCTCACTGGCTCCAGAAGGTCAGGAGCCTCACGCCTCCTAGTTTTACAGAGCAGGATGTTTAAGCAGGAACGGAGAGCCAGCTGAGCGACCCCTGAGTGGAAATCAGGGCAGACGTCTTTTGCAACAGAATCCCTCTGGGAACCAGGACAAAATTAGTAACAGGAATGAGGCCTCCCTTGGAGGATGCAGGAATTGTTGGGTTGAAAATAACCGCAAGGTCATCTGGTCCAGCTGCCACCGATTGCCTGAATGTTTCCAACAAATTTTTGGACAGTTATTCAGCTTCATCCGGGACCCCCACGCTCCAGGCAGTGGCCTCTTCTGATGGTGGATGAGGCTTGGGAAGCCTCCTGGGGCAGTGCTGCTGGGAGGTAGGCCCTGGGGGGCTCAGGCAGCAGCTGGGGCCCAGATGCAGCCCCCATCAGGGAGGTGTAGCCACATGCCCTTGATTTACAGCAGATTCTTGGGGGGATCCAGGTTTCTTCATTTCGGCTTTTCATATGGCTGCTGTAGTGAACAGCTTTAAATTTTCCCCCAGGAGTGGGCAATTTTTGTTGTCCTTGGCTCTTGCTCCTGCAAAAACTCTGGGAATAATGATTTTAGAACTAGAAAGAACTTAACAGTCATCTAATCCAAAAGCCTATTTTGACTTAGAAAAATGGAAGCCTTCATTGAGATTTGGGTGGAATTCAGAGCATATTCCCTGGTTTTTACCTGGTTCTCCTCTGAACCTGCAGTCTGTGGAGTTCTGGGGAGTCACTGCCTCTGAGTCCCCAAGGGTTTGGGGGTACGTGAGTCAGGAACCGAGGGCAAAGATCAATAGGTGTCAGGAATCTATTTGGACATCTGAATGACCAGCCACCTATAGTGCAGGCTGCCAAAGTACGTGAGGCTGCTCCTGACCACAACACCCCCAAACATTTCAGCCCATTGAAGTCTCACTTGCTTTAAAAACAAAGAGCTGTTGGGGACACCTTCTTCTTCCTGTTTGAACCACTCTTCCATTCACAGCTACATTTCTTGAAGTCTACCCTCAGCTTCCATGTTCTCACATTCTCTTCATCGTTCATGCTTTCCCATCTGTCTCATGAGCCCCCAAGCTCCCCAGAACCTGCTCTCTCCAGTGGCCTCCATGTTGTTAATTCCAGTGTTCACTTTGAGTTGCTGCCTTGCTTGATCTCTTAAGATCTGGCAAAGCAGACCATACCCTGCAAATTCTCCTTTTCCTTGATTTCTTTGACATGATGGTCTTCTCCTAATTCCAGGGTGGGGTTTTTTTTGCCTACATGACCAGCGTTCTGTCCCAGACCTCCTTCCTTATCACCCTAAATCTTTCTATGCGCCCACCAACACCAATGACATGGGTTGCCACCTACCCGTGAACTAGTGACTCGTACTCTACCTCTGTAGATCAGACCCTGTGCTCAGCAGAGAGCTGCCCATGCCTATGTCACTTGGTGAATCAGAAGCCAACATTTGACCTTTACCCATTCTCACACTCCGCACGCTCCTTCCCAAGCCCTTTTTACTTCTATAGGCTTCTCAAGAACTAGCATATAGCTGCTGTTTAAAGCAGAACCTGGTGGGTCTCCCCGGGCCTCCCCAGTGGCGCAGCGGTTGAGCACTGGGTTGCAAAGCTGCCCGCAGCCTCTGCAGTGCCAGTTCGATCCCCGGCTGCTCCCCGGCCACCGGAGGAGGCTCCCATATGGCGCGCAGACCTCTCCTGCCGCCCGCTGCTCCCCTCAGCAGTGTACATCGGTCCTTCTGCCTGTTCTGCTCCCCGTTCTGGCTCTGGTGAATTCTCTCACCCTCCCGCGCTTCTGACTGTACCCAATGCTTGTATAAATAAATAAAAAATAAATCTTTTAAAAAAATAAAATAAAAAATAAAGCAGAACCTGGGATTCATCATTGACCCATCATACCCCCTAAATTCTCTTCAAGCACACACTAGTTCATGCCGTTCTCTCTCATCCAGACCACCCCAGTCTGTGACAGTCATTTCTAGTGCTGTGGCAATCAATTGTGGCCATGGATGAGATCCATCGCTGAACATTTCCAATCCAATTCTCATGTTACAGCCATAGAGAACTTTCCAAATGCATATAGGACATGATGTGCTTAAAGGCCCTCCATGGTCTCCCATGGTGAAGATAACACCCTGTAAAATGAAAATGCAACTGAGTTTATGTTAAAAATATAATTGGCCTTATTAAGCAATGCAGGAATTGGCCAGCATCCCATCTAGCAAACAGAAAGGTGCTCTGAAAAGCTGTACCAAATGAAAGGTTTTTATAAGCAGGAGGAGGACAGGATTAGGAAGAGGCAGTCTTTCCTAGCTTAGGTACCACCTACCCATGGGGAATGAAGAACGATCTGGTGGCAGATTCGTCCATCTTCCCTTGGAGAATGGAAAGGATTACTTCATTGGCACTGACCAGAATTTTCCAAACTCATCAGGTAAGAATGCATTCCCCAAGAGAGGTTGAAACCACAGTTAGGTTAGGTATTAAATCTTGGTGGGTTTAGCACAAGCTTCTCCATTTTAAAACTGTCCTTTTTCTTTCAAATAATCCCAAATGTCAACATGGCTTGACTTCTGTCTCATAATATCAGTTCTGTATTATAGCAGCATGAAATTAAAATATAATTTCTATAAACTCTATACTTCTGCTTAATGCAACATTTTCTCAGTTCTTCAAATGCCTCAATTTTCTAGTTTCTTTATCAAATTGATTGTTTTATAAAGATACAAAAATTTGCATATCTATTCATCAACTGATGGACATTTGTTTCCACTAAGTGGCTGTTATGAACAATGCTGCTATGAACCCTTGTGTGCAAGTTTTTGCTTGGGCCAGTGTTTTCACTTCTGTCCTAGGAGTGGAATTGCTGGGTCATGTGCTAATTCTATGTTTAATTATTTATGGAATAACAAATTATTGAATGGCCACATCCCCTTAGATTTTCAAATCCAGGAGGTCTTGAATCTTTGTCTATTTTGCTCACCACTCTATCTTCAATAATTAGCACAGTGCTTAGCACTTATTTGGGAAATATGAAATTCTTTTACTTAAAACTAGTTTGGGCACCTAATCTGTGTTAAGCTTTATCCTTTTTCCCCTTAGTTTTATTGACATATGATTGACACACCGCACAGTGTAGGTTTAAAGTGTACAACATAATGACTTTTATATACTGTAAAATGATTACACAGTAAGTTTGGTCAACATACATTGTCTCTCATAGATACCAGATTAAAATTTGCTTTTTCCACCTGATGAGAACTCTTAGGATATACTTGCAACAATTTCAAAATATGCAATCCAGCTGAATTAGCCATAATCACCATCATTTACCAAGTATTTATCTTGTAATCAGAAGTCTATACTTTTTGATCACTTTCAACCAATTCCTTACTCCTTACCTCCCATCTCTGGTAACCGCAAATCTGCTCTCTTTTTCTATGAATTAGACTTTTTTTGTTGTTTAAATCAGATTCCACACATAAGGGAGCTCATACTTACCTGCTTCTTTTGTAACAGGGAGGTCCCCAGGAAAGGGGGAGGTTCCAGGTTTCCTGCCCCACCCAAAGGGAGGGTGGAGCTGAGCAGAGAGAGAAGAAACTGCAGACTGAGGAAGGAAGGAAGCAGGAAGTTGAGCCAGAAGGAGACCTGGAGGAGGCACATGGAACAGAGAGACACATGAAGAAACTACACTTGCCTTTTGGTCATGGACTGGTTGACACAGATGTGGGTGAGAGACCAGTGGAGAGGTGACAATGGTGATTTTTGTCTTGATTTTGATTTTGCTCTTTTTCCCTCCAGACTTGTCTGGTTGTTTCTGACCCTTTTCTGTGGGTCCCCACTGGAAGATGCTTTAGACTTGTGGCAGGCTTTGGGGCCTTGCTCTGGGCCAATCCCATTTGGATAGACTTTTATCCATGAGGGGATGGGTAACTTTGGGTGCTTGATTTAGGAACTAGACTCTTTGCCTTACCTGTATTGTTTCCTAGTTTTTATTAAAGTTCCTTCCCATTAAAGTCTCATATGTTTTGTGTTGATGCGGCGGATGGTAGAACCCATTTAGAGTAGGCAGGTTTGCGGGGTCTGGGGTGCCCCTCTCCCTGCCCTGTAACACTTTCACTTAATGTAATACCTTCAAAGTCTATTCCTGTTGTCACCATGGCACTTCCTTCTTTTTGAAGGTCAAGTAATATTCAAGTGTCCACTGATGCACACTTAAGTGGTTTCTGTGTGTTGTCCATTGTAAATAATGCTGTTATGAACATGGGGTGAAGATATCATGTCAAGTCAGTAGTTTAATTTCATCGGTATATATTTACAGAAGTAGGATTGCTGGATCATGTGGTACTTGTATTTTTAGAAGTAAAAATATTTTAGAAGTAAATTCTATCTTTAGATATAAAAAAACTACTTCCTTTTTGAATTGATTTCTGTTGTGACTGCAGCCATTTACAACCCCACCAACAGTGCACAAAGGCTCCCTTTTCTCCATACTACCACCATCAAGCTCTATTATTAGTGTTACATAGGGCAACACCACACTGATAAAGAAACAGGAGTCGTGGAGCAGGCTACATAATTCAGGATGCTGCTGAAGAGCAAGATCCCAGCCTTTTTATTGATATACAGCATAAGGGGGAGGAGCAAAAGGAAAGGGGAAGGAGATTAAGGAAACTGGAAGGATGTAAAAGATCCGGGATTGTGAGTCTCCCCTCCAGGCACCTCAAATCTGCTTGATGACTAGGTATTGTTATTGAGATCACACCCTAATTCTCCTGCCATGGTTTTAATCTTATCAACAAGGCATTCCACTGACCAGCTTCTGGGGTCCTTTGTTATACATCAGTCCTCAACCTCCGGATGTTCCTGGTCATACCTCATATACCTCATGATGCATAGCCTTCCGAGCATGATCCAGCTTTGTGCTCTTATTTGATTTGAAGGGGACCTTGCAGGGTTGGGCTCTATACCTAACTGCCCGGGCCATTCTGACCTTGTTTAGGTTTTAACAAAATGGTGGCCGAACAGGCCACATAGGAGTAGCAGACCCACATTATTAGCATTATTGATAAAGAAATAATAAAATTTTAAAAGTGGAGCAAAACTTCTTTCTCTTAAGAACTTTATATTCTAGTAGAGAGAGGGAATTTTTAAAAATTGGGGAAAAATAGCTACTTACTAGTAATAAATGCCACCAGAAAAAAAAAATTAAGTAGGAATGGGGTAGGAGAGGAAGAAGTAGGGTGAGGAATAGGAGAGGTAGAAGGAGAACCCTAGGTGGATAAGATGGATATCTGGGGATACTGGCCATTTGGGGAAATGTTCTAGAAAGGAAACATCAAATTCAAAGTTCTAGATGGGTGTATATCTTGAGAGTTGATGGGCCAGAAAGGAGGCCATTGTGACTGCAGGTCGAGCAGGGAGAGATCAATGCAGACACCAGGGAATCCATGTGCAGTGTCTTGCAGGCCTGTAATGCTCTCATGATGTGCGCGATTGGAAGACACTGGAGGGACAGGGATATCAGCAGTTTCAGAAAGCGAGGCTGGGCACAGACCCACAGCAGTAAAAACAGGATTCAAAGTAGCAGGTAAGAGGCTCCTGCATTAATCTGGTTGGAAGATAATGGCAGCTCCAATCAGGATAGTAACAGAGAGGTTGAACAGGATGCATACTTTGAAAGTAGAGTTGACAAGATTTACTAATGAGAGAAAGAGGAATCGAGAATGATTCTAATAATTTTGGGCCTGAATACATGGAAAATGGAGTTGTCATTCACTAAGATGGGAAAAACTGCTTGCAGAAGGAGTAGGTTTGGACATATTAAATTTAAGGGGCTTATTAGATATTCAAGCCATTTCATGCTGGTCGGAGTTGCATTTTTTCAAATTAAAATATCACTTGTCAAAATGTCTGGAATCTTTTAGGATTAGCCTCATTCCTTTCGGGCCCAAGATTCTGGCCTTATACCAAACTTTTGGATATCATAAAACTGGTCTGAGGGGATCCATTTGTTGGGTACCATGTGTGGTGCCAGATCTCCAGAATTGCTGCTCTCTAGATATTTACTCTGAGCAGCGATTTAAAACTCTAATAAGCAAAACATTCCTGGTTGTGCAGAAAGCTTAGAGCTGGAGCTCCCATTCACTCTAAAGCTTCCCAAATTCAGAGGTATTAGAAGACATTTTCTGGCCAAATCATGTGCCAGGTCCTCTGATAAACCATCTGCTAGGAATCTGTCCTTCTATAGCACAGAGCCAAGTGCTCCAGATGGGGCTGTGAAAGGACTCCAATCTGGATAAAGAAGGTGAAGGGATAACCATGGACATGTTTTCAAATCATTGTTCCTGGGCCACCAAAGACATCACCAGACAACAATCTCTATGCCTTCTTGAGTTGTAAAATCATGGCTGACCTAGTGATGGGACTCAAATCCAGGAGTCCCTAAGACAACCTCTCAGGTTAAATTGCCCCACAAACAAAGTGCAAAAACACCACAGACCCCAATCTGCTGAAAGACAAAAGTTTTACCTTAAATCTTCAATGCTAAATGGGTGAGTGCATCTTCTTTTCTTAAAATAACTTGCTTACTAAGGAAAAAGATGTGCAGATTTCTCAAATTCAAAAGTGCATCTAAGGAAAATAGCCAAGCTCTATGGACAGTCCATCATCTACCTGCAGGTTCTTGTGACAGACCCTGGGGCAATTAAAATTTTAGTGTCTCAATTTAGATGGAGTGGGTTCCTCCTGAAGGATTTATGGAGCACAGGCACCAGCTGAGCTCCTTGGGCAGTCCTACACAGGGACACGATTGCTGTTCTCATACTTGAATGGTGAAATGACAGTTCACCATGCTTAGGATAAGAAGTGTCCATCAAATAATCAGCCTGATTTCTCTGTGAATCAACTTATGGTGCCAACCACCAACAAGAGCTCCAAACCCTTCACGGGAAGAGGTGGTATCAATGGAATAGGGACAAGACTCTTCCAAGGGGGACTTTGAAAACAATAACATGCACTTGAATGCAGAACTGCTCTAAATTTACTGTTTAAAAATTATTTCAGCTAGAGTAGACAGTTAAGTAATGCACCAGGACAGAATGGATCAAATAATTTTATTAATAAATTTACTAAATATATGACACTCTTACCCATCTAAATCTTACAAAACAATGGAAACAGTTCAATTATATTTTGCTTTTCATCAATATTATGTAGGGTAAGAGTTCAAATGGATACACACTTAGAGAGATGTATGAGAATACCACAAATCGAAGTTACTATAGAAACCACATTTGCCTCCCTGGAAATTGTGACCTGCTGCAGGTACAGGGACCATATCCCCACCCCACACAGATGCACAGGGGAATTGGGGGGTTCTCCAGTTGCACTGGGACAGATAAATGTAAATGATTCCATGTCTCCTCATCATAAGGTACACTTGTAAATTTCTCTGGATTGCCGGTAGCAGTAATCTTGTCCTGAGAGCAACTCTGAATTGTGCCCTTCACAGGGACATGTTCAGAGTGTGTTTAGAAGTCTAACCAGAGAGGCAGCAGAGCATGAGCTTACAGCTGAGGCCAGGCTGCCAGGCTCCCGGCTGAGCCACTTGTTAACTGTGTGATCTGGAGCAAGTGGGGAAAAAAGTTATGTACCTCTCAGTCTCTTCATCTGTAAAATGGATTGTATAGTACAGTTCTCATAGGAAAGTAAAGATGAAATGATTAATAACGTACAAAAGATTTCAACCAGTTCCTGGCACATAAGTCCTTTTTAGCTGCAGTACTTGTTATGTTCATATCACCAACATTATTGACATAGATATGGACCTGATACTTGCTCTGTCAAAGAGGTGGGTCCGAAGGGTGCAAGCAAACTGCCTTAGCTGTCACTCTGAGGATGCCCAGGAATGGGGGTGCAGGCACAATTTAGATTCTGCCTTGCAGGTGAGAAGGAACTGGGAGAGCTTCCTACAGAATAAATGGGAAGTTTGGATACCTTTTGTCTTTTATAGAAATTGAAATAAAGGAGTCCCCAACATTCCCCACCAAAAAGAGAAAATAACTCTAAAGATTCGTGCCATCAATGTGCAAAGTTAGAGATAAACGTGAAACTCTCAGCTTTTTCTTAATCTGCTGATGTTCAAGGCAAACATAAAACATTTACAAATTTTGCATTTTAATGATTTGAGTCAATTGCATCATATAAAGTTGCTGATTTGTGGAGCAAATAAGATAAAATATCAGCAATTTTTACAGGGGTCAGTTTATAATATGCTCTGGGCATTGCTATTCTGTATAATACATTTTAATTGTTTTTTAAGCTTTGTACCCTAAGAGCACATTTATTAAAGGACATGTTTTAAAAAGATGTATATGAAATAAACACAGCTCAGGGCTGACTTAGGGTGCATGATCAATTATCCTATAAAGCAGTGAAGAAGCAAAGAGGTAAGGATGGCTTGGATGAGAGGATTTTACTCAGAGGCAGCAAGTAGGAGAAAGACCAAATGGGCCAAGATGCTCAACCTGACACTGAAGGACAATAACCAAGGAGTTTCCTCAAGTACAAAAAATTACCCCAGATGTTAATGACAGAGCTGGGTCCTAGTATTTCTAGTGACAGACAGAAAGCAAGTCTCCTGCTTCCAGCCGCAGGAAATCCCAGCCTGAAACAGCCAGTAGATGGGCAGGGAGATGAGACCTGACAGCTGCGTGTCCCGCCACAGGGAAACCCTGATTAATTCTCAGCACAAGCTGGTCCACACACATTTCATGATGGCTGAATGCCATCGATCTGATTAACATGGCTTGAATTCTTTTGTTCTTTAGGGTCATTTGAAATTTGAAAAGCAGTGACACTCAGTGAGAACACCCATGGTGAATGAGGAAAGGACAATGTGCAACTAAATTCATTCATGAATCCTGGGGATCACTGTGAAGGCATCACTGATGGGTGCTGTGCTCCTCAATGAATGTAATGGATGATAGTAAAATCACTGTTTTTTTCCTGCCATCCCAAATGCAAATGTCCCCAAACAGGCCAGTAAGTTTTGATACATAGGACACTGCAACTATATTAAAACTCTATGCCTTTTTTAAAAAAAAGATTATTTATGCATACAAGAACTGGGGTACAGTCCAGAGGTATGGGGGGGGTGAGAAGATTCACCAGAGACATAGTGGGGAACAAAACAGGTGGATTGACAGAAATACACTGCTGAGGGGAGCAGCAAGCAAGGCAGGAGAGGTCTGCTGCATCATGTGAGTTTCTCCCTGGCCTGCCAGGAACCGAACTCATGCTGCTGTGGCTGTGGCTAGCTTCATAGGCTGAGTCTTAACCCCTTGTGACACCAAGAATGCACCCCAAAATCTAGGCCTCTTGATTCTTTAAAAAACAGCAAAAGAGACTCAAAGCACTCAAGCAAAGTGGCTTATATCCAAATGAACATTTACCAGCTTGCTAATTTTGATGCGGGACAGATGAAGAGCTAGATGGGCTTCTGCCGAGTGAAAGCTTGGTTTCAGGCATGTTCTCAGTGGGAAGCTGTCCCTGCTAACATGTGACAACACAGAGGTTACCCTGGAATAAGAATAGCTTTCCCCATATGCACCTGAGGCAAGAGGCTGTGTGGATATCTCGTTTGTCACTAGATTCACCCTCCACCCTTCCGCAGACCCTAGGAGTCTGATCTTCGGGAACTGCATCAAACCTTGTCTCTTGTCCTCTGGCTTATGAGCCAAAGTGGATGGTGGGTGGCCTGGGCAGGGAGCTCCCCGCAGCCTCTGCAGCACTGGTTTGATCCCCAGCCACCAGCGAGGGTCCCACATGGCGGGACAGACCTCTCCTGGCATGCCCGCTGCTCCCCTCAGCAGTGTGTTTCATCAGTCTGCGTGTTCTGTTCCCCGCTCTGGTGAATCCTCTCACCCTCCCGTGCTTCTGACTGTACCCAGTGTTTGTATAAATAAATAAATGAATGAATGAATGAATGAATGAATGAATGAATGAATGAATGGATGAATGAATAAATAAATAAATAAACCTTTAAAAAAATAAAGGGGAGTAGTGGATGGATGTCAAGTTGACAAGAATGAACTGGAATATGCTGCATTGCCTTGGCTAATCTGGGAAATTTCTCTTGTCTGTATAGTTTCAGATGATCAAACTGAAAGTATATCCTGCCTGCAGGTGTTACCTTGATAGTCACCTGGTATGTTCTCTACTTCTTCAGGTAGCCGGTCAAATACTCCTCAGCGAGGTCACACATCTAACATAGCATTTTCTTCTTACTACCTCCTTCCTTTGCTTTGATTTTCTTCATTGTATTTATTACTTCCTAATATTATAACTTGTGTATTCACTTGTTGTCCGTCTCCCTGTTCCTGCTAATACAGATTCTATCACAAAGTGTCTGCTTTGAATACCACATATCACTAGCACCTGCACCCTGGTACTCAGGGCACACACTGAATGAATGGGAGCTGGTGAAGTGTTTTGAAATAGGAAATGAAACAACATAATCAAAACATGAGCCAAGAATGGGAGAAGTGAAGCAAGTTGGGGGCTCATGTAATTGTCCAGGGGACGCAACGTTGACTTAGGGTAAGATGGAGGGATGGTGATAGTAAGAAGTGACTGATTCAAGTCTTCTCGCTTTTTGTTTCAGCCTCAGTTCTTATTCCCGTTTACAGATTTGACTATCTGGCCAGGTAGTGATTGATTGTCTTAATGTAGAATGACAAAATATTAAAACTGCCATGATAAAATGTTAAAACACAGAAATGACCAGATTTGATGCCTTCATCTTATAGGTGAGAAAACTGAACCTCACAGGGGTTAGAGGATCTACTCAGTCACTCAGCTTGTTATTAGGAGAGCCGAGACCAGATTCTGCTTTGACCTGTTCATATTCTCATGTTCCTTCTGCCTCCCCATTAGTCGTATTGCAATTGTTCTGGGGGAAAAAAATGTGTGTGCGTGCGCACATGCATACTTTTAACATCTTAGGAACTATGAAATTGTTAATTGTTTCAAAAATAACTTTCTATGTGACTATAAGTTCAAGTTCAGTTTTAATTGTATTTTGCACTGTGCAGAGAAGTCCCAAGAGAGACATGAGATTTTTCTTTGCATCTTTCTCTTCGATGACTTTGAACAGATGTTGCAGTGGCCAAGGTATGATTCCAAGGTCATTAACTTGGGGCCTCTCCCCACTCCTTTCCTTTATGCCCCTTCCAGATGTCATCTTTGAGACAGAAACTTAAGAAATATGGGATTATGTCCAGTGTTTTAAGGAAAAGGTGAAATAAATCAAGTAATATGAGTAGACTAGTCAGAATAAATGAAGGTAAAGGAAACAATTTTTTTTCACACTAATATGGATTCATTTCATCACATATCATGAATGTAAATATTCTCCTTCAAACCACCCAGGCCACGATATCTCATTATTAAGTGTAATAAATGCTGAGGATATTTTCCACCTCTCTACACCTCTTGTCCACCTTCTCCTCCCTTCTTCATATTTAAGCAGGTCTAATTTGCACAGAAATCAGAAGCATTTCATTAATTCGTTTAAAGAGGTTGCTTGTTCCTAATGAACTTTTCACATGGCCGTGCTTAGAAGCCTTCCTCCACCTGGCGAGACAGACTTGTGATCCTCACACATGGGTTGAGAAAGAAAGTGGTGATTCCCTTGGGACTGATAGGCTGAGATGCCGAACACTACAGGAGCAGACATGGTGTTGTTTCTATGGGCAACTATTTTAGTCTCATCAAAATTTTTCCTTTGCTTCTACCCCTTGAGGTTGAGCTGTACAGACTGACAATCTGTTGAGAGGTGTGGTGCAGGCATTGGCACACTTTGCCCTTCCCAAGGTGCCCTCTCCCTGCTAATCTCTGTGGAAGCATTTGTATTTTTAAGAAAGCTCTCGAATAATCTGAATAGATAAGGAAGAGAGCTGCTACATATTGAATTGAAACCCCTCCCTTCAAGTTCCCATGTTGAAGTCCTAACTTCCAGTGAATCCTAACTGCAAAATGTGACCTTCTTGAGAGCGAGGGCCATGCAAATAGAAATAATTAAAATGAAGTCATACCAGAAAGGGTGGGGTCCTGGGATCTTTATAAGAAGGGAAATTTTGGACGACCAAGGGAGATGCTGGTGGAGATCGAGTTATGTGCCACTCACCGAGGAACTACCAGGGGCTAGAAACATCCCCTGGACATGCCACCAGGGGGGGCCTGGCCCTGTCACCTCAATCTTGGACTTCTGGCTTCCAAAACCACAAGACAATAAATTTCTGCTGTTTAAGCCATACAGTTTGTGGTGCTTTGTTGTAGCTGCACTAGCAAAGGAGACACTAAGGAAGAAAGCAAACAGAAGGCTGATTTCCCAGCTTAGGCTGCATCTCAGCGCACAGCATCCTGGGCCAGTTTTGTGAGATGGAAGTAGGGGGCCTCTCACTCTGCTCTGTGGTTCTCCTCTCCCTCCTTACCTTCCTCTGTGCCTTCCCCATCTGACCGGGAAGCCCCTGGAATCCCCTGGAATCCTCCCCATTACTCTCTGCCTCTCACCTTCCCAACCACTCTTGCTTCTCACTGTTTCATTCTCCAAACACTGAGAACTCAGATATTCATGTATTTTTTCCTTTCTTAAATGTGCTTTTTGCTTTAAAGCCATTTCCCTGACCACCCTCTGTAGAACAAAACACTCTCCATTTAAGCTTCCTTTTTCTCAGTAACACTTCTCGGCACCTAACATGGTGGATGTGCTCCCTGCCCATCACATCTGCAGGCGTGGAAGCACCTCAAGCAGAGTGCCGTGTCAGGCTCAGAGTTGTCTCCTCACACCCAAGACTGTGGAGCACCTTGAAGGAACTCAATGCATGGTGGTTGAATGACTCAATGAATGAATGAAGGAGGTCCAGGCACTTGGGGATTTTATCATTTAAGATTTTCAACAGCTGCTCCCAGGTACTTCTCTGCTCTTTGCAATCAAGCCCACTCCCTACACTTCCTAATGTTAGAAAACTTTTCTTCCTCTTCTTTCTCTCCCAACATGTGAGCTGCAGGAAGGGCATTTTCTAAAAACAAGCTCCATTGAAGAGATAGTCTCTTTATTCACCCCTGTATTCTCTACAGAGCCAAGCACACAGTAATACTGATTTAAGGAATCAACACGAAATTGGTTTTTGCAAAGAACTAAATTTTTATTGACTAAATTTCTCCAAAATAACCTCTGCCTTTCAATTGGCCTCATACCTGACTCAAATGATCTTTCAATTTGCCCATTTGTGTGCAAAGTCACTGAAGGCCGCACCCCTAGGGATCCCTTCACCCTGGCTTCCATACCTTATAAAATCCCTTCCCCTCCAGTGTGAGCTGGGTTTAGGATTTCACTTCTAAGGAATAGAAGAAAGTAGAAGTCATGGGTTGTCACATCTGAGATTAAGTTACAAAGAGACTCACTTTCATTCTGCTGATTCTGGTTCTCTTATCTTGACTCGGGGGACTTGGAGGAAGTCAGTCGCCATATTGTGAGGTGCCCATATGGAGATGCCTCCGTGAGGGAGGCTGGAAGCCTATTCTCCCCCAGCAAGCTGTGAGAGGACTGAAACTTGGAGGACGCCTTCACTGAAACCTCCTGGGACAGCCTGAATCAGAAATTATTGATTAACCTGTTGCCTAATACCTGACCCACAGAAATGGTGGACTAATAAATATTTGCTACTCCAGATGATAGGTGTTGAAGGAACTTGTGATGTAGCACATTTTTTGACTTGTGCAACTAATACTTAATTTTTAAAGCATTCCTAATGTGAAAAGTTAACTCCAGCTGTTTCTTCCAAAGGCTAATATATTCACAAGTTGGGTTTTTGGTTTTTTTCATTTCTGAGTTAACTTTTGAAATTTGTCACATTTATTTTTGTATGGATGTTAAAAATGGTGGCCAAAATGTAAATGAAAAGGCTCTGCTTTCTAGAAATATATTGTCTCAGTTAATCCACATAAGAACCCTCTGAAGTAAGGACCTATCACCACCCCACATTAAACTATAGAGAAACTGAGGAAAAACAATAGAATTCACTGGATCATGCATCTAGCCAGTAAGTGGATAGTCTGGTTCTAAGGCCAAGGCCTTAATCACTAATCTGTGCTGCATTTAGACAAAAAGTTCAAGTGCGATATTAAAACAGGTTCAATTGCCTTCAAAACAAGTCCTAGATTGGCAGATATTTAACCAGGATTAGATATTTCATTATTAAATGATGGGATGATGTCAATCTTTGATGAATTCTTAAAAGGGTAAATTAGTTAAAGGATATACTAAGTGCTTAGTCTTCTTGTCATATATGACTATATAAACAAAAATATCCAACTAAGACCCTAAATTGTCATTGGAAAAATAAAGCAAAACCTTTACCTTTGAGAGGTGCATTTATTTAAATCACTAGAAAATCTAAAAGCACTCACTGATCATATTCTTGAATTATTATTTATTATTTTAATCGATCCATTTCAAACTCATTCATAAATGTTGACAGTTAAAGAGCAGGTACTGTCACCCAGGCTTATTCCCCCTTGACTCAAGATTTCAGCAGCTCCACATAAGGATGCTCAGAAAAAGGGCCTAGGAATTGTAGAAATAATTCTGAGAAACCCAAAGCTCCCATGTGTTACTGTTATCATAGATGAAAGTAAACGCATTTGTTTGACTTATATCTAGGGCATCTGGGCTTAAGTCTTCTTCAGTATTTTCAGTCTGTACAATTTTGGGCAAATCAGAACATCATACAAGCCTCAGTTTCCTCATCTCTAAAATGAAAATGTCCACCTGTCTTTCAGAGATGGGCTACTCCAAATTTGCTGAGATGAACTTGGTGAAAAGACTTCATGAGCTGTGGACTGCAAGTGAAGGGATATTTATTTTTAGTTATTGTCACTGGCAGAAGGAAAATACTGTAGATCTTTTGCATTTCTGCCCCCTCTGGGCACAAAGCAGAAACCTCCGAAATGCACTGCTGTTGTAACAGAGGTTTGGGGTGTCTGGAAGTGCACACCCCATGTGTGCCCGGGGAGCAGCCGTGTCACGATCCCAGCCAGGACCTGCACAATCTCCATTGCTGTCATGGGCAGGAGCAGCTGTGGCTTCTGATTCCAGCTGTCACCCTCCACACTTAATTCAACCTGTTACATCAGAGATAAAAGCACATTTTGCTGCTCAGCCATAGAATTCCGAGCACCCACATTCCCTGGCTTTTGGTGTATCCCAGGAGAGAGGTGCGGAGGAGACCAATGTGAATGAAGTGGACCCGCCAAGCTGCCATAACACTTGACAGCTGTGAAATGATCCTGCAAATAATCAACTGTGAGGACAACTAGACAGACACCTGACTTTCATAGTTAGAGCTAGTGTATTTTATAACCTCTATATGTGGGTGTAGTCTTTGAATTTCTCTGAACCATGAAGAAAAATTGAATTTCACAAAACTACACAGCTAGGATGGAAGAAACAGAGTTCGACCAGCTGACCTCTTCATTTTCAGAGATGAGCACATGGGGGTCTGTGTGCTGTGCCCAACTGCCGAGAAGGACCAACTGTCAGCAGAGATGGGATGTGCACACCCACACCCATCCACTCAGACCTCCACAAGGACTCCAGTGTGCATTAGAAGACAGAGCATCAAGTGACTTGAGTGTGCATTCTATTTCTGTATTGAGACTTCTATATGTCTAGGTTTCCATAGTCACAATATGCCTAGAAATTCTGGGACTTTCTGACAGAGCCAGAGTCTAAAGTACTTCCAAAGCAGTTTTTTTTGTTCATTATCTGTCACTATTTCCTCTAACCCTAATTGTTGGCACCTAACTAGAAAGAAGATTCTTTTTTGACCTTTTGGGGGGAGACTTATTCAATATAATAAAGTGCCTTCCAAGCATCCAGATGTGAGTGTATGACATTTCAAATCAGAGTCCAACCAATCCCAGAAACCTGGTTGCAGTGAAAAATGAAGTGACAAATGGACTAAGTAAATGATTATGAACAGGGTGAAAATTCCATTTTCCTACTCAAAATAATGATTTCTTCAATTCAACTTTTGCCATTGTTAGTGGGTTTGCATATTAATCTTCCTGAACACACACCTTCTCTTCCATCTTTAATTTGAATGCTCAAAATTAAGCTATGTGTCAGAAGGCGAGCATTGGCGCTAATAACTCAAAATAAAAGCTTTTTTACAGTTTATAAAGGGGAGGAGATTAACATTTCTCGAATACCTACTAGATGGCAGCCTCTATACCAGGCATCTTTTTCATGTGATGGTTTTTTCTTCAAAACATCCTTCTCCGACATTTATTATCCCTTTGTTATAAAAGAGGAAATTGGTGCTTGGAACAGTTGATGGCAGAGCTGGGGTCTGACCAAACTGACCAAGGCTAAATCTCTCACCTCCCTGTAACACCAAATGGTTTAATTTCCTTCCCAGAAGGAGTTATTTAGAATCTGCAGAATTCTGCCCCTCAACTCTATACATGTATTATGCCAAAGAAATTCAAAAGATCACCTAAATCTGACAGCAATCCATCCAGTGATGATGACAAAAATGGCCATATAACCAGGTACAATTTCACTTTGTGTGTGTGACCTCAGGTGTGTCATAACCACCCTAGAGTTCTAGAGACAGGCCGAGGCCCTCTGAGGCCCTCTGTGGCAGGGATGGGATATGAACCCAGATGCAGTCTGACACCCAGGGATCTGCTTTATCACCCTTCTACACACAGCTGTCCAGTGAAATGGAACACAGCAAGGCCCCTAAAGACTAATCATTAACATTTTTTTTATTTCCATTGCTTGATGGAAGACCAAACACTTCAATGTTATAAAGGATACATTGATGCTCCAAGTTAACTAGTAAAGCAATCATCATGATTGGCACAGTTCTCCTGGAAAAGGGTAGGGGCAGAATAACCCATTGTACTGTAGTGAACTAGGGGGGTCTTGTATTTCTGAACATGTTTGTATTGGTGACACCAAGCAGAAGCTGCTGTGGAACTGGCCTTTCCTGGACCTTAGAAGGAATGGGCTTCCCAAGCCCTCCCGCTTCCATCACTGCCAAGAGTCTGTGGTCTGCTCTCCAAACAGGAAGGGTCTCCAGGATCCTCTGGCTTAGAAGTTACTTTCCAAGCAAAATTTTAATCAAAATAGGAAAAAAATGTTCAATCTCAGACACCAATTTCTCTAGGCACTATCTATTTAAGCCTTTCTTTAGAAGGCAGGGACAGCAGGGTGTTTCCAAGTTCTGTGTTAATAATCTTCACTTGTTCAAAGCAGGATTTAGTATCCAATCATTTCTCTTTGGCTACATAATCTTGGCCCATGAAATGTGGCAGTACTGGGTAGTGATTAGAACGATTCTGGCCCCACACTTCTCAAGTCAGAACCCCAATTTTGGCATGAGCTGTGTGATCAGGGGTCATGTTGTAACCTCAAAATGTCTCAGTTTCTTTATCTGACATATAGAAATAATAGGGGTTCTACCTTGTGGGGTTTATTATAAGTTGGTGACAAAAAGTCTTTAGAACAGAATATGTCCCACAGTAAGCATGAAAATATATATTCTTTCCAACTATTGTGTATACTTCTAGGTCACTGCTTATATCTTAGACACCAATCCTAACTAAATCTGATCAAAATCAGGGTTTCTATGTTCCTTATGAAGTGGGTATATGTTGAATGATGGAACTGCTCAATGGAAAGACTCTTCAATCTGGAAAAATCAGTTTAATCAAGTATTAACTATTTATTGTATTGACATAAATACAAAATGTTACAGAGTGAAATACCACTCTAATTCACCATATTACACAAAGACTGCATACAGGCAAGACAAAGTATGTGAAACAAACATTTACTTCTGTCTTTGGTATTAGAATCTACATAAACCCGCAGCATTCAAAATCTTCATTACAAAGTATTAAACAGAGACAAAAATGTAACTGGTGGGGCCTCCCTGGTGGCGCAAGGGGTTAAGATGCAGCACTCTGAAGCTATCCGCAACCACTGAAGCATGAGTTCGATCCCCGGCCAGGGAGATGACCCACATGATGCAACAGACTGCTCCTGTCTCACCCCTGCTCCCCTCAGCAGTGTATTTCAGTAGATCTGCCTGTTCTGCTCCCCCCTCTGTATCTGGTGAATCCTCTCACTCCCCACATCTCTGACTTATTCCCCAGCTCTTATATGCATAAATAAAAATCTTTAAAAAAAATGTAATTGGTAATGTTGTGAAGAGGGGCTCTTTCCTCTGCTGGGAAACCCTCAGGTCCATGAAATGCAACAGGCAGACCAAACACCATTTGTGAAGAAGGAATTGTACTGGATAAAGTAAGAAACACAGTATGCACCACAACACTGCACACAGGAACACTCCAATGTGTGTGCCCTGCCCTTTCTGTAACAACACTCAGCTGACAGTGACAGACAGGACATTCCCAAGATGCAGGGTTGCAGATAAGACTTTTTAGCAAAGACTCCACTCCAAGAGTACACCTTGAGGGTATAACTTTACTGTACACAACATTTATACAATTCATCTTCATGATCATATACACATATACAAAAACTTAACTAGTTTTAGTAATTGATAATTTTTCTAAAGCACAATCACAGTTTACATAATTCTGAGGTAAAGGTCCTGAATCTATGCTATTTGAGAATTCTGATCCCACGAGGGTCTCTAAGAGGGTATGTGCACACTGAATGTCAAGTTCTGGCATGGGGAGAGGGCAGGCTACGCCTACCACATTGGAGAGATGATCTGAAATGTCAGAACTAAATGTTCCCAGTAGGGCTCTATCAAGTTAATGCTTTAATGCCCTCTTGTCAAACATGAAACATTCTCTGAACCTTGTCAGAACATGACTGCTGGCATGGAGAGCATACTTCATGAGGAAAATGCCAAGTTAGTGTCTTAACTTGACTGTCTTGACCGGGCACTTGGTGGGCCCCAGGAAGAGCATATTGAGACTCCTCTCAGGGGTCTAAGGGAAGGAAAAAGAAGACTTGGTCAAATAAATGCAGCGATGATCTTTCAGCCAGTTCATATACATCCAGAAAAAAGGTCCTGCTCATGGGAAGATCCTCAGTAAGAAGGACTTGGAGTCCACGGGGAAGACCAGAACAGGCTAGAAACACTTCTGTCCCAGCTATGCTCACCTTCCAAAATCCTTAAGAAAGTTGTCTGCCACACAGACCAATGGAACTGAATAGAAAACCCAGAAATAAACCCACAGATTTACGGTCAACTAATCTTTGACAAA